>NC_064930.1:153830664-154468165 GCF_023897955.1 Schistocerca gregaria | reverse complement strand
GTTGGTAGAGCACTTGCCCGCGAAAGGCAAAGGTCCCGAGTTCGAGTCTCGGTCGGGCACACAGTTTTAATCTGCCAGGAAGTTTCATATCAGCGCACACTCCGCTGCAGAGTGAAAATCTCATTCTGGATACTTAAAAGTTGATTAAGTCTCTTCGGTAAATTGATTCCTTAGGATGGATAGGATGTGTGACTGCTGTGTACGGACGCTGGCCACTCTTCGCGAGCAGCTGAGCGTGTTGATGGCCGCGGTCAGCCATCTTCAGGCTGCTGCCTCGGAGTGTAGCGGCAGTGGGGAGTCTGGTGCGTCGCATGGTGCACCTCAGGTGTTAGATGCTTCACCCACTGTCCCTGCTGTCGAGACATCTTCGCGGGTACCGGGCACAGTTGGGCCAATGTGGAGGCTGGCCGTGTGGCATCGCCCGCTCTGCCTGTGAATGGACATGTGGCTGCTCCTTCAGCAAGGTCCGAGCAGGCACACGGGGGGAGGAGTTTATTAGTTATTGGGAGCTCCAACGTTAGGCTGGTGATGGAGCCCCTTAGGGAAATAGCGGAAAGGTCGGGGAAGAAGGCCAGTGTTCACTCTGTCTGCTTGCCGGGGGGTCTCATTCGAGATGTGGAGGGGGCCCTACTGGCGGCGATAGAGAGCACTGGGTGCACCCGACTGCAAATTGTTGCTGATGTCGGCACCAATGACTCCTGCCGTCTGGGTTCAGAGGTCATCCTCATTTCGTACAGGCGGTTGGCGGATTTTATGAAGGCAGAAAGCCTCGCTCGCGGGGTGGAATCAGAGCTAACTATTTGTAGTATCGTTCCCAGAACCGATCGCGGTCCTCTGGTTTGGAGCCGAGTGGAAGGCTTAAACCAGAGGCTCAGAAGATTCTTCGGAGAGCTGGGGTGCAAATTTCTCGACCTCCGCAATAGGGTGCAGAAATGTAGGGTCCCCCTGAATAGGTCAGGCATGCACTACACGCCGGAAGCGGCTACGAGGGTAGCGGAGTACGTGTGGAGTGCACATGGGGTATTTTTTAGGTTAGAGAATTCCCTCCCTAGACCCGACAAGACGCCTCCTGAGACGCGGCAAGGCAGGAGTAGGCAAAATGCAACAGGGAATAACAATATTAATGTGCTAATAGTAAACTGACTACGAGACAAGAAAAAATGTATTCATAGGTGAAAGCTCAAAGCTACGGGTAAAATGTCCCTAGGCTTATCGTCTCAAAGAAGAGATGGCACAGAGAAACAAGTGGGCATGTCTTACATAGCAAGCAGCCATTTAAACCGACATTTAGGACCTTCAAATAAGGATTTGGACTAAAATACTTTCATATTCGCACTAAGTGTAAATAAAACTGGTACAATCACCAATAAACAAAATTATTTTCATTGTTTTCGGGGTTCCTTTTGCCTTTCGGAATAAATATATTGCGAATCAGTAGTTAACATGCCTGGTTCCCCAAAAAGGAGACGACTAGAAACTTCCGAAATGTGGTGGTGTAGAAGAATGCTAAAAAAGCTTTGATCGAATAGCTGAAGGGGAGATACGAAATCAGATTAGGGAGCAGAGAAATTAATGGCACAAATTGACAAAAAGAAGCGATCGTGGGTAAATGTCATATTTCGATTCCACCCATCCACTGTGACCCATGACGTTCTGCATGACGTTGATTAGTTGCATTTCGAAGGATACCAGTGGCCTTATTAAATGTTAACTGTGATTGCCTTCGTTTCTAGAACAATTTATAATGTTCGTTAACTATGATTTTTTTTCGGAATATATCGTGATGAACTCTGGGAGGAACCACTGAACACAGCTTAAATTGTCGTTGAAGAAACGAGTAGTGATTGTATTTTTATCTTTCTTATCCGACACGTTGGGGTATCCAAGGTATAATGGGGTACACAGTTGAAAACTTTGATTAAATGTACAAAATTGATAAATAAGAGAGCTACAAATTTTTATATGAACACATTATGATGTATTAATCAGAAAAATACAAGAACATTGCCATAAAATAAAACAACAATATTTTCTGACTCAAAAACAGAAATTTATATCATTTGCACGCGGTAGAATGGGGTGGTAAATACAAGTGATTACAAAAACGTATAAAATTATCGGAAATGCAGAAAATATTGGCTTGCTCGGAATTTTTTTTAGTTCAAAGTGAGTATTAATGTCAAACTACAGTTTTCATGTATCGTATCCTTTTCTTGAGGCTGTTTACAAAATTCACACACGGGGAGACACTCATCATCTTCGCTATCTATTCCTGCACAAGAATCGTGTGTCCATTTTTTGCACGTGGAACAAGCTACCCAACCTCCAACTGATTTTGAATATAACCCACCACAATATACACATTGACAGTCAGAACTTTCCTCGTAATCACTCTCGTTAGTATTGTATTCTCTCTCCTTTTTTCCATTTACCTTCAGATTCTTTCTCTCTTTTTTGAGTTCTTAACTTTATTCTCTTTCGCAAAAAGTTTTCTGTTTGCTCTTTCTTCTTTGTCAAAGTTCTTTTTTCTGTTTCTCCCATTAATGACTTTTAACTCTTTTTTTGTACGGCGAATCAGTTAAAACAACGTTCTTCCCCATTTTCAGTCTCGCTCTTCTCTTGCTTTCGTTAACTTTTGACAAGAAAATCAGAATCTCAGGTGAAATATGAAATGAGGAGGTTGTGTTGTCAGTTGTCATCCAAGAGCACCCAAGATTAGAACAATTAGCCCCAATAACTTTGTTATTCTTAGGCGGCAGTTCATTGTAACAAATAGCTGAAACCTCGTCCGCTTGATTATCCAGCCCGTTTGAGTCGTCTTTTTCAGCTGGTGTGCTAGGTGGAGGCAATTACAATTGTTCAGATATAATAACCCCTTTATCTGACGGCCTATCACGTCCGCTGTCAGTTGTGTGTGCCGGGAGGAAGTGTGCGTCGTGAATATGGATGGGTCCGTGGGCCATATTGCAGTAGCTTCAAACCTTTAATAGCGGTTTTCATTTTTGCGCTTTAGACGAAAGCTGAACCAAAAAGCGTTGAAATTTGAAAGACAGTTACGACTTTCCCTGCGTGGCTTCGCAGCCATTTTCGAAGCTGATCACTATAACGAGGATTTATAAAACAAACATCAAGCGGCTGAAGTCTGTGAGAGCAATGTGGTGGTGAAGAAACGCCACTCTCCCTCGCTTTGTCCATAACGTCATTGTTCGTGGTATGAGCTGAGTGGCCATCTGATATAAGGAGAACTGGGACGTGCTTTGATGCCTTAGAAAATACCACAAATTGTGGAAACCATACAAAGAATGACTCTGTGGCCATCAATGCGGTGCTGTGGACCTCAGCGCAACCTCCTGCTGCCAGTCCTAACTCAAATTCTTTCTGCTTCTTCTTTCGTGGAAAAATAATCGTAGGAGGAATGTCAGCTCCGCTTGCTGAAGTACTAATGAGGCTGGTTGCAGTTTCGCCCCTTTTTGCAGAGGTTAACGATCGCACTGGACGGTTCCCTTTGCAAGCTGCGATGTTCGATTGGTTTTTAGCATTAACCGAGACGCCTGTTCCATCACAATTAGTTATTTGAGAAGTCATTAGTTTGTGATTGTCAGTTACATTTGTTAGCAACGAAAAAAACCTATCGACAGCTACTTTGTTAAAATCAATGATTCTTGTACTAGATTTTGCTTCGGGCTTGCGAACAAATCCGAATTTGCTTCTTCATTGTTTCATGATGTAATAAAGATTTCTATTTGTTTTGCTCGAAATTTTCGAAAAGGTATCTGGGGAACGTGCAAAAATTGAAATGGCAAAACTGTGCACCTGCCGAAATACGAGTGCGTATACTCATTTGAAAAAATGTTCCTAAACTGCTTCTGATACGCTAGAGGTTACCGCACAGTAAACAGCAATTGTAGTTGACCGTTTGCCTGCACCGTATAGAGTACGGCCAATAAAATATTTTTGTAGGGAGGACACATCATCTCATCCTGAATGAAGAGTTCATCTATACGTGTAAATGTAACCACTTGTGCCAGAGGGAGTGTGTTGGTAGCCTTACTGTTCATGTTGTATATTAACATTACAGATAATATAAGTAAGCTCACATATTTCGAAAATGATGCAGATATCGACATAGAGGTAACAAAGTCCGTGTGAAGCGATATGCACATACAGGGGATAATAAAAATGTGACCACCTATACTTGCATCTACATGGATACTCTGCAAATCACATTTAAGTGCCTGGCAGATTGTTCATCGAACCACCTTCACAAGTCTCTATTATTCCAATCTCGCATAGCACCCGGAAAGAATGATCACCTGTGTCTTTCCATACGAGCTCTGACTTCCCTTATTTTATCGTTGTGGTCGTTTCTCCCTACGTAGGTCGGTGTCAACAAAATATTTTCGCATTCGGAGGAAAAAGTTGGTGATTGGAATTTCGTGAGAAGATTCCGTCGCAAAGAAAAACGCTTTTCTTTTAATGATGTCCAGCCAAAATCCTGTATCATTTGTGTGACACACTCTCTCATATTTCGCGATAATAGGAGGACGTGCTGCCTTTCATTGGACTTTTTAGATCTACTCCGTCAGTCCTATCTTGTAAGGATCCCACATTTCCCAGCAGTATTCTAAAAGAGGACGGACAAGCGTAGTGTAGGCAGTGTCCTTTCTAGGTCTGTTACGTTTTCTAAGTGTTGTGCCAATAAAACGCAGTCTTTGGTTAGCCTTAACCGCAACATTTTCTATGTGTTCTTTCCAATTTAAGTTGTTCGTTATTGTATAATAATAATGGCGTGTGACGAGGGCCTCCCATCGGGTAGACCGTTCGCCTGGTGCAAGTCTTTCGATTTGACGCCACTTCGGCGACTTGCGCGTCGATGGGGATGAAATGATGATTAGTACAACACAACACCCAGTCCCTGGGCGGAGAAAATCTCCGACCCAGCCGGGAATCGAAGGAATCTTAGGATTGACAGTCTGTCGTGCTGACCACTCAGCTACCGGGGGCGGACGTTAGTTATTGTAATACCTTGTTATTTAGTTGACTTTACGGCTTTTAGATTAGACTGCAACTTCTCTCATAGTGATTAGTCCATTCTGCTTCACCAGCAATATTGCGGGATCAGTAACGACCTGATTTGTTGATATTGCGGGCGTACCTTAACTGGCTTCTGTCTTCATTGATTAGCGGCTACCTTTGAAATGGTTGTACCACTCCTTTAGCCCTGCAGTACCCATTACTTTGTCCACAAACACACGATGGTTTCAACTTGAGAATCGCCAAGCTTGGAGCCAAATGTGATGTAAAGACGTCATTTTGCTCAGAATACTAAATCCAACGTGTACGACTTGCAAGTGTTCCGAAGTAGTGGAGAAAATCAGGTATGTGTGCTAAATATGCCTGAAAACATGAGCCCATGCGCGCCCTGATACCATTGTTGATTTCAACAATTAAAAAAGGTCGGATATTTTTTGAACAGCTCATGTATATAAGCCATCGCCAGTGATGTCGAAAGAGCAAGATACCCCTAACTACGCCAGTTGATTAGGTAGTTCGAATGGAGCGGTCTATTGTCTGACGTATCTCCATAACAGCTCCGAATAGAATACCCCAAAGTTCGACAAATGGTTCAAATGGCTCTGAGCACTATGGGTCTTAACATCTATGGTCATCAGTCTCCTAGAACTTAGAACTACGTAAACCTAACTAACCTAAGGACATCACACAACACCCAGCCATCACGAGGCAGACAAAATCCCTGACCCCGCCGTGAATCGAACCCGGGAACCCAGACGCGGAAAGCGAGAACGCTACCTTCACGTCAGGAATCAAGCTGAGCTCAGAAGGGCGCAAGTCCGGGTCTGTCTCAGGCCGATACTGATCTTCGGCCTGACGTGGCTGCTTGTCCTGTTCCAGGTGTTGCCCCTCAGTCTGCAAGATCCAAGCAGTCGCAGAGGGTGGTCTTACTGGTAGTTGGGAGCTCCAACGTCAGGCGCGTAATGGGGCAGAGAGGGGAAGAGAGGGGAAGAAAACCAATGTGCAATCCGTGTGCATACCGGGGTGAGTTATTCCAGATGTGAAAAAGGGTCCTTCCGGATGCCATGAAGGGTACAGGTTGCACCCATTTGCAGGTGGTCGCTCATGTCGGCACCAATGATGTGTGTCGCTATGGATCGGAGGAAACCCTCCCTGGCTATCTGATTTGGTGAAGACTGCCAGTCTCGCTAGCCGGATGAAAGCAGAGCTCACCGCTCACCATCTGTAGCATCGTCGACAGGACTGACTGCGGGCCTTTGGTAAAGAGCTGAGTAAAGGGTCTGAATCAGAGGCTGAGATTGTTCTGCGACCGTGTGGGCTGCAGATTCCTCGACTTGAGCCATTGGGTGGTGGGGTTTCGGGTTCCGCTGGATAGGTCAGGAGTCCACTACACGCAACAAGCGGCTACACGGGTAGCAGGGGTTGTGTGGCGTGAGCTGGGCGGTTTTTTAGGTTAGATGGCATTGGGCAAGTACAGAAAGGGCGGCAGCTTCAACGAGTTCGGGGCAAAGCAGGACATGCGGGGACCAAGCAGCAATCGGTATTGTAATGGTAAACTGTCGAAGCTGCGTTGGTAAAGTACCGGAACTTCAAGCGCTGATAGAAAGTACCGAAGCTGAAATCGTTATAGGTACAGAAAGCTGGCTGAAACCAGAGAGAAATTCTGCCGAAATTTTTACAAAGGTACAGACAGATAGAAATGATAGATTGCATGCAACCGGTGGTGGAGAGTTAGTCGCTGTTAGTAGAAGTTTATCCTGTAGTTAAGTAGAAGTGGATAGTTCCTGTGAATTATTATGGGTGGAGGTTACACGCAACAGCCGAGCTAGGTTAATAATTGGCTCCTTTTACTGACCTCCCGACCCAGCTGCATTAGTGGCAGAACAACTGAGAGAAAATTTGGAATACATTTCAAATCAATTTTCTCAGCATGTTATAGTCTTAGGTAGAGATTTCAATTTACCAGATATAGACTGGGACACTCAGATGTTTAGGATGGGTCGTAGGGACAGAGCGTCGAGTGACAATATACTGAGTGCGCTATCCGAAAATTACCTCAGGCAATTAAACAGAGAACCGACTCGTGGAGATAACATCTTGGACCTACTGATAACAAACAGACCCGAACTTTTCGACTCTGTATGTGCAGAACAGGGATTAGTGATCATAAGGCTGTTGCAACATCCCTGAATATGGAAGTTAATAGGAATATAAAAAGAGGGAGGAAGGCTTACGTGTTTAGCAAGGGTAATAGAAGGCAGATTTCAGTCTACCTAACAGATCAAAACGAAAATTTCTGTTCTGACACTGACAATGTTCAGTATTTATGGAAAAAGTTCAAGGCAATCGTAAAATGCGTTTTATACAGGTACGTGTAGAGTAAAACTGTGAGGGACGGGATAAACCCACCGTGGTTCAACAACAAAGTTAGGAAACTACTGCGAAAGCAAAGACAGCTTCACTCCAAGTATAAACGCAGCCAAAACCTCTCAGACAAACAGAAGCTAAACGATGTCAAACTTAGCGTAAGGAGGGCTATGCGTGAAGCGTTCAGTGAATTCGAAAGTAAAATTCTATGTACCGACTTGACAGAATATCCTAGAAAGTTCTGGTCTCACGTTAAATCAGTTAGTGGTTGGAAACAGCATGTCCAGACACTCCGGGGTGATGATGGCATTGAAACAGAGGATGACAGGCGTAAAGCTGAAATACTAAACACATTTTTCCAAAGATGTTTCATAGAGGAAGATCGCACTGCAGTTCCTTCTCTAAATCCTAGCACAAACGAGAAAATGGCTGACATCGAAATAAGTGTCCAAGGAGTAGAAAAGCAACTGGAATCACTCAACAGAGGAAAGTCCACTGAACCTGACGGGGTACCAATTCGATTCTACACAGTACGCGAAAGAACTTGCCCTCCCTTTTAACAGCCGTGTACCGCAAGTCTCTAGGGGAACGGAAGGCTCCAAATGATTGGAAAAGAGCACAGGTAGTCCGAGTCTTCAAGAAGGGTCGTAGAGCAGATGCGCAAAACTATAGACCTATATCTCTGACGTCGATCTGTTGTAGAATTTTAGAACATGTTTTTTGCTCGAGTATCATGTAGTTTTTGGAAACCCAGAATCTACTCTGTAGGAATCAACATGGATTCCGGAAACATCCATCGTGTGAGACCCAACTCACTTTATTTGTTCATGAGACCCAGAAAATATTAGATACAGGCTCCCAGGTAGATGCTATTTTTCTCGACTTCCGGAAGGCGTTCGATACAGTTCCGCACTGTCGCCTGATAAATAAAGTAAGAGCCCACGGAATATCAGATCAGCTCTCTGGTTGGATTGAAAAGTTTTAACAAACAGAACACAGCATGTTGTTATCACTGGAGAGACGTCTACAGACGTTAAAATAATCTCTGGCGTGCCACAGGGGAGTGTTATGGGACCATTACTTTTCACAATATATATAAATGAGGTAGTAGATAGTGTTGGTAAGGCGCGTACCACGTTGAGATCCATCGGGAGAGTCCTTAGAAACTGTAGTTCATCAACAAAGGAGGTGGCTTAAAAAACACTCGTTCGACCTATACTTGAGTATTGCTCATCAGTGTGGGATCCGTACCAGATCGGGTTTGCGGAGGAGATAGAGAAGATTCAAAGAAGAGCGGCGCGTTTCGTCACAGGGTTATTTGGTAACCGTGATAGCGTTACGGAGATGTTTGACAAACTCAAGTGCCAGACTCTGCAAGAGAGCCGCTCTTCATCGCGGTGTAGCTTGCTCGCCAGATTTCGAGAGGGTGCGTTTCTGGATGAGGTATCTAATATATTGCTTCCCCCTACTTATACCTCCCGAGGAGTTCACGAATGTAAAATTAGAGAGATTAGAGAGCGCACGGAGGCTTTCAGACAGTCTTTCCTCCCGCGAACCATACGCGACTGGAACAGGAAAGGGAGGTAATGACAGTGGCACGTAAAGTGCCTTCCGCCACACACCTTTGGGTGGCTTGCGGAGTATAAATATAGATGTAGATGAGTGTGGTGCGTGATGCGGCGCTCCCCATCCCTATATACCGATCAAATCAGTCACGACTTGAACCGAGCGTGCCCGAACATTGTCCTACAAAATGATGGCCGCCTCCTGCAGAAACCGACGCCGCTTCTTTCTCTCAGTTGCTTTTCTACTTTGTAACACAGTCTGTTTCGTTTTAGAGTCCAAACAGCTTAACAGATATTGTTCAAATTTGTCATGGAGACAGTTTGAACCCTTAGAAAGAACATAGCCCACTTTAAAAAGCAAGAAATTTTTTTTTGCATCAGTGAACGTAAACTACATTAAAACTTACTTATTTTGGTTGTATAACTTAAGAATTCTATAATGTATAAGTACTTCAGTAGTCGCCGCGCGGGATAGTCTCTCAAACGAAATTGCTCCCACGTCCGAGGCCTTTGAATATCACGTCTTCCATTCCGCTTGTAGTTCAGAATATTTTGGGGAAGTCTGGGACGTAGCATTCTCACCAGTCTTCACGATATTTTTGAATTTTTTAGTTTCTTTTGAAAATACTTAATTTTTCTCTAGTAACTTCATTCCTAATCATTTCTTGTTGTGCAGCTCTTCGAATTTCGTAGGAACCTCATCTCTGCCGTGTGATTTTTTTTGCTTTTTTTTAAACCATGTTTTCGCTTTCATAGCATAATACAGGAACCGCGACCACGTTATAGAATTTCGGGACAATCTTTTTGTACTTTATTGCCCAATATTCAGATAATAGTGTCACAGACAGCTTAGAATTTGTGTAATTTATTTTAAGTATCAGAGTAAAAATCAGATCTTACAGCGTAGCCTAAATGAAAGATTAAGAGACCAGTTCTAAAGCAGGATTATCCAAAACTAGTTTTAAACTGACTGAGTATTTTCCTCGGAGTGCACTTATTTTCGTTTTATTACTAGAAATTTTAAAGTTGTATTCATTGCATATTTCGTTCAGGTGGTACATAGATCTTTGGAGGTCATTTCGTGAACTTGAATCATGTCATCTACAAACAGAAGCACAATCAGGTATTTCTCATTCGTTATCCCAATTCCTTTGTCTTGTCGTAGTTCCTGCTTTCATTTATGAAGAACGAAGTCAATGTATATACTAAAAATGCTGACTTAATCTGCTCATTTAAATGTATTCCGAACGAGCTGCCGCAGTGGTTATTCCATGGTATGATGATGATGATGATGATGATTGGTTTTTGGGGCGCTTAACTGCACGGTTATCAGCGCCTGTACAAAGCCCCAACCTTTACACAGTCCAGTTTCGCCACCTTCACGGATGATGATGAAATGATGACACCACAGACACCTACTTCCCGGGCGGAGAAAGCAACCCAGCCGTGAATCGAACCTGGAATCCCACCACCAGCAACGCTAGCTTCTACACGACGAGCTGTCAACTAGTACACTAGACTCGCATTCGGGAGGATGACGTTTAAATCCGCATCCGGCCATCCTGATACGTTTTCCGTAACTTTCCTGAATCGCTCCAAGCAAATGCTGGGATGGTTCCTTTTAAAGGGAACGGCGTACTTCTTTTACCCTTCCCTGACGCAGTGCCAACTCCTGCTCCGTTTCTAATGACCTCAACATCGATGGCCCCCTGTGGGTTCGGGGGTAAGAATAGGCCCACGGTATTCCTGCCTGTCGTAAGAGGCGACTAAAAGGAGTCTCAAACGTTTCGGCCTTATGTGATGGTCCCCTACCGGGTTTGACCTCCATCTTCTAAATTCTTCCGAAGAGCGAGCTGATTGGGGAAGGGCGCCTTACAAGGTGCAATGTGTCCATCGCTCATTACCATCTCTAGCTTGGTTGGTCGTCGTCGCATAGCTGTCCCGCCCACTCACCATCTCTAGGGCGTGGCTTTGTTCTTGGGTGCGGTTTTTGCAGTCTGCTCTGCTGTGTCGCTTTATGCGCCAATGACGATCATGGGCTACATTTCGCCTGAAATCCAGCATGGTAGCCAGTCCGTTGTGGTGGGGCCGCCATGTACCCTGTCGGTTGTAGCCCCCTGACAACACAGGGATCGCTCTACTGATGCCTGCGCCGTTAACTCCCCGCGTATGCCAAGGAGTAGATGCCTGTCTCCTTGGGGCATCGGGACTCCCGGCAATGGCCATCCCGCCAGGTGGTCGTTGCTGAGGCTGGGTGGCGCCCGTGGGGAGGGCCCTTGGTCGGAGTAGGTGGCATCAGGGCGGATGACCCGCGATGAAGCGTGGTACATCATCTCTTGCTGGCGGCCAGCCGCCAGCAGTCTCTAAGCGTTCTCGGCCTCAATACAACGCTCAGGCATATGATCCACAATCGTTCCCCTCCCTGGCCACACCATGGGAGGAACGAAAGGCTACGGTTGGCAGCGAACCTTATTCACCTCGCTATTTAGTCTGTACACGAGTCGATGGGGAATCGTTTATGGCGACCAAGCCTCAGTTTTTTGTCGAGCACTTGGAGGACAAGTTTGTGGAGGTGGAGGGCTTGTCCAAAATGCGCTCTGGGGCAGTATTGATCAAAACGGCATCCTCTGCACAGTCACGGCGGTTACTCGCTTGTGACAAGTTGGGGGATGTTTCCGTCACGATCACACCCCATAAGAGTCTCAACATGGTCCAGGGCATTATATTCCATAGGGACCTACTCTTGCAGTCAGACGACGAGCTACGCGCCAATTTAGAACGGCGGGGTGTTCACTTCGTCTGGCGCGTCCATCGGGGTCCGAGGGATAATCAGGTAGCCACCGGTGCCTTCATCTTGGCCTTCGAGGGTGACGTCCTTCCCGAAAAGGTCAAGGTGATGGTCTACCGATGTGATGTGAAGCCCTATATCCCTCCCCCGATGAGGTGTTTCAAATGCTGGAAGTTCGGCCACATGTCATCTCGGTGTACTTCCAGCATGACATGCAGAGATTGTGGACGCCCTTCACATCCTAATACTGCATGTGCGCCGCCTCCCATATGTGTGAACTGCGGCGAACACCATTCCCCTTGCTCGCCAGACTGCAAGGTCCTACTGAAAGAACGAAGGATCATGGAATATAAGGCCCTGGACCGCATGACCTATACTGAGGCTAAGCGGAAATACGAGAGGCTACATCCTGTGGCTCTGACCAGCTCCTATGCCACCGCTGCCAAAACAGTAGTTTTGTCATCTGCTGCACCGATTCCACTGAACACTCTGAGCCGGAATACTACACCTGCCCCCTTGATGGTGGGGGGCACTTCCCCATCTGTTGCTCCTGCACCATCTACCTCAGGAGCAACGACCCCCCAACCATCGGGGACACAAGTCCCCAACTCTAAGCCGGAGAAGCGTCCGACTTCTTCAGCGACTCTCTCTCGCAAGGGATCCCTCGGGTCCCTCCCTTCCCAGGTTTCCACCTCTGGGAAGGGTGACGTCAGCCAATGGCTGAAAAGCAGGCCAGCGGCTGGTCGCAGGGCTTCCCGCTCCTCCTCCGTCCCGGAGACTGACTCGGTGGAGCCCTCCCAGCTAGTAAAGCCCAAGGAGCAGAGAGAGAAGACGAAGAAGAAGAAGGCCTCTAAGGCCAAGGAACGCGCGGTGGCATCCACCCCACCGCTCCATACAGACTCTGCGTCTGGGGATGAGGTGGAGATCCTGGCGTCCGCTGAGGACCTGGATCTCGCCATACCCTCAGACGCCAAGGACGCCGATTGTACTGGTCCTCGATCGGTGACAGCAGGTGACCCAGTGACGTGATCTGCCTCCTCGGTCCCTTCACGCCTATTTCGCCCATGGACAAAGTGATTCTCCAGTGGAACTGCAGCGGTTTTTTCCACCACCTTGCTGAGCTCCGCCAACTCGTCAGCAGTCACCCTTTCTTCTGCATTGCCCTCCAGGAAACGTGGTTTCCGGCAATGCGGACCCCTGCCCTACGAGGGTATCGGGGTTATTATAAGAACCGGGCAGCTTATGAGAGGGTGTCTGGTGGAGTCTGCGTCTACGTCCTTAACTCTATCTACAGCGAGTGTGTGCCTCTTCATACACCCTTAGAGGCTGTCGCTGTAAGGATGTGGACGCCTCAGCCTATTACTGTCTGCAGTTTGTACCTTCCGCCGGATGGTGATGTCTCTCGTCATGTGTTGGCTGCATTGATAGGACAACTGCCGCCTCCCTTTGTGTTGCTGGGCGACTTTAACGCCCATAACCCCTTGTGGGGTAGCGCCGCGATTACTGGCCGGGGCAGAGATGTCGAGACTCTTCTGTCACAGCTTGACCTCTGCCTTTTAAACACGGGAGAGGCGACCCACTTTAGTGCGGTCCATGGCTCGTTTTCGGCCATTGACCTTTCTATTTGCAGCCCCGGACTTTCACCACCCATCCACTGGAGGGTCCATGACGACTTATGTGGTAGTGACCATTTCCCCATCTTTCTGTCACTGCCACAGCGTCACTCTTCTGAACGCCCCTCCAGATGGGCTCTGAATAAGGCTGATTGGGACTTATTTACATCTGTCGCAGTGATCGCACCTCCTTCCACTGATCCGATTGATGCGGTGGTTCAGTCGGTCACCACCAGCATCGTTTCTGCGGCGGCATCTGCGATTCCCTGTACATCCGGGTCACCTCGGCGGAGGACTGTGCCGTGGTGGTCGCCCGAGATCGCAGAGGCGATTCGAGATCGCCGGCGGGCTCTTCAGCGCCATAAGCGGCACCTGTCGTTGGAGACCCTCATTGCTTTTAAACAGTTCCGCGCCCGAGCCCGATGCCTTATTCGCCAACGGAAGCAGGAGTGTTGGGAACGTTATGTTTCCACCATTGGCGTCCGTACCTCTGCATCGCAGGTTTGGGCCCAGATTCGGCGACTCCAAGGCTATCGGCCACCTGTCTCTGTCCCTGGGCTTTCGCTGAATGGAGCAGTGTGCACCGACTCCGACACGATTGCGGACCGGTTAGCAGAGCATTTTGCTCAGTGTTCCGCGTCAACGAACTACCCGTTGGCCTTCCGCTCCCGGAAAGAGCGGTTGGAAAGTCGGAGGCTTTCCTTTCACACGCGCCACGCGGAGTCGTACAATGCTCCTTTCAGCGAATGGGAATTCCAGAGCGCACTTTCTGCTTGCCCTGATACGGCTCCTGGACCAGACCGCATTCACAGCCAGATGCTGAAACACCTCTCAGTGCCTTGCCAGCGACGCCTCCTAGATCTTTTCAATCGCGTCTGGGTCGAGGGTGTTTTCCCGTCTCAATGGCGGGAAAGCATAGTCCTCCCCGTATTGAAACCTGGCAAGAACCCGCTGGAGGTGGACAGCTATCGCCCCATAAGCCTCACCAACGTTCCTTGCAAGTTGCTGGAACGTATGGTGAGCCGGAGGTTGAGTTGGCTCCTCGAGTCTCGGGGCCTTCTGGCTCCGTCTCAGGGTGGGTTCCGTAAAGGCCGCTCTGCCGTCGATAATCTGGTCTCCCTGGAGTCTGCCATCCGTACAGCCTTTGCACGCCGCCAACATCTGGTTGCCGTCTTCTTCGACATGCGGAAGGCATACGATACGACTTGGCGCCATCACATCCTGGCCACACTTCATGGGTGGGGCCTTAGGGGCCCGCTCCCGATTTTTATTCAGAATTTTCTTTCGTATCGTTCCTTCCGCGTGCAAGTAGCTGCGTCGCATAGTTCCTCCCGGGTCCAGGAGAACGGGGTCCCACAGGGGTCTGTCCTCAGTGTGTCCCTGTTTTTAATTGCCATCAATGGGCTCCTTGAGGCGGTGGGGTCGTCCGTCGAGGCTTCTTTATATGCGGACGACTTCTGCCTATATTACAGCTCCAGTGGCATCGCCGCTGCTGAACGGCAGCTGCAAGGTGCCATCCGCAAGGCGCAGTCATGGGCTGTAGCGCACGGCTTCCAGTTTTCGGCCGCGAAGACCTGCGTTATGCATTTCTGCCGGCGTCGCACGGTTCACCCTGAGCCGCGCCTTTACCTTGATGGTGAACCTCTTGCTGTGGTCGCGACGCATCGGTTCTTGGGACTGGTGTTCGATACCCGGTTGACTTGGCTGCCCCATATTAGGCAGCTGAAGCAAACATGCTGGCGGCACTTAAACGCTCTCCGTTGCTTAAGCCACACCAGGTGGGGTGCCGACCGGTCCACCCTCCTCCACCTATATCAAGCGCTGATCCAGTCCCGCCTTGATTATGGGTGTGTGGCGTACGGTTCTGCCTCGCCTTCAGCATTGCGATTGCTGGATCCCATACACCACTGCAGGATCCGCCTCGCCACGGGGCGTTCCGGACAAGCCCTGTCGACAGCATACTTGTGGAGGCTGGTGTCCCTCCATTGCGGTTCCGGCGTGACCGCCTTCTGGCCGCCTATGCCGCGCACGTTTATAGCATGCCAGGGCATCCAAACTACCGTCTCCTGTTCCCGCGCTCGATCGTCCATGTTCCAGACAGGCGGCCCCGGTCAGGGTGTCCCATTGCGGTTCGCCTCCGGGACCTTCTCCGTGGCCTTGACTTTTTTCCTCTGCCGCCTGTTTTCCGGGCCAATCTCCGTCTGCCCCCGTGGAGTGTGCCCCGACCGTGCCTTCGGCTCGACTTGACACAGGGTCCGAAGGTCTCAGTGCCTCCGGAGGCCCTCCGCCGCCGCTTTCTTTCCATCCTGGCCGAGTTTCCGAACGCGGTGGTGGCCTACACCGACGGTTCGGTGGTCTCTGGTCACACTGGTTACGCTCTCACTCTACGGGATTATTGTGAGCAACGGTCATTGGCAGCTGGCTCCAGTGTATACACTGCCGAGTTGGTTGCCATCTATCGTGCCCTAGAGTTTCTCCGCTCCCGCTCAGGTGAGTCCTTTGTCATCTGTAGTGACTCCCTGAGCGGTTTACGAGCTCTTGACCAGTGTTTCCCTCGTTCCCGTCTGGTGATGGCCATCCAGGAGTCCCTCCATACTCTCGTCCGTTGCGGCCGCTCTGTCACCTTTGTTTGGTCCCCGGGTCACGTCGGCATCCCGGGTAACGAGCGGGTTGACGAACTGGCGAAACAGGCGGTCAGTTCCCCGGTCATGGAGATCGGTCTTTTAGAGAGTGACGTCCGATCCGTATTGCGGCAGAAGGTCCTTGCTGCTTGGCGTGATGAGTGGCGCACCCTGCCCTCTCCCAACAAACTTCGGGCAGTCAAGGAGACAACCAGTGTGTGGCGCTCCTCCATGCGGGGGTCTCGCAAGGACGCTGTCGTCCTCTGCCGGCTCCGCATAGGACATACCCGGCTCACGCACGCGTATCTCTTGTGCCGTGACGACCCGCCTCTCTGTCGCTGCGGATTGGCCCTGACCGTGGTACACGTCTTACTAGACTGCCCACTTTTAACTGCCCTCAGGCAGACGTTCGCGCTGCCTGATACACTCCCTGCTCTTTTAACCGATGACTCTACTATGGCTGACTTAGTTCTCCGTTTTATTCGAGCAGGGGGTTTTTATCATTCAATATGAGAGTCCCTTTTCATTTTTTTTTTTTTTTTAGTGTCGACTGTGGCTTTTGGCCTGGGGTTTTAGTTTGTGGTGTTTTAATGTGTCCCTTGGTTGTTGGCCTTTCCAGTTTTATTTTCATGGTCGGCCAATGACCGTCGCACTCTGTGTGTCTTTTAATCTCTTTTCTCTGGTCTTCGTCTATGTCTTTCTTGTACTGTGTCGTCCCTTGTCGTCTCCGTTATGTGTTTATTGCTTGTTGGACTTTTCTTCGTGTATTATTATGGTCGTGGAACAAGGGACCGATGACCTAAGTAGTCTGGTCCCTTTAACCCCCCACAAACCAACCTCAACATCGATGGCACATTAAATGCAATCCTCCTTCCGTCCTTCATTTAAAGGCATAGGTTTACGCAATAAGTCGGGCGTTAAAAGTTAAAAACTGCGTACTCGTCTAAGGCAGCACAATTTCATGGCGCGCAAATTATCGAGAATATATTCACCGAGCATTTGTGAAAGGCAGCACGTGGCGACTTCCAACAAACTTCACACATAATTTCGAAACTTGGCGAAACTTTTTTTCCCCTCTGACATCCCTGACATAATGATGAAAGGAAAAAGACTTTGATCACTTCTACATTTTCGCTGTTCGTGTAGTAAGGTGTCAGCATCAGGCTTGATGTTTCACTTTATTACTTCTTTACTACTCACTTTATTCGCAACACATTTGTCACAGTATCCACATACGTCGCCGAATGTACCTGAAAATTATAGAATTGTACAACACCTAGTTCAGTAAATAAATATTGAGACGTTTTCGAAAAACTAGCTTCTCTTACAACAGAGCGTCTTCAACTGCAAAGGGTTATGTTTCTTCAGGTCAAGTTTTTAACACATTAACTGATACGGAATGTGAACGAACTTCTGAAGGTGTTTTACAAGTGGGACTTCCAGTTTTCAGACAGCAATTTGGAGGGGAGAAGGGGGCGGTGGTTACGCGGTCTATTTGGAACTTCAGTGTTTTCGCAAATGATGCTGTTGCCTGTAATAAAGTTCTGTTTGAATGAAGTCACGCCCTCATAAGATTTCAGTGTAGTGCAAAGCATGACAACTTAGTTTAAATGTTCCCGAAATGTAAAATTGTTCGGTTCACAAAACGATATAACCTTATCCTACGAGTATAGTGCAGCGAGTCAAATTCGCTATCGCTCAACCCACATGAATACCTGGGTGTAAAAATTTCTAGAGATTTGAAATGGAACCGTCACATAGTCGCAGTCTTAGGGAAATACGGTGGCTGGCTGCAATTCGTTGGTAGAATTCTAGGAAAATACAATCAGTGTACAAAAGAAATTGCTTACAAATCACGCTTGTGACCCATCCCCCAATATTGCTCGAGATTCTTGGATCCTAATCAGATACAACTGCCAGGCGATACTGAATGTATACAGAGAAGGGCGGCACGAATGGTCACAGGTTTTTTGACGCGTTGGAGAATGTCACACAGTTTCTGATCAAATTGATCAGGCAGGCGGTTGGAAAGAAACGTAAAATATCCAGAGAAAGTCTACTTGGAATATTTCCGGAGGAATCCTTAACTGTTGAATATAGGCGAATGGTAGTCAATGGAGGGAATGACTGCGAATGCTCGTTCGATTTTCGTTCTCTTCCGTAGGCTGCGATGCAAACCAATCCTGATAATATTCCCGGTGTGAGATGTAGTTGGCAGCTCTGTAAATGCTGACCGGTGAGTCGCTTAAAGCCCAGGTGAAATTAATCTCGGAGGGACACATCACGCTCTCAACCGACTAAGCATATCCCCTAAGGATCGCCTAGAGCCTGTGACTAGTGCATTGAATGTAAACACGGAAAACCGCAAAAACTCACTTTTTGAACTATTTGTAATTCCATTAACTAGTTTTGTAACCTTTACAGACTCATCTTCAAATGTGGCACACAGAATTTCCGTCTCTCTGACGTGGAGACAGAGCGACAGTTACATGGCGACATGTGTCGGAAAACCAGTTATTCTACTTACTGACTAACGGACAGTTCATGGTAGACACAGACTATCCCGTGGAAGAGCAAAGTATCGCGAGGAGACCTAATTAGAAAGTTTCTAGAACTGACGTTACATGATGAAAGTAGGAATGGAATATACTGAAACCACCTACGTATTGTAACTGTAGGAAGCGTGAAGACCGGAAGAGACTAAGCACAGCACGCACAGAGGCTTTTAAGCAGCCACAGTTCGCACGCTCCATACGTCAGTGGAGTGGGAATAAGTCCTAATAACTGGTATACTGGCAAGTTCCATCTGTCACGCAATTCACGGTCGTTTATAGGCTACAAATTATAAGCTGCCTATGTTTTGTTTAAATTTGGATTACAAGAAAATGGGCGTTTTGCAAAATGTCCTACATAAGTCTCCTCTTCATCAACACCACCACCATGAGTGTTCTGCCCTAGGGCAGGTCTTCACATGTAGCTCTCCATGCAGTCCCATCATTTGTTACCCTCTTGTTTTCTCACAACTATTTTCTGTTCTTACGCTGTCCACCACCTGGTATGTTCTGCGTCTTCTTCTTCTTCTTCTTCTTCTTCTTCTTCTTCTTCTTCTTCTTGCATTCACCATTTCCTTCATACCATCAATAAACAATCTCTTCTCATTCAGTGTCCATGCCAATTGTGTTTGCTCATCTTGCTACCTTTAAAATTTCTCTCTGTTCTCCCACTCAACACCACCTCATTTCTCACTGTGCCTGCCAATTTTATCCCCTATCAATGCACCCACATAAAAGCCTCCTGTTATGAAACGTCTCGTTGGCAATTGCTATACGTATTTTCACCTCCTTATTACTTCCAATGTCGTCCATAATAGCACGTCGCAGTTATCTAAAAACACTAAATTGTTGTGTATCTTCCTGCCTAACGTTATAGTTGTTCTTGCTTTTCTTGCACCTATCACCGGACATTTTGCGATTTTCTTATTATTTCTCATTCCAATTTACTCACGCCTCTTGTTCAATTCTTTTAACATTTCAGTCATACTTCTTTCGCTCTCTGCCAATAACACCACATGATCCGCGAGTCTAATACATTCTGCTCTCCTAACAACAACCCGCTCCCGTCTATGTCGTTTCAAACGTTTTTGAATGACATGCTCCAAATATATTTACACTCTAAGGAGAATAAACGTATCCATGAGGACTTACCCCAGCGCGATGGAAATCGATACACGTGATGTTCATTCATGCCCAATAGTATCCGAACGACCTGAATTGAATTTCACCTGATTCACATGCAACCCACATAGCGCAACTGTCTAGCAGGTCTCCTTATCGCTCCTTGGTACAGTCGTTTGACTATTGAAAGTGGTTCCAACAAGTCACCACGAGAAAAAACTGTTCTGTATCGCAATAACTCAAGATGCAAAGTAATACCACGATACTACAAATATCACGGAACACCTTCTCACAGATAAGACTGCCCTTAAGGCTTGTAGCTCACATTTATTACAATAAATGACATACCTGACATTTTACCACTCTCATTATTACGTCAGATAGGTAATACACGTAGTAAATTCGTCGTATTCATGATTTCCTCTTCAAAGTAACATACCGTACTTATCATTGAACACAAAATGAGTTTAAAAATTGAAGTTATTCACGGGCAACCAGTTGAGAATATGTATGAACTTCAAATGACACGACGAACCGTCTCGTTTTGCATATGGATTCAAACCCAGGTCATGCAGACTAAGCAAAGATTTCGTGCCTGACGGAAACTAACAGTCACTCCTGATTAGGCATACAGAGAGTGATATACCTCGATTTTAGAGAGAGCCAGTTTGCAAATACCAACTTTAAATTACATAGCGCAAGCATTTTTGCCGGACGCGAATTCCTACCAAGCACCTATTGCTCCTGTTAACGAACGACGAGAGATGTTGAATCTTGGTTCTTAACAAGTAATTTACTTGAATTGCCGTGAGGTAAGGCTTTGTACTGGGCAGGGATTCGAACTCTGAACTTAATCGGATAGATATCGACGCACAATCAACTGTGACATTTCGGATTTTCTCGACAGTAGCTAGATGTTTTAACTGAAATGACGAGACGAAACATAATTTTTTTTCCTTCGAAAGACTCCAACCCGGCATCTATCGCTGTTATATTCTGCAGAAAACGAACGTTAAATATGGGTTTGTTGCACCAGCAGCGACATGTGAGCGTGTTTGAACTAGAAATAATATGACGAAGAGTTCAGTGCTCACTGGGAATACAGCTCCACACATCATATCGCTTTTGACTACACACAAAGATACGTCAGCTTCCGAATTTTTGTCCAGCTCGGACTAACATCTTGAACTTACAGTGATCTCGCAAATAGTCCTGTGTCTCACTGGGTGTCAAAACGTCACATATCGTTAGTGTTGACAACGAATGAAAATACATTAAACATTAAAATAATTATCCACCAGCAGATAGGTGTTCTCATGCTAGAGCTTGATAATACATAATGAAATCTATAGTGCCGGGCCAGGATTCGAACCCATTCACGCGCAGTATGTGGAGATGTTGAGGAATCTGCAGTTCTGAACAAACAACAAATTGTAGCCGTGCTGTATTCTCACGAAGGGATCAAATTCAGCCTTAAGTACGGTCTAAGTTGCATTCCCAGATCAGAACCGATTTTATCGACATACAGAAGCTCATATAAAATATGGACTAAATGTCCTGTGAGCCTACATAGCGTTTGTTTCGTCACTAGAAATAAATAACAAGTATAAGAAAGGTTTCTACGTGTCGCCGCTCCAGTCTTTATTGTGATTCATCCTAACGTCTACTTTGTAGAAAAGGAATATCATTTTTCATGTTAATTTCAGACCACAATGTCATTATATCTTCTTCACTTGGTGTAGCCAGAAGAGAATGGAATCTGTCTCTCCCTATCTAAAATCATTGACAGAAGTTGGAATCGAACCCAGTCCATAGATATACAAGCATATTATAAGTATGTGGCTCATTTTTCTATCGTAACGCCGTTGCACCTCTCCGGATGAGAATTGACACACAGGCTTCCTGTAGTAATTTGCAGCAGGTTCAGTAAATTCATGTACTTGGTTGACCGAATCACAATGAACTAGCTGCCTCGGCTACCCAGTGCATACATTCGACTTTATTTTGTAATCACCGAAATAAAATCACGTACCTGCCACCTACACAGAACAGCCAACAGTGTAGGATGCACAAATTTGAAAAGGAAGTGTTTCTTTCCACTTGAGCTACTGTATTGCGCCATCTCTTTGTTGAAAACGTCGTGCAGTGCAAATGTCGCATTTCATAAGTAAAGTTTTGTATTCCTAGAAACCCAAAATTTGCTTGTGAGCGGCGGGAAGAGGAGTTACCTGTTGTGCAGCATTGTAAGTTTTCACCATTGCACTATGAGCCGAAAGTATTTTTTTGCGATTTCCTTATCGATGTTTTATCTGACTGCTTGTAGCTCTTTCACAGAAGGGATAAAAACGTTACAGTCAGTGAGACTGGAAGTGCGAACCATAACAGATGCTATTTCTCAGGCCAGCGCATTACCATAGAGCTGGCGTAGAAGTACGTGTCTTAGCTTACTCTTACGAGTTCGATAATGTCTAGCACTCGTAAACCGCTATTTAAAGGACGAGATTAGTTGCGATTTCCACGTGCAACGACTTTCCTGGGCTGAAAACCGTAAATTTACAAACTTTTGTTACACCTAACGTGATAATAAATCAGATTATTTAATGGAAATGACAGGTAAAATCAAGTGAACTTTGAGGATAAATTCCGTGCGCACCAGGAAGGAACTCGTCGATCACATAGTTGCCAAACATACGTTGCCTTGTTGTAAAATCTCAGTTACAGTACCAGCAGAAAGAAGACGAACCGATGTGATCGTACAGCGGTCTGGGAAGTGACCATAGCTGGTGTCTCCAAGTCGCGTTTGCTACGGCCTGGAATACGTAATGCGTCTGATTCGCATTTCTGTAACTAGGTTTAGGGACTGGAGCGTGGTTACTAATAATACTCCGAACTGACTGAAAACTAAGCATCATATATCAGTAACTCTCACAGTTGCTTTTATATTTATTTCGTAAGTGTACTAAAAACTAAGAAGCTCATTCAGAGACGTTTTGATGCCTCGCCGATAGTCGAGCAAAACAAACAAATAGAGAAAAAAAGAATGTGTGTGTGTATGATAAAGAGAGAGAGAGAGAGAGAGAGAGAGAGAGAGAGAGAGAGAGAGAGAGAGAGAGAGAGAGAGAGATCAAAAAGAATGAGAGAGAGTAAGAAATTGTTGTAAAGAAATTGAATCATGGTATGTAAAGAAACCTTTCATTAAAATGACATGTTACACATCATTACGAAATATCGTATTCATGATCTATGAAACAAGAATTGATCTAATGTAATCTAATCATATCATATTGATGGCTATCCATGAAGAGTCATAAATTACCGAAATTTTTGCCAATACCAGTAATGAAATCTAAACTTGAAAATAAAAGACGACAATTTTTGTAATAAACCGGGACTCCTAACAAGACCCTTTCGTCCCTCTTAACTAACCACGAAAGATGTCTGATATACCTCCATGCTCAAGTAACAAAGTGCGCATGCATTTAAAGATTAAGTGCATGATGTGAAGTTATATGACGGAGATACGAACCCAACACGTAATCGTATTGTTAGTTAAGTAAAATCAAATGTTACGTATCGGTTTTTCTTACCAGCTGCTAGGTGTTTGGATCTAAACTAAAGATACAAACTTTAGTACCTAAGCGACAATCTAACTGCACGCCTACCGTGCATCCACAAATATAGCTTAAATATCAGTTGCTTACTCACCAACGGTAAGGTGTGTGCGTGTTTGACAAGAAATAATGACACCTATTGCGATTGTTGGCAACACATGAATAGACATTAAAAGCGCACGTTGGTTTTCACTAGCGGGACGGTGTGCACGTTATAGGGCTTGAACTGAAACTATGAATATTTTTGTATTGGATCAGGATTCGGACCCACATACTTACCTTTGGAGGAGACCTAGAGAAGGTTGCAGTCTTGCGAAAAGGAACGAAATGGTTGAACTATAATGTTCCGAGAGATTCAGATCCTCGAAGGAGGAGAAACGAATTCGAATCACAGTCCAGCACCAAATTTTACAACGTCTCTAGTTCAATCAATTACAAGTAAAATAAGAGCCCCATCCTTTAAATGGCTATCGGTTCATAAAATAAAATAAAATTTTCTAATGTAAGTAAGTTTACTGGCGACTGTATTTCTGTTTACGATGACTTCCGCTATGTCATTTCCCAACGTAACCTGGCTCTGCCCAGTTGGTAATGATGGAACGTGATTTGTATTGCGAATTCTGGATTATAACGTCTTTCTTTTGAGGTTACCAGACGCAAAGTAAATCTGTTTGTGCTTCTTAAAAGTAAATGTCTGAACCCACGCATTGCTCCTGTGATAGTTCCACCAGGCCATTGTGCCCACATTTCCCAGCCCCAGGAGTGAGCTGCAACGGATGATGTGCTGAGCTTACAAAAGTAGTCACGGTGGATAAAACGCGAGTCTATTAAATGTTTAAGTAGAAACAAGCTTCTGACGCGGAGATTATGCTATTCTCATGTCAGCAGGATGTAAAGACCCTTGTAGGCATCATAGGCTCGATGTGAAGCCATTTTGAAATGTTCACAAATTCAGATATTTTCTTATTTCGTGAAGATCCACTGGGAAGTGTGAAGTTACCGGATAATTGGATTATTACCGTCATTATTACTATCATTTTCTTCATGCCGCTGCTGGAACACTGTACTTGAATATCAGTTCGTGCCTTTTGGTCACTATACAAGTAGTTTCACAAGAAGAGGTTCTTTCTCTGTCTACAGAATTCTTTTCATGTTAATATCAAACATCAGCAATTACTCATAGATTTCATTAAAACTAAAGTAATCGATGAAGACGTTACTTGATAACAAAAACGCTCTGCCTTTCTTCTATTACTTGCGCCTAGAAATGGCTGTCGAGTACTGCCAAACCAAAAGCCAAGAGATCTTACTGCCTGCCGATATACGTCGCTGTCAATTTTTCCATATGATTTGGTTGACGTGACCTGTTTCAAGTTGTGTATGACAGAGAATGTTTTCGAAAATCAATTGTTTTCCTTTGCAATAAAGAAAAAGATTTTCATTCTAAGCTATCCAAGATCAAAATTTTTGGAATATTAGTTCCAGTTTAATATTCGCTTCTATAATGTAGGAAAGTATTTCGCACTTGCAAAACTCGGATCCGGCCCATTGACCTTACACTCAGCCGCCGGCCATAAATTCTGTCTCAGAGTGACACCAGATTAAGTAACCTAATATAGCGAAGATTATTTGCCAGTACTCTCTCTCACCAGAAAATACGCAGTTCACTCACTAATTGGGCTCCATTAGTACACTGTAACAGTAATTTCTGTGTGTCGGCAATGCATTCGGATTGTAGAATTTAGCGGTGCTCTCTCTCCCACTTCTGTATACAATATGACTGACCTAAACGGGCCCTTTATCGTTACAGGCCCTGAGCAGTGCTACATCATACTGACAACAGTAATGTTCTTATACTGACAATCTGACTGGTCGTTTTACCTGATTTTGTAATCATTTAAATAAGACAACATGACCTTCCAGTGGGAGACATTTCGTTCTCCCTTTTCCTTCTGTGACATTTTTCCGTAATCTATTTGCCTTCCAATCAGCGAAATGCGGTAGAGTACGGCCGGTAAACGATTTACAAATCACGATTTAGTCCCGTTAAGACGATTTCTTCAAACATTGTCGTTGCTAAAGGAATTTACTTTCGTCTTAAATCGTCTCAAGCAGCAACGTTCACAGACATCCCAAATACGTAAAAGCTCATTATCCTGGTACGAAGTTTGTAAAACAAACTTACCACAGTTTGTGTCAGGTTGATCTTTTCGTCTGATAGCTCAGCCTAAGTATCACAAGTAGTGTCCCTGTAGCTTTGGGAATCATTGGTTAATAACGAGTTTAACACCAGTGGGTATAGTATTGCTAAATATTCAAATTAATTATCAACCTAAGTCTGAGTTCATCCGCAGACTGTAGCGAATTTATAATACTGAAGCTAGACTTTGCATCCTTGTCCTCCTTGAGTGGGCATTGGAAGGCGTTTGCACACACGAACACAACACTATGAATACTTCGAACGCCATAGTTAACGTTGCTCTCATAAACTACTTTTGTTTTCTTAATTCTTCTAGGTGTTCAGGGTGCAATATGTGTTGTAGATACAGCCTTAGAGCAAAACATTGACCGCCGAGCCGTCCACATAAGGTGGACAACACAGTCGTGCTCCTCTCAGGATCCTGTGTCCGGCAGTATGCTCGATCAGCAACATTGTAGACTGCGGCACTTCCCAGAGGAAGTCTTGAGTTCAGTCTTAGTACATTATTCTTGACTAAGGCCGTAGTCTTGAGGTAAAACGCGAGACTAGCTAATATGACGTCTGGCGACCGGAAGCAGACAACGACAAAATTTTTATCGCCCCTTTGCTCTCGGTGCTGAAGCTATGCTTGTAATTCAAGCGAATCTACAATATATTTCGCTTTGTGTCACACTGGTAATAATAGTTTGGTTCAACAATGTCTTAGCGAAAGATTTCTTTACCGAGCATCTGCCTCTGAACATCGCATGCGTCTGAGTTCTCTGGGACCCGTTTGCTGCCTACCGGCGGGGGCTGAGGCACTGCGCTGCCTTCTGCCGACAACATCTGCTCCACTCCACACTCTCAACCATGTAAAATGCTTTAATGTTGTTGAGTAGTGACCCATAAAATCTGTCTACGATTTGTTTCACTCCTGATAGCAAAGGAGGCACAAAACCGTTTTTATTTGATGATTACTTTATTACATTAGAATGCAGTACATCAATGTGACACAAAATTAATTTCATTGTTTCTGATCCAGTGCGCTATAATTAAAGCGTCACATTCTGTTCCTTTCCTTGCACAGGAGATTCTTCAAATAATTTATTATTGTCATGGATTCATATGTGTTACTCAAGGCACAGGGAGTAAATGCAATGTAATGTGTTTGGTTTCTTTCTTAGATTTTCTATGGTAAATGGATGCAAAAGATTGCGTCAATACCTATGAGAACCTGCTCTATAGCTACTAAGGCAAACTGCTTGTTTTGAGGTCCATAAATTAATTAATGGAGAAGTGAACGCTGTTCACAAATGATATTTAGAATATTCAATTGGATTTAAGGCGAAAAAATTGCCCATATTTGAAGCTACCCAGAGAAAAAGTAAGTTGCTAGAGACACTGTCAGCACATGTCTGCAGGGAAGTTTAGCATAGAGTAATCAAGAGGCTCATTTCCTTCATACTTATCACCCTGGCATGTGAGTCTTAAGTGAAGAACAATATTGAAATTCGTATCGTTGATGGTCGATTCGAATTTCTTCAGAGACGCTGGTATTGCGAAGCAGCTTGGAAGTCAGAACGCCATGATCTATGACGATTAACACAACTTACTGAGTCGAGCTACCAAGAAGATTTGATGTGTAAAGGTTTTCTTCCGATTTCGATACAGAATTTTTTCTGGAAATTCGCAGCTCCTTAAAAAAAAAGCTCGCACACGATGGTCCCTACCTCAGTTGGAACTGACGACTGATTGAGCCGTTCTGACACGAGACATGGGCGGTACCACCGGGTTACAGACACACTGCTACCTTTGCACCACTCTCATCATGGTATTGGTCGCTCAGCCTCATAACGCATCGTGAAAGATAATAAAAGTTGCCACTTATGTGAAGAATAGCATTTCTTTAGCCAAAAAATTGAATTTTCTGCCTCAGTATCTTAGTTTACGTAAGGATTATACAGCATGAGCCATTCAAATGGAAAGGTAATATCAAGTAAATTTAGTGAGCCAATTCAGTACCATAGGCGGAAGTGATTGCACTGTCACAGTGTTGCCTAATGTTTGTGACGATGTTGCCAAATCTCAGGTGTGCTAGGAACAGCTGTGTAGCGGTATGCGTGGAGAATCCCCTGCTCGTGTCTTACGGGGATATGGAGAGGAACTGCAGGGTTTGGTTAGGATGCAGCGTTTTCTCCTAGCAGTTGTGTCAAACATTAAGGTGTATAATCTTCCCTCACGATTACAGTTTCCTACAAAATATATACAAATAAAACACTTACCTTGTTTCTTTCCGACAAAAGATTATTTCAGTACGATAAAAAGTTTTTGGAAATCTCTTATGCCCACCTGTCACCAAAGTAAGATAAACACTTTGCACCTCGAAATCGATTGCATGTATGTGCAGTCTTGTGATGCTTAAATAACGCTCAAAGGACATTTAGTCCATATTTTATCTGAGCTTCTGTATGTCGATAAAATCGGTTCTGATCTGGGAATGCAACTTAGACCGTACTTAACGCTCAATTTGATCCCTTCGTGAGAATACAGCACGGCTACAATTTGTTGTTTGTTCAGAACTGCAGATTCCTCAACATCTCCACATACTGCGCGTGAATGGGTTCGAATCCTGGCCCGGCACTATAGATTTCATTATGTATTATCAAGCTCTAGCATGAGAACACCTATCTGCTGGTGGATAATTATTTTAATGTTTAATGTATTTTCATTCGTTGTCAACACTAACGATATGTGACGTTTTTGACACCCAGTGAGACACAGGACTATTTGCGAGATCACTGTAAGTTCAAGATGTTAGTCCGAGCTGGACAAAAATTCGGAAGCTGACGTATTTTTGTGTGTAGTCAAAAGCGATATGATGTGTGGAGCTGTATTCCCAGTGAGCACTGAACTCTTCGTCATTTTATTTCTAGGTCAAACACGCTCACATGTAGCTGCTGGTGCAACAAACCCATATTTAACGTTCGTTTTCTGTAGAATATAACAGCGATAGATGCCGGGTTGGAGTCTTTCGAAGGAAAAAAAAAATATGTTTCGTCTCGTCATTTCAGTTAAAACATCTAGCTACTGCCGAGAAAATCCGAAATGTCACAGTCGATTGTGCGTCGATATCTATCCGATTAAGTTCAGAGTTCGAATCCCTGCCCAGTACAAAGCCTTACCTCACGGCAATTCAAGTAAGTTACTTGTCAAGAACCAAGATTCAACATCTCTCGTCGTTCGTTAACAGGAGCAATAGGTGCTTGGTAGGAATTCGCGTCCGGCAAAAATGCTTGCGCTATGTAATTTAAAGTTGGTATTTGCAAACTGGCTCTCTCTAAAATCGAGGTATATCACTCTCTGTATGCCTAATCAGGAGTGACTGTTAGTTTCCGTCAGGCACGAAATCTTTGCTTAGTCTGCATGACCTGGGTTTGAATCCATATGCAAAACGAGACGGTTCGTCGTGTCATTTGAAGTTCATACATATTCTCAACTGGTTGCCCGTGAATAACTTTAATTTTTAATCTCATTTTGTGTTCAATGATAAGTACGGTATGTTACATTGAAGAGGAAATCATGAATACGACGAATTTACTACGTGTATTACCTATCTGACGTAATAATGAGAGTGGTAAAATGTCAGGTATGTCATTTATTGTAATAAATGTGAGCTACAAGCCTTAAGGGCAGTCTTATCTGTGATAAGGTGTTCCGTGATATTTGTAGTATCGTGGTATTACTTTACATCTTGAGTTATTGCGATACAGAACAGTGTTTTCTTGTGGTGATTTGTTGGAACCATTTTCAATAGTCAAACGACTGTACCAAGGAGCGATAAGGGGACCTGCTAGACAGTTGCGTTATGTGGGTTGCATGTGAATCAGGCGAAATTCAATTCGGGCGTTAGGATAGTTTTGAGCATGACTGTACGTGTAGGGGCAAATGAATGATTAGAGTTGAAGAAAAACTGGATGATTAATTCAAGACAAAGAGCTTCACAAATTGATAAGTCGATAACGTGTTGGGCCACCTCTGGTCTTTCCGCGGGCAGTTACTAGGCTTGGCATTCACTGATAAAGTTAGTGGATACCCTTCTGACGGATATCGTACCAAATTCAGTTCAGTTGGTTCGTTACATCCTCAAAATCGCGACCTGCTTTAAAGAACCTGCCCATTGTGCTCCAGATGTTTAAAATTGGTGAGAGATATGGCGATCTTGCTGTGCAATGTATTGCCTTGCGTGTACAAACACGTAGATACGATATCCGTGTGTGGTGCGTAAATTGTCGGTAGGCACCTCACTTAGTGTCCCGAGCAGAGTTCAAGCCGCCATTAAGACAAAGGGTGGACGCACTGCATATTAATGTCCACTAACAGGTGTCTGTACACTCACTGATAGGATAGTGTATTTCGAAATGTTAGCAGAGGCCAGAAGTTGGAGCATTTGGTCTTCCTCTTAAAGCTTAAGTGGGGAGAGTCGTAGAATCTCTATAAAGAGACACCTCTGGCAACACTAGTTGAAAGTGGCCTTCAAACTAGCCGTCAGAGCTGCCGTAGCCGAGACGCCCCCTGGGTAAACGCTACGGACTTCTGCAGTCGCGCCTCGCGATCTGTCACGAATTATGGAATGTATTCGCAGATACCAATTGTAATACGACAACGGCTATACAGTTTGCAGGAAACGTACAGGATGTTCTGAAATTCCCATCACTACCTGCTACAATTTTAAATTGTAACCTGTCTCCCGAGACGTACCGTATACTAGAACCACTTGAAAACATGTTGGTAACGATGTCACTTTGACAAGTAATTTGTTACATTGAGGAGCCAAAGAAATATCGTTTATGGTCCCCGCGAGCACGCAGAAGTGCCTCAACACGCCGTGGCATGGACTCTGCTGATGGCTGAAGTCGCGCTGCAGGGAACTGACACCATGAAACCTGCAGAGCTGCCCATAAATCCGTAACAGTAAGAGGGAGCAGAGATCTCTTCTGATCAACACGTTGCAAGGCATTCCAGATATGCTAGTTAATGCTATAAAATTTACTAGAAACGTACAGTATGTTAGGGGAGTTTGGTGGCCAGCGAAAGTGTTTAGGCTCGGAAGAGTGTTTCTGCAGCGACCATGTAGCAATTGTGGTTGTGTGGGCCGCTCCTTTGTCCTGCTGGAATTACCCACTTCCGTCGGAATCCACAATGGACACGAATGGATGCAGGTGATCAGACAGGATGTATCTAGACGTATCAGGGATCCCACATCACTCCGAATGCGCACGCTCTACAACGTCACAGAGCCTTCACCAGATTGAACAGTCCGCAGTTGACATGCGGGGTCCATGGAGTCATGATGTTGTCTTCATACCCATACACGTCCATACTGTATATACATTTTGAAATGAGACACGTCCAACCAGGGATTATGTTTCGAGTCATCAACAGTCCAATGTTCGTACCGATGGGCCCAAATGAGGCGTAAAGCTTTGTGCTGTGCAGTCAGCAAGGGTACACGAGTGGGCCTTCGGCTCTGAAAGCCCATGTAGATGATGTTTCCATGAATGGTTCGCATGCTGATACTTGTTGATGGTCAAGCATTGAAATTTTCAGTTATTTTCGGAAGGGTTGCACTTTCGCCACTCTGAACGATTCTCTTCAGATTCCATTCTTGCAGGATTTTTTTTTCTGGCCGCAGAGATGTTGGAGATTTTTTGTTTTACTGGATTGCTGATATTCACGGTGCCCTCGTGAAATGGTCGTACAGGAAAATCCCCACTTCATCGCTACCTCGTAGATGCTGTGTCCCATCGGCCTTGCGCCCAGTATAAAACCACGTTCAAAGTCATTTAAATCTTGATAACCTGCCATTGTAGCAGCAGTAACCGATCTAACAACTACGGTAGACACACGTCTTACATAGGCGTTGCCGGCGGCAGCACCATATTAAGCCTGTTTACATATCTCTCTGTTTGAATACGCATTATTATAATAATTTCTTTGGCATTTCAGTGTAGATGTGACCGAGTACATCTATTGTTCTACAGTTTCACTCTTTAATAACCAAAGAATCAAAAAAATCTGTCTTCAGAGACACTGGTTTTACAGGAGGGCGTTTTCCAATTTGAAATTACAATGATATTATTTCCTTCAGCTGCTGAGAGGCGTTGATAGATATCAACGAAGACAGGTGAAAATGTGTGCCCCGACCGGAACTTGAACCAGGGATCTCCTGATTACATGGCAGTCGCTCTATCCATCTGAGCCACCGACGGCACAGAGGATAGTGAGACTACAGGGACTGTCTCTCGCACGCCTCCCGCAAGACCCACATTCTCACCTTTGTATGTCCACACACTACATTCGTAGCGTCCTTTCGCACATGTCCGGAAGAACAGACACAATATCCATATAAATATATTTTCCAATTCGCATGCGCTGCGTCTCCACGGAGCACCACAGACGCACCTGCTGACGGTGAAGGCACCCTTACTCGAAGACGTTGTGCAATGGTAACGAAAAGCGTGTGGGGAGGAGTCAGACGTTGTGGACAACGATCTTGATAAAGGCGACCAGCAGCTCTTCCAGTACTGAGCGCTTTGGCCACACAGAATACTTGTGTCGGTGTATTCGGCAAAAGTTTGCTCAGAAATGTTGCTCTAACACTCACAGACACATGAACGAGACTCGATCCAGGTCAGAGAGGAGACAGCCGTCAAATGACATCATAGGATCAGACGTAAGTAACCCCCCCCCCCCCCCCCCCTCCAGTGATTATAACCCTGTTGCATACCACATTAGCGAAGGTGTATTTATACGGCTGTATCACGGATATACCTTTCCATACATGGGCTCCTCTTCAAAATATCGTCACTCAGTTCCCTAGAAGTTTTTAACGGGAATTTTGCAACATCCTGTATCTCTCCACTAACTATACAGTTCTTTCCAGAATTAGATCCCTCTGCAGTGGAGTGTGCGCCGATATGAAACTTCCCGGCAGATTAAAACTCTGTGCGGGACCGAGACTCGAACTCGGGACCTTTGCCTTTCGTGGGCGAGTGCTCTACCATCTGAGCTACCCAAACACGACTCACGCCCCGTCTAAACAGCTTTACTTCTGCAGTACCCCGTCTCCTACCTACAGCTGTTGTACGACATTCGAAATATACGGATGTATTTCAGAATTTCGGCGTAATGCAACTTCGCAGAAACATGGCTGAATTTTCCTGTATATTGTTATCATTAAAACCAAGCACCGTCTCAGTACCTAATACTTTTTGATATGGAGACAATTTTCATCATTTCAAGCACTATTAAAGTTGGTAGGTGTAGGAAAAAAATACCAGTACCATACTGAAAATATCGGTGAGAAGCGATAGAATTCCTACAAACAACTTGGAGAAAATCATTTTGGGTTCTAAGCCATGTCATTATAAAACAGTGAAACAACTAAAATAACTACATTCCGACCATCGTTTGAACGATCCTCTTCAGAGCGAATAAATGCCACGAAATTTCAAATCAGCAGCAGCGAAATGAAAGGTCGATTTGGAAACAGTTTCTATTTCTTCTTTCTTATCTTCGATTAATTTCCCAAATATCTCGTTCGTTTCGTATGTTGCTTTCATTATACAAGGTGTTTCACATTTCTAGAGCTTGCAATTTTTCCTAGTAACTCATGCATGCAAACGTCATCTAACGAGGCTACAGAGCATCAAAATACAAGCGCCAGCTCCGGCAAATGTATGTAAGTAGAGTGTGATGCCGTGATCATGTATCAATTTGATCATGTATCATGATCCAGAAACGAATGAGTCGAAAGTTACATACCTCTGACGGCGGAATACAAGTACTGGTACTGTTGTTGCTAACTTTCAAAGCTGGTAGTATGGATCAAAGTAAGAAAAAATGTCCGGTAAACATGGGCTACAAAATGCATACCTGAGGAGCTATGAGCACTTGTTCAGCAGTGGAGATATGTTTTATGCTAGCGAAGATGAACAAGTCCTCACAGCTCTTAAGGTATGCATTTTACAGCCCATGTGTACTGGACATTCGGTCCATACTACCACCTCTGAAAGTTTCCTGCCCTACATCTCAGCTACAACACTACCGGTAGATCCTGTCACAAGTAACAGGAATGTCTTCTCTTCCAATTTTCCGTTATAGGGACATAACCTCAAATTTATAGATTTATCCATCTCCATCATCATAGAAAATTGGTAACATCTTCATTGAATCTTTCTGTGTACACATATTTTACAGACTCCAGCGCCTGTAACTTCGATACCCTGTAGCGTCGCTGGATGACGTTTCCAGACATCGATTCCTATGTAAAACTTCATCTGGTAGGTCCCCTCTACAGACGCGATAAGTGTGTAGCACGACGTGTGAAACATTCTGTATGCAAAGTGAATAACATGGGTGAATGGACTAGAACCGAAGCCCCCCCCCCCCTCCCATTATCTCTCTCTCTCTCTCTCTCTCTCTCTCTCTCTCTCTCTCTCTCTCTCTCTCTCTCTCTCTCTCTCTCTCTCTCTCATTCTCTCACTTTCATTCTCTCACTCTCTCTTCTCAACTATCAACTGCCAGCTTTCCTTTATGTCTTTTAAGTCTTAAAACTGCTGTCTGATTTCTGGCAGAGCTCTAGATAACATGCCGCTCACTGTATTTTATCGCTGGTTACATCATCTTAAATTCAAACTGTATATTTTGCTCAAAATTGTCAGAAGTTATTTTGTAACATCTATAGATGTTATAAATATGGGTTGAATTTCTTCAACCGATCTCTAGCAGCTAGTGTGTTCTCTCAAAATCGATTTTCCTCTAGCTCGTCTCCTCTAATTCCTGTGTAAATATTTGGGATCAGTATTTTCAGCCAGGACCTATGAAAGTGATGGTTCGATAGTATCCGCACTTATCATTATTTGCCTTATTTGGTGTTGGTGTTATTTTTTTCGTTTAGTCTGAAAATTTAGCAGTCACGTTAGTTAGCATAGATGTTGAGGAGTGAAGCAGCAAACGTCGACAGAGTGAGTCCTCACCGGTGCTGATAGAGCCTTCTGGTGGCGAAGCCCTGCACTACAGACAACTGAGTGTGTGAGGAACTAGTAGCGACATCTAGCAGCGAAGTGATGAACAGCAAAATGGCCGCGAAAATCGAGTGACTTAAATGTCTAGTTGCTGTTTATTTCTTCCTTTACACTATTATTACAAAACAGATTACGGCATCACTGCTCGGTTTGTCTGTTACCGTATTTTTGTGTATTTCACACATTACAAAATAATTCTGTTCTGGTAACATATAATGCAAACTACTTCTCGAGCGACATTAATGTACGCAGCATGTTACATTCATCATTCCCTCTTCGTAATTTAGTATTACTAATAGTTTTGTCCACACTTTTAAGCATTAAAAATGGATATGTGGCTCGGAACAGGACTACTGTTACATTAAATGTTAACAACATAATCGCACGGTATAGTGAGTTAAAGATTATTGAACAGCAACGAGAACTGTAAGTAAGTTTATGCAATGCAACGTTAGTGATATAATAGTACAACAGTAATAGGCGTTTGTCAGCCCTTTTTTTCTATTTTACAGTTTCACTCATTACTGATGGCAAATGCCTTGCAGAGAACGTAATATTCTGCATCTTCGGTACGGCCTTTACAATCTCTTTCATTGAACTGCACTTAACATGGAGAGGTAGTAATACAATTTTTTCTCTGATCTACAAGATACTTTTACAAAAAGTAGAGGCAGAGAGGTAGTCATGTAACTATTAATCGAAATATTATATGAACTATATGGGCGTGTTAGTAAAATCACCAAGAAATTCCTCTTATTAATTTTAAGTGTTATCTGTTTGATTCAGCATTCAGCTCACATAAAACCACGAGAAATATCGTTTTTATAAAAAAAAACAGTTTATGTCTTTAGTGACCTGTGTAATATCAAACATCTCATTTTGACACTAGAATAATTTGAGAAAAAAAGGCCTGTTTTAGTTTTTGAAAATGCAATAAGTGAAAACAATGTATTTTAAAAGGTATTGTCAATTGTTACGAAACGATTTATTATACAGAATTTATTAATCGCATAGTAAATCATGATACTAAAAAGAACACCTTGTGGGCTTGTGACACAATATTTTGCATTTTCTTATGACTTTGACATAATTACTGCCTTTTCAGCACTGAGAATGAGTAAAATACATTATGTACTATATGAATCAGTATGATAAACTTTTTTCGAATATTCATTGTTAACTACAAGAAAATGGCAGATGTTTGGGTATTTACCTCAGAAGTATTCAGCACACGAAGGATAACAAAAATCATTTTTTTGGTAAGGTTTTTATTTGATAGTTTCCTACAAATATTACTGATACCATAGTGAGATATATCAAGTACCTTAAAATATATGTAGATGTGGTCTGGTGAAGAAAGTGTGTAAATTAAATTTTAAAATGCTTGCACCAGCATAATCAGGTTTAGTTTTTAGTGTGGGAGTGAGCTCCACGTGGGACCCGAAGCACGGACCCCACGGGGGTGCCCGGCATGCGCCACATGCCAAGGCAGAGGTGGAGGCTAGTGTTGGGAAGTCTGAAAATTCCAGCGCCGGCCGGGGATTGAACCCCGGCCCGGCTGGGGCGAATAGCCCCAGCCGAGGCGCTGGAACGTTCCAGACCCCCTTACCACTAGACCACCGGGGACCCCGGCTGTTTCTTGCTCCATAGTCCAGCTAGTGGTCGTAGAGCACTTCCTGTTGTCCTCCGTGTTTACACCGAGGCAGCAGTGGCGTGGTGTAACAGGAAGTGTTTACTTGCGTCCGCTGGATGTCCACTTAGTGTACGACTTATTTACCCGGCTGACGTTCGTGTCGCTATAATCTCCTTAGTTGCGTTACAATTATATGCAGGGACTGAAAATCTGCCAATGCAGTTGCACGCAGTCGCATCTCACTATTTGAACCTCTGTAATTCGATCGTGTTGTCAAGACCCATGTCAGAACTGTTTATCGAAGAAAGCTCATGTGTTCGGTACATTTCATAAACGGAAGCGACTGGGATAACACACAGCCCGTAAACGTTTTGTAATGAAGTGTCAGCCGGTACGTAATACTCGATATCTGGAGTTGTTTTATCGGTTATTAAGATAATCGTTTCACCCCTATACAATTAAAAAAATTCCCGTGTTTTCTCAATAAAGCATAAGCACAGTACATAAATCCCTCGCGAAAATGACATCGGAGAAGTACAAGTGTTCGAGTGCCACAGAAAACAAGTGGGTCCTTGAAGGTGTGGAACGGAGAGCAGAACTAAAATAAGATGTAACGTTTCGGGATTCCCTCATAGTCGCGTAGACACTCCAGAAGCAGGAAGATCCGTTTGATGACGTCTCTTGAGGAGTGAGGAAAAAATTCACTCTCAAATAAATACTGTACAAGATGCCTCGCCGCCTCTTGAAGGGTGTCATGGGATTCTGCAGCCGTGGACTCGGCGACCCGTGAGCCAACGCGGTGTTTCTGACCACATACATTTTAGCTGCGGGTTCTCCGACGTGCAAAGGAAGCCGCGACAATGGGGAGGCTCTGCGTGCCGTTTTGTAATAAGAACGCCTCTCCACATTTTATCGTAGGAATGATATAAATTTTAAACTTCTTAGATCCACCGAGTCATTATGTATTCTTAAAATATCTTTAACTCTTTTTCAACACATATGTATCTTTTACCTCTTTCACTGAAGAAGCTGACCAACAGATTTTTTTTCAATTTCAGGTATTGGTTTTATTGCATTCTCCTTTAGCGTATTGATCAGAAATTGTAGGTTAAGATACCTTTGCCTTATTGAGTATCGTCTGCTATGCCAAACTTCGACAGCATTCATGGTCCTGTGCATCGAATTGATGACGGTAGATAGCTGACCGAAATCACTTTGAAATAAATTCTCTGAACGCAGATAACTTTGATACAGTAGTGTTAGGTATCGAGGTATTATCTAACGCAACTGAAGCCAACCTAAGAGTGAATTTATTTCGAAATATTTCGGTCGACTGTCTGTCTTCACCAATTCCACATTTCAGGTTGTGTACTAGCATTTTCCATCTATTGACTGATTAAATAGTCTACGCCACTGGGCACTTGCTACGCTGTTACTCTCCATGCTTCATCAAGGCAGTCCGGTGGAAGATGGACTCTACAGCACACGTGCGGCAAGACAAACGAACTACTTCTTCATCCCTGTATTGCTCCACTAATCTCAGTTCTTGTATGTCTTCCACAGGCATTGCTTGAAATGAAAATTACAACTGGAAAATAAATGTCTCGGATAACACTGTTTTCATAGCTTAATTTGCAGCCATTTCGAAGTAAAGCAATGCAGTTTTAAATGACAACCAAGTTATGACATTTCTCGGTTGAGAAAAAATATTTCACAATTATTTTGACTTTCCTCTGGTAAAAAAGCTAGTCTTCCGTGCTTCAGGTATCGACAAGTTGTTTCGAACACCTCTGAAATGTCCGTCCATAAGAAGAGCTTTATTTTCAAACATTTTCTCCCCTTCTTCTTAACTGATCACCAGGATTCATTTGTCAGGAACAGGGTTATTATGTCTCCTTAAAAACTTCAGTCACTTTCAAAATATCTTCGTGCTGCCGAATCCCTGAACTACTGCCGTCTTTCTCATAATTCGTTATACTTGCGACGTAATCTAAACCTTTATCTCGCAAATCTTGAAATTGCTCTTTAAACCCTCCGAAAAAAGGCACTGTCTACTCACCGCAGACTGTTTCCCAGCAGTTATGCATTCGTTTCTCAATCTACACATCTGTTTCGTCAGGTTGGGCGAGAAACTTACTGTTGAGCCGTGATTCTACCATTTACAATTTTTAAACTGCCGCTGCTCCTATTCCGTTCGGAGTTCCTGTACAGGCAATTCGTATAATTACCACATTTCCGGTGCTCCTGGCACCGCTTACCATCCTTTCCCCTTTCTGTTTCCTTTTCCTTTCCTTTTTCTAACCACACGCTCCAGTCACATTAACGTGACCACCGCCTGTGTCCGACGCTAATGTGTAGGGTATGCGTAACGCGGAAACTCAGCCACTTATGTGACATCCAAAAGGACGTGATCATTGCCTTTCGGGCCACAGGTGGATGCATTTTCGAAACGGCAGAGTTCGTAAAATGTTGGCGTGTTGCCATATTTAAAGCACTCCGCGCATGGCGCTGTCGAGAGCCGACGCTGAGGCCGTTGTGGTGCCCAACGGTCCACAGAGGACAGGAGTTAAAGGAGACCGCAGGTGAATAACGTGCAACTGCTGAGCAACTGACCATGCACGTGAACCGAAGAGCCTACCGACAGTGTCTCCTCTAAGACCACTCAGCGAAAAATGCTATGTGTAGGTCTCCACAGCAGACTCCTGGTCCACACACCTATGCTGACTGCTGTTCGTCCGCGACGAAGGCTGGAATTTTCACGCCAGTTCTGCGACTGGGCGTCCACTGAACGGTGACCTGCGGGCTTTCCAAGTGACAGACAGACGTTGGCGTGTAGGGCGCGATTCACCTGAAAGTGAACACCCTGCAACAGTCGGCGGCAGGGTTAGGACAGGAGGAAGGATCGTTACGATCTCACAAACGTTATCGTGACACTCCCGTCGTTCTGGAAGGCACAGTGGATGAGCAGAAATATCGGTCGGAACCGTTGCCACACCTACATCGAGTCTTTTTTCCCTCGGAATCTACCAGCAGAACAACTAAATCTGTGACACAGCTTGCAGTGTGAAAAGCACCAGGATGAGTTTGCTGTACTCCGCCGACCACCAGGCTTCCCGGACTTAACGGAATCGAGAATATGTGGGACCCCTCGATGAAGCTTTTCGTATCCTGGGTCCTCAATCGAAAAACGTAGCGCAGCTAACTAAGGCACCGACGTCGGCATGGCTCAGTACCTCACTGACTCCTGCGCGTTTCTCAGTTGTCCGCGCTTCCCGTTAATCGTATCCCCCTACAGTGACTCAATGACGACACTCTCCCGTACACGACAGCATCATCAACAGCCGCAGACTACTGTTCACTCTGCCTGTCACCTCATTTATGTCTATACAGTATAACAGCTGTCTGTTACACTTCCTGGGACACTCCTGACGATACCCTTGTGTCTGATCAACGCTCGCTGTCGAGAACGTACTGGTATCTGTTGTAGACTTTAAGCCGCTCTCATATCTGGGAACCGACTCCGTATGCTCATACGAGGCCCTTGGTTAACAGTGTGCAGTGGAGCACCGTGCCAAAGGCTTTTCTCAAATATAGGAGAGTGCAATGTGCTTGGGACCCTTCATCCGTGGTTCGCAGTATATAATGTGCGAAAAGGGCAAGCTGCGTTTCACACGAGCTTTCTAAAACCGTGCTGATTTCTGGACGTAAGCTTTTCGGTGTCTAGGAAATTTATTGTAATCATATTCAGAATACGTTCTAGGATTCTGCAGAAAATCGATGTCTGTAATTTTGCACATCCTTTCTTTTACTCTTCTTGTACACGAGTGTCACCTGCGATTTTTTAAACTGCCTTAGGTTGGACACCATTACAGGTGTAATATTCAGAAGGCAAATGTATATTGATCTCGTTATATACGGCTGCAACTTGCGCTTTTGCCAGTCCTTTGCGAAATACTGCTGGGCAAGAGAAAGGCGATAAATGCGAATGAAGTAAGTAAAACTGAAATTGTTTTAACTTCTTCGCTGTCGCCGAATCCTTTCCAAGCGATGCGTCCTTGAGCGGGTCAAGCAGGTAGCAATAAATGCTCTACAAGTGAGGTTGACTTTTGAAGTTTTTCTTACCAGTCAAGTACAATGCAGACAGCTTCCATTCTCCATAATATCAGCAATATGAAAATGAAAATTCATGAAAGTCAAATCTGGACTGTAGCGATAATGACGCAGAGTCTCCCAACCCATTACTGTTTCTTTTCCCTTCCAGTGGTTTCTTGGATCAGCTGCGCTATGTTTGGGCGAGCGTTGTTGTGTAATAGTATCACGTCTTTTCTTTGACATTGGCGACCCTTTCCTCTCGTTTTCGGCTTTACTTTGCTCATCACTATGTGTGAGTGGTCAGCGCTGCATCCTGTACGCTGATCTTCCAAATAATCACCAAAATACAACTACTTTGGCATCCAAATGATGGCCAGCATCACTTTCCTCGCTGAAGCTCGAGTTTGAATTCCTTTCGGACAGGTGAACTAGTGTGCTTCCATTTCACTCCTTGTCTTTTCGAGTCGGGTTCCCCATTTTGAACGAAAGTTTAATCACACGTTAAAATCTCGTTCGAAAAATGTTCACCTTCACGTTCATAGCACTCTTTGTTTCCTTGTGTTGTGTGAATTCTCTCGGGACCCACGTTGGACTTGTTTCGCTGTACTTGAGCATGTCAATGACGACGTTATGGACTGTGCCACTACCTGTTGCAGCTATTTTGCTATTCAGTTCTACTGCAACACGTCGGCCATCAGGAGTAATGTCGTGAGAGCCGGCTTTAAGCGAAGGAGGAGACAGTTCAATTGGCCGGCCACGGTGTTTTTTATTAGTCACTGAAGTTAGATGGTTTTTGAACTGTCCTACGTATTTATCAAAAATTTCCGTCGTTCGCACAGCTTCGACCATACTGAAAAAACGTTAGAGAAAATATTTCGGCCGTTTTCCGTCTTCTGAAAGGGAAAACGCATCGTTGAACGTTGCTCAGTTAATGTGGAAACTTCAACCGGACACGCCATTCTCAATTGCAACATTAAGGTTATAAATAAAACAATTATTTTTTGTCAGCCGCTCTTAGCTCATCACAGTCATGCCATCCTAAAGTCATGAAACTACAAAAATTCTTCCTACGGACTATTCGACTTCATTAATTTGCTTTGCAGGGGAAACTCACGAAGGAGTATGCGCTTAGTATTTAGTCGGTCATTTCTAGTTGATGAGAAAGTTAAAACAAACAAGTAGCAAACCATTGCTCATTTATTTAGGAACAACATTTATCAGATACAGCTGAGTAACGTTTAACCCAAACCTTAAATGTCATATATATGACACTGCTCGTAGCTGCATCATCTGGCAAGAGTACGCATTAACACCAATAACAAGAAAATGCACCATGACCTTCGTAAACTGTGCATTCTTCATGCCACTGTTGGGAGCAGACATCACACTCAATACAGTCTTCCGTGACAGACTCGTTTTAGTCTTCGCCACACCTTGGGCAGTTCAAAACATGAAGTTGGAATAATAGACAATTGTGAAGGTGATTCGATAAACCCTATGCCTGGCACTTAGATATGATTTGCACAATATCCATGTGGGTGTAGATCCCTCCTTGGATTGTGCCCTGGTTGTTGCTGAAGATGATGGAGCAGTTTAATCCAGATTAGCCACAGAGATTCTACGTTGTTCGTTACTGATATTTTGTCCCTCCTTGGTTTACTTTGTTTTCCTAACAATGCATTTTTGTACGTAGACTCAAACAGAATTCCGGATGTTTTTGCAGCTTGCTTTAGATGTTCGAAAACCTAAAATTGTGCAGTTCACAAAACGAAAAATCATAGTATCCTATGACTACAGCATCAATAACTCTCATTTTCAATCGGTCAGCTCACACAAATACCTCGGTGTAACACATTGTAAGGATACGGAATGGAAGCAGGACTGAATAAAACTCAAGACGCGTTCATACGATTTCTACACCTAGATAAGCGTTCGACAATGTAAAATGGTGCAAGATCGAAGTTGTGAAGAAAACAGCTCTAGGCAGAGACGGGTATATATTAGTACAAGACCCAAGAGGAAATAAGAGTGGAAGACCAAGAACGAAGTGCAAGGATTAAAAAGAGAGTAAGACTTTGATATAGTTATTCGCCTATACTGTTCAATGTTTGCATCAAAGAAGCAATGAAGAAAATAAGAGAGAGGTTCAAGATTCGCACTGAAATACGGGTTGAAAGGATACCAGTGACAATGTTTGCTGATAATATTATCGTTGTCAGTGAAAGTGAATTACTACAGGATCTGATGAATGAAATATACAATATAATGAGTGTAGAATTAGGGGTCAGAGTAAATCAAAGACAATAGTGATGAGATGAAGCATAAACGGGAAAAGCGAGAGTCTTAACATTGGTGATAACGAAGTAAGAAATGGAACCATCACATCGTGTCAGTCAAAGATAAAGGTGGTGGCGAACTGTAATTTATTGATAGAATTAAAGAGCAATATAATCAGTGCACAAAGATGATCTTTTTTGAACTATTGGTGCGACCCATACTCTAATATTGCTCCGTGGTGTGGGACCTGTCCCATATACGAGTAGCAGGGGATATTGAACTGTTCACAATAAAGTCAGCACAGGTTTGTTTGGTTCACAGGAGAATGTAACAGAGATGCTGAAGAAATTGGGAGATGCCTGAAGATACACATAAGCTATCCCGAGAAAGCTTACTTGCCAAATTTCTAGAACATACCGTAAATTTTGAATATACGAGGTGTGTTAAAAAAAAATTGGGAACGTTCGTAATTTCGCGCCAATGGCGTGTTGGGGCGAAATGCAGTTGACATCCCTGCACGCGCGTGTGCTTAATGTGTAACTGCGGGAAGTTTCACTGTTGTATGTCTGTTAGCTTATTGTTCAGTGCTGTATTGACTAGAACGTTGTGTCGCACAGTTGGCGAACTTCGAGAGGGTATAGTTAGAGGAGCAATGCGCCTGCAATAAATTTTGCGTGAAACTCAAGAAAACCGCCGCTCGGGGTAGCTGCGCAGTCTAGGGGCCTTGCCACGGTTCGTGTGGCTCCCCTCTGTCGGAGGTTAGAGTCCTCCCTCGGCGTGGGTGTGTGTAAGTGGTGCAAGCCTAGGGACTGATGACATCAGCAGTTGGTCCCATAGGAACATAAGAGCTAAACTCAAGAACACCTCTACAGAGACACCCCAAATGATGCAGGAAGCCTACGGTGATGAGTGCTTAAGCCGCACTCCGTGTTACGGATGGTTCACACGGTTTAAAAACGGCCGGACGGAAGGTAAAGACGACGCTCGTCCTCCGACTTCTGCCAGCAACGCTTGTGTCAGGAACGTCAACGATGCTGTGCGTGCTGAACGAAGACTGACTGTCCGAGAGATTGCAGAAGAATGTAACATTGCAGTTGGATCGTGAAATCCTAATACAGCATCTTGGAATGTATCGTGTTGCCGCCAAGTTCGTGCCACGGCTCACGAGTTAAGAGCAGAAAGACCTCCACCTCCCAATCTGAGAAGAGCCTTAGGATCACCCAAATGAGAACGAGATGTTCCTTAAGAAAATTATGACTGGTGATGAGACGTGGGTCTGCAGTTATGACGTTGACATGAAGGTTCAATCTTCACAATGAGTAGGGAAATGTTCTGAACGATCAACATATAAAATAGCTTGTCAGGTCAGCTTGGCCCTTGCAGACATTTATTTTCAAAGTTGAAAACCAAGTTGAGAGGACGAAGATTTGTAACGATAGACGCACGGTCCAGCGAAAGGTGAACCAAGTCTGCTCCCAGAAGTGGAAACGGTTTATCAGACGTGGGGGTGATCATATACAAATATGTGAAGGTATGCGTAGAAAATTTTTGTGGACAAAGTTCCGGAATTTTTTAAACAGACCTCTTAGACGAAAGGTAATGAATACAGGCAAGTGGTCTGCAAATGTTCGTACGCTTGAGTTCGCTTCCATTCGCTGCTGTGGGAACTGGGCTTAATAATAATATTCCCTGTGTGAGATGTAATTGGCAAACTATGTAAACGCTGAGCTGTGCGCCGCTTACAGCCCACGCGAAATTATTCTCGGAGGGACACATCATTATCCCCTTCGTGCCTAAAGTTGCTTCGGCCAAACTCAAACTCAATTGCCAGGCCGATAGCTCGTTATCCTACTGCTCTGCAAGTAACACTTGGTCTGAAACCATCTGTACGGTTATGTAGGTTAAGACACTGCAGCCACTCAAAATGGTGGCTCCACGTTTGCGAGTAACTGACGAGAAAAGAAATTCTGAATTTTGTGTGACACTCCGTAGCATTAAGAAAGCTGAGTGACGTTAGTTGGTTGTGAGGTGTAATGGAAAGGATAATAGCTTCACATGTTGTGTTCGGATACCAAGATTTAAAAGCCTGAAGTCTTATATTTCAGAAGCAAGGAGCGTAACAATCAAGTGATTTATGAACAGTAAGTGCACACATTTTTGCTCGGTTGATTTTAATTGAGGTTGCAACGTGCAGATCAAGCAAGTACCGTACTGTAGAGAGGTTGAGCAAGAGAAGCGTTTGGAACAAGTGTTTATCCTTATTTTGGATAGTTAGCTTTCTTATCTGAGAAGTAATTGTGGCTAGCCCTTGAAATGCATCTGCTTTCTTATCTGAGAAGTAATTGTGCCTAGCCCTTGAAATGCATCACGAATTCCTTCGCCATTCAGTCAAATATCGCCTTCCCCCCTACGCAATACCCTCCACATCTCATGATTTTAAAAATAAAAGTGTTCCTAGAAAAGTTGTTCACTGTACAGTTTATTTATGTGCCAAAGTTAGTGATAATGTGGGGGAGGGGGAGGGAAGGCCACAGACCTCAGGGACGGGGGGGGGGGGAGGGGAGGACAGGGGGTACTGGCAAATGTCTGATGGCACTCAGGAGCAACGGCCTAAGAAAGGCTGGGAACCACTGTTCAACTGCCTGTGAATGTATACTGAACATAAATGTGGAAAACTGACACAACTCCCTTTTTGAATTTTTTTTAATTCGAGTTAACTAGTTTTGGAACCGTTTGAGGGACATCTGAAAATGTGGCGCACAGAATTCGCGTCTTTATTTCTTTAGATTGAATCTGGGTACTGGCTCTTTGACAATAAGACAGAGCACTCTTTAATGTATCGCCACGAGCGGCAGTTAAACGGCGACATGTATCGCGAAACCAAAACACCTACTTACCGTGGCAGCGTGAGCACTATTGCAGTTAATATCCATCTAGCAACTTGCGTTTTAGTTGTCTGTTGGCCACTGGTCAATCTCTTTCCATTGTAAATATAAATACGAATTGTCACCATATATCACAAGCATAACGTTTACCACAGATGTACCTTACAAAGATCTTCACTTAAAACAATTTTTTTGATTTTTGTGCTTATAACACGACGGCGTGCTGAGAAGATAATGACTCGGTCTGTTTTATTTGAAGTCAGTAACATTCTACATCTTTACTATGGATATCTGCAGCCCTCTGCTTCGTACCGCGTTAGATAGCGGTGTGTGACGTGACTACGTTGGGAGTGAGAAAGAGCTCACAACACTAAAAGCACGAATTCGAAGACTTCGTCCGCATGTGGAGCACTCTCTCCTTGAGCACGGCAGTGCCAAACTACACACGATCGCTGCCGCATCTGCAGCAAGCCGACGTCCTTGGTTCACTGCCGTCGATCATCCTACACACAGTCTCGATTTTCGTCTATGTGCAAAACTAAGAAAACCTTCGAGCACTTCAATTATTTCAAGCGGTGCAAGCAGAGGTAAGGTTGTGGCTCTGTTAACATAGTCAAACAATATACTGTGACGGTGTCAACAAAATAGTATCTAGTTGGGGAAATTGTGCTGGTTCCGAGGGTGAGTGTGTTGAAAACTAAATTTATTGACGTGAAGAATACCGATGCAGAATGTTCATGAAGTTTGTTTTATTTAAAAATCTTTGTGACTTTTCACTCAAAACATGTCAACATTACTTTTCTGTACGTCCTCGTACAATGGATGTCTCAAAAAATACGTACATGGATCAAAATAAGTGTTAACATGAATGCTTTTAACAGCACTAGGTTCAAAAAATTTTAACTGTATGCCAATTGCAGATTAATTTTAATGGCAGCTAGCGCGATTATATGAGTGGACTATTAGATTTAATGGTGAGCATTTATCTAATTTTTAAACATTCTCTGCCTTGTCATTCTTCCTCTCTAAAGTGCCTCGTCTTCCAGTAACACTGTCGATCGATAGCATGATCTGTTGTCCGTCCATGGTTTTTCAGACCATTGATTCAGTGCTGAACCCAAACTGCTGGTCTGAGTTATTTATCCTGGATAATCCTGTGCGTCGTGTGTCACGTATGCCATTAATCTTTCAAAGAAATGGGACTTAACATCTGAGGTCGTCAGTCCCTTAGAACTTAGGTTTGAGTAGTTCTAACTAACCTAAGGACATCACACACACACACACACACACACACACACACACACACACGCCCGTAGCGGTCGCGCGGTTCGAGACTGAAGTGCCTAGAACAGCTCGTCCACAATGGCCGGCCATTAATGTTTCATTGAATTATTAATTTCAACAAGTTTTATTTATTGTTGCGGAATTGCGCTACCAAAACAATCGAGTTTTGCTATGTGGATGCTGTTGAGAATTTCTGAATTTTCGTACCGCCATATTTTTGACTATATCTTTCGATGGTGTTGTTGTTGTCTTCAGTCCTGAGACTGGTGTGATGCAGCTCTCCATGCTACTCTATCCTGTGAAAGCTGCTTCATCTCCCAGTACCTACTGCAACCTACATCCTTCTGAATCTGCTTAGTGTATTCATCTCTTGGTCTCCCTCTACGATTTTTACCCTGCACGCTGCCCTCCAATGCTAAATTTGTGATCCCTTGATGCCTCCAAACATGTCCTACCAACCGATCCCTTCTTCTAGTCAAGTTGTGTCACAAACTTCTCTTCTCTCCAATCCTATTCAATACCTCCTCATTAGTTACGTGATCTACCCATCTAATCTTCAGCATTCTTCTGTAGCATCACATTTCGAAAGCGTCTATTCTCTTCTTGTCCAAACTAGTTATCGTCCATGTTTCACTTTCATACATGGCTACACTCCAAACAAATACTCGGAGAAACGACTTCCTGATACATAAATCTATATTCGATATTAACAAATTTCTCTTCTTCAGAAACGCTTTCCTTGCCATTGTCAGTCTACATTTTATATCCTCTCTACTTCGACCATCATCAGTTATTTTACTTCCTAAATAGCAAAACTCCTTTACTACTTTAAGTGTCTCATTTCCTAATCTAATCCCCTCAGCATCACCCGATTTAATTTGACTACATTCCATTATCCTCGTTTTGCTTTATTTGATGTTCATCTTATATCCTCTTTTCAAGACACTGTCCATTCCGTTCAACTGCTCTTCCAAGTCCTTTGCCGTCTCTGACAGAATTACTACTTCATCGGTGAACCTCAAAGTTTTTACTTCTTCTCCATGAATTTTAATACCTACTCCAAATTTTTCTTTTGTTTCCTCCACTGTTTGCTCAATATACAGATTGAATAACATCGGGAGAGGCTACAACCCTGTCTCACTCCTTTTCCAACCACTGCTTCCCTTTCATGCCCCTCGACTCTAATAATTGCCATCTGGTTTCTGTACAAATTGTAAATATCCTTTCGCTCCCTGTATTTTACCCCTCTGTCGATGGTATCCTTAATATTTTTCGATACGATCGCATTTCAAATGCTTAATACAGTCCATGACTCAGCTCCATAGAGTAGGACACCGAACATGTAACATCGAAGTAGTCGAGTGCGAATCCTAATGACTGCTCTGAAGGTTCTCAGCAGTCGCCGCGGACTAAATGACTGCAGGGGACTCGATGCATTGGCCATAAGTTTTCTAGTAATTCTGGAGATTTTCCTTTGGACTAAGTATGAAGTCGTTCCTTGTTGCTTAGATCGTGCAGGTTTCAGACCGATTGTGTTAGTATTGCTACACTACTAAGTGTGTATCCACCACCATATCAGGGTATATAATGAAACGGCGGCCCTCTTTCGTCATGCCTTACAAGGAGATATCTCCAGCGGTAGGATCGACTTTTTGAACCATCTATACGGTTATGTAGGTTAAGCACCCAAGTATCGCACACTGCAGCCATTCATCCTGGTGAGTCGACGTTAGCGAGGAAGTGACGAGAAAAGAAATTCGGAATTTTGTGTGAGACTCGATAGTATGAAGAAAGCCGAATGACATAAGTTGGTTATGAGGATAATTGAAAGGATACTAGCTTCACATGCATGAGGTTGTGGGTTCGAATCTCACCAGAGAAATAAATCTATTTTAGGTCTTTATCGAAGTGACATTGATAATCATATTCCTTCAACTGATGTAAATATATATATATTTTTTTAGTTCCACTCCTGGGTCACGTGATTCAATAGTGATATGAACTTCTTCATTTGGTCTAGTTTTTCTTCTTATCATCCCTTCTCCACTGGAAATATTTGTTTGTGAACTTTTAATTATCTTCATGTATCAATTCCGATTTAATGTCTCCTGTTTTTATTACCCTGTATTTTCGTCTACGTTATTGTGTACATTACATCGATTTCTCACTTTGCTTGAATTTTATTTTACTTAGAAAACATTCTCTCATTTATGTCCTCATCTACACTATAATTTCCATAGTGCACAAAGATTTTATGTTATGTTTTAAATATTTGTATGTCGATTACCATGCAAAAAAGGCACGTCTCCCAAAGAAAAACGTTTTTCACATTAATGCACAGTCAATATAAATAGATTATTTCGTCTTTTGTTTTTTAATTAATTTATCGGAGTTTTGAAGTAATTCAATAGTCAACAGATAGGTATAATAAATTACACATTCACAAAAATTCCGATTGGAAGAAGAATGACATAAAGAAAAATTAAACTAATGGAAAAGTTCATACGGTGACTAAAACGATGTGACAAAAGAATAGAACGAAAGAAATTACATTTAAACCAATAAATAGAGTACAAATAAACATCAAAGTCATTTCGATAAAGATTTTAAAAAAATTTACTGCACCTGACGAGGCATGGTTAAGCTTCTATCGTAACCATTATGACACGTAACCAGACTGTGGAATACGACTTCCTTCACGCTATGTAGCACCAGGCAAAATTTTGAAATCTTTTCCGTCAGTTACTTTCAATCCGAGGGCCACCTGGATGCAGGGATCTTAAGTTGCACTACGGCTTATTTGGATTCAAAAAGTCGATCCTACCGCTGGGGGCTCTCCTTGTTAGTTTTAAAAGTAACAAACGGCACATTTTGAAATAACAGTAATATCGCAGTCCAGTAGCGCCGGACCCTGCAAACTTGAAAGACAACTCCAGCAAAGGCAAAGAAAATTTTACTGTAGCAAGTAAATTACTGTAGGCAACTGAACAACAACGAAATAATAACAATAATAGGTTCGCAGGAGAGCTTCTGTAAAGTTTGGAAGGTAGGAGACGAGGCACTGGTAAAGCTGTGAGGACAGGGCGTGAGTCGTGCTGGAGTGGCTCAGTTGGTAGAGCACTTGCCAGCGAAAGGCAAGGGTCCCGAGTTCGAGTCTCGGTGCGGCACCCATTTTCAATCTGCCAGGAAGTTTCAATAATAATAATAATAATAATAGATCCAGTCATATTAATATGACCAACTCCTATTTTCGAGGTCAACGTGTAATAACCCATAGACTCCAGGAGATAGCATTAGTAGGTGATGAATGGGGGTGGGGGGAGGAGGCTGGAAACAGTGAAGTCGTTGTCATAATGCATAAAAGGGGCGATTTATGTGACGTCCAACAGGGCATAATCGTTGGCTTTCTTCCCAAGGGTGGAAGCATTTCCGAAACGGCAAAATCTGTAATCTTTTCACATGCCACTGTATGTAAAGTAAACCGTGAGTGGCAAAATCTCGGTATTCTAATCCGGCTCCAAGGCAAGTGTGTTGGACTACGGGCAGTAGGCGACACAGGTGAACGATAGCTGCAGATGTGTGTGCTGGCGAGAAGACGTGCAACTTTTGTGCAGCTGACAGCCCAGGCGAACCGAGGGCTGCCACCAATGTTTCCTCAACAACTTATGGGCTTCCGCAGTGGGCACCTGGTCCCTGCACCCACGCAGACTGATCTTCATTGGCGTTGAAAGCTTGCATTTGCACGCCGGTACCACAACTGAAAGTCCACTGAGTGCTACAGGTGGCCTCTCCATATTCATCACATTTTGTGCTCCATCGGACAGATTGAAAGCAAACGCCCTGCAACCCTGAGGGAGTGTTATGATGTGGGCAATGTTTTAGTGGCACTCCCTGGGTGATCTCGTTGTTCTGAAAGGCACAATGGATCAACCCTAGTACGCACCTATCCTTGGGGACCATATCCACCCCTAGATGCACGTGTAACATAGCTCGCAGTGTATGTGCGTGGTTCTGAAAGCTCTAGGATGAATTTACCGTACTGCCCTCACCACCAAATTTTCCGCCTTTAAACCCAATCGAGAATCTGAAAGGTCACCTCGATCGAGTAGTTTGTGCCACGGATCCTCAATCGATAGAATTCTATCGCAGCATGACAAGTACTGGTGTCGGAATGGCTTCTTATGACTGTCGTTACATCATTGACTCTATTCCTGTGCGTCTCGTGCTGCAGAAGGTGTTTATTCGGTATTTTAACACGTGGTCAGATTACTGCGACTGGACAGTGTAATAATACTAATAAATTTCGCGTATTTCAGTGCCCTCGTTTAAGTCTTTCAATTGGACGGCACTTTGAAGACATGCTTATCATCAACGTACTCCAGTTGTCCAACCGGGGAAAGGGAATCGGCAGTTTAACGTGGAATCCGCACCACATGTTGTTTCTACCGACTCCTCATATCATTGAGAGGTGAAGGCTGTATTAAAAGCAGACAGAAAAATTTATTTGTTCATCTGGGATTCGATCCCGAGATTCTCGATTTGCAGGCACGCGCTGTGCCGGTAGACCACCAGGTCCAACAGTTACGAGACGGTAATCGAACTGTATTGGCAGAGTATTTCGTCGTATTTTGCGTCACGTAAATGTGCTGTGGTGTAAGCCAAAGTACATTCACGCTAAGGGCATCAGTTCCGATCCCAGAAAAATGTGCAGCCAGAGCAGTATTGTAAGTAAAAATCAAACTCTTCCATTTTTCTTACCGAATTGCTATACATCTAGAAAACAAACCAAAATTGTGAAAACATTTCATACAAGATTACTGACAAATTTTTATGAGTAAAAATAAACGGGTATGGTAATATACATGGAGGTGAATGAAAAGTAGTGGCAGTTTGGCTATAATTCATGTCAGTCTTCTTTGACTAAAATACACTTGATCACATTTCCGTCTCGCGTCTCGATCACTTTCCACACCCACATGAAAGATGTCATACACTGTCAGTGCATCCATCTGTGATGATGTCTCGCTAGGACCGCCATATGGTGCCTTATCATTTGCTGTAAGACGTGCCACGAAATACTTCGTTCATTTGGGTGATCAGGCCATAATTGGGGGGACTCTACCGGATGAATACGGTGGATGTCCCAGTATGTCCCGCTGCCACGTATGCGGTGCTCCTGCACAGGGCTCGTCGTTTGGCGTCGTGTAAGTTGGTAGAATGCAGCGCTGGAAGGAAAGATTGTTGCGCGCTCCGACCACGTGCCCTTCCAGTCTGCACCCAAGCACCTTTTTCGTGTTTCCCAAACATACTATTTAGGCACTCGAGCTAGCCTCTCCAACTCAGAGAGAGTACACACTGTAACTGACTCAAACACGACTTGTGCTGATGACTTTACTACTTCAGCCCACCATCTGTCAGCAACAGAAAGTGTGCGTACCGAATGACTCACATCCGTCATGTTATGGCATTGTGCTACCACTTTTTATCCAACACATGCAAAGACGCATGTGTGACTACTTGTTGTCTCCCATCTTGGTAGTGGCCTAATTATTGTGAGGTTTTGAAGTGCATTATCTATACGTGGTGTATCAAAAACAATCATCCGACCTGGGCCGTCTATATTTCTGGAACTAAGAAACATATACAATGAATACAATGAATTTTGTCCTTTGATGTACGAAAACTAAAAAAGTTATTTTCATCCTTTTCATTGGTGTTCAATATGCATCGTTGAGATGCACGGAACATGTCAATGCGGTGTTCAAATTGTACCAACACTGCAGCAAGCATGTCTGGAGTTACAGTTTCCACAGGTGCTGTTATGCGATGTCTCAGTTCATTTATTGCTGTTGGTAATGTAGGTACATAAAGAGTCTCTTACAAAACCATACATATATAATCACATATAGTCGGGTGCGGTGACCTTGGAGTCTAGTAGTCTAGGGGTGAGTGATTTAGTCCAGTGTGAACGATCCATCGTTCAGCAATCGTTTGATTTAGAAATTCCCACACTTCCAGATGCCACTGTCGCGGTGCCCCATCGCATTGGAAAATGAAGTCGTTCATGTGGGAAGAGAAAGTTTTCAGGCATATCGAGATATATGCTTACTGTAACAGTGTTTCCGGCAAAGAAATATGAATCATACACATTTTCCCTCTAAACTGTACAAAATACATTAAATTTAGGAGAGTCTATTTTATGTTGTACACCTTCATGTGGTTGTCCCGTACCTCATATTGTCACATTATGACAGTTCACTTCTCTGTGTAAATGGAGTGTTGCCTCGTCACTAAACACTGACTGTGGGAGAAAACGGCCATCCTCCACCTTGACAAGAGTGAAATTATGGAACTTCACACGATGTTATCGCCCTCACGAACAGCTCGCATTAGCTGAATTTAATATTGTTTGATGCATAAACGTCGACGCAGAGACGCCAGACGGACATCGGGGACGTGCTGAGCTCTCGAGCTGCACGGCGAACGGATTTCTGCGAACCCCTCGTGAAACTGTGGCGGATGCGTTTGACGTCTGTGTCAGGCATTCGGGGACGGCCCGGCGATTCGCCTTTCCGCAAACCTTCTCTTTCTCTTAATCGTTGATGCCATCATCTAATGCTCTGTGCTGTAGGAGGATCATCATCGTACCTTGTACGAAAGTCACGTCGAACACTTATTACTGCCCACACTGCGCAAAGTGCAGAACACAAAACGCTTCCTGTCGCCGCGACACCATTTTTACTAGGACTGAAATGGTCGGACAGTGCTGCTGCCAAGCGGTAACCATGTAAAGCCGTAGGGTTTGCTCTTTCCAGCAGTACGCTATTCACGTACATATGTCGAATAACATAATAGTTACTTTTTTTAAAAAAATCGGTTGATCCTTTTTGATACACCCTGCATATTTACACTCTAAACAGTACCACCAATAAATTATCCCAGAGTGAAGGAAATTGTTAGATGTGATGTACGTGTAAAGGCAAACAAATGATAACAATTGCTGTTAAATTGGGTGACTCATTCAGGAGAAAGTCATAACGCGTTGGTCCACCTCTGGCCCTTAAGGAAGCAGCTATTCGACTTGATTTTCATTGATAAAGTTGGTGGATGTCCTCCTGACGGATGTCGTACCATATTCAGTTCAATTGATTTGTTACATCGTCAAAATCTCGACCTGGTTGCAAGGAGAATCCCATATAGCTCCAAAATTGGGGAGAGAGGTGGAGATCTTGTTGGCCAGTGTACTGTCACGTACGTACACACAGATGAAACTCTCAACATGTGTGATGCATAAAATATCGTCTACACTGAAAGCGTTCCCAGCAGAGGTTAACCCCTCGTAATGGCAAAAGGTGGTCATACCGCATATTGAAGTCCACTACCAGATGTCTGGATACTTTTGATCGGATAGTGTATTTCAGAATGTTAGCAGTGGCCAGAATTTGGGACATTCGGCTTTGAGCTTAAAGCTGGTGCGAGGCTGTTCAAGATACCTCTAAAAATAGAGACATCTGGCAGCATTAGAGTGAAATGTCCATCAAAGAAGCTGTGTTGCGCTCTCTACCTACAGTTGTTCTCGTGGGCGTCAGAGCCCCCGTACGCAAGAGGCCCCCTGGGTTTTATACTGCGGACACGGTAGTCGCGCCTTGTGAGCTCTCAGAAATTATGAAATGTATTCGAAATTTCTATTATGGTGGAACAACAACTGTACAATATACCGGAAACATGCACGATGTTCCGAAATTTCCGTTACAAACTCCTAGTGTAGATGGGGAATGAGTACACAATACTCGTATTCTGAATTGGAACCCATCTCCTGTAACGCACCGTTTCCTCGCTACAGCCGTCGGAAAACATGTTAGTAACGCGACCACTTGTACAAGTAAGTCATTAGCTGTGACCCAGTACATCGATAGTTCCACAATTCCACTCACTGAAAGGAAACTTGATAAGTGTAGATGGGGAATGAGTACACAATACTCGTATTCTGAATTGGAACCCATCTCCTGTAACTCACCGTTTCCTCGCTACAGCCGTCGGAAAACATGTTAGTAACGCGACCACTTGTACAAGTAAGTCATTAGCTGTGACCCAGTACATCGATAGTTCCACAATTCCACTCACTGAAAGGAAACTTGATAAGTTTTCAGAAACACTCTTCTTTACAATACGGCCTTTTGAAACTTAGGTGCGCTGCGTCTCTTTGTAGCACTGCAGTCACCCCTGCTGACGGTGAACGCACCATTATCTCAAAGTCGTTGCGCAGTTGTGGCGAAAAGCGTATGCCGTGAAGTTGGACGCTGCTGAGAACGAGCTTGATAAAGGCGACGAACTTCGCCATACAGTAGGATCATATCGGTGTATTCGGCAAAAGTGCACTCCGCAATATTTCTCTAATACTGAGAGACACTTGAGTGACGCACGAACCTTGTCAGAGTGGCAGGGCTGACGGTGAATGACATCCGAAGTAAGCATCTTCCCCCACCCCTTCCGCCATCCCACGATGGCTACCCTGTTGCATACCCACCTAGCAAACATGTATTCAAACGGCTGTAGCACGGAAAGTATACGTTTCCGTACGGGGGTTCAAATTAAAAATGTGGTCGCTTAGTTCTCTCTAAAAGTGCTAGAATTTCGGAAAACTCTGTATCTGTCCAGTAAACCGTACAGCTGGTGTCGTACCACATTCGAAATATCCGATTATATTTCAGGATTTGGGTGTTATGGCATTTTGCAGAAACATTACTGAATTTTGCTGTATATTGTTATCATTAAAGTGAACTACCGTTTCTGTCTCCATACCATAAATCATAAGTACCATTTATATCGTTTCAAGCACTATTCAGCTGCTAGGTTTTAGGAAAAAATAATTGTATCATTCTCAAAATATCGGACAGAAGCGATATAGTTCCTACAAAGAACGCTAGCGAAGATGAACAAGTGCTCATGGTTCCTGATGTATGCATTTAACAGCCTATGTGTACTGCACATTGTTTTCTTCTCTCGTTCCGTACCACCACACCTGAAAGTTTCCTGTCCTACATCTTAGCAACAACGATAACGGTACATACTGAGGTAACAGAAAGGTTCTCTGTTATAATTTTCCGGTACAAGGACATAATCTCAAATTTATGCATTTTTCCATCTGCATCATCTTAGAAAGGTTGTAACATCTTCGTGGGATCCCTCTATTTTTGTAGGCACCGGTATCTATAACTTTGACGCTCTGTAGCGTCGCTGGATGACGTTTTCAGAAGTAGATTCCTATGTAAAACTTCATCAGTTACGTCCCCTGAACAGCCCTGAGTAGTGTTAAGCATGATTTGTGAAACACCCTGTATAAAGAATGAATAACATCAGGGAATGGACTAGAATCCTGTCTCACTCACTTGTCACGTATTTCCTTTCTTTCATGTCCTTCAACTCGTACAGCTGCTGTCTCGTTTCTGGTGGAGTTCTAAGTAATGCTTCGCTCGCTATATTTTATTCCTGGTTGCATCTTAAATTCAAACTGTATATTCTGGTCAACATCGTCAAAAGTTTTTTCTGTATCGAAAGATGTTATAAATATAGGTGCTGTTCCCTCCAAATTGATTTTCCTCTAAATCAGCTTCTGTAAGGTGCTCCATTCCTCTGCAAATAGTTTGTATCAGTATTTTCAGCTAGGAGTTATCATAGTGGTGGTTTGAAAATATTCGCACTGACCACGAGTTGCCTTATTTGGTATTGGTGCTATTACGCTTCTCGTTTAGTGTGAGGATTTAGCGGGTATTTCAGCCGGCGTACTCGTTCAGGAATGAAGCAGCAAATCCCGGCAGAGTGAGTCGTCGCCAGGTCCGCTAGAGCCCACTGGTAGCCAAGCCCTGCGCTACAGACAACTGACTGTGTGAGGGACCAGTAGCGACACCTAGCAGCGATGTGGTGAAAAGGAAATAGTATTGCTAAAAGTTTTATCCACGCCTTTTAGCAGTTAGAATGGAGATATGGCACGGAATTTAATAGAAAAAGAAAACAGCTATAGTAGCAGTCTCTCTCTCGCAATGCAACAATAGTACAACAACAATAGACCAACTGAATCTGTAGAGGTAGTAATAAAATTTATTTTCTGACCTGCAAGATACTTTCATATAAAGCTGAGCCTGAGAGGATGTCAGCTAACTACCGTCAGAAATATAATATGAAACATGTAGACCTGTCAGAAAAATCGTCAAGAAATTCGTTTTTTAAATGTTAAATGTTATCTGTTTAATTTAACATTCAGCTCACATAAAACCAGGATAATTATCCTCTTTCATACAAAGAAAGAGAGTACCTCATTAGTGACCTGTGTCATATCATAATCTCATTTTGACTCTTGAATAATTAAAAAAAATTGATATAATAATAATTTGCATTTCTTTTGACATTGAAAGAATTTATCCTGTTCCTGCACTGAGAATGTACTAAGTAAATATCTAATATATGTATCAGTATTATAGCCAAATTTATTTTTCTAATTACTGATTATTAAATACCAAAACAGCTTCCAATTTCTTGTAGTTATCTTAGCAGCATTTAGAACAAAAACGAAAATAAAACGTATTAGTTTTTTTTAGTAAGGATATTATTTCATTGTTGTAATCCTACAAATGTTCATGATACTATGCTGTTTCTTTTGACAGTGAGATATAATATGTAGAAAGTACCTGGAAAATATATGCAGATGCGGTCTGGTGAAGAAAGTGTGCGTATTAAAATTTAAAATAAGTGATTGCAGCAGCATAATGAGGTATATTTTATATTGTGGGAGTGATCTCCACGTGGGATCCGAAGCACGGACCCCACGGGGGTGCCCGGCATGCGCCACATGCCAGGGCAGAGGTGGAGGCTAGTGTTCGGAAGTCTGAAAATTCCAGCGCCGGCCGGGGATTGAACCCCGGCCCGGCTGGGGCGCATAGCCCCAGCCGAGGCGCTGGAACGTTCCAGACCCCCTTACCACTAGACCACCGGGGACCCCGGCCGTTTCCTGCTCCATAGTCCAGCTAGTGGTCTTAGAGCACTTCCTGTTGTCTGGTAGTCCTGTCACACTTCCTGTTGTCGGCTGTGTTTACATCGGACGCTGAGTGGCATAGTGTAGCCGGCAACATTAGAACGCTGTGAGGGGGAAGTGTTTACCTCCGACTAGTAGCTGTCCCCCCTACCCAGGTGAAGTAGCTTTACAGTTACCAAAGACATTTGAAATCAGCCTTTGCGACTGTATGCAGTCGACGGTTGTTAATCGTTTGTTTCAACCTGTTCCCAAATGCCTCGAGAAAACCGAAGCAACTTCTTCACTAATCGAGGCGACTGTCATATCAAAACGACCCGCAGACATTCTATAATTAAAAGTCAACGCGTAGCTTACACCAGATAATTCTGTCTGTTTCATCAGTTGTTTTAACAGTGCACGAAATACCACAGCATATTATTAATCCGTTGCAAATAAATTTCTGTGTGTGCAGTTCAGGTCTGCGCCGTAGATTTTTCGTGAAAACGTCGGGATAAAATCGTAACATGTGTTTCATATTAATATGAAATTAAGTTATCAATATCTTTATTACAGTGGTCACACTCACAATTTTGGACTTTTCAGTGGCTGGGGTACGATATAGCCTTTGAGTACGTTATCGCGTTGCGCAATTTCTTCCTTTTTTTCCGACTCTGAGGGAGCTGTCGCCTTCTCTCAGCGCTGCCCTTTTTAGGCTTTTCTCGCGTTTTCTGTAATTTAGAGCATATTTACAAGTCCTGAGACGAACTCTCCCTTTGTGTCGTAGGTTTAAACTCAATATAGATTTTCGTTTATATTCCGGCGAATATTTTTATTTTCTGTTACTCCTAGCGGCGCTCCCTAAGCTGTTCATCGCAATGACTCACGAATGAGAATCCTAGCTTACAGCTACACCAGTTTACAACTTTACACAAAGATGATTCCTAACAATGACCCGCATATGCCAACACAGGCAATAAGCGACAACCACGTGGACTTAACCTTTGTTTGCGCACTGTCGGTCTCGTAATTAATAGTGATTCAAATCTGACGCCATTTTGTCATATAAGAAACTCCGACCAAGGAGAAACTAGACGTTTTCACGTCAGAATACCTTCCAGGAAGTTTTCGACTTTCGTAAAGCAGAAACGAGTTTCGACGCTGTGGAATGCTTCGAGAAGTAGTAGGTGACGAATTGTTTCGGGATTCCACTATCCATGCTGCAAACGATCATCGAGCAGAAAGATAATGTTGCTGATAATTGTTAAAAGGCGGGAGCAAGCAGACCGGCGAGGCGAGTTCCCGCCTCTTGCTGAAAGCTTATGGAATTGGCTTACTCAGTGCAGGGTAGCAAGGGTATTTGTCGGAGGTTATAGCTTAACGGAACGCTAAATCATTAACGGTTAGTCTGGGAACCGAAGTCACAGATACAAATAAGAAGTGACACGCTAAATCCAAAGACATAAGGTGGTTTATAAGAAATTTAGTTCACAAAATGCATCCATTCGTAACAGTTTGTTCAGTATTGAAAAATGAATGAAGCTGAATTTATGTATTTTTGAAGATTTGTGCGTGCCTTCCGTTTCAAATACAAAAGGACATAACATGTAAGAAAACTGGGAATACAATAGAAAAAAAGTCGAAATTTTATTTAGATTTTTCCTGATTCCATCTGGAATAAAGGAGAGTTAAATAGAATTAATTGTTCTAACTTTTTCTTACATCCTTCGAATTGTGCAGACTCGATTGTAACTGGCCCTTGGGCTTCGAATTTTCTAGAGTCTGCATTAATGTCTGGAAAGTAAAAATAAATCTCCTCGTGCTACTATCCACTTTTCAGCGGATGCTGATTTGGTTGTCCTTCTTAGTATATCAATATGATTCTAGAGTCGTAATCCACGTACGCAACGCTGTTACGGTATAAACGTACGTTTATTTTTACCAAAGTTGCGTAAGAATGCGCTTTTGCTATGCATTCCCACTCCTTAAATCCGCCATCAGGAAAAAGAAAGTGAATACCCTTTCCTTTGTTTTTCACCCTTCATCGATGACAAGTGATAATGACTTGGCAGCAGAGACCTGTTTAGCTTGAGTGAGTGCTTAAACGAAAGGCATGGATGAATAAAAATACAAAAGAGATATATACGTAACGTCACGTAACCATGAAGAAAAGCAGACTTGGTTTATTTTACCATATCAGTTAATTCTTTTAAAACATCGTAAGTAGAATTACCAATTTCGGTCGCTTTCTACATCTAGGAACGTTCTTTATAATAGATAAGTCTCTGATATTCACTTACAGCATTGTTGTGTCTTTTCCCCTTGCATTTGTGAATTGTCTTCTCAGACTGCAGATTTCTGAGCAGCACTGGTGCCATTAGCCTAAATTTATGTTGGTCTACAGCGCTGAGGTTGATCCCTCACCTGTGGTCGACTGAGAGATCATTCCAAAGCCTGACAGGCAGCGAACGACTTTGCGAGGGGCCGATCGTAGGGCCTCCAGAGGAAGCTTCTTGGAACGCAAATTCTGGGCGTTCACAGAAGGTGAGTTTGCTGGTAGTTCGGAACTCCAATAATAGGCGAGTAATTGGGCCCCCTTAATAACATGGCTGCCAAGGAGGGGAAGGACGGCAGTGTGCACAAGGTGGGGGAGTCATTCCTGATTTGTAAAGAGTGTTCCGGATGCCATGAAGAGTACAGGGCGCAGCCAACAGCAGGTGGTGGCCCCAGTCGGTGCCAATGGCGTGTGTCGCTTTGGATTGGAGGAGATTCTCTCTGGTTTTGTTTAGCGGATATGGTTAAGCGAGTTTAAGGCGGAGCTCACAATCTGCACCATCATCGACAGAACTGACTGTGGTCCTTCGGTGCAGAGCCAAATGAAAGGTATGAACCATAGGCTCGGGTGGTTATCTTACTGTGTAGGCCTCAGAGTCCTTGACTTGTGCCATAGGGTAGTGGGTTTCTGGATTCCGCTTAATAGGTCAGGAGTCCACTACACGGGTAGTGGGGGCGGCTGGGGTGCATTTTTAGGTTAGAGGGTCTCAGGAAAACATAGAAATGGCGTCTGTCTAAAAGGGGGCAGGTAACACACAGTAAGGTGGTTGTAGAAACGATTGGTGTTGTAAATTATCGTAGCTGTGTTGGGAAAGAACCAGAGCTCCAGGCCCTAATAGAAAGCACTAAAGCTCAAACAGTTATAGGTACGGAAACCTGGCTAAAGCCGGAAATATGTTAAGCCGAAATTTTTTCAAACGACCTAACAACGTTCAGAAGGGATAGATTAAACATAGTTGGTGCTGGAGTATTTATTGCTGTCAGAAGTAGTTTACCTTGTAGTGAAACTGAAGTAGATAGTTCCTGCGAAACAGTATGGGTAGAGGCTATACTTGTCATTCGGACTAAACTGGATCGTTTTACCGACCCCGACTGAGAGGATATAGTTGCTGAACAGTTCAAAGAAAACGTGAGTCTCATTTCAAATCGGTACCCCACTCCCACAATTATAGTCGGTGTTGATTTCGATCTATCCTCGATATGCTGGAAAATTTATACCTTTAAAGGCGGCGGTACGCATAAAACGTCAGCCGAAATTGTACTGAATGCTTTCTAAAAACATTATTTTGAACAATTAGTTCGTGAGCCCACTCGAAGCATAAATGATTGCGAAGGCGTACTTGACCTCTTAGCAGCAAATATTCCTGGATGAATAGGTAGTATCATGACGAATACAGGGATTAGCGACCACAAGTCAGTTGCCTGTACACTGAATACTGTAACACCTACAACCATCAAAAAGAAACTTAAAGTACATCTGTTTAAAAAAAGCTGACAATGCTCTTAACGATTTTTAAGGAAACAGCCTCCACTCCTTCCGATCTGATCATGTAAGCGTAGAAAAGATGTGGAATGATTTCAGAGAAATAGTATCGATTGCAATTGAGAGATATATATACCACATCAATTAATAAGTGATGGTACTGATCCCCCATGGACAAAACGGGTGAAATCGCTGTTGCAGAAGTAACGAAAAAGCATGCCAAATCTAAAAGAATCCAAAATCCGCAAGACTGGCAATGTTTTGCAGAAGTTCTAAATATAGCGGTTACTACAGTGCGAGATGCTCTTGATAATTTCCGCAACAAAACTCTGTTTCGAAATCTGGCGAAAAACCCAGAGATTCTGTTCATGCATAGAGTACACCAGTGTCAAGACGCAATCAGTACCTTCACTGCGCGAAAGTAACGGTGGAGTCACTGATGACAGTGTCACTAAAGTAGAGTTAAGAAACGTGGTTTTCCGAAACTCCTTCAGCAAAGAATACGAAGTAAGCATTCCCGAAGCCCAGTCAACAGAAAGTGCCAAAATGAGAAGCATATATCCTCGGTGTAGCAAAGCACCTTAAATCACTTATTAAAGGCAAGGTTTCCGTTCCAGATTGTATACCAGTCAAGTTCCTCTGAGTGTGCTGATACAATAGCTCCATGTTTAGTAATTATATACAACCACTCACAGAAAGATCCGTACCTAAAGACTGAAAAATTGCTCAGGTGACACCAATTTCTTAAAGTACTGCCTTTTGTGATGTTTAACAATATTGTTGGCAAGCGTACTTGTTATACAAATGGGCACGGCATAGGCTTACGGTCGTAAAATATATTTCAGCGTTAAACTGGAAATAGTTGTAGGATTTAATTTCTTGTACATTAGGTTTTTGTGTTGGAGAAGATTTTCATCAGTAATTTTAATAGTCTCAAAAATGTGAATGTTAGCAAGTAAATTAACTACGTTAAGGGATATGAAATTACCATCATCAGGAATGGAAAAGTTTTTAATTTTAGCTGTTAGTTAAAGGGAATTTTTGACAGTGTAGTTTTCTTCAAAGACATAATACTCTTTAAATGGTGTATGAGATTTTTTGCCGATTTCATAGAAGCGCCGTCTGTATAGTTAACACTGTGGACAGGAAGCGAAGGCGGCGTGCAGTCGGAGGCGATACTGGGTTCGTAGCGGTGGGCACCAATTGTCGGCTACGACGGGACTGCCCGGGAGGCACACTCACACTCACACTCACATTCGAGTGGCCGCACGTGACACGGTGGATGCAGCAGAAGGTCCATAGCAGCAGTGACCCTGTCGCGGATGCGTGCACCACTTGTTCTAGTGTCTCGTGTACACGAAGGACCTCTGCGGACCGAGCTGCAACTTTCTTAGCTCGCTGGACTGTGCAGTTACTGATTTACAGGGGTTATGCTCTATGCAGCCTGCCTGGCAGAGGTGTGTTGCAGGGTGGCATCAGAGCCTGACGGCTTCCGCGACTGGACAAATGAACTGGCGATAAAAAAAAATCATAGCAACAAACGAACAAAAAGTAATGTAGAGTAATGAAATTTCGGGAATACGTCTGTCTATGTAGGATATTTAAGTAATTAACATTGCAGCATCACAGGGCAACGTAAGCGCGAAATAAGCCGTTGCAAAAGTGACATGCTGGTAAGTTAATAACAGATGTAACGATCAGAATGTTGAATGCAAGCATTGAAACGGGCACGCATTGTGTTGTAATGGTGTGCGATGTCAGTTTTGTGTCGCAAATGCCGGTGGTTTGGGGGTCAGTGAAATGCATGCTACTGGGCGCCTTGGCTCCGGGCTGTCCCTGAAGTAATCGATTTTTATTTCGTTATGTCGTCGACTGCTGTTCGAATTGCTACTGCAGAAGAAATGTGATGTGCCAGAGACGTACGCCAGACACGACTGCCTTCCCTCTTGGTAGCGCCACGTGACCGGTCGGAGCTCGAGCTTTTTGCGACCGTACATTCTCGCGGTCACCGCTGCCAATATACAGTGCTACATTTCTGCCAAGTCTCCTGCGAAATCGCTGGAGGAACATCCAGCTTCTCGTGGCCCTATTACACGACCTCGTTCAAACTCATTAAGATGATCGTAATGGCGTCTCTGTCTCCTCAAAGGCATTCTTGGCTAAGATCAAACCACCACGTCCAATCTAGAAGGTAACTAACGCTCACAACCGCCACGGCGTGTATTTACAGCAGACCTGATCTGCACCCTCACAGTGCCGCTACTAACATCATTCTTATGCGACTGGCGCGAAATTTAAATCGACACTATTTTTCAATTGTAGAAACACGCCTACCAACTTTCGTTTATCTCTCACAACTGCTTGTGGTGTTGCGATTTTTTCCGTCGCTGTATGTTCAAGAATTCTGCAGCAAATGGATGTTAACGATATTGGACTGTAATTTTGCAGGTCCGTCCTATTACTGTTCTTATACACTACTGGCCATTAAAATTGCTACAGATGATAAACGGGTATTCATTGGACAAATATATTATACTAGAACTGACATGTCATTACATTTTCACGCAATTTGGGTCCATAGATCCAGAGAAATCAGTACCCAGAACAACCACCCCTGGCCGTAATAACGGCCTTGATACGCCTGGGCATTGAGTCAAACAGAGCTTGGATGGCGTGTACAGGTACAGCTGCCCATGCAGCTTCAACACGATACCACAGCTCATCAAAAGTAGTGACTGGAGTATTGTGACGAGCCCGTTGCTCGGCTACCATTGACCAGGCCTTTTCAGTTGGTGAGAGATCTGGAGAATGTGCTGGCCAGGGCATCAGTCGAAAATTTTCTGTATCCAGAAAGGCCAGTAACATGTGGTCTTGCATTATCCTGCTGAAATGAAGGGTAGAGCCACGGGTCGTAGCACATCTGCAATGTAACGTCCACTGTTCAAAGTGCCGCCAATGCGGACAAGAGGTGACCGAGACGTGTAACCAATGGCTCCCCATACCGTCACGCGGGGTGATACAGCAGTATGGCGATGACGAATACACACTTTCGTGATGTTGTAAACAGAACCTGCATTCATCCGAAAAAAATAGCGTTTTGCCATTCGTGCACCCAGGTTCGTCGTTGAGTACACCATCGCAGGCGCTCTTGTCTGTGATGCAGCGTCAAGAGTAACAGAGCTCATAGTCCATGCTGCTGCAAACGTCGTCAAACTGTTCGTGCAGATGGTTGTTGTTTTGGAAACGTCCCCACCTGTTGACTCAGGGATCGAGACGTGGCTGCACGGTCCGTTACAGCCATGCGGATAAGATGCCTGTCACCTAGACTGCTAGTGATACGAGGTCGTTGGCATCCTGCACGGCATTCCATATTCTGCTAACAGTCATTGGATCTCGACCAATGCGAGCAGCAATGTCGCGCTCCGATAAATCGCAATCGCGATAGGCTAGAATCCGACATTTATCAAAGTCGGAAACGTGATGGCACGCATTTCTCCTCCTTACACGAGGCATGACAACAACGTTTCACCAGACAACGCCGGTCAACTGCTGTTTGTGTATGAGAAATCGGTTGAAAACTTTCCTCGTGCCAGCACGTTGTAGGTGTCGCCAGCGGCGCCAGTGTTGTGTGAATGCTCTGGAAAGCTAATTATTTGCTTATCACAGCATCTTCTTCCTGTCGGTTATATTTCGCGCATGTAGCAGGTCATCTTCGTAGTTTAGCAATCTTAATGGCCAGTAGTGTACATAGGAGTCACTTTTATCCAGTCATTTGGGACTTTGCGTTATGCGAGAGATTCACGATAAATGTAATCTAAGTAAGGGGCCAATGCCGTAGAGTACTGTTTGTGAAACCGAATCGGTATTCGGAAAGGACCTGGCGACTTATTTGCTACCAAATGTTCCAGCTGCTTCTCTAGGCTAGGAATGTCCATTACCGTACTGTCGACACGAGAGTTTAACGACTGCGTGTATCTACGATTCTGCTGCGTGAAATATTCCTTAAACATGAAATTTAAAACTTGAGCATTCCTTTTGTTGTTTTCTACTAGCACACCAGGCTGAAGCTTCGCTCCCCACTCAGCGGTTTTACGCAGGACCAGAATAGTCTCGCAATCTCTTCAAGATAATTTGTTGAGGTATGACGGTGGCAGCTTTATGCTCGAGCATCGATCTTTCCACAGAAGCACGAATCTCTACTAACCTTGAATTGTTGTTAGCGTGCTCTCTGTTGAACTGAGAGTGCAACAGTCTCTGCTTCATCATCATTTTCCGCAATGTATCTTCTCCATCCTTCATTCGCTTACTAGGCACATAGTTTTCCACAGCACGATTTAGAATATGTTTAAACTTGGCTTATAATTACTCTACACCCATCATACTGGACCTAAATAATGTCCATTCACTGTTTGAGATTCTAACAACCGCTTTTCTGCTCAACTACTCTCCTAGCTTTCTTGATTGATTTAATAACTTAAGTAACCATCGTCGCTACGGCGACGTCATTATCACTAACGCCTGTCTCTGTAGTGACACCCTCGGTGAGTCCAGGCATCTTTGTAGCTACATGCTCTAAAATACTTACATCAAAAAAAGTTTAGCATCACTTCGGTTGGTTCTGGAAACTATTCCAATTTTTTGTACAGAGATCGATATAAACATCGTTTCCGCCCTTTTTATTGCTCATAAAAATGGCACATGGCATGTTGTACCACCGTATAGCGAGACCTTCAGAGTCGGTTGCCCAGATTGGTGTACACACCGGAACCTGTAATACCCACTATCACGTCCTCTTGAATTAATGCACGCCTGTATTCGTCGTGGAATACTATCCACAAGTTCATCAAGGCAGATTGTCCCATTCCTAACGCTGATTCGGCGTAGATCACTCAGTGTGGTTGGAGGGTCACGTCGGCCATAAACAGCCCTCTTCATTCTGTCCCAGGTATGTTCGATAGGGTACATGTCTGGAGAAAAATGGTTCAAATGGCTCTGAGCACTATGAAAATTGACTTACGAGGTCATGAGTCGCCTAGAACTTAGAACTAATTAAACCTAACTAGCCTAAGGACATCACACACATCCATGCCCATGGCAGCATTCGAACCTGAGACCGTAGCTGTCGCCCTGCTCCAGACTGTAGCGCCTAGAACCGCTTTGCCACTCCGGCCGGCACATGTCTCGAGAATATGCTGGCCACACTAGTCGGGCGATGTCGTTATCCTGAAGGAAGTCAGCCACAAGATGTGCACGATGGGGCCGCGAATTGTCGTCCATGAAGACGAATGCCTCGGCAATATACTGTATACTGCCGATCTCGTTGCACTAAAAACGAAATTAAAAAAGCGGTCGGAGGATGGCATTCACGTATTGTACAGCCGTTGCGGCGCCTTCCATGACCACGAGAGAGTACGTCGGTCCCACATAATGGCACCCCAAAACAGCAGGGAACCTCTATGTTGCTGCACTCGCTCGACAGTGTATTTAAAGCTTTCAGCCTGACCAGGTTGCCTCCAAGCACGTCTCCGACGATTGTCTGGTTGAAGGTATATATGAGACTCATCGGTGCAGAGAACGTGATGCCAATGCTGAGAGGTCCATCCGGCATGTTGTTGGGCCCATCGGTACCGCGCTGCACTGTGTCGTAGTTGCGAAGATGGATCTCGCCACGGACGTCGGGAGTGAAGACGTGCATCGTGCAGGTTACTGTGCACTGTTTGAGTCTTAACACGACGTCCTGTGGCTGCACGAAAGGCATTATTCAACATGTTGGCTTTGCTGTCGGGGTACCTCCGAGCCATAATCCGCAGGCAGCGGTCATCGATTGCCGTAGTCGCCCCCGGGCATCCTGAGCGAGACATGTCATCGACATCGCTTTCGTTTACTCCGACTCGCCTTGACACTTCACTTGTTGAGAGCCCTTCCTGGCACAAACGAACAATGCGGACCGCTGTATTGACGGTGTAGGCACGGTTGAACTACAGACAACACGAGCCGTGTACCTCCTTCGTGGTGGAATGACTGGAACGGATCGGCTGTCGGACCCCGTCTGTCTAATAGGCGCTGCTCATACACGGTTGCTCACATCTGTGGTCGGGCTTAGTGACATCTTTAAAAAGTCAAAGGGACTGTGTATCTGATACGATATCCACAGCCAAAGTTTATCTTCCCGAGTTCTGGTAACCGGGGTCACGCAATTTTTTTTTTATGTGTGTATTTCCATTGTATGTGCTCTCTCGAACTAGGTGCTCAAGACAGTTTTCGAAAAAACATGTTCAACAGTACTCTGCAAGGCTACTTATGTGGAAACCTTGTAATGAATCCATCGGTGTCCTTGTCTATGCTCGGAACTAATACTGCACGATTTGGGTACTTCCGCACTACTGGGCGTAGACTTTCTTTGAATAACTCTGTCTCGACGGAATCGGGAGGCCGTTAATAACATCCAACAATTACCTTCTTTTCACCTAAACCTGTTGTGCGTTACCAGATAACTTCACAGCCACACTGAAATCCGACTTGAGTAGAAACAACATTTTTGTCACCCTCGGTAAACGCTTCCCCATCAGTGGCGTTTAACATGTCTTTTCGTTACACGTTCCACGAATCGCTAAACATTTCAGAGCTTTATACTTGGAGTTTCAGACAGCTCTCGGTCCCGAGAATAATTTGTGTGTGACGAATTTCAGAGAGGGCAGTAAAGGCGAAATATTAGGAATATGCGATGTCTGTTCTTTGTGACATGTTTGAATAAACGGACAGCACGCTTTCATATAACTGATTCGCCTCTACGAGCAATGAATCAGGTAGCAGCGGACCCCGGGTTCGAGTTCCAGGGTTGCATACATTTTTTCTCATTGCCGCTGATTCCGCGCAAGGTCTCAGTGCAGCTTACCTTAATAGTTCCTTCCGTTTCCTTTCTCCTCGCTTCAGTCTACATGAAAAGGCAAAATAGCCGGCGGCGAAGATGAGCCGGAAGACACAGATGACCTCCTTATACAGGTTGCACGAGAAATATTAGGCATTGACATAGGTAAGGTAAACACTGGGTGGTACGTGGATTATAAGGTGCTTCGAAATCTCATCCAATAATTGTCAAATTTGTCTCACACCGAAAAAGGACGCAGATCTTCAGCCACGAGAAAAAATAGTTAGCAAGGGCAGGGCTTACTATAAGACAAGATCTTACACTCCTATAAATTGAAATAAGAACACCGTGAATTCATTGTCCCAGGAAGGGGAAACTTTATTGACACATTCCTGGGCTCAGATACATCACATGATCACACTGACAGAACCACAGGCACCAGAGCATGCACAATGTCGGCACTAGTACAGTGTATATCCACCTTTCGCAGCAATGCAGGCTGCTATTCTCCCATGGAGACGATCGTAGAGATGCTGGATGTAGTCCTGTGGAACGGCTTGCCATGCCATTTCCACCTGGCGCCTCAGTTGGACCAGCTGGACGTGCAGACTGCGTGAGACGACGCTTCATCCAGTCCCAAACATGCTCAATGGGGGACAGATCCAGAGATCTTGCTGGCCAGGGTACTTGATTTACACCTTCTAGAGCACGTTGGGTGGCACGGGATACATGCGGACGTGCATTGTCCTGTTGGAACAGCAAGTTCCCTTGCCGGTCTAGGAATGGTAGAACGATGGGTTCGATGACGGTTTGGATGTACCATGCACTAGTCAGTGTCCCCTCGACGATCACCAGAGGTGTACGGCGAGTGTAGGAGATCGCTCCCCACACCATGATGCTGGGTGTTGGCCCTGTGTGCCTCGGTCGTATGCAGACCTGATTATGGCGCTCACCTGCACGGCGCCAAACACGCATACGACCATCATTGGCACCAAGGCAGAAGCGACTCTCATCGCTGAAGACGACACGTCTCCATTCGTCCCTCCATTCACGCCTGTCGCGACACCACTGGAGGCGGGCTGCACGATGTTGGGGCGTGAGCGGAAGACGGCCTAACGGTGTGCGGGACCGTAGTCCAGCTTCATGGAGACGGTTGCGAATGGTCCTCGCCGATACCCCAGGAGCAACAGTGTCCCTAATTTGCTGGGAAGTGGCGGTGCGGTCCCCTACGGCACTACGTAGGATCCTACGGTCTTGGAGTGCATCCGTGCGTCGCTGCGGTCCGGTCCCAGGTCGACGGGCACGTGCTCCTTCCGCCGACCACTGGCGACAACATCGATGTACTGTGGAGAACTCACGCCCCACGTGTTGAGCAATTTGGCGGTACGTCCACCCAGCCTCCCACATGCCCACTACACGCCCTCGCTCAAAGTCCGTCAACTGCACATACGGTTCACGTCCACGCTATCGCGGCATGCTACCAGTGTTAAAGACTGCGATGGAGCTCCGTATCCCACGGTAAACTGACTGACACTGAAGGCGGCGGTGCACAAATGCTGCGCAGCTAGCGCCATTCGATGGCCAACACCGCGTTTCCTGGTGTGTCCACTGTGCCGTGCGTGTCATCATTGCTTGTGCAGCCCTCTCGCTGTGTCCGGAGCAAGTATGGTGGGTCTGACACACCGGTGTCAATGTGTTTTTTTTCCATTTCCAGGAGTGTACAAAGGATTTAAAACAGCGCCACACCCCATTTCGGCCTTCAGAATGTATGTACTCTGGGCGGCAGCATAATTAAGACCGCCGCCCCCCCCCCCCTGAAAAGAATGCATTTAGAAACGTGTCAGAACTGAACAGCATTAAGAGAAACTATGCGAGCCAAAGCGAAAACCTAGCACCTCTCACCTTAATTTAATACTAATCTTTTGCAACATCTCTCCTTCTCTGAATGCTATCTTGAAATTGCATCTACTCTCCAACTATCTCTGTTTCTGTGCCTTTACCTATTGTTCTTGTAACTGTAACTCCGTAATTATCTTCCTGCTAGTGTCTTCGACTGTTACCGTTAACTGTAGCATTACTTGATCTGAAACTATTTGCCTGAAATTCTTTACATTGTATGCTATAGCATACAACTGTAGCTATTGTTATTTTCCTGGTTACCTTACTCGCTCACCTACTCGGTTTAAACTGCCGAGAGAAATATCGCAATCACTATTATTGTAGTAATTCCTAACTTGTTGGCATTCTTCGTTAATTTTATAGCGAACTGCTTTTCGTCCCCTGACACATCGTATCTATTCTCGACGGCACCCCTTCACAACGAATACTCTCCGCTCCTCTCTACTCCGTACTGTAACTGGGTTTTCTCTGTTTGCGGTGGTCATCTGTCAGGATGAGCTCTATTGCAAAGGGCATTTGATTCTAAAGCATTATGTCAGGGTGAAAAACACTAAATAAATTACTTTTTCTCTCTTAACAACATCTTTGCAGGGTGGGTTCATCCTTGGCTCAGGTATGAGGTAGAATGAAACAGCAGTTTTACATCAGATAACTTTTATTGAAAGTTTTGTACAAGGGTTTCTGGCTGGGATACTGGCAACTGTGTCGTTTGCGAAGCCTTCTGCTTGCGTGAGCGGCGGCGTCTGATTACGCACGGCGGTGTGTATCTCGTGTCGGCGTTTCGCCCAGTTGACTGGAGACGCGCATCGCGAGGTGGTCCGTTTAATTATTGAGGAAGAAGTCGTGAATCGGACGGTGACGACTCGGATGTGACTGCTGATGTGCGCTGTCTCCTTCCCGTCCTCACGAGTCACTCGGGTACATAAAAATCTGGCCTCAAATACCTTCTGTCTTCTGGCGCCGAGGCTGCTGCTTGCTATTCCATTACAGCGGCGGACTCGGTGCTTCTGTGTACGATGTAGTATATTCCTGCATGACGGTCTTGAGCACCGACTGTACCGGAACTGAACTGAAAGCTACTCCTGTCGGGCCCACTGCGTCTCGCGTACTTATTCACTTCACTGGAGGTGAACAACATCACTGTCGTTGCCTCTTCTGTCACGTCGAAAAGCTTCGCGAAGAATCTTCTTAACGTCGGTCATTGGCTCTCGGAATGTAGGCGAGGGCCTTTGATCACGTGTGACAATTGAGAAACACGTGAGCCGGACGGGCGATGCCCTGACGGCTGAATCGACAGCTTCTGCTTACGTGGGGGAGGACGATAGCTTCTCCTGAATGTGCTGACTTCGCGGTCATTGCCTCTTCTGCTCTGCCCGTTGTTTGCCAGAGTGTAACTCTTCTAAGCTAAACGAAGTTTCTCATTAATTTTAAATTTCTACTTCACCTTGATTTCACTAATTTATTTCCCTATCTTAAGTACCACTCAACAGTATTTGCGCCGATCTCCGTGCACTGTTTTAGGAAAGTGTAATGCCGTCACTACACGGACGGTGTTGTGAACGTCAGTCTTGAGCGTGCCAAGTTGAAAGTACTGCCGAACGCTCTGACTTGTGCATACAGCATGTGCCTGTCAACGTGGTACACGCGACCGCAGCGGCAGCATCTGGGTCACACATCACCCGGTTGTCCGCCCCGGTAGCTGAGTGGTCAGCGTGACAGACGGGTTCGATTCCTGGCTTGGTTGGAGATTTTCTCTGCTCAGGGACTGGGTGTCGTGTTGTCCTAATCGTCATCATTTCATCTCCAACTACGCGCATGTCACCGCAGTGGCGTCAAGTCGAAAGACCTGCACCAGGCGAGCAGTCGGGAGGCCCTCGTCACACGTTTCTCTCTATCACCCTCTTTACAAAATGCATGGGCGTAAAATTCTTAAGCTAGCGCTATTAAAACGCGCCTTTCCTCTCTTGTCCACGTGAGAGTCACGTTGTTCTGCGTGTAGTGTCCACGGACATGTTATAAGGCAGAAAGAGAAGCTCCGTAACAAATGGCGCGATTCAAAGTCTTACTTTATATTTGTTCCTATTCAGCAGCAGAATCTTCACAACATGTGAAATAAAAAAAACTTATTTTACACTTTCTTGTTGTATCTTATTGCATGTAGTGCAATCTGTCTTGTAGATTAAACCATTCGAACAAACTCCATCCTCAGATGGAACGTACATATGTAACATCGAATATTAGAGAATATACTTTTATTGCACTGAAAAGAAAGTATCAGATCCTAACAGAAAAAGCGAAGACTAGTAATAAAAATATTCGGATCCACTGAGGCGCAAACAAAAATCACATTACCAGCTACCTCATCATTTCGCTCTACCGACTGTGACTGTCGAATGGCCATACATTGAATCTGACCTACTGAAAGTTTTAATGTAGATACGTTATTAACTGATACTGAAATATTACAGATTGTATCAACGACAATGCGTTTCTTATGGATCCTCACTGTACCCGTTTACAGTCTGTCCCCACTCTGGCTACCCAGCCACGTCACGGGGCGCCTCCATAGGCTGTCTCACGACGCAGTACCGCCCTGCCGCGGCGCGCGCTTTAAGTCGGCGGCGACGCCGTCTGCATACACGGCCCGGCAGCGTTAATTTTTAGACGAGTGTTTTAGTACCGTAAAGAATACAAAAGACGATAGCTTCTTCCGAAACATAACGCTATAGAGTAAATAATATTAACATATGAACGTAAGTCGGGATTTTACTACAAACATGGAACCGAATGCCTGTTCATGTGAATGTACGTTCCTCTACTTCTACCCCATAAAGCGCAATGAATCTGTAGAATTTAAGAATTATTGTCACTTTGTGTTTCTAGTAAAGGATAGAAGTTTTCTTTGAAGGATTGCGTTGAAACTTAACAGGTCTTGCAACACAATGAGTGTTTAAAAAGTAACAAGAAATTTACAATTTCTTGTGTTGTACTAGTCCGATTTGCACTACATTTTTTGTCACTGCCTTCGTAAACGTACGTGAAAAGTATGTGGACAATGTTATACGCATTGGCTATTTGCTCTATTGTCAGCTGTCAAAAAGGATACATGTGTTTTGGTAGCATCAACGATTATTTGTTTTGTGTAAAAACAGATTAGAGAATCTTTCTTACATTTTGTTTTAAGAATAAAGAGTATGGAATTTTAAAAAAAGTTAAATATTCCTTTTGGCTAGCCTGTTACGAGTAAAATTGGATTTTTTTGTTTCACGGCAATTTGTAGTTTCCGTAATGTCGGCACTATTTTTAGATTGATGTAAAAGTCCTCCATCGTTTGTGGAAGGATCGATTTTATGAAATTGTCTACGACGACGGGTTTCCTCTCAAAATTACTAGTTTTCCTTCGTGGCGATCCCTGTAAACCACGCGGTTTATTTTTGCGTTCCTTCCTTAGGCGTGACAGACGTTTGCATAAATTGGAGCCCTTTGCTTGGAACGGGTAACAGTTCTTTTCGTGTCACCTCCTTAACACACGCTGTAACATAACAGACGATCGAACGCTCGTTACATCTACATCTACATCTTCATGTACATCCATTCTCTGCAAGCTACCTGACGGTGTGTGGCGGAGGGTACCTTGAGTATCTCTATCAGTTGTCCCTTCTATTCCAGTCTCGTATTGTTCGTGGAAAGAAGGATTGTCGGTATGCCTCTGTGTGGCCTCTAATCTCTCTGATTTTATCCTCATGTCTCTTCGCGAGACATACGTAGGAGGGAGCAATATACTGCTTGACTCCTCGGTGAAGGTATGTTCTAGAAACTTCAACAGAAGCCCATATAGAGCTACGGAGCGTCTCTCCTGCAGAGTCTTCGAGTTTATCTGTCATCTCTGTAACGCTTTCGCGATTACTAAATCGTCCTGTAACGAAGCGCGCGGCTCTCCGTTGGATCTTCTCTATCAACCCTATCTGGTACGGATCCAACACTGCTGAGCACTGTTCAAGCAGTGGGCGAACAAACGTACTGCAACCTACTTCCTTTGTTTTCGGATTGCATTTCCTTACGATTCTTCCAGTGAATCTCAGTCTAGCATCTGCTTTTCCTACGATCAACTTCATATGATCATTCCATTTTAAATCACTCCTAATGCGTTCTCCCAGTTGCTGACCTGCTATATTGTAGCTAAATGATAAGGGATCTATCTTTCTATGTATTCGCAGCACATTACACTTGTCCACATTGAGATTCAATTGCCATTCCCTGCACCATGCGTCAATTCGTTGCAGATCCTCCTGCATTTCGGTACAATTTTCCATTGTTACAACCTCTCGATATACTACAGCGTCATCCGCAAAAAGCCTCAGTGATCTTCCGATGATATCCACAAGGTCATTTATGTATATTGTGAATAGCAACAGTCCTATGACACTCCCCTGCGGCACACCTGAAATCACTCTTACTTCGGAAGACTTCTCTCCATTGAGAATGACATTCTGCGTTCTGTCATGTAGGAACTCTTCAATCCAATCACACAGTTGGTCTGATAGTCCGTATGCTCTTACTTTGTTCATTAAACGATTGTGGGGAACTGTATCGAAAGCCTTGCGGAAGTCAAGAAACACGGCATCTACCTGTGAACCCGTGTCTATGCCCTTCTGAGTCTCATGGACGAATAGCGAGAGCTGGGTATCACACGACCGTCTTTTCCGAAACCCGTGCTGATTCCTACAGAGTAGATTTCTAGTCTCCAGAAAAGTCATTATACTCGAACATAATACGTGTTCCAAAATTCTACAACTGATTGACGTTAGAGATATAGGTCTATAGTTCTGCACATTTGTTTGAAGTCCCTTCTTGAAAACGTGGATGACCTGTGCCCTTTTCCAATCGTTCGGAACGCTACACCGCTGCAAGAAGGGGGGCAAGTTCCTTCGCGTACTCTGTGTAAAATCGAACTGGTATCCCATAAGGTCCAGCGGCCTTTCCTCTTTTGAGCGATTTTAATTGTTTCTCTATCCCTCTGCCGTCTCTTGCGACATCTACTATTTTGTCATATGTGCGACAGTGTAGAGAAGGAACTACGGTGCAGTCTTCCTCTGTGAATTAGCCATTTAGTAGTTCGGCCTTCAGTCTGTTTCAGTACCATTTTGGTCACAGAGTGTCTGAACATTTCGTTTTGCTCCACCTACTGCTTTGACATAAGTCCAAAATTTCTTAGGATTTTCTGCCAAGTCAGTACATAGAACTTTACTTTCGAATTCATTGAAAGCCTCTCGCATAGCCCTCCTCACATTACATTTCGCTTCGCGTAATTTTTGTTTGTCTGCAAGGCTTTGGCTATGTTCATGTTTGCTGAGAAGTTCCCTTTGCTTCCGCAGCAGTTTTCAAACTCGGTTGTTGTACCACGGTGGCTCTTTTCCATTTCTTACCATCTTGCTTGGCACATACTCATCTAACGCATATTGTACGATGGTTTTGAACTTTGTCCACTGATCCTCAACACTATCTGTACTTGAGACAAAACTTTTGTGTTGAGCCGTCAGGTACTCTGTAATCTGCTTTTTGTCACTTTTGCTAAACAGAAAAATCTTCCTACCTTCTTTAATATTTCTACTTACGGCTGAAATCAGTGATGCAGTAACCGCTTTATGATCGCTGATTCCGTGTTCTGCGTTAACTGTTTCGGGTCTGTTTGTCGCCAGAAGGTCCAATATGTTATCGCCACGAGTCGGTTCTCTGTTTAACTGCTCAAGGTAGTTTTTCAGATAAAGGACTTTAAGAAAATTTCACTGGATTCTTTGTCCCTGCCACCCGTTATAAACGTTTGAGTCTCCCAGTCTAACGGGTGATCAAAAAGTAAGTATAAATTGGAAAATGTGATAAACCATGGAATAATGTAGATAGAGAGGTAAAAATTGAGACACATGCTTGGAATGACATGGGGATTTATTAGAAAAAACAAATTCACAAAATGTCTGACAGATCTCTTATGAGTGCCGTTTGGTGATGATCGTGTGCTCAGCCGCCACTTTCGTCACGCTTGGCCTCCTAGGTCCCCAGACCTCAGTCCGTGCTATTATTGGCTTTGGGGTTACCTGAAGTCGCAAGTGTATCGTGATCGAGCGACATCTCTAGGGATGCTGAAAGACAACATCCAACGCCAATGCCTCACCACATACTCCGGACATGCTTTACAGTGCTTTTCACAACATTATTCCTCGATTACAATTACTGTTGAGGAATGATGGTGGACATATTGAGCATTTCCTGTAAAGAACATAATTTTTGCTTTGTCATGCTATTCTGATCTGATGAAGCGCCACCTGTCGGACATTTTTTGAGCTTTTGTATTTTTTTTTTTTTTTTTTTTTTGTTCTAATCAAATCCCATGTCATTCCAAGCATGTGTGTCAAATTGTACCTCCCTATCTACATTATTCCGTGATTTATTCAGTTTTCAAATTTATACTGACTTCTTGGTCACCTGGTGTATCTGGCAAATTAAAATCTCCACCCAGAACTAGAACATGGTGGGGAAATGTACTCCGCAAATAGCTCCTCTTCGTCTTCTGCAATTTTCTTGAAATGCAACGCTGTTATCCAGCACTTCCAGATACCGAAGTATGTCAGTGACTGATGCTGGCAACAAGGATCTCACGAACAGAAACGACGTATTGTACACCACTGCACGCCGATCTACGCCGCTAGACAGGTAATAGGCAACTGATTTTGGGTGCCCCTGTAGGCCAGTGGCAGGGTTCTCCCGGAAAAGGCCGCTTCCCCCACCAAAAGCGCTGCTCGCTCTTGAGTTTACAGACAGACTATACATTGAAACCAACACCAACTGAAAGCCAGTATGGTGTATGGCGAGTCTGTACTGAAGAAAGATGGCGTGCATATGGCGTACAAGGCGTTCTTCCATCTCTTTGGTCAATGTTCGAACACACTTTCAGAATATCTGTCTTGCTTGATATTGCGCTGCACGTTTGGAAAGACTCCCCAGCTTGCGTTTTCCATGCTATGACGATATAAACTCGGCATTCTCAAAGGTCTACGTTCGAATGAACAGTCCGGGTGCCGATGGCATAACCAACACGTGCCCTTAGCGCCAGGATTTCACCCAAAACAAGTCCGGCCCAAAAGGCCTCCCCTAAACAGCCGCCAGTTCCGCAAACTGGAAGCTGTATCAAAGTTGTTACCGTATCGTCACAGTCCAACACATGTTAGACTGTGTTGAAATTCAAGTTTTTCTGGATATTAATATAATATGAATGTCTCTCGGGCATGCAGCTGTAGGCAGTATCTATCTTACCCCTGGTGAGACCAGACTCTACATCCTTACATTTGTCCTCTATCCATCCCTGCTTAGCCATTTTGCACTTCCTGTCGATTTCATTTTTGAGACGTTTGTATTCCTTTTTGCCTGCTTCACTTACTGTATTTTCATATTTTCTCCTTTCTTCAGTTAGATTCAGTATGTCTTCTGTTACCCAAGGATTTCTACTAGCCCTCGTCTTTTTACCTACTTGATCCTCTGCTGCCTTCACTATTTCATCTCTGAAAGCTACCCATTCTTCTTCTACTGTATTTCTTTCCCCCATTCCTGTCATTTGTTCCCTTATGGTCTCCTTGAAGCTCTGTACAACCACTGGTTCTTTCAGTTTATCCAGGTCCCATCTCCTTAAATTCCCACCTTTTTGCAGTTTCTTCAGTTTTAATCTACAGGTCATAACCAATAGATTGTGGTCAGAGTCCACATTTGCCCCTGGAAGTGTCTTACAATTTAAAACCTGGTTCCTTAATCTCTGCCTTACCATTATATAATCTATCTGATACCTTTTAGTATCTCCAGGGTTCTTCCATGTATACAACTTCCTTTCATGATTCTGAAACCAAGTGTTAGCTACGATTAAGTTGTGCTGTGTGCAAAATTCTACCAGGCAGCTTCCTCTTTCATTTCTTAACCCCAATCCATATTCACCTACTACGTTTCCTTCTCTTCCTTTTCCCACTATCGTGTTCCAGTCACGGCGTAGCGTGCCATCATCATCAGATTACTCCTGTTTACTGACGTCCTATGCCGGCGGGCGGTGTGGTGTATATATACCTGTCGCCTCTACCCTCCACTGACTCCGCGTATGGACCGAGGGATGTGCAGGCCACGGTGGTCTTTCAAATTTCAACGCTTTTTTCATCAAAAGTGCAACAATGCTATTTGCTATTAAAGGTTTCAAAGCTACTGGAATATGGCCCACGGACCAGTCCGTATTCACCGACGCAGATTTCCTCCCGGAAGACAAAACTGACATCGGACTTGAGAGGCCGTCAGATAAAGAGGTTATTGTATCTGGAGCTGAACGATTGGAGTTGCCTTCACCTAGCACACCAGGTAAAAAAGACTACTCCAACAGATTGGGTGATCAAGCTGGCAGGTTTCAGCGAATTGTAACTATGAACTGCCGCCCAAGAATGACGAAGTTATTGTGGCTAATTGTTCTAGTCCTGCAACTGCTAGATCGTACATTTATGAATGCACTTAAGACTCACTACAGCGAGAATATTTGGCAGTGGATGCTCCATGAAAGCAAACCTGTTGGATCCTATGATATAGCGTGTTTCGTTGGCAAGGGAAGGAAATACAGTAGAAGGATGAAGTAGTGAAGGCAGCAGAGGATCATATAGGTAAAAAGACGAGGGCTATTAGAAATCCTTGGATAACAGAAGAGATATTGAATTTAGTTGATAAAAGGAGAAAATATAAAAATGCAATAAATGAAGCAGCCAACAAGGTACACAGACGTCTCAAAAATGAGATCGACAGGAAGCGCAAAATGGCTAAGCAGGCATGGCTAGAGGACAAATGAAGGATGTAGAAGCTTATCTCACTAGGGGGTCTTTGGCAAAGTTCTTTTCCTCTTTTTTTCTTTAATAATGACTTCTAACTCTTTTTTGTACAGCAAATCAGTTGAAACAATGGTCTTTCCCCTCATCCATTCTCGGGAATACGAACATCAGGGCAACATAAGAACCTCCTGCACTCAGCAAACAGATGACCATTACTAGAGACCTACACTCAGCAGCAGTCAGAGAACAAATTTGGCGTTTACCTCTGCTTGCAGTATCAGTCTGAACTACACTAAGGCCTGTTTTCTCAACGTTCCATACACGATCTTCTGGATATTTATGTTTCCAGAATTCAGCTTATAGCAAGTCGTAGAATGAGTTAACTCTCTCATGCGAAAAGCGTTTTGCTCGAGCATATGATGTTCCAGTTGGCTTTCTAATTGAAAGCTTATCTTGATGACATCAAAGAAAATGGTCAAGACAAGGCCTTCCAGCAATTTCATTTCTGAAGTTTGTTGCAATTCCATTCCCAACTGCAAGTTGGTAGGCCATTTTTCTAACATCCATACTAGTAAAAGCATAGAATTTGGCCTCCATATAGTGTATGTAAACCACTAGTTCTCTTTCTAGGGCAGCTGGTTTTCTTCCAAACTTTTTAGTTTCAACGTCTGTCAGGTATTAGCCTCATACACATACTGGCACAGAGTTGTTTTTGGGACAGCGCAATGTTTGCTTTTTTAACTCCCATGATTTTTACTACAACAGCATACACTGCCTCTCGCATTTTGTTTTTATCCCACACCTGCCTTTTACGGGTTCATTTAGGTGCCAGATTAGTCCTAGGCATCTGAAAACAGAAATAAAAACATTTTACGGTCTGCTTATAATATGGACCCTGGGGTCCACATTACAGTCACATACACCTTGTAAACTAGTGTAGACAGCTTAAAAATGCAATAATACCATACTTTTAATCTATTTGAAACTGTTGCCAATACTCAGTAGGTTGCATCTAAGTATTAACCAATAATGGTATGTTAATACATCACTAGAGTTCAGCTAAATATTATTAAGGGGGGGGGGGGGTGCATATTACCACCACTTACTCTACATGGTAATGCAAAGCAGGTGAAACATTTGGATAAAGGTGTACTTGCATTCAGGTTGCTTGTAACAGCAAATCTGTTTGACGGGCTCATTGTCATTGTGAAAGAAAAACTAACAAGTAAAATGAAAACATCCACCATAAGCACGAATCCAGTATTTTGATGAATAAGGACTCAACTAGAAAGGTAGGCAGAGGTTGGAAAGTACCAGCCACAAAATCACTTTAAGTTTACCTTGTGGAAGAAAATATTATCCACTGTAACTCCAAATTAGTGTGCACTGACTGTAAAGTAAGAATTCATAGATATTACTATGCATGTATTGATTACAGCATTAAGTTAAATACGTGCAAGCATATACATAATGTTTATGAAGTAGAGAGTATAGAAGAAAAACCGTTTGAAATTTCTGAATTACCAGATGTACTACTTATGAATGTTGGAGAGGAAAATTCTGAAGCCAGTTTGTTCCTGTGACACAGAGGTACTGGCAGAAATTGTTTCTGGTATTTCAGTTACTGAAGTTTAGCTGGCCAACAAAATGGTAACTTCACTGAAGGCTAGTGTAGGTGCTGTTCATGCCAGTAGTGGCGTCTCTTTCAATAGCCCACAAAGGAGTCACAAGAGAAAACTAGCAGTACAGAGGAGACTGTTTTGAGCAAAGAAAACAAATTCCTCAAGCTCCATACTCATGGCAGTTCCTGATACAGAAGAAACTGTGAACACTTCTGGATGAAGGTTTACACCACATTAGCTAGTGTGTTGATCTCACATTCAGGAACATGATGGCTTTATTCCGTGTCCTGCCATCCAGTTTTAGGTTTTCCATTATTTCCCTAGATCAATCAAGGCAAATCCTGGGATGGTTCCTTTGAAAGGCCAAGGGCAATTTTCTCCCCCATCCTTGAAACAGTCAGAGCTTATGCTCTGTCTCTGATGGCCTCACTGTTGACAGAATGTCAGATGTCGATATTCCTTCCTTCTTCACTGGCCTCTGGTGCGGCAGTTCTGCTGACACGTGGGACCACCAGAAACTGCTGCAGCTTGTGCCAGCAGCCTAGAATGCTGGCATCACTGGGTCAGCCCCCTCCCAAGCCGTGCTGGGCAGTGATGACTGTGACTGAGGCTCAGCACACTGCTGGTGATGGCCACACATTTGACAACTGTCCCAACGTGACAACACAGTGAGTTGCAATCGTCAACTTGTAATATATATTTATTTTTGATCTAGCTAGATTGGTAACACTAGTGCAACTGTTAAACAGATTAAATATTTTCATATTCTAGCAAAGAATACACTAACATCTGATTGTTCACAATCAATTTTCCTGATAATGTAACTCATTTACCAAAAAATAAATAATAATTTCAGTATCAGTACAAACACATGCAGTTGGAATTAGGAATGAGTAATTATGAATTAGCAATATAACCCAACTGAAAGCCTTTCAGGTTCCAATTTGCAGTATAATTTTACTTTAAAAAAAAATCCCCCTTTTTGAAAAGTTATCTGTAACCAAATAACTCATATTCCAGAATTTTCTGTTTTTAGCGGGCCATTATTTCCTAAATTTAAGCATATAATTTTGTAGTTCTAATTTACCAGGGCACAAAAGTGGCTGTTTTTATTTGGAAACAAGTAATAATTTCAAACTTGTCATTAATGCTAGTAACACCCTGACACAGATGCTAAGAGAGCAGATACCAAGTCTCACTGCTTGCCTGCTGGCTGCAGATGTTGATTGATTGTCTGAATGAGGAGAGGAACGAAACAGTGACATCATTTGTCCCAAGATCCAAAGTGGCAGAGACTGTGGGAGCAGCAAACCAACAGCACAATCTATTTGATGGCAAAGCAAAACAGGCAAATGAAGATGGAACACTGGGGTGGCAGGAAGAGTAATGAACTGGAGGGAGGAAGGGGGAGATCATAAGACACCCCAATGGTGCTATGTGTGACATGGTGCTGGAATCACTGCTAACCCACCCCAGTTCGCACTTCATACCATGACTGCGACACAATGGGGAAAACACCGTGGCGGCGGAGGGGGGGGGGGGGGGGGGGTGATGAAACAGCACAAAATGGAGAGGAAAACCTGACGGCCTCCAATTGTGGAAGACAATTCAGGTACTTAAATCCATGGAACAAACCACTTTTATGATGAAAACCAAGGACAGATGTAACTATGTAAGGTTGTATGCTACCATCTGTGATAATGGAGAATGGAAGAGTGTGTTTAGTGCAAAAGGCCAAATGGTAGGGGAGTCTCATAAAATGTGGGGGTTACAGATCATTATGGAGTAAGAGGCTTAGATTCAACCTTGTATGACCAATACGAAGTTCGCAGAGGATGGTAGATCCCCAGTGGGCCATGTGGCAAGAGTCCCCTTATCGCAATAAGTTTATTAGGCAGGGGGTTGGCCTCCAAGAGTCAGCTCAAGGCTGAGCTAAAAGGAATTGGACATGAGGCTGCAAACCCAGCACCAGAGAGGTCACACAAAAGGGGCACACCCTCCAGCCACAGGATCAGCAGTTCATTACCTGGGATACCCACATGAGTGGGAACCCAAAGAAAGTCAACTGAACAACCAGCATGGTCAAGATTGGTAAGGTGGTCTTAGATGTCATAGACCAAGAAGAGGGAGGGAAAACCACTGTCTGATAGCCTCAATGGCAGTTATCAAGTCTGCACATAACGTGGGTGGGAGAGGACTGTTAAACATACTAAAGAACCTGGTAAATGGCCATTAGCTATGCAGTACACATGCTACCTGGGGCAGGTAAGAGATGGTGTTACTTGCCAGCAGAAGGCACATTCCTTGTAATTAGCAGATTTAGAGCCTAGAGCCATTCCATTAAAACACAACAGCAGCCTGAAACTCCCATAAAAGCTGGCAGAACAAACAATGAAACACAGACCCCTCTGAATCTGGGATCAAGGAACTAACCAAGGGGGAGGAGGTTTTTGGAGAGAATGGGTAACAGGACAAAGAGGGAAGATAAAAATCATGGCAAAGGACTGCAAGCTGGAGCCCAACTGTTAAACTCACCTGAAGAGTGAGCAATTTCCTGCTGCTAAAGTATAAAATATAAGGAATGTGTGGGGAAAGAGAAGATGGTGATGGCATAGGAAACAAGAAGCTTAGACTGTTGAACCAAAAGGGCAGTGAGTGGGGGACAACCCCAGCTTCAACCAGGAAACAATACGGCTAGTGCAAAAGGTACTGACGATCAGACAGATACCACAATGGTGGACCTGCTCCAAGAGGATCAGTATGGAAGGAGCAACTGAGCCCTAAATTTGGCTACCATGCCCCCTCCCCCCCCCCCCCCCCCCCCACACACACACAAGTAAATGTCATAAGACGACCCAAGAAATGGAAGTGGTGGACCACAATCAGAAATTGGGTCTCGAGATAGAGCTCCAGTAGGTATCGTACACAATATGGTGACAGAAATGCACCACCCACAATTTAAGAGGGGAAAACTGAAAACTGTGTGAGAAGGTCCATGCAGAAGCATACCACATGGCACCCTGGAACTGTCACTTCACAAAAGCCACCAAGTGTTAAATAACTCAGACACAGAAGTCATCCACATGCAGAGCAGGGGTGACCAACAGTTTCACGGAGGTCACAAGTCCTTTAATAGTGATGAGGAAAAGGATACTTAACACTGAACCCTATGGAATGCCATCCTCCTCAGCAATGGAGTGTCCTCATCCCAGGACTTATGTTCCTTCTTATCTTTCATAAGTAGAGGAGGACACACGCTAGATGCCAGAGAGGTAACGGGGGAGAGAGGCTTCTGCTAGTTCTATAAAGAGAGACCAGGCAACCTTGGGGATGCTAGAGCTGACGGTTCCATGGCCAATGTGTACCAGCAGACTCTTGGACTGAGAGGAGGCCCTAATGGCAGCAGACACCAGAGAAGAGGCACTTCTCTGGTGGATGAAAGGAGCAACAGTTGGAGGGGAGGAAGATGTAAGTTCAGGGGAGAGGGAGAGAATAGTGAGGCATCACTGGGATAAGGTGGGGGAAAGGATGTAACAGAGTCAATAGTAGATTTTTGTAGACACAAGGCAAAGCTGATCGTATACCCCAATATATTCTTTCCTTCTTACAATCCAGCGACATTTGTGACAATTAATACACGTGGTCAGTAGAACAAAGGCACACCTGGGCATCCTCATTCATTGCATACAGGATTAATACATGTGTACAAATCATAAACACCAAAAACATTTTAGCAGTGGCAGGACATACATCACAGTGCACAGTGATGAGCCATAACCTTGACCTTGTCTTGGGGGTATCCCCTTCAAAGACCAGAATAAAGTGGTCATTATCAGTGTGGTTGTCCTTAGTGCCTTTCTGAATATGATGAACAAAATGAATGCCTTGCCACTCCAGACTGGCCCACGCTTCACCAGTTTGGAAGATGAGGTCTCTATGAAAAAGACACCCTGAAGCATATTCAAAGGCTAGTGAGGAGTAATGGTTTGCCAAACTTGTCTTTGATAGTTTCTACCAAAATAATGGGTTCATGGTGGGAAGGTGTCCTTGTCAGTCTTGATGCAGACCAGGTAATGGGGAAAGGATTTGACCCCAAGCAAGCGAGTCTGACCCTCCTCCCATGAGGGGATAGTTGTAAGTTGAAAAGGGGTATCATGAAAAGTCGATCCTGACTAAAGGTCAGCCAAAGACGGCCAGTTTTTTAAGTCTGATACGTTTGATACAAAGTGTAGACCCTAATAGCACCAAAACCAATCAGGGGCTCTCCCCTTGTGCACTACTCAGCCACACCAAGGGCCAATGTCATAGGGGCTGTTGCTGGGAGTTCCAATGCTTCAGAATGACAAGCCACTACTCCTAGGCATACACAGGGAGGTAGCAGCTCGTGTATCAGAACTGTCATCCCTGTTTTCAGAGGACTCCATCAAAAGAGTACATAACACCCCAAGCACACGAAATGACTACTGTGTAACTGTACAGCACAAAAAGGACAATGGCTTCCGGTAAAAAATGGAAGAGGTGGTAAGCCCACATGCCAAAGACTTCATGTATGGTGTTGTTCCACAGCTTGCTCACACAATGGAGACAAAATTTAGAGTAGTTCAATGCCCAAAGAGGGACCAAAATTTCCAAAAAGGGAATTGTAAAGCAAGAGGAATAATACTGTAAGGGGTATCAACAAAAAAAAGATAGCCAGGCCAATGTAAGCAAGGGAAAGGATTGAGGACAGGGATGGATGAGCACGGGAAAGTTAATGCAATTTTGAAAAGTAGAAAGGATCCAATTACTAGCAGCCTCATGTGCACAAAATAATTGTGACCCCCTTCCACTGGGGAATGGGGATGGAGCAGATATAGAAACATGATTCTGTGATGTTAAAGATAAACGAATCTTCATATGTGAGTATTACTGGACTTGCTCCAAGTATCCACTGGCCAACATGCAAACATGTAGTACTGAGGCCAGACTGGCCATCGTGACAGCTCTATTTCTCATGCAGTGAAGTAGACAACACTACCCAGTGCTGTTGGCACTGTTGCAGTCGCATGTTGTATTGCCATGCTAGGTGACACGACAACTCACCATAGTGCACACAACTACACACTGCTTACTCTAGAGCCCTGCAAATTAATATTAAACCGACTGAGCATATACAAATTAAGAGATGACTCACAATTCAATAATGTGCATATCAGAGAATCAGTTTCATACCTAGCGTGAAATGAAATGACAGTATGGCATTTCTGGCCGGGATTTCTTATGCAGGAGAAATCGGCTGCATACTGCAAGTCTACATCAGTTGATACTGCTTATTTTTGCATCTAAAGAAATGGTAAAATGGTGATAAGCACAACACAACACCCAACCTCTGAGAGGATAAATTCTCAAATTGGCCAGGAATTGCACCTGGAGCCCCTGCATAGCTGTTGGTCTCTCTATCCGACAGCCACAGTGATGGACAGAGCTGGCCTCCAACACACTCATTTACTGACAGTCCTGTAAGGCATTGTGTATCGGAAGAGGAAAGCAACATTGGGCATATGAATATAGGGATGACTCACAAGGCATTTCAGTATTGTGCTTACACACAATCAGTTGCATATATGGTGTGCTGTTTGGATGCTCTTGCTGCCATGGTATGCCAAAAGCTTATCCCTCACACCCAATGACAGGTCCTGTAAGCAAATAAGTAAACACTAAATCAGAATGCAGGCATTGTGTATTGAAACAGGAAAGTAACATTGAGCATATTTGAATTTATAGACGTCTCACAAGGCATTTCAGTATAGTGCATATTACATAATTAATCTCATACCTGGTGTGCTGTGTGGAATCTCCAGCTACCTTTTTTAAACCAAAAGCTTACCCTTCACGCCCAGTGACAGGCCTTTTAAGTAAACAGACAGGAAGACAAGATGTCCAGCGAGTGAGATCACAGGTGTTTTCTTCGTCCACTAAAAGAACTTATTTGAGAGGAAATAGTGTCAAATTTAAATTTCCTTTGTTTTGTATATTTGCTGTAGTGTCCATTCTTGTCACAAAACTGAATATTTGCGTCCCCATAGAGATTATTCTTGAAAAAAAACTTTGTGTAATCTGAAGTCACGATAATTGTGACATAATGCGAAATTTTGCGTTCCAAAACACAAGAAATTCTATTCAAATTTTTTTGATAGCGGAAAATTCGTTTAAGAAAGGCAGGTACTAGTTTCATCAGTGCCTATTGTTACAATAAAAGTATAATTAAAAGTTTTTCAAATTGTATTTAACTAACACATTTCATATTGTTCACTAGTTAGAGGTGATCTAGGCATAAATTTAAAACCTGACCAAACACTACAGTAAATTCTCTAAAAGCAAAGTAATTACTAATTCACTCTCCTGTCATTGTATCTCTAAATCAGTACAAAAACAACAACAATGGCATGTAAGACTTCCATGTCATTTTTGCATACATATAGCCAATCTCGTGTTCTGGACAAATTTAAAACTTAATAATTCATTTGAAACTGATCATGAGTGGGAAATGTGGAACCTGTTATAGCATTGTGAGTAGAGGGATTTGTTGCTAACCTTGTAGGAAATATTTTCACTGGGAGAGGGAGAGGTGGGGGGAGAATCTTGGGAGAACAGAAGAGGCTCTCTCCTGGAACTGCAGAGTATGCAGTAGGAACATTTTGGTTGGGGTACAGGAAAGGAAAATCTGTGCCCTTGGGGCACAGTTGAAGGAAGCAAGGAAGGAACTGATAAGGATCAAGAGAGATAGGGAGGTTGTGAACTGGCAGCTTGTAGGAGGGTAGGAAGAAAGAGAACATGATCTGATGTTTTTGGGGTTGAAGATAAAACTGTGTGTCTACCACTGCCAGAGCCTCTGGTAGAACACGGAGCAAGAAATGTGCAGCACACTTCAACTGAGGCCAAGAAGCTTAGAAATATACAAAATGTTAGGAAGAAGAAAGTGCTGCTGCTAGGTATTAGGCATGGGTGAGTTGTAGGCCCCGAGTTACAGGAATGTTTAGGGGCAACATACCAGGCCACCAGTATGTTCCAGCCAAATGCAGGGCTAAGTCATGTGATAGAGGACTTAAGGTCTTTACAAAAGAAGACCATGTAGTGATAGTGGGTGGGGCAGGAAACAGTTTGCACAGGGATAGGGCACATGACATAGGTGGTGACCTGGGCAATATAGCTTCCCTGACTTGTGGCACCAACGTACACTTTGTTGAGCTGTTCCGGTGTCACGATTGGCCACACCTTGATGGAGATGTGAGGCGAATCAATTTGGGGTTAGGGATTGCTCTGAGGGAAGCCAACTTTGCTCACGTGCCCGTCGGGACTATCGACAGATGGGGTTTCACTGGGTGTGGCCTATACCTAAACAGGACTGGCAAAGGAAGATTGGTACAGCTGATTCATGAAAGTATAGGGGGTGGATCTCGGGCCACACATGGTCAAATACCTGTTGTCATCAGTATGAGAAGTAGGTCTTTTTTAGGATAAATCCAGACAACAGGTTCCCCTGCCTAAAGAGTGTCTCCAGCAGTTTGAATTAACAGGGCTTGATATCACCAAGATATTAATAATTTTGTGTTTGTATGGATCTCCCAGAGATAGTGTGGACACTGTTTTTCAATAAATTAACAAAATTTCTATATAAAGTCTCAAGCACAATTCTGTATGGGGACATTAAAATCAATATGAATATCATAAATGAATCCAGCAGCACCTTCATAAATATACTTCAAAGTTTTGGCCTCTCCCTATTGGTCAATAGTGCAACAAGGGTTGCTACAATGACTTCATCAGTAATTGACCATGTTGCCACAAATATGGACAGGGAAAAATGTGATGTAGCTGTAAAAGATCTCAGATTATCAGACCATCTCTGTCAAACAACAACAGTAATATGAGACATGAAATCATCCCATAAACTACAAGCCTACAAATGACATCCATTGGAAATGAAAATAAAGGATTTTTCAAAGGAACTAGCAAAAAAAAAAAAAAAAAAAAAAAAAAAAAAAAAAAACGCTGGGATGAAGTGTATAGGGAAACCAATGTGAATAAGAATCCACATTATTTAAATTGAACTTTGAAAAGGCATTTCCAAAAGTATGCATGTCTGTATCAACGTCACACAAAAGTAGATGGATAACAGCAGGTACTAAGAAGTCCTCCCAAACAATTAAATACCTCACTTCCATGGAAAAAGAGTCACAATGATCCATAGGAAGGTGCTGATAGCTGCTAAAAAGTCGTTTAATGACACAGTATTATATAATGCAGGGAATAAAAGCAAAGCAGTCTGGGATGTTATAAAAACGGGAACAGGGAGAGGCAAAGAAAGAAAGACAGACAGAACAACATACTGATAAGGTTATAAATAAGCCACAACACTTATCAAACTATGTAAATGAGCATTTTTCAAGTATGGCAGGGAAGTTACGACAAGAATTCCCCAAAACAAATATAACCCCTGTAAAAAATGTTGCACTAAATACAATGATGTTACTTCAAATCACAGATAATGAAGCCAGTAAAACTGTTGAAAAACTAAAAAGTCAGCAGGCCTATATGAAGTACCAATGTGTGTACTAAAACAATGCACAGAGGTTATACAAGGTCCCTTAACACACATAATAAATGAATCCTGTACACCAGGGACATTTCCACAGCAGTTAAAACAGGCAAGCGTTGTGCCTTTGTTTAAGAAAGGTAATGCAGAAAATTACCAGCTGTCACCATTCTCAAAAATAATAGAAGCAATTATGAAAAACAGATTAATGAATTACCTGAATAAATACAATCTTTTAAGTGAATCACAGTTTTGTTTCTGATGTGGCAAAAATACGGAGTCAGCTGTCGTAGAACGCACAAAAGTTGTACTTGATGCTCTTAATAAAGAAGAGTCTGTCAGAGGGTTCCTTTATGATCTTTCTAAGCCCTTTGATGCAGTCAACCACAGATTCAATTAAATAAATTAGAAGCATTAGGAATAAGAGTGGTTCCTAAGGACTGGTTTTGATCATACCTAGCAGACAAGGTACAAAGAATAGTGATAACACATACTTCAAATAGAGCTTAACATTTAGTAAAACACTTACCCGAACAAATGTAAGCATATTACACACATCCATGCCCGAGGCAGGATTTCAACCTGCGACCGTAGCAGTCGTGCGGTTCTGGACTGAACTGCTCGGCCACCACGGCCGGCGAAAAATACATTAATATGGGGTTTCCGCAAGGTATCAAATTAGGACCAATAGTATTCCTGATGTACATCAATGACTTTCCCAGTAGTGTTACTCATCGTGAAAAAATTCTTTTCACTGATGACAGCAATATTATAGTCAGTGAGAAAACAAGAGAACTCCTCTAAGAGAAAGCAAATGAAACTCTCAAGGAAGTCTACAATTGATTGATTTTTATTGTTGTAGAGACCTCAGAAGCATTACAAAACAGAGAAACTTCTGGTACAAATTGATATTGCATAGTAAATTTAGCCAATTACAGACTTACTCATATATAGAAGCATGTAAAAACTGATCACAAAGTGTAGTCATACCATATTCTTTGCTTCCCTTGAAAATTCATCCGTTCCATAAATGTTGAGTTCAAGAAGAAATTCTTTTACTTTTTTTTTTTTTTTTTTTTTTATTGGAAGATCTCTGATATGTTGGGGCATGGCATAAAAAAAATTTTATGGGCTTGTATAAAGAGCACTTTTCTGTTTTCTGATAGTTACATCAGAAAGAAACTAGGTCTTGCTTGTTTCTTGTGTTATAATTATGCCGCATGTCATACTGTTGATACTTCGGATAGTTTTCCTTGGTATAAATATTGACAGCAGGGTCATAATCTGTAATTTTTTAAAGCTTGGTCTACAGTGAGCTCTGGGTGCCAAGCTACATATCAGTCTTATTGCCTTATTTTGTAGTTTGAAGACATTAGCTGCCTTGCTTTTATGTCCCCACAGTAAATGTGACTGTGGTTTCTTTTGCTTTAAGTACTGGCACATTTAGACAAAGACACAGCTTCCTTGGAGAAAATATTCCTTTGCTAATGCTGCTTCCCACCTTTTTGAATCAATTGAGATTCCTAGGAAATCAACAGCATTTGAGCTCTGCTCAAGTTCAGTGTTATTATTCCACGATACATACAGGTCTTGATTTTTTTTTGACACAAAGAGAATTAGCTTTACACCAGTTTTCAACTTTGACAGTGCACTGGTCTGCTTAATATTTGACCTTCTGTGCTGTTTCTGCAGTTATACAGACTGCAAGATCATCTGCAAATAAGTAACTCCCAGCTGATGGCCCAACTATGTTACATGATAAGTCATATATATAAATAATAAATAGAATTGGGCCAAGTACAGAACATGCCCACAAGTAAGTAATCTGATTCTGTACCATTAAAAACCACCTTCTGCACTCTATTACTTAGATAAGATTTTATCAATTCCCGAGCACTTCGTGTAAAGCCATAGAATTGCACTTTGTTCAATAAGATTTCATGAGACACAGTGTCAAAAGCTTTTTATAAATCACAGAGTTTATTCTGAACCATGAGCTTGCTTTCTAGTTGCTTCACACACTGTGTTAAAAGTGATAAGGCAGATTTAACAGTTCCTAACCCTGATCTGAAGCCAAATTGTCTATCACTGAAGATATAGTTTCCTTCAAAGTATTTTACTATTTAATATAGCTTCTATCACTTTAGACAAGACTGGCACATTTGAAACAGGCCTAAAATTATCACATGTTTGCAGGCTGCCTTTTTTGTGTTTTCGAGTGACTTTACTGCCCTGGGGAACTGAGCCTCCAAAATACATGTATTTACTACATGTGTTATCAATTCTGGCAGCTGAACTGAATCACATTTAACATGGCTGAACTTTAGCCACAAACGTCATTACTAAAACTGTTCTTCATTTTCCTCAGTATATAGGTAACATCCTGTGCCTTGACCAATTTAAAGCTAAATGTACTTTCAGGTTTTGTGGTGTTTCTCAGGCAGTATTTATGGTCAGTGACTATATTGTAAGTGCCAATCACCTTCTCAGTGAAGGATGTATTTAACTGTGCAGCATTCAGATTGCTGCCTTCAGCCTGTGAAGTCATTTTCCTGTTTATTGACTGTTAATGATATTATTTTCTGATGTTAGTATTATATCATAATTTTTTCATACACCTAGCTTCCTTTAAGGCCTGTCTTAATCTTTCCTTTTTCACTGTGAGCATGTCTTTAAATACTTGAGAACCTGTATTTCTATAAAGGCATAATATTGATCACACTCCCTCTTGATCTCCAACACCTTTTCACCCTTGACCTTATTTACTCTTAGTGCCTTTTTACTATTTGGTACCTTAATGGGAAACGACATCTTAGCATATACAGAAAGAGTAGATATGAGTTCTTCCACCTTTCTACCTATTGCATGTTCTCGATAAACTTGCAACCAATAAATTTTATCAATATTAGACTTAAACATATTTAGATTATCATAATTTACCACACATACACTCTTTCCTGCCATGTGCACTGAGTCAGTGGCCAGATACCCAGGTCTTAATTACGTCTGACTTCAGATGCACTAACTCATTTGTAACAATTATATTATCAATACATGTACCAGTACCTTTATAATGAAGCCTTGTTATTTCAGTGGTTGTAATATAAAGACCAAATGAATTTAATAAATTATTTGCATATGAGTTACAGATAGTGGACAACTGAAAATTCAAATTGAAATCTCCACAGACTGTCAGTATTGCCTCACGTGTTCCAATATTTCTACGGAATCCAAACTGACCTTCCCCAAGGTCGGCTTCAACTAGTTTTTCCATTTGTCTGTAAAGAATTCACATTAGTATTTTGCAGCAGTGACTTATTAAACTGATAGTTTGGTAATTTTCTCATCTGTCAACGCTTGCTCTCTTTGGGATTGGAATTATTATACTCTTCTTGAGGTCTGAGGGTATTCCGCCTGTCTCATACACCTTTCTCACCAGATGGTAGAGTTTTGTCAGGTCTGGCTCTCCCAAGGCCGTCAGTAGGTCTAATGTAATGTTGTCTACTCCTGGGGCCTTGGTTCGACTCAGGTCTTTCAGTGCTCTGTCAAACTCTTCACACAGTATCATATCTCCCACTTCATTTTCATCTACATTCTCTTCCATTTCCATAATATTGGCCTTGTATAGACCCTCTGTATACTCCTTCCACCTTTCTGCTTTCCCTTCTTTGCTTAGAAATGGGTTTCCATCTGAGCTCTTGATGTTCATACAAGTGGTTCTCTTTTCTTCAAAGGTCTCTCAAATTATCCTGTAGGCAGTATCTATCTTACCCCTAGTGAGATCAGCCCCTACAGCCTTACATTTGTCCTCTAGCCATCTTGCACTTCCTGTCAATCACATTTTTGAGACGTTTGTATTCCTTTTTGCCTGCATTTTTATATTTTTTCCTTTCATCAATTAAATTCAATATTTCTTCTGTTACCCAACGGTTTCTACTAGACCTCTTCTTTTTACATATTTGATCTTCTGCTGCCTTTACTGTTTCATCCCTCAATGCTACCCATTCTTCGTCTACTGTATTTCCTTCCCCCATTGGTGTCAATTGTTCCCTTATGTTCTCCCTGAAACTCTGTACAAGCTCTGGTTCTTTCAGTTTATCCAGGTCCCATCTCCTTAAATTGCCACCTTTTTGCAGTTTCTTCAGTTTTAATCTACAGGTCCTAACCAATAGATTGTGGACAGAGTCCACATCTGCCCCTGGAAATGTCTTACAATGTTTCCTTTCCTCCCTACCGAATTTCCATTCACCCATGACTATTAAATTTTCGTCTCCCTTCACTAGCTGAATAATTTCTTTTACCTCATCATACATTTTATCAATTTCTTCATCATGTGCAGAGCTAGTTGGCATATAAACTTGTACTACTGTAGTAGCGTTCACTATGCTGTTTGTAGTAGCTTACCCGCATTCCTATTTTCCTATTCATTATTAAACCTACTCCTGCATTACCCCTATTTGATTTTGTGTTGATAACCCTGTATTCAACTCACCAAAAGTCTTGTTCCTCTTGCCACCGAACTTTACTACTTCTCACTATATCTAACTTTAACCTATCCATTTCTCTTTTTAAATTTTCTTACATACCTGCCCGATTAAGGGATCTGACATTACACGCTGCGATCCGTAGAATGACAGTTTTCTTTCTCCTGATAACGACATCCTCGAGTAGGCCCCTCCTGGAGATTATAATGGGGGACTATTTTACCCAAGAAGACACCATCATTTAACCATACAGTAAAGCTGCATGCCCTCAGGAAAAATTATGGCTGTAGTTTCCCCTTGCTTTCAACCGTTCGCAGTACTAGCACAGCAGGGCCATTTTGATTAGTGTTTCAAGGCCAGATCAGTCAATCATCCAGACTGTTGCTACTGCAACTACTGAAAAGGCTGCTGCCCCTCTTCAGGAACCACACGTTTGTCGGGCCTCTCAACAGATACCCCTCCGTTGTGGTTGCTCCTACAGTACGGCTATCTGTATCGCTGAGGCACGCAAGCCTCCACACCAATGGCAAGGTCCATGTTTCTTGGGGTGGGGGGGGGGGGGTGTACTTTTCATTAATAATCCAAATTATTAGCATTGAGATTGTTGTGTCTTATCGTATTATTATAATACATTATTAATGTTAGTCTTATTATTATTTTGTTTTCTGTGTAATATTGTTCCTGGTCATGTGTAAGTTGGCGCCTGAAGCATCTAATCTAGTCAGGGTAAATAAGCCATAAATAAATAAGTTTGGGAATTTTGTTGCAAAAACTACAACAGTTAACTGATAAAATTTGTCAAAGTGTCTTCACTCTGAATGCTGTCTGATTTTGTTATCTGCTTTGTGTTCATCAGAGTATCTCTGACTACCATGTAGCCTAAAAACCACCATGTGCACCCCGCAAGTACTTACCTAACTGAGTGTGTGCTTCCTTTGTGTAGTGTACCCTGACCTGTCTAGGAGAGTCCTACAATTATCCACCCAATAATGGAGGTCCAGCCAAGACTGTCAGACTCAACAAAGCCTCTGGCCGAGATTGTCTACTCGGCTCCAGACCTTAGGACCCCAGTCAACTCTGGAAACTGTGCTGCAAATCGTGAGCTGTTCTTGCACTCCATATGAGAGGCCAGCAGCCTCCACCAGTCATCTGAATGAACTGAGGATGACTTCGGAACCCTCGCAAAAGGCACTGTCAGAACTGATGCCACTCCTCGGAGATGACTGCACCCTGCAAGCTCAATAGCCACAGGCAAAGATGCCCCATCTCGGATGAGGCTCCCTGACAGACCTACTGAGTGCATATTGGCTATTTTTCTGGCTCTGAACAATATTTCCCTAATGTGTCCAACACTTGTGAACCCCTCCTCCGGTGAGCTCGCTCAGATGCCGTCAGAGGAGTGATACACAGACGAGTGGGTGTGGCTGGACAGCCAGCCTCCACATGCCTAACCTAGCAGTGTAGTTAGTCGTTCAAGAGAAATGACGACTGTGCTACACACTGCCTGAATTTCCACTTTAAAGTTACAAAAATGTGAGACTTCTTGTATTTAAGAGGTGTAAACTCATGGAATTTAAGCCACATCTGGACCAGTGTGTAACTCAGCTTTATTTGTTTCTTGTGAAGACGAGATTTAAAAAAGATTGTGCTCTGGGTTGATTTATATTTATTTTTGTCGTTATGAAATTTTGAACTTTATTTACAAGCCAGTCAGTGCCCCATTGTGAATTTACGGAAAAGCTGAATAATACACTAATACTGAGCATTGGCTGAAGTTTAGATATATTAGGAACCTGTGCATACTGTCAGTCTTTTAGAGAGTCTTTGTACATATGATGGGCTACAAGCACACTTTTATAACAACAGCTTAATAATCATGTATTGTACTCTTCCATAAAAAAAAAAAAAATGTAAATAACAATCAGTACATTTCAGCCATGACTTGAACCTAAAAAAAAAAAAAAAAAAATCTATGCGAAGAGGCATCGGACGTCTCAACAGTGATGGTACTGACTGACAACTGTGTCATCCTCAGCTAACCAAATTCACTGGAGGGGAATGGGGTCACCACACCTCTGTCCCGGCCGTTGTCAGTTTTTGGCAATGGCAATGCTACTTCTCAGTTGAGTAGCTCCTCAGTTGGCCTTACAAGGGCTGCGTGCACCCTTATTGAACATTGCCCACACAGCACAGTACAGAGAGCTTCACTCACAATGTTTCATCGAGATGTGCGTCGGTTAAAATCACACGTGGTTTCTTACAGGGCTCAGAATTTTGCTGCCAAGCTAGATAACAGACATGTCTAATCCCACAACCATGGTTTTTTATTACAGTCCTAATGTATTTGACTAAATTGCTCGCTAACAAATGAATACTTCACTTACCAACATTTACAGGCTTTGTGAAAATTGGCTACATCTTTCAACAGAACTTTGCCCACTTCATCATAGCTTGATGTGAGGAGTAAGAATATCGTGGTCAAAATTTTGTGTTTGCTTCCAATAACAGTATGCTATTAATCACTTAACTTAAACCATTTGCTAGTACATTTGTATGTCATCCTGATACCAGGTTCCCACCATATATTTCATTCCCTTGAGAATCAGCTAGCAAATCTCCTTACACTCTATTCGTGCATGGTACGACGTATGACCAGCTGTCTGCTATCCTGAATGGACTCTTCCAAACTGTGACCAACAACCACCTAAACTGACTCGTGTTATGGAATGGGGCATTTACACAACATTTTAAAATATTTCACATTCCAAGCTAAAATGTCAATTGAAACAGGAACTTTCTTTCTGTGGCCATAAAATGATGTAGACCTAACTATGAAGCTATTATAATTGTTACAGGACAAGTTTTCAACACTGTCATACAACATACACAAGTTCTTGTGAGTTCATAGTAGAGGTCCACCTTGAGCTGTGCAATTAATTACGAATGAAGCACGGTATTGATATTAAATGTCTGAGTGATAGTCAGTTTAGAGAGTAATTTAAAACAGATTTGTACATTAGCTGGGAATAAGGGGATCTGGCTGAGCTCGTCTGGAAAGCGGCGGTGAGGGGAAACTTTCACTGTAGCAGCCTGGCCCAGTAAGTGTCTTTGTGATCCCTAATGGCACCACCGTGCGGATGGACAAGAGTCAAGACATTCTGCATTGTTCACTCACACAAATATTTTACGTGTTGGAGTGAGGAGTAATGTTTGTGAAAGATGCAATTGACTGCCAAATGCAGAAAATCTGGCTTTGGGATGTGTGCCAGAGATTGCTGTCTTACAGGTGAACTCCCAGCTAGGCCTTTTAAATGCCACCAAACACATAACTCTTACAAAAATTTTGTTTAGGGATTTAAGACCTTTGGACAGTGGTTCATCTTGATGTTTTTCAGAGTGACAGAGAGCTAAAAGGAAGCTGCCTCACTGACACGGGAGAGAGATACGAATAGTGAGGCATGACTTTTTCCAAGGGGTATAGCAGAAATGGAAGCAATGGTTGCCCGAGTAAAACATAGCCCAGGGAAGGGGAGTTGTGCTCTCTGAGGAGCATTTTTCCCAGTCAGAGCTTGGAAGATCCACAGCACAGCCAGTAAAATTAAGCACATATAGAAAAATTTGGCAATTTGAGGTTTCTCTCCTCACAGTTGCTACACTGATGTGTAAGGAGACTTGTCAAATATTTGGCTAACCAACACACAGCCACAGAAGTGGTCTGCTGCTACTGAATGGTATCAAGGGAACTTCAAGTCATCTTGTAAATACAATCTCAGAGATTCATTCGGAATATTTGTATTGCAAAGTCGTGAACACTCTGCTTCTAAAATCCACAAAAAGTGTGACAAATTACCTCCAATAACTTATTAGTTTCAGTAGTTCTATTCTGTGCTCATAAACCAACTAATCACAATACATGTTTCACAGTCATAAAACACTCCTTCCCACCCAAACACACAACCTCTCAAAGCTTCCAGAATGAAATTTTCTCTCTGCAGCAAAGTGTACACAGATTTAAAACTGTGTGCTGTACTGAGACTCTATCTCAGTACCTTTGCCTTCTGTGGGAAAGTGCTCTACCAACTGAGCCACCTAAGCATGACTCACGACCCATCCTCACAGCTTTACTTCCTCCAGTACCTCATCTCCTACCATCCAAACTTCACAGAAGCTGTCCTGCAATGCAGCAGAACTAGCACTCCTGGAAGAAAGGATATAGCAAAGACATGGCTTGTCACAGCGTGGGGGATGTTTACAGAATGAAATTTTCACTCCGCAGTGGAGTGTGTGCTGATGTGAAACTTCCTGGCAGATTAAAACTGAGACTCAAACTCAGATCCTTTGCCTTTAGCAGGCAAGTGCTCTCAAAGCTTGTCACAATTTGGAGCTACCATGTACACAAAGCCATTGCTGCTAATTTTGGCTAACAATAAAAGACAAGCTGCTCCATTACACTCAGTCCAATACATTATTGATAGAGTAGTTTGTATTAGGAAACCTGCAATAAAGTTCTATGCATGCACACGGATTAGCATTTTACTTAAGTGTCAGTGTGCACCATTTTCCCAAAACTGCGAAAAAGATAATAATGTATCATGTAATAAAATATACTGTAGCCTGTTTGATGCATCAGTCCATTTGTCACAAGCAACTGGAGTTGAGTAAAATAGTGTTAATAGCAGACTAAGTGTGAAATGGTATATTGAAACTTACTTAACATACTTGTAGACAGAGTATCAGGGACACAGATTATTAATAACAACTTTTTCATTTATGGTCTTGTGCTGGTATGAACTACCAATTTTCTTTTGGTTCCAGCTGTATGGAATTGAATTCTCACAAGCTTTTTGTTGAGTACTCGTAAACCGATGTCAGATGGTAGCTGACTCTCATACCAAACACGACCTCATCCACAGCCTTGTTGCCAGCACTATCATGAAGATGGCTGCAGTATAATTGGATAAATAAGATGATCTACTCACCACACTGGTGGCAGCAGAAACTATATGTAAAGGATATAGAAATGTGGAAGCTTTCAGAGCCAATGGCTCTTCCTTCTAGCAGAAGATTTGAAGGGAAAGAAAGAAGACTGGCAAGACTTAAGAAAGGGAGAGAGTTACGGAAAAGTTGCCCAAAACCATAGGTCAGAGGAGACTTACCAGACAGGATGAGAAGGAAAGACTGATCCTTGGTGCCTGCGCTGGATGAGATTTGAAAACCTGAGAGCTTAACAATGGAAGATGCGGTAATCAGCAAGACACAATTTACTGGAAAAAAAAAGTCATTTGGAGTCAATATGAGCTGAAAGCTAACTGCATTGTACATGATAGGCATATATGGGGAGGGGGAAGATGGTGGAGATGTGAGTGTGTGTGTGTGTGGGGGGGGGGGGATAGACGGGCTGCAAAATAAAAGGGGAGCAAAGAGAAGGAATAGTTACTGAGAACACTATGATGCAATTTAACTTTTTTACATACAATACTTTATTTATTACTTTTGGACATATAAATACAGACTGATTATTGGCTCCAGTGTCCAAGGTTGTTGAATAAGTCAGTTTGCAGTCTGCTTGTTTCTATTAAATCATTGTCCACCCACGTTAGCTGAGTGGTGAGTGTGACATACTGTCGATCTTAAGGGCCCGCATTTGATCCCCAGCTGGATAAGAGATTTTCTCCACTCAGGGACTGGGTGTTGTGTTGTCCAAGCACAATTCGCCAAAGTGGTGTGAAATTAATTAGTTTGTTTATTTTCATTCATTTTAGCAAAACATCTGTCTGTCTCTAATTCGATTGTCTTGGCCATGGTTTCTAAATCTGCCTCTACTTGTGTGACACGCCTCGTGATGTCATCATGAGGAGTAACGCACTTTCCTACTTTTGTCATCATGTGCTACTTAAAGGTTTGACATTGATTTCATTATGTTTTGCTAAAACTGTTAGTTTTGAAAACTAGGTGGCCATTTGAGTTATCCTTTTGTTCAAGTCAGTACCAATTTTGGTTAATTTAGCATCATTACTGTCAAGTTTTTTCTTTATTTCCTGAAATTTTTCCGTAAACAGTTTCTCATTGTTCTGTAAACTTGTATTCATCTGCTGAAATTGTTGCATGACTGCACTGATAAATTGTGAGAAATTTACTGTTTGAACATTATCTGCCCCCGGTAAATTGTGAGAATTTACTGCTTGTGACTCACTTTCCATATCTTGCAACTCTATGTTACTGTCGGTTCCTACGGCTACATTATTTAGGTTCTGTATTTCATTTACTGTTTCACTTGTTTGAGCAAGTGTAATTTAATTCTATACTGCTTCATAGGATACGGAACTTGCAGTAGGCAAACTGTTTATGTTATCCATTCTATGAGACATGACCGTATCAATAGCAAAAAGTAATAAGATTTTTTTTTAAACTCGTCTCTACAATGTTTAGCTTGTATGTAATGTTATTCAAACAATGCATAGAGTTGATCTATTATTGACAATGTCTCTACACGCCATGTTGTCTCGACTGAGCTGTGTATCGGCCATTTTGCAGTAATTGTTGTCGTACTTTGAAAAAAACAAAAAATATACACTCAGCAGTAAAAATCACTTTTTAACTTTAGCAAAACTTCGCTATATATCGTGAGTTAATGAAAGATTGTGCCAACAAACAGCCCAAGATGCTATGGGGCAATGTATCACAGGATGGCATTTGGCACCTTTATGTGTCAGAATATACACCTGCATTGTAGTGATGTGACAGGACACCCTTCACTGTGACACATGTTTCATTTGACCTAAATTACAGCGATGTCACATCGTGTGACAAAAATGACCATTTCCTTGAGGGTGTTGCAGTTTCTTCTTTCAGCAGAGTAAATGGTATGCATTTCATTGTAACCTTTCTAGTTTAGTAAATAAATCACCTTCCTTGACAAGGATCTCAATATTTGCTTATTTTCTGTTTATTGTTGTTACTAAGTATATACTGCAGGTCAAAATTATTCGATCACCTATGAAAAAAGCTGTGCACTTTATTTTAATAGACAACTACACTCTTCAAACTAAATAGGCTAACAATACAAATATTTTCTCTCTCTCTGTCATTAAGTACCCTTCGTGCTAAGAACAGCTGCGCAGACTGTTGGCATTATGGAGATAATATTTTTGCAGAGATTACAGTCCCATGCATCTGTAATCCACAGATTTTCAACATTAGATGACCTCAGTTCTCTGATCGCCCTGCCGTGTTCATCCCAGTGGGTGAGGTGGAGCAGTGGTTAGCACACTGGACTCACATTCAGGAGGACAACGGTTCAAACCCATGTCCAGCCATCTTGATTTAGGTTTTCTGTTATATCACTAAATCGCTTCAGGCAAATGCCGTGATGGTTCTTGTGAAAGGGCAGAGTCGACTTCCCTAATCCAAGCTTGTGCTCCGTCTCTAATAACCTTGTTTTCAGTGGGACATTAGTGTTTAATCTCCCTCCCTCAAGTTCATCCCGTAAGTATTCGATGGGATTTAAGTGAGGTGGCTGACTTCACCAGACCATACTCTTCAGTTTCCCAAATTTCTTTCCTCTATTGACTTACTATTGGCACAATTTAGAAGTCTGTCTGAGATCATTGTCTTGCTGCAGATCAACCCACAACTAGTATGCCTCTTGGCAGATTGAACTGAATTGTTGATCAGTACTGACTTCATATGTTCTCCACAATGTCAATGAGTAAACATTCAGTGAAGGCTTACAAATTTAAAACTCGATTAATCCTTGGACCATTGCTGCGCTCTCCAGTTTTTACATTGCTGTGCCCATTGCAATCAGTTCAACTTCTCTCTATCCATCCATTTAAGTCATGGTCACACAAATGGCATTGCTCTGTTGAGACAAAGGTGGGAGCTTCTCACATATTGTTTACTTTATTATTAATTTTAGGTGCAGGAGGAGTCCTCACATTTACTCTGTACACATAGGAACTAATCTTTGCTTTACGGTGTTACTCAGGGTCTTCCAGATTGTCAAACACTTGAGCTGGCACCAGAGCAATGTATACACTACTGTAAGCTTGGTTAGGCCAAATTTTGTTCCTATAGCCTTTGTGATGCAGAGCTACAATTACAGCACTTTTTTCAATTCCGACCTCCTCCTTCCATCTTATTAGGATGCAATACAGCATGAACTTGAACAAGTATAGAAACTCACTTCTAGGTACACACAGTGTACAAAGGCAGCAAAAGAAATGAGACCTATTTAAATGGAACCCTCTTAGGTAAAGGCCACCAGTGTTGTGGAGACTCACCAGCACCTCTCTGGGTGAAGAATGAGCTTAGTTTTTGCATGTTTTACTATCAAAACAGGTTTATGGTGCAATACTCAAAGTTAAATCCCTGTTTTAACGCAAATCAATAGCTGCGACTGAAAACTTTTCTTCACTTTAGCATCTAAAATTCGCAGACAATGTGTGTGATCATCTGGACCACAGCCCTTGTACACCCAAAAAGATCAAAATGCATCTGACAGCAAGCCATCCGAGTCATTGGCACATCTCGAGGGCCAAAGTAGCATGTAAGTGGTTTTATAGTGATCCCAACATAAACTGCTTCTAAACCTCAGAAATTGAATTGTGTGATTGCAATTCAACCTTTGTAAGAGATTAGAATGCATGCCACTTACTACTAGCACAGACATTCTGCTATTTTAAGTGTTCTCTCTGTCAAGGTAACTGTAACTGAATTGGCAGAGAAGTGACTAAACACAGTAATGATATTGAGTTGCTACAACAAAATCAGGGATCTTCTCTTTATAACAGTATCTAATTTTGTAATATGTTTCTGCTGTTGAATCGTGTTCCATCTGTGTATTACAGTGCCTATGTAGCACCAAAATGTTCCATCTTCAAAATTTGAATTCAGAATATTTTCATGTGCTTTTGGAAGGTGTGAAATGTCACAACTCGTATCCCTAGAAGTGTTGGTATTATAATTGCCAGCTCAGAGACATGGTTATTCATTACAAATGATGGGGGAAAAAGCCTCCAATTGAATAGAAAGCTGAAATATAAATGAGTAAGTGAACGTAGAATTGCTCATTGGATTACACTGTGTCTATTATTGTTATATTTCCAATTCTTAATTTTCTGCATTCAGTTACAGTTATCATTGTACAGCTTGCTACATTGAAGCAAGGAAATCACCCCAAGACAGTTAAGATCACAGGGAACATGGGATTAGTGTCTTAACTGAAATGATTCCAAGCAAGCTACCCTGGGATTTGATTAATACTAAACAGTGTGTACTGCCGGGAGTATCTGACAAATTGTGCAGGGTCAGAAACACAAACATTTTACAGAAAAAGTACAAGATGTGGTGAACATTTTGTGTACAGTCTGGTATATTGAACTGCTATGGGTGAAACAGAGTACTGCACAAAGTAGAGGTGCTAGTTCTTGGAGTGCATTTACAGTAACCAGGATGAAATGTTTGTGGCTTTGCTTGCCTGTGTGAGAAGGACTGTTGCTAAAGAAAATATAATACATATATTGACTGAATTATAAAGGTAACTAATGATAATGGTGTTTCAGACATTCCAGACTACATCTTGGGTACAGTTACAAGAAATGTCAGGTGCTGTGAAAAATGGTATTGGCTGCTAAACATTTAAATGTAATGCTGTGGTAATTTAGGATCAAGAAAGTGCCTTGAAAAAAATGTTTGTCTCCTTTTTCGTATATTTTTTTAAGTTGAAGTGACTGTAAATCATGTGGCAATAGCTGAAACAAATCTAAATAATTTTTACGGTTCATATAGAAGATAACATGTTTAATAAACAATGCTGTTTTTAACAATAGTATAGTGAATACTATGCCTTATCTTACGAGAACATTAGAATAATATTTAAATACCTAAATGTGGGAGTTGTTATAGCCAGTAGTGTCTGCAACACATCAAACAGAGCTTTTCGTTACCTACCATTGTACGTTTCAGCACCATGTTAACGAGCCTGCCACTCCTATCATACCTTTATATAGGGTGTACATAAAGTCCAGGAACACTTTCAAGTAATTATTGCACAGATATCATACATATTGCAATTTGAAGCGAACCTGTAAAAATCTTCCAAACAAACAGGGCACTGCTACATCATGTGGTAGAGGCAGTACACACACCAGATCTGTAATGTGTCCCCACAGAAAAAAAGTCACACGGAGTGAGATGTGGTGATTGGGGAACCATTTAGTGAAACACCTGTCCTCTTCTGTAGCAAGGCCGATCCATCGATGCAGCAGCTCTGTGTTCACACTCCCACAAACTTCACGATGAAAATGGGTTGGAGCTCCATCCTGCTGAAAGATGAATGAAGGGTCCAGTTGCATTTGAGGTATCAGCCATTGCTGCAACACATCCAAGTAGGAATATCCAGTAACAGTGCTCTCAGTGAAGAAAAATTGCCTGTACTGCTTTTGGTATGACAAGGCACAAAAAACATTTACTTCTGGGGCCTCATGCTCAAATTCAATGCATTCGTGTGGATGCTTTGTACCCCCAGATATGACAATTATGCCTGTTCACTTTCCCATTAGTGTGAAAAATGGCTTCCCTGGTAAATATTATGTAATCAAAGCCATTACCATCCTCATTCAGTTTTTGCAACTCTGAACAAAACTCAAAATGCTTGTCTTTGTCATCATCATTGAGCTCCTGCACTAGCTCCAGTTTGAATGATTTCATTGACACCTTCTGTAGCAGGACTTTCCACTATGTCATTGGAGCTATTTTGAGATCATGCGATGCATGACGCACAGATTTTCTCGGACTCCTTATAGATGTCTCTCGTATGCACTCCTCATTCACTTTGGTAGAAAATCCAAAGAAATTCTGGTCGTATGTAAAGTACACAAGCGGCAAGACGCAGTGCCGATGGTACTGTTATCGACGACTGTGCCGCTAAAGCGGAGTTATTGAACGCAGTTTTCCGAAATTCCTTCGCCAGGGAAGACAAATGGAATATTCCAGATTTGAAACACGAACATCTGCTGGAATGAGTTTCTTAGAAGTAGATACCTTAGGGGTTGCGAAGCAACTCAAATCGCTTGATACGGGCAAGTCTTCAGGTCCAGATTGTATACCGATTAGGTTCCTTTCAGATTACACTGATACTATAGCTCCCTACTTAGCACTCATATAAAACCGCTCGCTCACCGATAGATCTGTACCTACAGATTGGAAAATTGCGCAGGTCGCACCAGTGTTCAAGAAGGGTAGTAGGAGTAATCCATTTAACTACAGACCTATATCATTGACGTCGGTTGCAGTAGGGTTTTGGAGCATATACTGTGTTCAAACATTATGAATCACCTCGAAGGGAACGATCTATTGACACGTAATCAGCATGGCTTCAGAAAACATCGCTCTTGTGCAACACAGCTAGCTCTGTATTCGCACGAAGTAATGGCCGCTACAGACAGGGGATCTCAAGTTGATTCCGGAAAGCTTTTGACACCGTTCCTCATAAGCGACTTCTAATCAAGCTGCGGAGCTATGGGGTGTCGTCTCAGTTGTGCGACTGGATTCGTGATTTCCTGTCAGGAAGGTCGCAGTTCATAGTAATAGACGGCAAATCATCGAGTAAAACTGAAGTGATATTAGGTGTTCCCCAGGGAAGCGTCCTGGGACCTCTGCTGTTCCTGATCTATATAAATGACCTGGGTGACAATCTGAGCAGTTCTCTTAGACTGTTCGCAGATGATGCTGTAATTTACCATCTAGTAAGGTCATCCGAAGACCAGTATCAGTTGCAAAGCGATTTAGAAAAGATTGCTGTATGGTGTGTCAGGTGGCAGTTGACGCTAAATAACGAAAAGTGTGAGACGATCCACATGAGTTCCAAAATAAATCCGTTGGAATTCGATTACTCGATAAATACTACAATTCAACTAAGTACCTGGGTGTTAAAATTATGAACAACTTCAGTTGGAAGGACCACATAGATAATATTGTCGGGAAGGCGAGCCAAAGTTTGCGTTTCATTGGCAGGACACTTAGAAGATGCAACAAGTCGACTAAAGAGGCAGCTGACACTACACTCCTCTGTTAGAATATTGCTGCGCGGTGTAGGATCCTTGCCAGGTGGGATTGACGGAGGACATCAAGAGGGTGCAAAAAAGGGCAGCTCGTTTTGCATTATCGCGTCGTAGGGGAGAGAGTGTGGCAGATATGATACACGAGTTGGGATGGAAGTCATTACAGCATAGACGTTTTTCGGCGCGGCGAGACCTTTTTACGAAATTTCAGTCACCAACTTTCTCTTCCGAATGCGAAAATATTTTGTTGAGCCCAACCTACATAGGTAGGAATGATCATCAAAACAAAATAAGAGAAATCAGAGCTCGAACAGAAAGGTTTAGGTGTTCGTTTTTCCCGCTCGCTGTTCGGGAGTGGAATAGTAGAGAGATAGTATGATTGTGGTTCGATGAACCCGCTGCCAAGCACTTAAATGTGAATTGCAGAGTAGTCATGTAGATGTAGATGGGACGTCTGCTTCTCTTTCCCGGGCACAAGCAACCCATCGTAACAAATTTGTTGTGCCAGTGGTAAATGGCCTTCCTTGTTGGTGGCTCCTTACCACACTAGTTTTTTGTTGGACGCCAACACACAGAAAGCTCACTCCACACCTCAACACACCACGTTTGTGACTATCCGCAAGTTACGAAACTACACTGTGGTGGTATACATTAAAAAAAAACTTTCAGTGTCTCTTTGAAATGACACATGTATGATAGCTGCACACTGTTTGATTCTTGTGCAATAAATAATTGAAAGTGTTCCTGGACTTTATGTACGCCTCATATTTTTTGATACATGGCAAAATCATGATATTCTCAACATTAGAAATGTTCATAATGTAACCATATGCATAAATTAATTTGCAAATGAATGTAAAATGACACATTCCTCATCATTATGATCCATAGAACATGTATCCTACTAACTAACTTGGATTAGATGACTGATGCATCACTATTAAATCATTTGCCTGTATTCTCTCCGTCGCCGAAAAGGGTATTATTAAGGGAGATAAGACTATTAGTTTGTTCTTTCAGTTGTCACTTGAAACTGAAAATAACATTGATATGAATGATCATCAAAACGAAAAGATACTTTATGGTTCCATGGACCTTTACAAGTCTCAACCAACTATGCAGTATACATGTAGACTGAAGAGATGAATGAAAATTTGAACCCAGATCCTCTGCTCACTGGGCAGATGCACTAACCACTACACCACCCCTGCACTGTTTGCCCCAGCATGCCTCCCTCCTCAGTCCACTTATTCCCCCAAAACACAAAGAGCACCACAGAGGTTGTCAAACTCTCATGGAATAGCACCTCAGTTTTGAATGAAATGGAACAATATAGTTTCATTTAATGAAAGCAGCTATACCTGGGTCTCAGGCAGGACCTCCTGTTTAGTTTGATTCTGAGGTACTATTCCAATACTGATGGACATGTTCCACACCCAGGAGGATACCCTCTTTTGTGGGTCTGTGGAATAAATAATTAATGTATCTAGTCTGAGAGCCCCTCCTCTTGTGGCAGTTTATTGTATGTCACTGGAGCAACAAGGCATTGTGACTAAAAAGGACACACCATTCCCATTTTCTGGAATGGTTGCAAGGCAAATGCACGCCTATATTATGGGTAACAATCTGTTGAAGCATTAAAGAACACAGTTAACATTTCTTAATTGTGACACTCTTTGTAGACCAGAATTGTCTTCTCTAGGTCTCAACATGAATTTGCTGAAGGGTAATTGTCTGCAACTTTATCAGTAAAGGCAAAATAGATCTCTTAATCCACCTCAAAAGCACGGAGCAATAAATGAAATATTCGAAACTGTCATTCATTAGTTCTCAATAAATGGTCTAGCACCCCATTTACAAAGAAAAGGCATCTTACTCAGTTTTGTACAAGGAAAGACAAATCATCACTAATAATGAAGCATTACAGAAAAGAAATATGTGAAGGCTGATTGTTAAAATTACTTGGGGGTACATAGTGATGAGAACAAGAATTATAAAACTGAGTGCAGCAACATTTGCTATAAATGTGATTGCCATAAGTGTCAATGACAGCACTAGAAAATTTGACTTCCTTCTTTCATTGATGTCATATTTAGAAAGGGGGCCTCTGCTCCCTCCCACTACACACACTCACAAATACACAGTGCCTATCCTCAAACTTCACATAGATAAAGAAATTAGGTAGCCTCGCAACACATACACTCTTACAAAGTTTGTTTTGAAGGATCAGCACAATTTGAAAATAATACTAGCATTCATAAATACAATACTAGGAGGAAAACAGTGGGACTTAATCTTGTTGTAGCACAGAAAGAAGCATATCATGCAGCCATAAAAATATTTGACCACCTCCCTTTAATTAACAAGGTGCTGGCTGATAATGAAAGTTGACAAGTGCTATTCCATAGATGAATTTCTGAGAAGGAAACAACAGGTTACCCACGAGCACTGATGTGCTGCTTCCTGGACTTGGGTAGGTGCGCCGGCCCCGGACTGAATCAGCCCAGCAGGTTAACAACGAGGGACGGCATGCCTGAATGTGGTTTTTAGGCAGTTTTCCATATCCCACATGGTAAATACGGGGCTGGTCCCCATGTACCACCTCAGTTACACAACTTACAGACATCTGAAAAACATTCGCACTATTTCATGGCTTACACTAGACGCAGAGAGCTAGGGTACATGATGGTGACACAAAGGGCATCTGGCAACAACTCTCTGTGACACTAACATTGCCAACTCTATAGTAACAGGGTCAACCCCGTGTTGAAGCGGGGCAAAGGCCCAAGCAAATGATGAGAAGGTGACATCCAAAAATGAACATATCTACTAAATGCAATTTATCACAGTCAACATGAAACTTATTTTGGGCATACATAAGAAGGAAAATAGCATACTGCAGTGTGAATGCCTTTTACTTTTAGGCCAAAAGGCAGTTCATATCTGTAAATCAAATCAAGAATGAAAATATTCATTACATGAACCATGAGCGATTTTCAAAACCAAAAATCTTCTTCTTTCTTTCAAAATAACTTACCTCTTACTGTATAATGCTTGTTATACCATATCATTTCACATATTTTTATAGTGTAGTATGTGATACCATAGAAAAAACTGTACTTCACAATGATTTGAAATGTTTCAGATCACCATGCCAGAATAAAATGACGTAACTGTGGCATTAACTACCTTTAGAAGTATTCTTTGACGTAAGTGTTACATGCAAACCAGAATAATTTTCTTAACAGTCACAGGCAACATGGAAATATCATCGGTGATGGTTGTGTTCCAACTTAGGTACTAGTGATTTCGGCAGGCTTCTTAAAAAATAGTTTACTGTAAACCATCAACATCTTTTTTTCCTATTATCTTAGACTGGATGGCTGAAAAGTACTTTTGCTTTTGTCCAAGGAAAGGGTTTTGTAGTGGTTCATCTGCTCTTTTACATCTAGTTGGGAATTTGTCTCAACATGAGTATGAGTGTTTCCCATAGCTTTGTACTTGTGTATGGAAGTGCATTTTATTTCACACATTTAATGTGAAATCCCTATCTAAGGACCTACAAGATGTACATTGGCGAGCAAGGTTTCTTAGCTGAGTCACTGATTGTAGATCTCATTGTATTCCTCTTTTGTTACAATTGTTGGCCTTTTTCTTAGAAGTTTTCCTATTCTATCAAAAGTGGAGTCAGTGCATAAGTAACTGTGTCCTTTTAATAATAGTAATTATTAGTGCTATGCAACATATTATGAGGGAACACAGAAGCACAAACAGTTGCTCTGCATTAGAGAAACAGTGTGACTGGAATGGAAATCACTCGACTGGATGTAATGGATTAGTTATCCTTCACACAAAATGTGTATGTGGACACACATGTATTTTCCTAGGCTTGTATCTCGGCAAATGTTTGATTTCACTTAAATTGTATGATTATCTAGGTTCTGCCTATCCTGTTTGTTTTGTTCCATTCTGTGTCTCATTTATTTTAAATTCCTGACATGCTTGCTTTTGCATGTAAGCTCCTCATATAAAATTTTGTTGAGGATTAAGACAGCAACAAAGTTCAGTACATAGTCAGCATGAACTAATGCTGTGCAATGGGAACCCCTGAAAAGCAGACGATAAAAGCTCTCAGGTTACAATTGCCTTCCTCAACTTCCAGAAAACACTTGGTGGGGGGGCAGGGTGCATGGTAAATGCTTGCTATGCCCTCATAATTCTTTATGCTACTTTTGATTTTTGGGTCATGACAAATGTTGACCATCTTGATGAGATCAGTCTCATTGACTGGGTGCAAATTTGTCAAACATGGATTTCATGAGCTGGGGACTTGTTAACACGAACAGTCGATTACTACTCTAAGCTCTGGACAAGCTTTTGCCTACCATCCAATGACACACTAATGGAACACTGTACGTCATAGTGCATGGGATTTTCATCTTATTGGCTGAACTGTGAACATTGTAGGAGAAAAATAATTTTGAAAATGCACCGTTTGTCAATAAGGGTTGAGGGGAGTGAAACAATCATTACTGAGTAACTGCTATGGAATATGCTGTACTGGGGCAAGCAGGGTTCTGTTTGGGTGGGCCCCAAATAGGCTTGTGATTATCTCACTGTATAAATTTCCAGAGAGTTATTGGTTGACCCTACCACCCCATCAGCAAACAAACATTTAACAGTAAAAATGTGATAGTAACACAGTATCAGGAGAATTATTAAAGAATGTTGCACTAGTTACAGAACACAGATTTGAACCGTTGCCTTGTAACTCACATTCATGTGTGTATCTTCTTCTGCTTCTACACAATGAGCACTGATCCAAAGGAATTGCTGAAGAAATGGTCTTGGATGGTTATTGATTCATTCAAGAGACATACTTGAGGTATAGGGACTTCTGAAATTAAGTTACCCAACAGGCACGGCACCCTTTCAGAACAGTGGGCATGTTACCGATTTCCTGCAGAGACAATTCTGCTGCAGTACGGACAACAGGTTCATCACATTGTGGGAGTGAAATGGCACTCCAAAGTTGAGGTACAAGGAACAGTAATTTTCTTGTTAGCCAAACATATAAATTGCACACAAATTCGCCATGAAATTCTTGCAGTGTATGGTGCAATGCAATGTAGCATCCAGTCGTAGTGAAACAGTGCCAACAATTTGATGAAGACCATTCAGTCTTTCCAGCAAGCTCGGTGGATATCTGACAGGAAAGAGATTTTCCATCAAAGAGGAAATTCACACAGCAGTCCTCAAATGGTTCCATGACTGAGGCGCACATTTATATTTTCAAGAAACTGAATAGTTTGTGCGATGTTACAGTTGTTGTTTACAGGTTTTAGTGACTGTAGTATCTGCATCACTTTGAATTGTATTGCAGCATACAGTAAAAGTTACTCAGTCTGCCATAGTAACGGGTAACTTTCTTTCTGAAGTCTCATACTTTCCTGCTGCTTTCACACCTTTCTTAGACAATCATCAGATGTTAGGTTACTCCTGGATGCATCAGTGAATGGAATCCTACTCTGCTAACTGAGTACCCATTCTGTGTTTTCCCGTACCCAACTCCACAGACGAATGCTTTGGGGGAGGGAAGCTAGTGCTATCTGAGGCCACATTGATAATGTGGAGACTTGGATTCTGTCTTGACCATAGTTGCCTGATATCCCAGATATCTGGTTGGAAACCCAACTCCCAACTGTACTTTGTTGGGATAGATAAAATTCCTGGTTACATAAAAATGGACAACATTATATAAAATGATGTGGTCTTCACTTCAAATTGCTCATTACCAATTTCTAATGAGGGGCAGTCTTGTATGAGTTACTGACTTAAACTCCTCCTTTTATTAACAGCGCTAAGTGGCCATACTTGACTCAATAGCCATTGTTTTCGAGTAGTGCATCAGAGGTCAATCGTGACAGTGCTTTGTAATTCTCTGCTGAAAAAATTGAATAGGGTTGGGCAGTTTCCTTCCCCTGTGGCAGCCTTAGTCGTCATGATGATCTTATCAAAACATTCGAAAGAGAAATTGTGACGAAGGAAGCTGGGATAATTTTTACTTCCCCCTTGTTTTGCCATATGCCTCCTTCAAATTTGTTTCTTCACTTTCAACTAATTACCATTAACATATGTGAATTGTAATCTGCATTTTCATAAAAGAGAAAGGCAGCCCCCTCAGGTTGAATTTTGTCTGTGTAATTGATTTTCTAATTTATATTGAGTTTCCTAGTTAGTATCTTTTATTATAGGGCAAAATCAGTCATTTTTATGTAACTTTAATTCTGATGTTGACTTATAAATGGGAAGTTGTGCACTGGCCATACATAACTGTGTATTATTGGGAGGATGTGAAAAGTGAAAGTAGAAGACTGTGCATCTGTCGGCTACATCATTTACAGTAGACAGTACTGCACATCCAACCCCTATGTTTTCAGCCAGTATGTAGACACCGAGGACAACAAAGGAACAAAGTAGGCAAACCACAACAAAATGGCAGTTTACTTGCAGCACAGTCTAAACTATGTTGAAAAATGATTTGACTTTGAAGAAAGTGTCTACAGGACTTTCAAACCATTTTCACTGACAGTGAAACAGATCTCATTTTCAGAATATCTAGAAGTTATTTCTTGTAGATGGGGATTTGATGTTTGAAGAATATGTGCAGTTAAAGAACTTTCTCAAGGATGAAGAGAAGAACTTTTCAAGCTGAAATCTGATTAGTGGAAGGAATTTTTTTTCATTGTTATGAAAACTATGACAACTTTTCCGTTTTGTTTCAGATGATGGTGAACACTTGGTGAGCTGAGAGGAACCTTTTCCCAGCAGCAACATTAGAAGCTGAAATAATAATAATGAAGATGGTTTAGTGATTTACATGTCTCCAGTTTTGTTGCTTTTTTTTATTGAAGAGGAGAAGATTCTATGAAGGAGATTGAAAAGTGAGCAAAAATCTCAATAAGGTAAAAAAAAAAAAAAAAAACATTGAATTGTTGCCTGTGTGTGTTTAGTCTTGGTTTTTAAAAAATATCCCGATTTAGTTCAGAAAAAACTTGGTGACTGGGCTGTACTAATACAGCTGCCTTCTAAATGGGCAGTGCACAGCTCTTTTGCATTTTCTTGTGGGTGCCTATGAGCCACAACTCTTATGCTCTAAACAGGTTGTTGACTCCAGGCTACCTCTGGAAGATGGTTTGTCTCACAGTAGCGGTTCTTTGTTTGAATGATGTCACTGTGGTGTATGACAAATTGACAAGCAACTTACCATGCTGCTATACACTCACAATGCAGATAAGCCTGAAATGATCCTTCAGAGCATGTTTACAGACAACACAGTTGAAGATTTTAATGAATCTGTCTCACAGAGATTTCTGTTCAATAGTAGATTATGATAAATATTCTGGCCAACAAAGTATCTGATTCCATTAAATTTTCAGCTATGTTTTTTCAATAATTGCAAATCTGCTGTTCAAAAATTGAAGCCTTTTGGATTGATATTTTGTTTGAAATTTCTTTCTGTTTCTTTGATGTTTGAGATTATAAATATCATGTGTTTCACATTTTCAAATTATTTGGTTATGAAAATGCCTCATAGCACTTCTGTATCAAATTGAAACTGTTATAATTTTTCATAACCACTAGAACAGTTCCTGAAGTTAATATTGTAAAAATGTACCTTTGATGCTTTGCACCCGTGAGTTGAGTTGTGCTATCGTTGTTAACTTTCTCAATAGTTTTAGTGAGGTTATTGAATGAGAGTAGTTGTGTTGGGCCAGCCTTGGACTTGATGTCACATGGAACCAAGTGCAGTTTTATCTGTTGGACTGAGTAATGTGAACCCAGTGTATTTCATGAACTGTAATTTGCTTTTATACTTGTGCAACTTTGAAATAAGTGACTCTTTTTAGCCAGTTGCCAAAGCTTTAGAAATGTGGTGTTAGTTGTTGATTACATTTGGAGAATTGGGCTTAGCAAAAGCTACAATGTTGTTTCATCAGCAAGTCAAGATATTAACTGAAACTATATGACCTAGAGCCCACATGAATTGTACTTCTAAATATATTTGGATGGTGAGCTGAGCACAAAATACTTCAAATCTTGTCGATGATTGTTGATACTGTTTTCTAGGTTATGCAACAAATGTCATTGGAACTCTATCCTACAGTGTCATATCCCAACATTACACTTCAGACAGTTCTGACAAACAAATGTTACATCGTTTCAATATTTTCTTGTTGTTTGGAGTGAGTAACGGGACTCTTATAAGACACAGGAAGAGAGAAGAAATAAAGCTCTTGATATCAGAGGCAGGAAGGGTCTTGGAAGATAAGTTGAATGGAATGGAAGGAATAAAAATCAGAAATTTTTGACATTCCTACCTGGAATTCCCGTTGGTTGTTTTAAAAATGCTAAAATTCCACCAACCGACATATTGCCCCCTGCCAGTGGTGTGGTGTGATGCAACATGGAGGGGCAGCTGGTCAGCACACCTCTCTCCTGGGTATTTTTTTACTGTGGAACCACAACTATTCGGTCAAGCAGCTCCTCACAAGACTGACTGCATTTTGTACCAGTCACCACCCCCCCCCCCCTCCCTCCCTCCCAAGGAAAAATCGCTGGCAGTTAGTCGAATGGCACAGCTAAGGAGGCAGACAGTGGAATGGATAGTGTGTTAAAGAGCAGGTCTAAGATGAACGTAAGACAAGAATAATGGAATGTAGTCAAGTTCAATCAGGAGATGCGGAATGAATAACGAGGGATGATCAGCGAGTTTGCATTTGAAAGCTGTACGAGGAGGGGTCAAAAAGCTTCTACCCTAACAAATAAAGAGTGAAAGAAATTTCATAATATCAATTTATTTGTATATATAATACCTGTGTACACTAATACACTTGGAGGCATGCTCAGATAACTTCTGCAAACCATTCAAATAAAAGATCTTTGATTTCAATTGCAACAAAGCATCAGTCACTGCATCATCATCCTTTGAGGTATTTTTTTTCGGTTTGGGAAAAGGAAAAAGTCTGACACAGTCAGATCTGGAGAATATGGCAGGTGACACTTTGACACGTTCCACATCATTACAAAAGAATCGTGTTCATGATCCATGGAACAACTAATATAACTAACTAACTAGAATGGGAAATTTTTCATTGTCCATTATACGAGGTTTGTCCGGAAAATACGTATAAAGGTTGAATAATGTCTTTATGTTACAGGTTGCAGTCACCATCAGGTGAGACTACTGCTGTAATCAATCAAATCAATGCTCAGTTCGAGTCAGAGCACTCTGCGTGAAGGTGGGAGTGTGCAGCAGCAGCTTGTGTTCTTAAAGACCGTGGATTGACAGAATGATTGCTGACGAGCTGTCAACCCTCAAAACAATTGTTCACAAAAACTTGAAATGGAGAAATTGTACCGAAACTCTTGACACCAGAACAGAAAGCAAAGAGGGTTGAGTGCTGTAAGGATTGGTTGGAAGCAGAGGAACGAGGGTACTTTCTCAACCGAGTCATCACTGGAGACGTGTCCTGGTTTTAGAAATTCGATGTGGAGCTCGAAGCAAGGTATGGAAACTAGCAGGAGAACCGAGAACAAAAGAGTCGCGAAAATCAAGGTCCAATGTGATGACAGTGTTGATTCTTGGAGCATTGTTCACAAGGAATTTGTCCCTCCCAGCCAGAGATAGAACGGAAATTTTTACGTTGAAGTTCTGACACATCTCGGAGCTCTTGTGGCAAGAGTTCGACCAGAGTTGGATCCTTCATCACAAGAATGCGCCCGCACACATGTCGCTCGTTGTGTTTTTGGCCCGAAGCTCAATCACCACCGGATTTAGTCCCGTGTCAGTTCTTCATGTTCCCAAAAATGCGTAATGGTGTGGCATTGGGAGATGTGTAAATGACATGGCAACTAAACAACATCACAACTGAAGACTTTCAGCAATGTTATCAACAGTGGAAATGGCGTTGGCAGAAGTGTATCACGTCTCAGGGTGAGCACTTTGAAGGAGACCATATTGTAATACCTGAATAATTGTAAAATAAAGTTATTATGCAACTTTTATATGTATTTTTCGGACAAACCTCGCAGATTAGGAAATGAGACACTGAAGATAATAGAAGTGTTTTGTTATTTGGGTAACAAAATAATTGATTTTGGCTGACACAGAGAGGATATAAAATGCAGGCTGGACTGTATATCTGAGAAAGAGGAATATGTTAGGAGTGGATGTAAATGTTACGGAGTCTTTTCTGGAGGTATCTGCGTGAAGTGTAGCCTTGCTCCGAAACGAGATGTGAACAACAAGCAGTTGAAGCTAGAAAAGGATGGTATCTTTTGAAATGTGTTTCTAGGAAGAAATTTTGATGATTACGTGGATAAAACATAAGGTAAACTCTGTCCATCGGTACTGGCCGACCACCGTGTCATCGTTTACCAATGACGTCCAGCACACCACTATCCTGCCTGTGTCAGTTTTCTTGTCCTCGAGTTCCTCAGTTGGCATCACAAGGGTGAATGTACACTTTCCCAATCCTCTCACCCAGAAAAATCCCTGGCAGTACAGGGAATCTAAACCTGCGTCCTCGCCATGATAGGCAGCAGCAGTGAATACTAAGTTACAGAGGTAGTCAATAAGTGGATAGATGACTACTACTGGCACTCGACACCCTCTGCACTGCACCTAGAGGTGGCTAATGGAATAATTATGCAGTTGCAAATCAAATTACCAGGGACATAGTATTGAAAGAAATTTTCAGCACAACATGAGTAAAAGAAGGAACTGGTTGATAAGACATACCCTGATGCATCGAGGAATCATCAATTTGGTATTGGTGGGATTTGAGTGAGAGGAGGAAAAGCTGTTGAAGGGGAAATACAGTAAGCAGGTTCAAATAGATGTAGGCTTGCATAGAGAGCTGCATCAAACCAGTCTTTGGACTGAAGACCACAACAACAAAAACAGTTGGCTGTGTGTAGGAATTTTCTGTGGTCAGGAAAGCAATGAGAAATGATTTTCTGATTAAGAAAAGTGCAAACACTATACATCAATGTGGTGTAAAATGTTTCTTGAGCTGTTTATGAAGCCAGAGAAATCTTATATTAGTTCTTTTGGCATGAAAAACCTGTACACGATGATTAAACTACACCTACCCATGGGTTTTATGCAACTTGCAATGCCTACGGCAAGATTTTCATTTCTCTCACCCACTACATGCAAATTACTAGTCCTACATAAAAAAAATGAACAGGATCTTTTTGTGGGAAATTTAATGTAGTCATTTCTTTTTGGGAGGGGAGGGGATACATTTTTGCTAGAAGCCATAGTTTTTGTTAAATAATTCAAAAAGTACAAGACAGCCATTCAAATGCCTTTTTTCTTGAATGTCACAGAAAGTGTGGTGTCCAACAAAGTACAAAATGTAATGTAGTTAATTTTGATACAAAAAGGTTCTCTTCATTGTTTTTGCAGGACTAACAGTGTGCATGTAGGGAGGAGAGGAGAGAAGATTAAAATCATGGGTGTGGTTCTTGAAGATGTTGCAGGTTCCATAAAACTTTATGGCAGGGGCAGCTGAATAACCCTGTGTATGATCCAGAAGATTCCACCACATGGCTGCTGACAGAAAATAGGTGGTTCATATTGGCTTTGCGTATCCCCATTACGTGACTGCTGTAAAGAAGAGGATGTGGGGTGTTCTCTGTCAACTTTTACACCCACATTGGTATGCCAAGAATGTAAGTACCATTGTGGGAAAGGACTCATGAAAACATTTCTTCAGACCGTAACAGCCACCACTGTTCAGACATTTGTCATAGCAGTAATCCAACTTTTCTATGCCCTTTTCATAGAAAGATAATACCAGTTAAGACCTCCAATACTGATCACACTTGCTTACATCATCATAGGTGTTCAAGCACCTTCATCCTGACTGATGATGAAGTAAAAGTGGTAGTCCGAAGATGTGAGATCAGCACTGATTGGCAGGTGGTCTCACTGTTCCCAACTGAATTGTTTAGTAAGGTTTTCAGTGCCACCAGCAGAAATGAAGCATCATAATGATTCGATTGAGAGTTTTGCATCTTTTGTTTTGAATAGTGTGATGGAGTTCTCTCGGTGTTTTCCAGTATCATACCGCTTTCATGGTTTCAGCTCTCAGAAGGAACTCAACAAGCAGAATGTCTTGTTGGTCGTAGAATCCATTTCACCTGACTTTTTGCACTTGCAACTTCATTATGATTTCTTTTTTGGGGGTGGTGGAGGATTGTCGGACTGTCAGTTCCTTCACTCCATAGATTGTTGATTTTATTTTGGAGTGTCATGAAGACCCCAAGTTTCATCACCAGTCACGATTCTATTTAAGAACTCATCTTCCTTATCACTGTATTCAGTGCTGAAGTGTCAAAACTCTGCCAAGGTACATAATTTTGTAAGCATTTTTCAAACGCAATTCACAAAAATTTAAGCAATTTATGACTGAGTCATGCAAAACAGTTTTTGAAATACATTCTTATTGTGAACCATGTGTTTTCTCACCCATACCATCAGTGACAACAGAAGGCTGTCCAACACATGCTTCGTCATGAGTGTTTCTTCAACTGTCTCATCCACTTTCTCACCGTAAATGTCTACAAGTTGATGAATTTCAGCTGGCTTAATGTTCTGTGTGTTGGAACTAAACATAACAGAGCACACTTCACAGTCACTGGGCTCAGAGGTTGTCCTAAAGATTTTGACTGATCACTAACAAATATAAATACCACAGAATTGAGCTGCAGTGTCAAGACAATGAACCAGAGAAATGTGTGAACCTACAACACAAGTGCTGCAGTGGCAGTAGAATGATTTGGCAATTACTTTCAGGATGCACCTCATACTTAGGACTTCAATGGAAGTGCCTGTCACCTTTTAATGTAAATTTTTGCTTATGATGGAAACTATGTTTAAGCAGTGTGTGTGTGTGTGGCAAGGGGGGTAATTAACAGTTGAACTATCTTTGTTTTGTTTATCTCTCTCTAGTCATGACAGGTAATGTGAATCAAGGACAAAGGTACTTTCTGAGTTACCTTAGTCAAGCTCCAACCCTTGTGTCCTGTACAGCTACTTGCTTTAATCCTGAGGTTGTTACTCTCTGGTCAGCAGGTGCTCCTAAAAAAATTGCATACATTGTGTACAAAAATCTACATTCACAAAGAATTTGTGGGGTCAGAGATGTTAGTAATGCTCAAGATATGGTGTGACTATTGGTATAGGGGCAATTCAGAAAATATCGCCTGTCTACATTATGGCACAACTGGAATATGCTTGCTCAAATAGTGACAATGCATTCAGCTGAACTGGTAACCAGTGCTTCATATACCAACTTCGTCTCCCCCTATAAAAAAAGAAATTTAGAGGCAGTCACATAAAAAAAAGCTTCTTTTCCTCTCCTAAACACTCGAAAATTGTGTGTATGTAGTTTGTTTTCATATACAGGGTGTATTAAAAGAGCTGTCACCATTACCTACACTGCTTGCATGGTGTTAATTTGCACACAGATTTCTGGTTGTTCCACTGGAAAGCTTACCAAGACATTTACAGCATAAAACCGATACCTGCTTGTATTTTAAAAAATGTACACAGCTCAAAGGTAGTGCAACTGCAGCTCTGTAGAATCACCATGCCTTTCATGCAGTACAACATTTTTAACCTCTGGGATTTGCTACGAAGTAATTACTCGATGCCATACGAAAAAACGAAACAGCCTCACTGCTAATATTTCTCACATACGTCATAGGTGATGGGAACAATGGAACCAACAAAATTAAGAAGACCATTAGCATTTTTTTTTTAAATTCATCTATCTTTTACAGTAAATTTCAGCCATAAATGTTTCGTAGGCACATTACAACATTAACAAACACTGCATTATAAATATAATTTGGGACTTCAGTGTGCAACTATATACATGACCATTTTTATTACTTAAGGGTTAATTTTATCAACTTACAGAAACAGTTAGGTTAAGAAACATTTAATCATGCCGATGGTCACCTGTTATCTCCCTGCAGTCTGTCACTGCTACATAGTGTTGAACCATAAGTTAGGTGGAAGACTCACTGGACGAAAAATTGTTATAAATACCCACATACATTGGTGAAAAGCAGTTCTGCTGGTCTCAAAATACTTTATTGTGCGCTTCTGTTCCAAATGACAACTTCACAGCTACAGTAATTTCACCAATAAGGTGGGCTACAAATAGGTTGTAATATTCTGACCTGAGTAGCTCTTCAGCAAATAGAGCTACATAATATGTGCTACTGTTTTTACATGACCACTAATGATAGTCATATTTACAATAGAAACAATAATTAGGCCCAATACATTTAAAATTGTATGCCTACAGCCAGAATTTACTACTTGTTGAAAATGAAAATTCATCAAAATACTTGTAGTACACACTGAAATACCTTGCATCCATTCTCTCTTGCTGCAATAAAGATAAATCTCATTGCCAAAGGCAGTTGTACATTGTTGTGGGGACCTAGAATAGCTAGTAAATGTAACTAAATAATATCTGTATTCATTTGAGTTTGTTTCACCAAGATCCAGATTATGTTGTCACTTATGTCCCCTTGTTCTCACATTAACCTATTAGTTTTCAATTTTTGCCAATTGATACAAGACAGACTTATAACTCCTTCATGTTCACTGTTATTGGCAATAACTTTATTAGCTCTGATGACAATACAAAACTCGATAAACAAGTCAATGCAATCTGTGCCAGCACTTACCTCTTTCAAATTTTGTTTACATTCAGTGCTATTCATTTTGTTCTAAGGCTTGTGTTTAGTATAAATAACCAATGGTGCATCTGTAAGCCATACCAGTTCCAATATTAAAACTGCCTCAATTTGATCCCATTGATTGCCACTTTACTGATGTGGCATTTAATAAATTAAGAAGAGCATCTCTCTTGAAATATTTACAAACTGAATACTGCTGAACAAGACGTACGTACATTTTCACACAGGTATACAATTGAAAACGTTGACAGATGCTCCAAAAATTTCTTTTGCAACCTGAATACTGAAACATATTCTAGGAACTACTTTAAAATGTTAAAATTCTACACTGGAAGACACTCTGTTTCATTTTTATATTACTGCAGAAGGGCAGGAGCAAGGTAAGGTACTTTCAGGTTCCAGTACTGACCATGGTCTTACTGTCATCCAGTTAGAAACATTCACACAATGTTAGTCACAGCAGAAGCACTTCCACTACAATGGTTGTGACAAGTATGCTCCTAAACCCTATTGTTCTCATTTACTTTTTTGTGGTTTACATTGTTCACTGATAAACAATGGAATCCTAGCAGACACTGTAGAAATAAACTTCTTTGGACCAAATACATGTTAAATGTTTATTAGTATTTCTGTCACAACAATAGAAGGTAAGTAAGGTTGCTCCACACCGAAATTATAAAATTTTTTACTGCCAACAACAGTTGTTCTGCTCCAAAATCAAACTAAATTTTCAGGTCTTCTGTGTGGTCTGCAAGTTCCTTTATGTTGGGAGCATACGTTTTACTTAATAGACAAGTTTTATAAGAAAAAACTAAAAGGAAATGGAATGAGAAATTAGAATGTGTGAGAATCACTCTAATTAGGCCAGTGGCTATATAATCTTGGTGGTGCACGGAACTGGGTTCTCAAGGCTGAGAAGAGACAGAGAAATGAAGTGAGCTGTTTATGTTCCTTTGAAAGATCTACTGACACTAGGAAGGATTATGTATGCCAATCAAGGACTATTTAAGACCATGACAGTTGGTCCTCTTCACTAGGGGTGCGAGAGAACAAACCACCTCTTCACCACAGAAGAAAGGGAAAAATATTGTGAACTGCTATGCCAGATAGACAAATGTGTAAATTCATCAACTGAACACATAACAGGTATTGACTAGTAATAAGTTTTGCCAAAGCCAGTTGTCATTGGTTAGGTCAATACATGCCTAAGATGTCATTTTTCATGAGTAACACTGTGTGAACAAAGAACAGCTCTCAAGCATACTAAACATCAATGACCCACTGCCAGCTGGAATAACAAAGTTTCTTTATGGACCACATTTTGATCACTTGGCAGAAGCAATCTCTAGTTTATAGTGGGCTGTAATGATATCAAGCATAATATCTCACATCACCTCATAACTTTGGCATTCTGCTGTTTTTAGGGCAGTGCTTAACATATCAAAGAAGTTCGCCAAGATATGGCACCCTTTTTTTATAATACCTGCCACTCTGCTTGTGTCATGTTAATGGAAACTGACAATCATAGCACCCACAATGGTTTTCTTTTTGTGAAAGTGAAAATTGAACCAGACTGTCTGTGGGTTTGGTGTTCAGCAGGGGGCAAAACCTTGTTTGTGGTCTGGCTGCAAGACTCAAAAGCATTCTAATGCCCGTGCTTACATCACTGGGTTTTGAGGTCCTGAAAAAAACACACACACACACTTAAATCACTAGAAACTGCTGTCAGGTAGAACCACTGTACTCAATAACAACCAGAATCATTTCTATAAGTATCACATATGAGTGCAGCTTATGGAAACTATATGGACATGAGTTCAAAATCCCTTTCTTATCTGCAGGAATTTACACTAGATTATCACACAACAGCTGTAGGGACCTAGAATAAGTTAATTCATTGAGAATACGAGAAATTGCGACACTCTCATTTCATTATTTTCAACAGAACAACCAAAGGAAATAGAAAATCTAGCTGAAGAAATTAATAAATTACACCACAAAATTCAATTCACTTCATGTCACTGTAGGAATGAAACATTAACAAAGCTTTTTATATAAAATTCTGAAATTTCCAGGAAGCCAACAATTACCAGGGTTACCATCCATATCAATATAAAAATGTGTTCTTCAGAAGAATGTTTAATCACATGCGTAAAGGTCCAATGGATACAAGTTAAAGATAAAAAGAAACACAAATTGTAAAATCAGCTGCCTCCAGTTATGAATACATTCCTGCTGTAATACATAAATTAAACCAACTAGTTTCTGGACAACCACCCACAAACAGGAAGACCATCTTTGTAATAATCTGACCTTCCTCAAGGAAGATTTCATGCCAACCTCTTCAAGTTGTATGACATGAAAATAAGCTTCTTCACAAGCAACACAATACTGAAAGCACTAAGCAAGAATATCACAAGTCAGGTATGTCCAAACTTTGTTTATTGCCAAACTGGTAGAAGCACAGGGATGCACTCTGTCTTAACATCCAGAACAAATCCAACTTTGCAGAATGAGTTACTGGGCAAGAATTGTGGCAAACAGTGTAGAAAAGAACCAGGCAAGAAATCTGACTTTCTTCAAGGAACTGAAATATCTTTCAACACAGATACAGCACCAGTCTACTTGCTCAATGACAAATCTTGCCTTCACAACTATGAAGACTTTCTATTTCAAAAATAATTAAATAAAAAAAACCTGCCCCCCTATCTCTCTTTACATCTTACCTACATTGATATCACTATAAATAATCTTGCATGATATATCTAAGCCTTCTACTCTTGTTTTTAAAAGTAAACTTCATCTACATAGCAAGAGCTGCAAATATTGGAACTTAACTCTATTATTGGGCATTCATGTTCAGTTTTGATTAAAGTATTTACCCACACACTTTTATTGTCTCTGAGCAAAGTATGTTATATCTTCATAACACGCATCAGTTGTACAGTGCTGGCTAAGTTTAGTAATCGATTGGGCATGACTATTGTCTGAAGTAGTGATGGAAGGAATTGACACTGTGAATGCTGCATAGAGGGCTATGTGAGTATCTTTTCTGAGCAGCACATTGCAAATCATACCAGATAAGCTCAATGTTCAAATCTGGGGAGTTTAGTGGCCAGTGGAAGTGTTTAAATTTAGAAGAGTGTTCCAGGAGCCACTTTGTAGCAATTCTGGACCTGCCAACTGTATCATTGTCCTGCTGGAATTGACCGAGTCCATCGGAATTCCCAATGGACAGGATGCTTATGTATGTGTCACCTTTCAGGGTCATACCTACCCATATACTCCAACTGCATGCCTCCTACATCATTACAGAGCCTCCACCAGCTACAACTGTCCCCTACTGACATGCAGTGTCCATAGATTCAAGAGGTTGTCTCCATGCCTGTACGTGTCCAACTGCACGACACAGTTTGAAATGAGACTTGTCCGACAAGGCAATACATTTCCACTCATCAACAGTCAAATATCGGTGTTGATGGACCCAGGTGAGGCATAAAAATTGGTGTCGTTCAGTCATCAAGGGTACACAAGTGGACCTTCAGCTATGAAAGTTCATATCGTTGATGGTTCACACTCTGACACTTGTCCATGGCCCAACATTGAAATATGCAGCAATTTGCAGAAGGGTTGCACTTCTGTCACTTTGAATGATTCTCTTCAGTTGTTGGTCCTGTTTTTGCAGGATCTTTCTTCGGCTGCAACGATGTCGGAGATCTTATGTTTTACTAGATTCCGGATATTCACTGAATGCTCATGAAAATAACCACTTCATTCTTACGTTGGAGATGCTTTGTCCCATTGCTCATATGCCAACTATAACACCACATTCAAATTCACGTAAATCTTGATAAGCTGCCATTGTAGCAGCACTAAGCAATCTAGCATCTGTGCCAGAAAAATGTTATCTTATATAGGCATTGCCGACTGCAGTGCCATAATCTGTATGTTTACAAATCCCTGTATTTGAATACGTATGCCAAAGCCAGTTTTGTTGGCAATTCAGAGTATATACATATCCTGTGAGAAGATAATGATATGTTAAAAAATCCACATACTGTGATGGAAGAGGTCCATGGTATTCTGGGACCATTTTATCCTCAGAAAAAAAATACCTCTTACCTTGATATGCTCAGGCTGTTACTATGACTGGCTGACTCCCGAGACACAGTCTTTTTCCAGCAATATGGTGCACTGTGGCAGATGTTGCGGAACAGGTGTTACGAGGTATGCTGAAATGGCAGGGGTGGTCCTATTCCCTGGTGTTCTAGGCCAACAGGCATTGGAAACTTGGGCTTGTTTCTATGAGCATATACCAAGGACAGAGTCTAACAAGCAGCTGTCAACCACATCAAAAATTAAATGAACAAAATCATTACTGTCCTTGCCACAGGTGATGCAGATATAATGTGCTGAATGTGGATCGATCCTGATAACAGACTGGAAATTGTGCCCACTACCACTGGTGCACACATGTTGAAATTGATTAAACTGAATAAAACTTTGTGACAATACCTTAGGTCTAATTTGTTTGCATGCTGTTACACAACATAAGTGTTCTGTAACTTTTGAGACACTCTGTTTATCCTCTGCCCATTGCAGGTTAAAAACCTTATTGTGCTGTCAGAGCCCTTGATATGTTCTCAGAAAGAGGCTAAACCACCACACATTTCAAGTCACCTGCTGTCCAGATTATGTGGTGTTTGCTCCACTGACAACATATACATTTTTATGCCTCAATAGTCTTCTGCAAGGGTCCCACTGCATGCAATTTGCCATCACAATATTTGGTTGAAAACTAGTAGACATGGGTCTGCAGTGATTCCTGTTGTGTTTGAGACTGACTGTCAATGGCAACTTACAATGTTCATCTCGATGACTAACTACGAGTTAGGATCTTAATGTGGCCACATTGTGTGGTACAACATTCCTTGTAGACAAGCATTTGGGAGAGAATAATCCCATATGAGGAGGATTGAGGAAAGAGCATGTAAAAGGCACATTATAAAATATGTGATGAGGGGAGGCAAATAACGTGGAGTAGCATCTATCGACCCACTTCACTGAGTGGTCAGCATATCTGACTGCCATGCAGTTCATTTCCAGTCATGTCGCACCTTCTCTCTGCTCAGGGAGTGGGTGATATGTTGTCCTTATTATTGATTCATCATCGCCAGCATGAAAGTCACCCACCGTGGTGTCAACAGAAAAGACCTGCAACTTGTCAGCCAAATTTACCCAGCAAGTGACTCCCAGGTATCAATGTCCATATGACCACTTCATTCCACCTAGAGCATTAGAAAGGGAAACGTACCTAAGAGGAACAGTGACCAAATATGCTAAATGTGTTGGGCTATAAACAAACAATGATACTATTTCAAAATTTAAAAGCTTTTGTCTACCTTGGTCACCAAAGTCTGAACATTATGGCTTTTCCTTAGAAACATACAGTGATCAGAAGTGCAAAGTAGCAACCGAAAAGATATCTTATCAGTGTACTATCAGATATGAGGCTCCTCTGAAATTGTCTATGGAGGTTTTTTACTTTCTCCTACATAAAGGGTGAGATGAACTCCACTGATAAAATTCAGGTGGTGGTTCAAAGGTGTTTTATGAGTATTTTGGTACAATGGACCTTGGTCTCCTGTGGCTCACTGCAAAGTAATAATGTAATTATTATTTATTTAGTTTGTTACCTTCATGATCATATGGCATTAATGACTGGCAGACCCCATCCAGGCTCGATCAGTTGCCTACTGCAATTCTTTTCATTTTATGCTGCTTTTGAGACATGCTTGTTCATGACAAGAACAACACAATGCCCACTTTCCAAGGACACAAAAATCCCTTATCAAACTGGGCTCCCCCACGTGGCTGTGAGGTTCTGTATTAACAGGGGTGTGGAGCCATTACGATTTCATTGCCAAGTCCAGGTGTTCTACGTTTCTCATGTGAGGATCCACGGACAATACACCGTGGCAGGGGGGTTCCCACAGATTCTCAGTTGGTTTAAATCCGAGGACTTTGGTGGTTAGAGGCATGTGATAAACTCGTCCTGTTGCTGTTTGAACCACACATGTACCCTGCGAGCTGTGTTGCATTGTACTGCTGGTAAATGTCACTATGCTGAATAAAAACAAACTGTGTGTACGGGTGGACACGGCCCTCGAGGACAGACGGATACATCTGTTAATCCTTTGTGCCTCCCAGAATATCACCACCACCCAGGGAATGCCACAGACTCCCTCCCCTGTCGTGCCCCATTCTGACAGTTGTTGCAGTGTGTTTTGCTTTCAGACATTTAACAATGTGCATTCCAATAGCCATCTGTCATTTGAAATGCCTCTCAGTTCATCTGGGTGGTCAGTTGTTTAACAGATGCACGTCTCTGCAGTTGACATTCACCCCTGTCATCTGTGGCCCACGACTACACCACAGTATCCTCGGCACCAATTCTGAATAGCGCCATTTTGCTGAGCTTAGTATACTTTAACCACACTGACATGCAAACAGTTTACAGACTTAGTCATTCCCAAATGCTTCCACCCTTTCCCCAAAAGCCAATGACAGTGCACATTTTGTCTCCTCCTTATAGTGACAACTGCACTGTTTTCTGTGGCTCCCAACATGCTTTGTATACCCTTCACTGCTAGTGGTTACTGCATGTCGATTTTGATTGCTGGCAGTGGTCACATTAATATTATGGACCAGACCCTGTATCTACACAATAAAGAAAAAAACCAGTGTAGCATATCAACTGTATTTTGTCAAAAAATATGCAAGTTTTTTTCACAGAAATGGAAAATTTCTAAATTCGTTCCCCTGTTGAAAAAGAGTGATAATCTTGAAACAGAAAACTGCAGACCTGTCTCACTTCTCCCAACTTTCTCTAAGGTTTTGGCGATACTAATCAAATATAGAGTGACACATTATCTTAATTATGGAATCTGATAAACAGTAATCAGCATGGATTTCTAGCTGGGAGTAGTACCGAAACAGCTGTACTGGAAGAAACCCAAAAGAAATAATTAGTAAATTGGGAGAGGGAAAAAGTGTTGTCAGGATAAATCTAGAGCTGTCAAAAGCCTTTGACACTGTTGACCACAGCATACTTTTGGAAAAGCTTGAAGCTATAGGTATCAGAGGACCGGAACAAAAAGTGGCTTGAGTAGTATCTGGAAAAGAGGATGACGGTGGTTGGAATTACAGCACCAAAAGAAGTGTATTAGGCCCCTTGCTGTTCCCCATTTACATTGATTATATTAATGTGCCAGAGAGAAAAGCTAGAATCAAGTTGTTTTGCTGAAGATACTAGTTTAATTGTTTGTTTTATGAAGCAGTCATTGCACACTATTGTGGACCATGTCCTACAAGATACACAAAAATGGCTCAGTGCAAACAAGCTAACACTGAATGCAGAAAAAAAAAACTAATTATGTGCAATATGGAAGAATAAGTGAACATGACGACCTACATCTCACTATGGAGGGAAACAACTTGAAAGAGTTCAGTGAGCAAAATTCCTGGGTATGCACATTGATGAGAAGATAAACTGGAAGGACCATGTGGTGAGCTTAGCACTAAAACCCAATTCAGCATGTTTTGTACTTGGAATAATTTCAAGAGTTTGTAGTAATGACTGTGCCAGATTAGTATATTTTGGCTATTTACAGTCAATTGAGGCCTATGGGATAGTATGCTTGAGGAAAAACAAATTGTTGTTTAAATGAGATTTTCAAATTACAAAAACACCCTATTCAGATAATGACCCAGAGCCCACATCAAACACGTTGTAGGCCCCTTTTTAAAGCATTGGAAATTTTTGCAATTCCATCATTATACATTCTGAAATGTCTGTCGGTGTTCAAACAAAATCATGACAAAATGAAAAACCAATACAGATTACCATACACGGCAATGTAAAGATCTCCACTTACAGGCTGTAATAAGGGACCCAAAGTGAGAAACATGTATGTAAACAAGGCATCAAACTTTTTAATGCACTACCAAAACATATCAAAGAGCTGGAAAATTAGGATAAATTTAAAACTGTTATAAAGAACCACATGCTTGACAAATGCTATTACAGCATAAGTGAATAGCTCTGCTCAACTGTACAAAAATATATGATGTGACAAATGAAATCACAACATCAAGGAATAGGTCTGTAAAGCACATAATTTCTTGTGTCATAAAAACAGTTATTTGTTGTATATTGTATTAAAAATGAGATAAATTAATATGAATACAGCACAAATTTGATCATTGGGATTTTGTGGTCTTAAGTCCTGATACTGGTTTGATGCAGCTCTCCATGCTACTCTATCCTGTGCAAGCTGCTTCATCTCCTAGTACCTACTGCAACCTACATCCTGCTGAATCTGTTTACTGTATTCATCTCTTGGTCTTCCTCTACGTTTTTACCTTCCCTGCTGCCCTCCAATACTAAATTGGTGATGTCTGAGAACATGTCCTACCAACCGATCCCTTCTTCTACTCAAGTTGTGCCACAAACTCGCCTTCTCCCGAATCGTATCCAATACCTCCTCATTAGTTATATGATCTACCCATCTAATCTTCAGCATTCTTCTGTAGCACCACATTTCGAAACCTTCTATTCTCTTATTGTCCATGTTTCACTTCCATACCAGGCTACACTCCATACAAATACTTTCAGAAACGACTTCCTGACACATAAATCTATACTCGATGTGAACAAATTTCTCTTCTTCAGAAACGCTTTCCTTGCCATTGCCAGTCTACATTTTATATCCTCTCTACTTCTCATCAGTTATTTTGCTCCCCAAATAGCAAAACTCATTTACTACTTTAAGTGTCTCATTTCCTAATATAATTCCCTCAGTATCACCTGACTTAATTCGACTACATTCCATTATCCTTGTTTTGCTTTTGTTGACGTTCACCTTATATCCTCCTTTCAAGACACTATTCATTCCGTTCAACTGCTCTTCCAGGTCCTTTGCTGTCTCTGACAGAATTACCACGTCACTGGTGAACCTCAAACTTTTTATTTCTTCTCCGTGGATTTTAATACCTACTCCGAACTTTTCTTTTGTTTCTATTACTGCTTGCACAATATACAGATTGAATAACATCGGGGAGAGGCTACAACCCTGTCTCATTCCCTTCCCAACCACTGCTTCCTTTTCATGTCCCTTGACTCTTATAACTGCCATCTTGTTTCTGTACAAACTGTAAATAGCCTTTCGCTCACTGTATTTTACCCCTGCCACCTTTAGAATTTGAAAGAGAGTATTCCAGTCAACATTGTCAAAAGATTTCTCTAAGTCTACAAATGTTAGAAACGTAGGTTTGCCTTTCCTTAATCTACTTTATAAGGTAAGTCGTAGGGTCAGTATTGCCTCATGTGTTCCAATATTTCTACGGAATCCAAACTGATCTTCCCCGAGGTTGGCTTCTACCATTTTTTCCATTCATCTGTAAAGAATTTGCAGCTGTGACTTATTAAACTTATAGTTTGGTAATTTTCTCATCTGTCAACGCTTGCTCTCTTTGGGATTGGAATTATTATACTCTTCTTGAGGTCTGAGGGTATTTCGCCTGTCTCATACAACTTGCTCACCAGATGGTAGAGGTTTGTCAGGACTGGCTCTCCCAAGGCTGTCAGTAGTTCTAATGGAAGGTTTTCGACTCAGGTCTTTCACTGCTCTATCAAACTCTTCATGCAGTATCATATCTCCCATTTCATCTTCATCTACATCCTCTTCCATTTCCACAATATTGTCCTCAAGTACATCACCCTTGTATAGACCCTCTATATACTCCTTCCAACTTTCAGCTTTCCCTTCTTTGCTTAGAACTGAGTTTCCATCTGAGCTCTTGATATTCATACAAGTGGTTCTCTTTAATTTTCCTGTAGGCAGTATCTATATTACCTCTGGTGAGACAAGCCTCTACATCCTTACATTTGTCCTTTACCCATCCCTGCTTAGCCATTTTGCACGTCCTGTCGTTCTCATTTTTGAGACATTTGTATACCCTTTTGCCTGCTTCATTTACTGCATTTTTATATTTTCTCCTTTCATCAGTTAGGTTCAATATCTCTTCTGTTACCCAAGGATTTCTAGCAGCCCTCATCTTTTTTCCTACTTTATCCTCTGCTGCCTTCACTACTTCGTTCCTCAAAGCTACCCATTCTTCTTCTACTGTATTACTTCCCCCCATTCCTGTCATTTGTTCCCTTATGGTCTCCTTGAAGCTCTGTACAACCACTGGTTCTTTCAGTTTATCCAGGTCCCATCTCCTTAAATTCCCACCTTTTTGCAGTTTCTTCAGTTTTAATCTACAGGTCATAACCAAGAGATTGTGTCCAGAGTCCACATTTGCCCCTGGAAATGTCTTACAATTTAAAACCTGTTTTCTAAATCTCTGTCTTACCATTATATAATGTGAAATATTGCAGTATCTCCAGGTCTCTTCCACATATACAACCTTCTTTCATGATTCTTGAACCCAGTGTTAATCATAGCTAAGTTATGATCTGTGCAAAATTCTACCAGATGGCTTCCTCTTTCATTTCTTCCCCCCCAATCCATATTCACCTACCACGTTTCCTTATTTCCCTTTTCCTACTACCGAATTGCAGTCACCAATGACTATTAAATTTTCGTTTTCTTTCACTATCTGAATAATTTCTTTTACTTCATCAAACATTTCTTCGTCATCTGCAGAGCTAGTTGGCATATAAAGTTCTACTACTGTGGTAGGCGTGGGCTTCGTGTCTATCTTGGCCACAATAATGCGTTTACTATGCTGTTTGTAGTAGCTTACCCACACTCCTATTTTTTTATTCATTATTTAACCTACTCCTGGTTACCCCTAATTGATTTTGTGTTTATAACCCTGTAGTCACCTGACCAAAAGTCTTGTTCCTCCTGCCACCGAACTTCACCAATTCCCACTATATCTTACTTTAACTTATCCATTTCCCTTTTTAAATTTTCTAACCTACCTGCCCGATTAAGGGATATGAAATTCCACGCTCCGTTCCGTAGAACGTCAGTTTTCTTTCTCCTGATAACGACATCCTACTGAGTAGAGCTCGCCCAGAGATCCGAATGGGGGATTATTTTACCCCCGAAATGTTTTACCGAAGTGGACGCCATCTCATTTAACCATACAGTAAATGTGCATGCCCTCGGGAAAAATTTCTACCATAGTTTCCCCTCGCTTTCAGCCATTCGCAGTACCAGCACAGCAGGGCCGTTTCGGTTCGTGTTACAAGGCCAGATCAGTCAATCATCCATAATGTTGCCCTGCAACTACTAAAAAGGCTGCTGCCCCTCTTTAGGAACCACACGTTTGTCTGGCCTCTCAACAGATACTCCTCCGTTTTGGTTGCCCTATGGTACGTCTATCTGTATCACTGAGGCAAGCAAGCCTCCCCACCAACGGCAAGGTAGTAGTAGTAGTAGTAGTAGTTTTATTCATCCGTAGATCTCTTTTTACAAGGATATAGGACATGTCAAAGTATTTACAAGCTTAGATCAATTTACAATAAGCTAATTCATATACACATATATTTACAGACTTCTAGTTAGAGACAATCATTAGATTTTACTCCTGGTATACAATAATTTATTTACAAATAACTCATTAAATAATGTAATGCCACACTATTCACTCATATTTCCCTATCAGTCACTGCACACACTATACACACATTGTTTCATAACACTTCACTCACTACACACACACACACACACACACACACACACACACACACACACACAGGTGATCCTTGGGCCATTTTCTGTACTGCAAGTTCCCATTTGCTATCCTGAAAAACTGAGTCAGCATCCCTTCATAATGAGTGAGATGTTGAGCTCAGAAAGAGGAAGAGGTGTTAGTATTGTGCTATGCATAGCTTGAGGGGAGAGTGTCTCTAGAAAGGAAAAAAGAAGAAAAATAATAAAGTGAAGGTGTTATGTGGAATATTGGATGTTTTATAATCATCATTATTATTATTATTTGTTTGTATAACATTTTTTTATCAAACCCCTACTCTGCTTTATCTAAGTAATCCTTCAATGTATAAAATGTATTGCATAACAGGTACTTTTTAGCTGCCTTCTTAAATAAGTGTATTTTTGAAATTTCTTTAATCTCTTTTGGTAATTTATTGTACAGTTTTATTCCTTGGTAGAAAATGCTGTTTTGAGTTTTATGTTTATTTTTTCTTGGTAAATGTAAGTTGAGTCTATCTCTTGTTGCATGGTCATGGACAGAGCTGTTTGTGCAGTAATTGCCAATGTTGCTTTTGATGTGTACAACTGACTGGTAAATGTGTTCACATGGAGCAGTTAAAATTCCCAGTGTTTTGAACAGATCTTTACAATGAGCTCGACTACTATTTCTGGTTATTATTCTTATGGCTCTTTTCTGGAGTTTGAAAATTGTGTTCATATTTTGTGGATTTGTTCCCCAAAAAAGAATGCCATAGCTAAGAATTGAGTGTACATATGAATAATATGTAACTAAAAGACACTGCATGTTACACACAGATGATAGAATTCTAAGGGCATAACATGCTGATGACATTCTGTTTGCAAGTACCTTTGTGTGTTCGCACCACTTCAGCTGAGAGTCAATATTCATTCCTAGAAATTTTGCATTTGTTACACAGTCTATAGAGGTGCCATCTACATTTAATTTAACATTGTCATTTTTCCTCTTCAAACTGAAGTTCATGGCATTAGTTTTCTTTATGTTTAATGTCAATTTGTTGCTTATTGACCAATCGTAAACTTCCTTGAGAGTTTCATTTGCTTTCTCGGAAAGGAGTTCTCTTGTTCTCTCAGTGACTATAATATTGCTGTCATCAGCGAAGAGAATTTTCTCACCATGAGTAACACTACTGGGAAAGTCATTGATGTATATCAGGAATAGTATTGGTCCTAATATGCTACCTTGTGGAACCCCTATATTAATATGTTTTGGTTCTGATAAGTATTTTACTAAATGTTTAGATCTATTTGAAGTATGTGTTATCTCTACTCTTTGTACCCTATCTGTTAGGTATGATCGAAACCAGTCATTAGCTACCCCTCTTATTCCTAATGCTTCTAATTTATTTAATAGAATCTTGTGGTCAACTGTATCAAAAGCCTTAGAAAGATCCAAAAATATGCCTGTGACACACTCATCTTTATCAAGAGCATTAAGTACAACTTTTGTGAATTCTACTATGGCTGACTCCGTATTTTTGCCACTTCGAAAACCAAACTGTGATTTGCTTAAAAGATTGTATTTATTCAGATAATTCATTAATCTGTCTTTCATAATTGCTTCTATTATTTTTGAGAATGCTGACAGCAGGGAAATGGGCCGGTAATTTTCTATGTCTTCTGCATTACCTTTCTTAAGCAAAGGTACAACTCTTGCCTGTTTTAGCTGCTCTGGAAATGTCCCTGATGTGAAGGATTCATTTATTATATTTGTTAAAGGGCCTTGTATAATCCCTATGCATCGTTTCAGTACACACATTGGTACATCATCTAAGCCTTCTGACTTTTTATTTTTTAGCTTTTGAACAGTTTTATTGACTTCATTCTCTGTGGTTGGAAGTAACATCATTGTATCTAGTGCAACAATTTTTGCAGGTGTTATATTTGTTTTGGGGAATTTTTGCTGTAACTTCTCTGCAATACTTGAAAAATGCTCGTTTACATAGTTTGCTAAGTGTTGTGGATCATTTATTACCTTATCCCCCTCCCTTAGCAGTATGTTATTCTGCGTTTGTTTGCCTCTCCCCGTTTCCTTTTTTATAACATCCCAGACTGCTTTGCTTTTATTCTCTGCATTATATATTATTTTGTCATTAAATGACTTTTTTGCAGCGATCAGCACCTTCCTATAAATCTTTTTGTATCTATGATAGAAATTTAAGAATTCTGGATCATTGTGAATCTTTTTCATGGAACTGAGGTGTTTAAGTGTTTGGGAGGACTTCTTAATACCTGCTGTTATCCATCTGTTTTTGTGAGATGTTGATACAGTCATGCATACTTTTGGAAATGCTGTTTCAAAGTTCAATTTAAACAATGTGGAGAATTTGGAGAATTTCATATTCACATTGGTTTCCTTATACACTTCATCCCAGCTTTGTTTTTCTAGTTCTTTTGAAAAATATTTTATTTTGATTTCTGATAGATGTCGTTTATAGGCTTGTAGTTTAGTGAATGATTCGATGCCTGATTTTACTGTTGTTATTTGACAGAGATGGTCTGATAGTCCGAGATCTTTTACAGCTACATCACATTTTTCCCTGTCTATATTTGTGGCCACATGGTCAATTACTGATGCAGTCATTGTAGTAACCCTTGTTGCACTATTGACCAATAGGGACATGCCAAAACTTTGAAGGATATTTATGAAGGTGCTGCTGGATTCATTTATGATATTAGTGTTGATGTTTATGTCCCCACACAGAATTATGTTGACCTTTGTACTTGAGACTTTATCTAGAACTTCTGTTAATTTATTGAAAAAAGTGTCCACACTACCACTGGGAGATCTATACACACACAAAATAATTAATTTCTTGGTGATATCGAGCCCTGATAATTCAATAGCTGATATTTCAATGTGTTTGTCTTCACTTACTGTACTGAGGTCATGTCTAGATTTGAACTGTGTTCCTTTTCTGATATAAATGCATGATCCTCCACCCCTTGAAGTAGTTCTGCAGTAAGAGTTTGCCCTTTCATACAATGATAATACTACATGTTGGATTTCTGTGTCTCTACACCAGTGCTCAGTAATACAAACTACTGTGCAGTTCAAAGATTGGAGCTCAACTTCTAATGCTTGTATTTTATTTTTTATTGATTGCATGTTTTGATGGAGGATTGTTAAGTCTGTGAAATGCCCCATGTTACTCTTTCCGATGGTTTGTTTTTCTTTGTGACATCTGGTATGTGTGATTTTTGGAGTGTTATAATCTGTCTTGTGAGTGATTGTTTCAGTATTTTTTGAACTGCTAGAGATACTCTTTAGGCAGGGGAACCTGTTGTCTGGATTTATCCTAAAAAAGACCTACTTTTCCTACCTATGACAACAGGTATTTGACCATGTGTGGCCCGAGATCCACCCCCTATACTTTCATGAATCAGCTGTACCAATCTTCCCTTCCCAGTCCTGTTTAGGTGTAGGCCATGCCTAGTGAAACCCCATCTGTTGATAGTCCCAACGGGCACCAGAGAAACATGAGCAAAGTTGGCCGTCCTCAGAGCCATCCCCAGCCCCACATTGATTCGCCTCACAGCTCCATCAAGGCGTGGCTGATCATGACGCCGGAACAGCTCAACAAAGTGTACATTGGTGCCATGAGTCAGGGAAGCTATCTTGTCCAGGTCACCACCTATTTCATATGCCCCATCCCTGTCCAAACTGTTTCCCGCCCCACCCACTATCACTACATGGTCCTCTTTTGTAAAATCCTTACATAAAGACCCTAGGTCCTCTATCACATGACTTAGCCCTGCATTTGGTTTGAAGATACTGGTGGCCTGGTACGCTGCCCCTAAACTTTCCTGTAACTGAGGGCCTACACCTCGCCCATGGCTACTACCTAGCAGCAGCACTTTCTTCTTCCTAACACTTTGTACATTCCTAGGCTTCTTGGCCTCGGTTGAAGTGTGCTGCACATTTCCTGCTCCTCGTTCTACCATGGTTCATGGTTCAATGGGATGATGATAAATAAAAGTTGCGAGTGGATGAGTGTGTTATGCATTGCAAGGCAAAACACAGCCAACTGGGCACGGTATAGCAAGAGCCAACGCTGCAGCACACTACTGGAACAGAAACCTTTCATCATTTTCCACTATGGAAGTGTTTAGAGAACGTGAGCTTAAGTCCTAAACGAACATAGTGTGGATGTGTAAGCCCTCAGCCTTCGTGCACTAAATTCTTCTCATCTCAGTACCACAGCCATCGCCATCGGCGTAACCGTGGAATGCAGTAAGGGGTTGGCTGTTCGACCACAAGAAGCGGCAGCCTGCCCTGAGTTACAAGGGGCTAGCGGAAATTCGCGGGGATAGTCAGCTGCACTGTTTTGCTGCTTTACCTACAACTCAGACTATTGTGGTCGTGACATTTCTTATACCTATTAAGTGTTGCAACAATGTATTTGTATGATTTCAGCTGTTACAACTGCGACTCTTTGGCATCACGGTAATAGGGTACGGTATTTTTTCGCCTGTTTAACTGCACAGTTTTATTTTTCGCTATCGATTTGCTGTAGTACCTTAGAACATATTCTGAGGTCAAACAGAACGACCTCAACGCGAGCCAGCATGAATTTTGAGAATATAGATCATGCGAAACCCAATTCACTTAAAAAGCACAGTTGTCCTGGTGAGTGAAATGCGTTTCGGAAATCAGTAAACACCGTTTTCCCCTGTCTGCCTTGATCTCTGGTATTCAGACTGTCGTTCGAGTCGGGTTGCACGTAGTCGATGTTTTCGGAATCCATGCTGCTTAGCAGGGGGGAGCTCATTCAGTCTGAGGTAACTCGTTACGCCTGAGTTCAGAATTATAAATTTTCTGCTTGACCAAGATTTCGTGCCACCGTGAAGACCAGCCTAGACTTCAGGGTGGCTCTAATGCCACTCTTGATTCCTTGTGGATGGCTTGGAAGTTAATGCTGATAATCTCTGAGAACTGTACACAGTCGTATGCGTGAATACAAGGTGCGCTGATAAAAAGTAAAACATTTATTAACAGTCGGCTGCTACTTGGATAATCAGCACGTGATTACCGACGCAAAAGGTAACACAGAGTTTGACAGTAGGCGTACAAAAAATATCTCGTGACCAAAGACGTAAGCGTAGTTATGGCGATTAGCTTCTTAAAAGTTTACACAAGTACAGATGGAAATTGTGCTCGAATATGTGATACAAATAAAGCAATATACTGATGTGAGTTGGGCGTTTTACTGCTCTGTAACTGGCAACAGGATCGCGTTTACGTGTATGTTATCTGGGCATCACAACCAATTAAAATAAATCCCCCCCCCCCCCATAAGCATAAAAAAGCAAATGTCGGGCTTGGTAGTCTAGCGATAATGAGCGTGCAGGAACAGTAGAAGTCGTGAGTTCGAATCTCGGTGCCTTTTTTTTGTATTTTTAAGTGCAGTGTGCCATGTTTTTGGCTAAATATACCACTTAATCTTTTACCCTTGTTTTCGTCTGTCTGTTGCAGATCCTTTGCTTCAGGAACGGGGAGATGTATCAAGTTGAAATTTTTTTCACATACTGAGGTCGTGTTCCCTTCACGGTGTAAAATATACAGACCTAGAGGGCACTTTCTGTTGACCTACACTAATGAAAATTAGCAAGGAGCAAGGTTTTACAGTACACGTAAAGGAAAAATCCGAAAACTGGGAATTTGTTATTATATCACACGGAAATTGTTATCCAACATCGAACTTCAAATTACAACATCAGTAGTTCTGCGTTCATGTTGACTGGTTCCCAATACTAAACGTCAAATATCGCGCAAGGAATGGCAGTATTGTGTTTCGGAATGTAGCCGTCATCAGATATCCATATGCGATTACTGCATCTGCATATGTCGTTCAAAGTTGCATGTGAAGCAGAACAGACACAGTTAGCCTCAATGCAGAACTTCTAATTACTCTAATAACAGTAATACTTAAATATCTGCAACATTTCGCGGTCCTGTCACCAACTGTATAAACATTAATTTTAATAATGAACAGTCTCAGTTGCACCGTTTATCTAGAATTTACCTGTGTTTCAGTCGGGATAACCCAACCTTCTTCACAATAACAGTATCTACTGTCTGTCCATAGTGGACATCGCCAAGTTAATACTACTAATTCATAAGCTATCGCCAGACTGTAAAACTTATCTGGCACTGCATCGGCCCCACTTCGCGACCGCGATACGGCAGCCACGAGTGCTGTACTGGATCTCCACTATGAACACACAGTAAACATTGTTATTCTGAAGAAGGTTGAGTTATCCCTACTGAAACCTGGGTAAATTCTAGGTAAGCGATGCAACAGAGGCTGTTCATTATTAAAATAATAATACTGGTCGCCTGCTTCCTGCATGACTTTGTCACATTTATACTATTAAAATGAAAACATTCTCGAAAATCTTTTAATCCGTGGGATCGGTATCTTGCCAGGATCAATGTCGATAACGGGTGAAAATAGTCGAGATTCTCTATTCCCGGAACGTATGAACTGTCTACGTACATAATTAAGTTTGTATAACATCCTCAGCGAGCGAGTCCATTTTTTGTATATTATGCAATGTACCTTTTTTCTCTTTTGAAAATGTGTCTTAATGACGTGTAAGATTTTGCAGTTCATGGATGACTGACATGCAATGATTCAAACCCATTACATTCTTATGCCTTGTCTTAAATAACAATGCTGCAATGAGACTGAAAATTGAAACCTATTACAGGGTTGCCACAACTTTCCCCCAAGTGAAAGACCTAAATTGAAAAAAAAAAAAATGTAATGACCTCTGTGTTTCTGAACGTGTGAACAAAAATCTTAAGTACTAACATCAAAATGTTGTGTAATGAACTGCTTGTAGATGGAGAAAGGAAGCCCAATGATTTTATTTTCATAAAGCGAAACCCATTTGGTGACGGAAATATGCATTTTCTTGGAGTTGCGAGACACATTCCTGAAAGCAGTGATGGTATTTAAAATAATCTCAGAAAAAAGTAGGCCTCTCGAAAGAAATGTACAAGGTGGGGAAGAGTTGTGTCAATCAACACTGTAGGTGACTGCAAATAAAATTATGCTTCTACTATGTTCGTAATTGTCGGTTATTACCCACTGAGTTATGTCTATTATCTACAGGTATTGTGTGATTTTTTTTTCTTTCAATAAATACATGACTTCATAGTGTACAAACTGCCTGCGATTGCCACAATTTTTTTTTCTTATCGTCCATTCTTTCAAATATATAAACTACTTTCGAAGTGCCAAAATATACTATAATAAATAAATTTTGTATCAAACGCCGCACTGTACAATATACTTGCTGTGAGACAGTCACGATTCCCGAAATACATCGCCTGGGGCCGAGGAGGGGCACCACAGTCCTAGGTCCATGGTAGTACCCGCACATTAGTGGCAAACTATGGGCTTTGGATCGGCAGGCCCGATCCGTTAGAGAGACCCACAGAAATGGCCTGCAATTTTTGCCCGCCACGAAAGTCCATTCATGTGACCAGCCATTCACATGTCACAGTCACCACGTCGATGAAATGAGACCGCGGCGATAACACACGCAACGGGTAACTCGAGCAAATACTCTGAGCGTAGTCAGCAACTCACCGTAAGGATGATCTTTCAGGCACATAGAAAAGACCATCAAACTCTATAACTAAATTTTTGGCTGCAGCCTTTGTCAGAAAACGAAAGTTGTTGTGACTTTTTTTTACCGCCAGTTCATTTGTCCAGTTGCGGAAGCTGTCAGGCGCTGACGCCACGCTGCAACACACCACTGCCAGGCGGGCTGCATCGAGCACAGCCCCTGTAAATCAGCAAATGCACAGTCCAGCGAGCTAAGAAAGTTGCAACTTGGTCTGCAGAGGTCCTTCGTGCACACGAGACACTAGAACAGGTGGTGCACACAAGCGCGACAGTATCAGTGCTGCTGCGGACCTTTCGCTGCATCCACTGGAGTGTAAGTGTGCCTCCCGGGCAGTCCCGTCGTAGCCGACAATTGGTGCCCAGCATCGCCTCCGACTGCACGCCGCCTTCGCTTCCTGTCCACAGTGTTAACTATACAGACGGCGCTTCTACGAAATCGGCAAAAAATTAGATACACCATTTAAAGAATATTATGTTTTTGATGAAAACAACACTGTCAAAAATTCCCTTTAACTAACAGCTAAAATTAAAAACTTTTCCATTTCTGATGATGGTAATTCCGTATCCTTTAACGTAATTAATTTACTTGCTAACATTCACATTTATGAGACTATTAAAATTACTGATGAGAATCTTCTCCAACACAAAAACCTAATGTACAAGAAATTAAAGATGTCGTTAGGTTATTACTTCTGATACTCTCCTACAACTATTTCCAGTTTAACGCTGAAATTTTTTTTACGACCTTAAGCCTTTGCCGTGCCCATTTGTATAACAAGTACGCTTGCCAACAGTTTTGTTAAACATCACAAAAGGCAGTACTGTAAGAAATTGGTGTGACCTGAGCAATTTTCCAGTCTTTAGGTACGGATCTTTCTGTGAGCGGTTGTATATAATTACTAAACATGGAGCTATTGTATCAGCACACTCAGAGGAACTTGACTGGTATACAATCATTAAAGGCAAGGCTTCCGTTCCAAAGTGATTTAAGGTGCTTTGCTACACCGAGGATATACACTTCTATGCTTCTCATTTTGGCACTTTCTGTTGACTGGGCTTCGGGAATGCTTACTTCGTATTCTTTGCTGAAGGAGTTTCGGAAAACCACGTTTCTTAACTCTACTTTAGAGGCACTGTCATCAGTGACTCCACTGTTACTTTCGCCCAGTGAAGGTACTGATTGCGTCTTGACACTGGTGTACTCTATGCATGACCAGAATCTCTTTGGGTTTTTCGCCAGATTTCGAAAAAAATGGCTCTGAGCACTATGGGACTCAACTGCTGTGGTCATTAGTCCCCTAGAACTTAGAACTACTTAAACCTAACTAACCTAAGGACATCACACATATCCATGCCCGAGGCAGGATTCGAACCTGCGACCGTAGCAGTCGCACGGTTCCGGACTGCGCGCCTAGAACCGCGAGACCACCGCGGCCGGCGCCAGATTTCGAAACAGAGTTTTGTTGCGGAAATTATCAAGAGCATCTCACACTGTAGTAACCGCTATATTTAGAACTTCTGCAAAACATTGCCAGTCTTGCGGATTTTGGATTCTTTTAGATTTGGCATGCTTTTTCGTTACTTCTGCAACAGCGATTTCACCCGTTTTGTCCATGGGGGATCAGTACCATCACTTATTAATTTATGTGGTATATATATCTCTCAATTGCAATCGATACTATTTCTCTGAAATCATTCCACATCTTTTCTACGCTTACATGATCAGATCGGAAGGAGTGGAGGCTGTTTCCTTAAAAATCGTTAAGAGCATTGTCACCTTTTTTTAAACAGATGTACTTTAAGTTTCTTTTTGATGGTTGTAGGTGTTACAGTATTCAGTGTACAGGCAACTGACTTGTGGTCGCTAATCCCTGTATTCGTCATGATACTACCTATTCATCCAGGAATATTTGCTGCTAAGAGGTCAAGTACGCCTTCGCAATCATTTATGCTTCGAGTGGGCTCACGAACTAATTGTTCAAAATAATGTTTTTAGAAAGCATTCAGTACAATTTCGGCTGACGTTTTATGCGTACCGCCGCCTTTAAAGGTATAAATTTTCCAGCATATCGAGGATAGATCGAAATCAACACCGACTATAATTGTGGGAGTGGGGTACCGATTTGAAATGAGACTCACGTTTTCTTTGAACTGTTCAGCAACTATATCCTCTCAGTCGGGGTCGGTAAAACGATCCAGTTTAGTCCGAATGACAAGTATAGCCTCTACCCATACTGTTTCGCAGGAACTATCTACTTCAGTTTCACTACAAGGTAAACTACTTCTGACAGCAATAAATACTCCAGCACCAACTATGTTTAATCTATCCCTTCTGAACGTTGTTAGGTCATTTGAAAAAATTTCGGCTTAACTTATTTCCGGCTTTAGCCAGCTTTCCGTACCTATAACTGTTTGAGCTTCAGTGCTTTCTATTAGGGCCTGGAGCTCTGGTTCTTTCCCAACACAGCTACGATAATTTACAACACCGACCGTTTCTACAACCACCTTACTGTGTGTTACCTGCCCCCTTTCAGACAGACGCCATTTCTATGTTTTCCTGAGACCCTCTAACCTAAAAATGCACCCCAGCCGCCCCCACTACCCGTGTAGTGGACTCCTGACGTATTAAGCGGAATCATGAAACCCACCACACTATGGCTCAAGTCAAGGAATCTGAGGCCTACACAGTCACGTAACTGCCTGAGCCTATTATTCATACCTTCCACTCGGCTCTGCACCGAAGGACCACAGTCGGTTCTGTCGATGATGGTGCAGATTATGAGCTCCGCCTTAAACTCGCTTAACCATATCCGCTAAACAAAAGGAGAGAGAATCTCCAACAATCCAAAGCGACACACGCCATTGGCACCGAGTTGGGCCACCACCTGCAGTTGGGTGCACCCTGTACTCTTCATGGCATCCGGAAGCACTCTTTACAAATCAGGACTGACTCCCCAACCTTGTGCACACTGCCGTCGTTCCCCTCCTTGGCAGCCATGTTACTAAGGCGGCCAATTACGTGCCTATTATTGGAGTTCCGAACTACCAGCAAACTCACCTTCTGTGAACACACAGAATTTGCGTTCCAAGAAGCTTCCTCTGGAGGCCCTACGATCGGCCCCTCGCAAAGTCTTTCGCTGCCTGCCATACTTTGGAATGATCTCTCACTCGACCACAGGTGAGGGATCAATCTCAGCGCAGCAGACCAACATAAATGTAGGATAATGACATCACTGCTGCTCGAAGATCTGCAGTCAGAGAAGACAACTCCAAATGCAAGGGGAAAAGACACAAGATTGCTGTAAGTAAATATCAGAAACTTATTTATTATAAAGAACATTCCTAGATGTTGAAAGCGACCGAAATTGTTAATTCTACTTACGATGTTTTGAAAGAATGAACTTATATGGTAAAATGAACCAAGTCTGCTTTTCTTCATGGTTACGTGACGTTACGTATATATCTGTTTTGTATTTTTATTCGTCAATGCCTTCCGTTTAAGCTCACTCAAGCTAAACAGGTCTCTGCTGCCAAGTCATTATCAATTGTCATTGATGAAGGGTGAAAGCAAAGGAAAGAGTATTCATTTTCTTTTGCCTCATGGCGGATTTAGGGAGTTGGGATGCATGGCAAAAGCGCATTCTTACGCGACTTTGGTAAAAATAAAAGTACTTTTATACCGTAACAGCGTTGTGTACGTTGATTATGACTCTATGATCATACTGATATACTAAAAAGGACAAACAAACCAGCATCTACTGCAACGTGGATAGTAGTACGAAAAGATTTGTTTTTACTTTTTAGACATTACTCCTGACTAGAAAATTCGAAGCGCAAAGGACCGTTACAATCGAGTCTGCACAATTCGAAGTTCGAATAATTAATTCTATTTAACTCGACTTTACTCTAGATGAAATCAGGAAAAATCGAAATAAAATTTTTATATTCTTTTTACTAACGTATTTCCAGTTTTCTTACATGTTTTTTGCTTTAGTATTTGAAACGGAAGGTACACACAAATGTTCGAAAATACATAAATTCAGCTTCATTCATTTTTCAATGCTGAATCAACTGTCACGAATGGTTGCTTTTTGTCAATTAAGTTTCTCATAAAGGACCTTATGTCTTTGGAGCTAGCTTGTCACTCCTTATTTGTATCTGAGACTTCTGTTCCCAGACTAACCGTAAATGTCTTAGCGTTCCGTAAAGCTATAACCTCCGACATATACCTTTTGTACCCTCCATTGAGTAAGGCAATACCATAAACTTTCGCCTCGCCCGGTCTGCTTGCTCCCGCTTTTTAATACTTATGAGCAACATTATCTTTCCGCTCGATGATCGTTTGCAGCTTGGATGGTGGAATCCCGAAACAATTCGTTACCTGCTACTTCTCGTTGCATTCCACAGCGTCGAAACTCGTTTCTGTTTTACGAATGTCGAAAACTTCCTGAAAAATATCCTAAAGTGAAAAACGTCTACTTTCTCCGTGGTAGAAGTTCCTTGTGTGACAAAATGGCGTCAGATTTGAATCACTATTAATTACGAGACTGACAGTGCGAAAAACAAAGGTTAAGTCCACGTGGTTGTCACTTATTGCCTGTATTGGCATATGCGGGTCATTGTTAGGAATCATCTTTATGTAAAGTTATAAACTGGTGTAGCTGTAAGCTAGGATTCTCATTTGTGTGTCATTGCGATGAACAGCTTAGGGAGCGCCGCTAGGAGTAACAGAAAATAAAAATATTCGTCGGAATATAAACGAAAATCTATATTGAGTTTAAACCTACGACACAAAGGGAGAGTTCGTCTCAGGACTTGTAAATATGCTCTAAATTACAGAAAACGCGAGAAAAGCCCTCCCAGAAGCCTAAATAGGGCAGCGCTGAGAGAAGGCGTCAGCTCCCTCAGAGTCGGAAAAAAAGGAAGAAATTGCGCAACGCGATAACGTACTCAAAGGCTATATCGTACCCCAGCCACTGAAAAGTCCAAAATTGTGAGTGTGAACACTGTAATAAAGATATTGATAACTTAATTTCATATTAATATGAAACACATGTTACGATTTTATCCCGACGTTTTCACGAAAAATCTACGGCGCAGACCTGAACTGCACACACAGAAATTTATTTGCAACGGATTAATAATATGCTGTGGTATTTCGTGCATTGTTAAAACAACTGATGAAACAGACAGAATTATCTGGTGTAAGCTAGGCGTTGACTTGTAATTATAGAATGTCTGCGGGTCGTTTTGATATGACAGTCGCCTCGATTAGTGAAGAAGTTGCTTCGGTTTTCTCGAGGCATTTGGGAACAGGTTGAAACAAACGATTAACAACCGTCGACTGCATACAGTCGCAAAGGCTGATTTCAAATGTCTTTGGTAACTGTAAAGCTACTTCACCTGGGTAGGGGGGACAGCTACTAGTCGGAGGTAAACACTTCCCCCTCACAGCGTTCTAATGTTGCCGGCTACACTATGCCACTCAGCGTCCGATGTAAACACAGCCGGCAACAGGAAGTGTGACAGGTCTACCAGACCGAGTTCAGAGCAGGAAACGGCCGGGGTCCCCGGTGGTCTAGTGGTAAGGGGGTCTGGAACGTTCCAGCGCCTCGGCTGGGGCTATTCGCCCCAGCCGGGCCGGGGTTCAATCCCCGGCCGGCGCTGGAATTTTCAGATTTCCGAACACTAGCCTCCACCTCTGCCCTGGCATGTGGCGCATGCCGGGCACCCCCGTGGGGTCCGTGCTTCGGATCCCACGTGGAGCTCACTCCCACACTACAAAATATACCTCATTATGCTGCTGCAATCACTTATTTTAAATTTTAATACGCACACTTTCTTCACCAGACCACATCCACATATATTTTCCAGGTACTTTCTACATAAGACATCTCACTGTCGCAAGAAACTGCATAGTATCATGAACATTTGTAGGATTGCAACAATGAAATGAAATCCTCACTAAAAAAACTAATAAGTTTTATTTTCCTTTTTGTGCTAAATGCTGCTAAGATAAATACCAAAACAGCTTTCATTTTCTTGTAGGTAATTATGAAAGTAAGTTTGGCTATAATACTGAATAAATTATCTCAATGTCAAAGAAATGCAAAATATTATATCAATACCATCACACAAGATATTTTCAGGTGTCTCAGTCTGCCTTTTCTTTTTAGTATCCTGATTGATTATACGATAATAAATAAATTCTGTATCAGAAATCGTTTCGTAACAGTTCACACTCAGTGCCATTTATAAGTGAATATTGTCAGTAATTGTAGTTTCAAAACGAACACAGGCCTTTTTTTCAAATTATTCAAGTGTCAAAATGAGATTAAGATAGGATACAGGTCACTAATGAGATAAACTCTTTGTTTGTATGATACAGGATAATTCTCCTGGTCTTATGTCAGCTGAATGCTAAATTAAACAGTTAACATTTAAAAAAATGAATTTTACTGACAGGTCTACATGTCTCATATAATATTTCTGTTGGTAGTTTCATGACAACCTCTAAGGCTCAGCTTTATATAAAAGTACCTTGCAGGTCAGAAAAGAAATTTTATTACTACCTCTACAGATTCAGTTGGTCTATTGTTGTTGTACTATTGTTGCATTGCGAGAGAGAGACTGCTACTATAGCTGTTTTCTTTTGCTATTAAATTCCGTGCCATATCTCCATTCTAAATGCTAAAAGGCGTGGATAAAACTTTTAGCAATACTATTTCCTTTTCACCACATCGCTGCTAGGTGTCGCTACTGGTCCCTCATACAGTCAGTTGTCTGTAGCGCAGGGCTTCGCTACCAGAGGGCTCTAGCGGAGCTGGCGACGACTCACTCTGCCGGGATTTGCTGCTTCACTCCTGAACGAGTACGCCAGCTGAGATACCCGCTAAATCCTCACACTAAACGAGAAGCGTAATAGCACCAATACCAAATAAGGCAACTCGTGGTCAGTGCGAATATTTTCAAACCACCACTATGATAACTCCTAGCTGAAAATACTGATACAAACTATTTGCAGAGGAATGGAGCACCTTTCAGAAGCTGATTTAGAGGAAAATCAATTTGGAGGGAACAGCACCTATATTTATAACATCTTTCGATACAGAAAAAACTTTTGACGATGTTGACCAGAATATACAGTTTGAATTTAAGATGTAACCAGGAATAAAATATAGCGAGAGAAACATTACTTAGAACTCCACCAGAAATGAGACAGAGGCTGTACAAGTCGAAGGACATAAAAGTAAGGCAATACGTGAGAAGTGAGTGAGACAGCGTTCTAGTCCATTGCCTGATGTTATTCATTCTATATGCACGGTGTTTCACACTACTCGTGACTATACAGGGGATTTAACTGATCAAGTTTTACATAGGAATCTACTTCTGAAAACGTCATCTTGCCATGCTACAGAACGTCAAAGTTATAGGAACCGGCAACTACAAAAATAGATGGATCCCATGAAGATGTTACAAACTTTCTAAGATGATGCAGATGGATAAATGCGTACATTTGTGATTATGTCCTTGCACCGGAAAATTATAACAGAAAACCTTTCTGTTACCTCTGACAGTATGTAGCGTTATCGTTGTTGCTAGGATGTAGGACAGGAAACTTGCAGAGGCGGTGGTATGGAACGAAAGAAGAAAACAATGTGCAGTACACCTAGGCTGTAAGATGCATACATCATGAACCATGAGCACTTGTTCATCATCGCTTGCGTGAAAGCCATCTCCACTATTGAACAAGTGCTTACAGCTCCAGAATTATGCAGTTTAGAGTCCATGTTTACTGCACTTTTTTTCTTGTTTCGGTCTATACTGCCGCCTCTGAACTTTGCCTACCCTACAATCCTAGCAACAACAGTACCAGTACATGTATTCCACTGTCAGAGGCAGGATAACGATTTTCACTTACAACTTTCGACACGTTTGTTTCCGGTACAGGGGCCCTTACCTCAAATCGATACATTTGTCTGTTTCCATCATACTAGGAAGTTTGTAACACAATCACGGATCATCTTGCATATACATACATTTACTGGAGCTGGCGCCTGTGACTTTGATGCTCCACAGCGTCGGTGGGTGACGTTTGCAGGCATGAGTTTCTACGTAAAACTGCAAGCTCTAGAAGTGTTGTGGCTCAGTGGTCTGAAGAAGATGATTCTTGCGAGGAAGGAAATATATTTGAAGATGCAAGTAGTGACGAATTAGCCAATGAACCTGCAGATGTGAATATTGAGGCAGATAGCAGTCCTTCCGATAATATTACTTCATCAGAGTCTGAAAATGGAGCACCACCACAAAAAAGTATAGAAGACCACACATACATTAGTCGGAATGGAGCGATTTGGAAATTAGATCCTCCTGCAACTTTTCGTACGCCTGTCCATAACATCGTAAAGAAGGCATCTAGTCCAGCCCTTGGTTTGAATACCTGTAAACCTAAGGATGCCTGGGACTATTTCATCTCCAAGGAAATGATCATCTGCACAAATATTGAAGGCAGAAGAGTGGCTGCTTTACGTGGAAAAACGTTTTGCTTGTTGGAATGGTGGGTTTTCTTGGTCTTTTACTGCTTTCTGGTGATGAGAAGACTTGGGATGTCCTTATTAGAGAATTATTCTAGGATGAAAAGGAAAATCCTACATAGAAGGCTACCTTGTCAGTAAATAGATTCGAGGATATAAGGAGAATGATTAGATTTGATGACAGGCGTACCCGTGAAGCTCGATCTGCAGATGATGCAGCAGTTCGCTATGTATGTGAACTATTTCTTGATAAGTGTAGAAATAGAATGAATCCCAATCATTCGCTCACAGTTGACGAACAGCTAGTCCTAATCCGTGGAAGATGCAGCTTCACCCAGTATATGCCCTCTGAACCAGCCAAGTGTGGCATAAAAATATTTTTGTTATGTGATCATATGCTTTAGAGGGAACTGTTTACACGAGAAGGAAGCCCCATGAATTTATTCAGAAAAATCTTGGATTGAATGTAGTGAAAGATCTTGCTAAAAGCATTCAATGATCATCAAAAAATATTACCGTTGACAACTTCTTTACTAGTGTGCTTCAGAAGCAAATTACAGTGGTGGGAACAATCAAACAAAATAAACCAGAAATTCCTAATGAGATGAAACCATCTGTCTCAAGAGCAATTCATTCCTCTTTGTTTGCATTTATAGGTGTCATTACAATGGTGAGTTATCTTCCCAATAAGAAGAAGTCTATAGTTCTCATTAGCACAATGCAATACGACAGAAACATTGATGAAACTCATGCAAAAAAAGAAACCAGATGCAATAAACTTCTATAACTCTACGAAGGGTGGAGTAGATAAATGGACCAGAATATTCGTTATTACACTTGCAAGAGACAAACGAGAAGATGTCCATTTGCATTATGGATGAATATGATGGACATCGCAGCAATGACCACTGAAATTTTATTTTCCGCCCAACATCTGACATACCATAGTGGAAGAAGCAATAAAAGGCGTTTGTTCCTAAGAGGTTTAGCAGAGGAAATGGTAAGACCTCTAATGGAACTTCATATTCAGATCCCTAATCTTCCAAAGAAAATCGTTGATGATTTGCGAAGATGTCATATTGCCGAACCAACTACATGTTTCAGGAAAAAGAAGAAGATGCAATTATTGTCCATATAAGAAACACAGGAAAAGTGCTATGACATGCATTAAGTGCAAACCCAACATTTGTAAGGAACATAGTGGCGTTCTTTGTGCTTCTTGTTTGTCACATGTTGGAAACTAAGAAAGACGCAATTTTATGTGAACAATGAATAATAACTTTTTATAAAAATATATATAATATACATAATACTGTGAATAATGAGCATGTTTTAATTGAAGAAATTGGTTGTAATAAGTGTTTTAAAATGTAAACTGCAAGTTATAAGTGAATTAATAAAATAATTTGTATATGTTGTTTGTAAAGGAAAGTAACTAATAAAAATTCACTCTTAGAGTTTTATATAAAAAATTTTAATCAGGCCCACCAGATCCTGTCACTGTATCTTAGGAATCTTGCAATATGACAAAAAATTTGACACAACGAAATTTAACTCCAAAGAATGAATATGTGGAAAGAGGAAAATTTTAAATTAGGTCAGGGCCTTGGAGGCCCTGCATATGCATTCACGTGTGTTTTCGGCACCATGCATCCTAGCGTTAAGAGAAACAGAATGTTTGCATAAAGGCAAACCGCCGGGCTGTCCCCGAGTGAATGATACAGACGTCGAACGCATCCGCCACAGTTTCACGAGGGGTCCGCAGAAATCCGTTCGCCGTGCAGCTCGACAGCTCAGCACGCCCCCGATGTCCGTCTGGCGTCTATGCGTCGACGTTTCTGCATCAAACAACATTAAATTCAGCTACTGCGAGCTGTTCGTGAGGGTGCTAACATCGTGTGAAGTTCCGTAATTTCACTCTTGGCAAGGTGGAGCATTGCTGTTTTCTCCCACAGTTAGTGTTTAGTGACGAGGCAACACTCCATTTACACGGAGAGGTGAACTGTCATAATGTGACAATATGAGGTACGGGACAACCACAAGAAGTTGTACAACATAAAATATACTCTCCTAAATTTAATATTTGTATTATGTATTCCTATTTTTTGTCTGCATCCTAGATATTTATAGGCATCTGATTATTCCAGCGCTTCTATGCAGTCGCTGTGGTTATCCAATATGTAATCATCTTGTTTAGTGTGTTTTCCCTTGCCTATGCTATTTTTCTTACATTTGTCTGTTCCAAAAGCCATATTTATATAATTGCTGAATACTTATGTTATCTTCAGTAATTGGTTGAGTTGTTGATTTGTTGCTGCCAGTAGTTTTAGATCATCCATGTGTGGGTATGTTCCAGTAATATTGTATCCATAATTTGTATAATTTAGCATGTTGGATAGTGGGTTCAGAGCAAGGCAGAACCAGAAAGGACTTAATGAGTCTCCTTAGTATATTCGACGCTTAATCTGTATTGGCTGTGATGTGATATTATTTGAATTTGTTTGGATATTAAGTGTCGTTTTTCATTACTATGTTTAGGAACTGTATCAATTTAGGATCTACTTTGTATATTTCCAATATTTATAGTAACCATGAGTGGGGTACACTATCAAAACCTTTTCGGTAATCAATGTATGTGTACTGTAGCGACCTTTGTTTAGTTTTAGCTTGATATGTTACCTCTGCATCTATTATCAGGTGCTCTTTACATCCTCGTGCTCCTTTGCAACAGCCTTTTTGTTCTTCATTTGTAATTTTGTTCTGTGTTGTATGTATCGTTATTTTCTGTGTAATGACTGAAGTTAATATTTAGTATACTGTTGGTAGGCATGTCATGGGGCAATAATTTGCTGGGTTTGCTGTGTGTGCTTGATCTTTAGGTTTTAGACACGTTATTCCTTGTGTATGTGTATCAGGGAATGTGTATGGGTCTGCAATGTAACTGTTAAATAATTTAGTTAGATGTGAATGTGTTGACGTGAACTTCTTTAGGCAGAAATTTGCTATTTTATCTTTTCCAGTGGTTTTCCAATTGTGTGTAGAATTAATTGCTTTGGTCGCTTCATGTTGCAAAATTATCACTTCAGGCATTTGTGGTATCATCTTTTATGTCTCTGTTTCCGCTTGTATCCACCGTGCATGTCTTTAATGTTGTATCAGGTTTGACCATATGTTGCTTCAGAAGTGTTCCATGTGTGTTATGTTTGGTGGATTGTCTATTTTAATGCGTGTGTTATCTATTGTCTGGTAAAATTTCTTTTGGTTTGTGTTGAATGTTTGGTTTTGTTTCCTTCTATTTTCACTTTTTTTGTATGTTCTAAGTCGTTTGGCCAATGCTTCTAATTTCTGCTTCTTTTCATCTAATTGCTCTATCGCTTCTTGTTGTGAGATTTTACCTAACCTTTTTCGTTTTTTATATGATATTTCTTTTCTTAGAAATTGTGTTAGCTGTCTGATGTCTTCTCTCAGTTTTTCTATTCCGATCTGTAGCCTGTGTTGCCATGCAGGTTTTGTGGGTTTCTTCTGTGTGTTGGTTGGTTCTGATGTCTGTCTAGTGTGTAAATTTAGTGTAGAGAGTGCTCCTATTTAAACCAGTAGTTGTAACTCTCCCATAGTTGTTTTTTCATTTATTTTGTTGTGTATGATTGTGTTGATAGTTTTTATTGTTGTTTCGACTTGTGGGTTATTTGGCGGTGTATGCAAGAATGGTCTAATGTCTGTATTTGTGTCTTTGTATTCTATATATGTCAGCTGAAATTTTTCTTTTATATCTAACATGTGTGTCACTTCGTGTTCTATTTGTACTTGTTCTGGTGGCAGTCTTAAGATTTCGTTTCCCTTTGATTGTTTAATTGATGCGTGTTGTTCTTCGTTTGTTTGCTCTGGGATGTGTGAGTCCATTACTGTATTATTTTCTTCTTCTTCTGATTGGGCATTATTTTGTTCCAGTATTTGTTGTACTCGTTGTTTGATGTTTTCTAATTCTGATTATTACACAGATCTGATCAGCTAGTCGTTGTTCTGTTAAAAATTTTAATTCTGGGCATCTGGTAGTAAATGTTGTGTATACTTGTGATCTGTATCCAGTTGTATTGGTTGCTAGGTTTGTTGCTTGTTATTATTATTATTTCGTTGTTGTTCTGTTGGTTAACGTGTGTGTAGCGTTGCCAGGTTACTTGCTACAGTAATTTCTTTTTTTTTTTTTTTTGCCTTTGCTAGAGCCGTCTTTTAAGTTTGCAGGAGCCACCGCTAGTTGCTTCTATTGGATTGCGACATTACTGTTCTTTCGAAATGTGCCGTTTGTTACTCTTAAAACCAACATGGAGAGCTCCCCAGCGGTGGGGTCGACTTTTTGAAACCAAATAAGCGGTAGTGTAACTCAAGACCCCCCAGTATCAGACCCTGCATCCAGGTGGGCCTCCGTTTGCAAGTAACTGACGCAGAAGAGTTTGGAATTTTGCGTCATGCTATATAGCGTTAAGGAAGTCTTATTCCATAGTCTGGTTGCGTGTCATAATGGTTAGGACAGAAGCTTAACCATGCCTCGTCAGGTGCAGTAAATTTTTTTTAAAATCCTTATCGAAATGACTTTGGTGCCTATTTTTACTCAATTTATTGTTTTAAATGTAATTTCTTTCGTTCTATTCCTCTGTCACATCGTTTTAATCACCGTATGAACTTTTCCATTTGTTTCATTTTTCTTTACATCATTCTTCTTCCAATCGGAATTTTTGTGAATGTGTATTTTATTGTACCTATCTGTTTGACTATTCAATTACTTCAAAACTCCGATAAATTAATTAAAAAAACAAAAGACGAAATAATCTATTTATATTGACTGTGCATTAACGTGAAAAACGTATTTTTCGTTACAAGACGTGCCTTTTTTTGCATGGTAATCGACATACAAATATTTAAAACATAACCTAAATTCTTTGTGTACTATGGAAATGTATGGTAGATGAGGATATGAATGAGAGAAAGTTTTCTAAGTAAAACACAATTCAAGCAATGTGAGAAATCGATATAATGAACACAATAACGAAAACACAGGGCCATAAAAATAGGAGAAATTAAATCGGAATTAATACATGAAGATAATTAAAAGTTCACGAACAAATATTTCCAGTGGAAAATGGATGATAAGAAGAAAAATTAGAGCAAATGAAGAAGTTCATATCACTATTGAATCACGTGACCGAGGAGCGGAAATAAAAAAAAATATATTTACATCAGTTGAATGAAAATGATTATCAATATCACTTCGATAAACACCTAGCATAGATTTCTTCCTCTGGTGAGATTCGAACCCACAACCTCATGCATGTGAAGCTAGTATCCTTTCCAATACCCTCACAACCAACTTAGGTCATTCGGCTTTCTTCACGTTATTGAGTCTCACACAAAATTCAGAATTTCTTTTCTCGTCAGTTCCTCGAAAACGTCTACCCACCAGGATGAATGGCTGCACTGTGTGATACTTGGGTGCTTAACCTACATAACCATATAGATGGTTACAGAAAGTCGATCCTACCCCTGGAGAAATCTCCTTGTAAGACATAACGAAAGAGTGCCGCCGTTTCATTATATCTACTGATACGGTGGTGGACACACAGTTAGTAGTGTAGCCATAGTAACACAAACGGTCTGAAAACTGCACGATCTAAGCAACGAGGGACTACCTCGCACTTAGTCCAATGGAAAATCTCCAGAATTACTAGAAGACTTGTAGCCAATGAACCGAGTCCCCTGAAGTCATTTAGTCCGTAGCGACTGTTGAGAACCTTCAGAGCAGTCATTAGGATTCGCACTCTACTACTTCGATGTTACACGTTCGGTGTCCTACTCTATGGAGCTGAGTCATGGACTGTATTAGGCATTTGAAATGCGATCGTATGGAAAAATATTAAGGATACCATCGACAGATTTAGTCAAAAGTACGGCGGTACGAAAATGTAGAAATTCTCAACAGCATCCAGAGAGCAAAACTCGATTGTTTTGGTAGCGCAATTCCGCAACAACAAATAAAACCTGTTGAAATTAATAATTAAAGGAAACATTAATGGCCGGCAGTCTGGACGAGCGTTTCTAGGCGCTTCAGTCTGGAACCGTGCGACCGCTACGGTCGCAGGTTCGAATCCTGCCCGGGAAATGGGTGTGTGTGATGTCCTTAGGTTAGTTAGATTTAAGTAGTTGTAGGTTCTAGGGGACTGATGAGCTCCGATGTTAAGTCCAATAGTGCTCAGAGCCATATGAACCATTTTTTGAAAGATTAATGGAATATGTGATCCACGACGCACAGGATTAACCTGGCTAAATAACTCAAACCAGCAGTTTGGGTTCAGCACTGAATCAATGTTCTGAAAAACCATGGACGGACAACAGATCATGCTATCGATCGGCAGTGTTACTGGAGGACGAGGTACTTAAGAGAGGAAGAATGACAATGCTTAAAAATTACATAAATGCTCACCATTAAATCTAATACTCCACTCATATAATCGCGCTAGCTGCCATTACAATTAATCTGCAATTGGCATACAGTTAAAATTTTTTGAACCTAGTGCTCTTAACAGCACTCATGTCACCACTTATTTTAATCAATGTACGTATTTTCTCAGACATCCACCGTACGAGGACGCACTGAAAAGTAATGTCGACAGATGTTTTACGTGAAAACTCGCAAAGCTTTTTAAATAAAACAAACTTCATTAAGAAACTTCCTGGCAGATTAAAACTGTGTGCCCGACCGAGACTCGAACTCGGGACCTTTGCCTTTCGCGGGCAAGTGCTCTACCAACTGAGCTACCGAAGCACGACCCACGCCCGGTACTCACAGCTTTACTTCTGCCAGTATCCGTCTCCTACCTTCCAAACTGGAAACTTCATTAACATTCTACATTGTATTCTTCACGTCTATAAATTTATTTCTCAAGACACTCACCCTCGGAACCAGCAAAATTTCCCCAACTAGATACTATTTTGTTGACACCGTCACAGTGTATTGTTTGACTATGTTAACAGAGCCACAACCTTACCCCTGCTTGCACCGCTTGACACAACTGAAGTGCTCAAAGGTTTTCTTAGTTTTGCGATAGACGAAAATCGAGACTGTGTGTAGGATGACCGACGGCAGTGAACCAAGGACGTCGGCTTGCTGCAGATGCCGCAGCGATCGAGTGTAGTTTGGCACTGCCGTGCTCAAGGAGAGTGTGCTCCACATGCGGACGAAGTCTTCGAATTCGTTCTTTTAGTTTTGTGAGCTCTTTCTCACCCACCAACATAGTCACTCAGATAAGAGAGGTAACTATCCAAAATAAGGATAAACACTTGTTACAAAACGCTCCTTACGCAAAATCAGAGGGCTGTAGGAATCCAAAGTAAAGATGTAGAATGTTACTGACTTCATCAAATAAAACAGACCGAGTCATTATCTTCTCAGCACGCCGTCGTGTTATAAGCACAAAAATCCAAAAAATTGCTCTGAAACAAAGTATGCTGTATTTTTAAGTGAAGATCTTTGTAATGTACATCTGTATTAAACGTTATGCTGGTGATATATGGTGACAATGCGTATTTATATTTACAATGAAGAGAGATTGACCAGTGGCCAATATACAACTAAAACCAAGTTGTCAGATGGATATTAACTGCAATGGATTAGTGGAGAAATACAGGGATGAAGAAGTAGTTCGATTGTCTTGCCGCATGCATGCTGTAGAGCACATCTTCCACCGGACTGCCTTGATGATGCATGGATGGAAACAGCGTAGCAAATGCCCGGTGGCGAAAAGGTCATGAATTCGTTGACTATATAGTCAGTCAATAGATGGAAAATCCTAGTACACCATCTGAAATGTGGAATTGGTGAAGACAGACAGTCGACCGAAATTATATCGAAATAAATTCATGCTTAACTTGTCTTCAGTTGCGTTAGGTAACACCTCGATAGCTAACACATCTGCGTTCAGAGAATTTATTTCGAAGTGATTTCGGTCAGCTATCTACCGTCATCAATTCGATGCACAGGACCATGAATACTGTCGAAGTTTGGCATAGCAAACGATACTCAATCAGGCAAAGGTATCTGAACCTACAATTTCTGATCAATATGCTAAAGGAGAATGTAATAAAATCAATACCTGAAATTAAAAAAAAAAGTAATCCGTCGGTTAGCCTATTCAGTGAAAGAGATTAAAAATAAATCCGTGTTGAAAAGGAGTTAAAGATATTTTAAGAATACATAATGACTTGGTGGATTTAAGGAGTTTAAAATGTACGTCATTCGTACGAAAAGTTCGTAAAATAAGACAGAAGTAATGTTGTAGAACGGAAAATGTAAAAAAAATATTTTTTTAAACACGGCTATGCACTATGTGCATAGACAGCCTTAAGCCTAGATAAAATGTGGAGGGGCGATCTTATTACAAAACAACAGGCACAGCCTCCCCATTGTCGCGGCTTCCCTTGCAGGTCGCAGAAACCGCAGCTAAAATGTATGTGGCCAGAAACACCACGTTGACTCACGGGTCGCCGAGTCCACGGCCGCAGAAGCCCATGACACCCTTTAAGAGGCGGCGAGGCATCTCGTACAGTAGTTATATGAGAGTGAATTTATTCCTCGCTCCTCATGAGACATCATCAAACTTATTTTCCTGCTTCTGGAGTGTCTACAGCGAGTATGAGGGAATCCCGAAACGTGACATCTTACTTTTGTACTGCTCTTCGTTCCACACCTTCAAGGACGAACTTCTTTTCTGTGGCACTCGAACACTTGTACTTCTTCGATGTCATTTTCACGGCGGATCTATGTACTGTGCTTATGCTTTATTGAGAAAACACGGGAATTTTTCAAAGTGTTTAGGGATGAAACGATTATCTTAATAACCGATAAAACAATTCCAGATATCGAGTAATATGTACCGGCTGGCACTTCATTACGAAATGTTTACGGGGCTATCTGTTATGACAGTCGCATCCGTTTATGGAATGTACCGAACACAGGAGGTTTCTTCGGTAAACAGAAGTTCTTACATGGGTCTTGACAACACGACCGAATTACAGAGGTTCAAATAGTGAGACGCGACTGTGTGGAACTGCATAGGCAGATTTCGGTCCCTGGAAATAATTGTAACTCAACTAAGGACTTTATAGCGACACGAACGTCAGCCGGGTAAATAAGTCCCACACTAAGTGGACATCCAGCGGACGCAGGTAAACACTTCCTGTTACACCACGCCACTGCTGCCTCGGTGTAAACACGGAGGACAGCAGGAAGTGCACTACGACCACTAGCTGGACTCCAGAGCAGGAAACAGCCGGGGTCCCCGGTGGTCTAGTGGTAAGGGGGTCTGAAACGTTCCAGCACCTCGGCTGGGGCTATTCGCCCCAGCCGGGCCGGGGTTCAATCCCCGGCCGGCGCTGGAATTTTCAGACTTCCGAACACTAGCCTCCACCTCTGCCTTGGCATGTGGCGCATGTCAGGCACCCCCGTGGGGTCCGTGCTTTGGATCCCACGTGGAGCTCACTCCCACACTACAAACTGTACCTGATTATGCTGCTACAAACATTTAAAATTTTAATTCACACACTTTCTTCACCAGACTACATCTATATATATTTTAAGGTATTTAATATGTCTCACTATCAAAAGAAACTGCTTGGTATATTTGTAGGATTACAACTATCAAATAAAACCCTTACCAAAAAAAAGATTTTGTTTTCCTTCGTGTACTGAATACTGCTGAGGTAAATACCCAAACATGTGCCATTTTCCTGTAGTTAACAGTCAATATTCGAAAAAAAAAGGTTATCATACTGATTCATATATTACATACTGTATTTCACACGTTCTCAGTGCTGAAAAAGCAGTAATTATTTCAACATCATAAGAAAATGCAAAATATTACATCAATAGCAAATCACAAGCCAATGCTGTGTTATTTTTAGTATCATGATTGACTATGTGATAAATAAATCCTGTATAATTGCATTTTCAAAAACGAACAAAGGCCTTCTTTTTTCTCAAATTATTCTAGTATCAAAATGGGATGTTTGATGTGACACAGGTCACTAAAGAGATAAACTCTTTTTTGTATGAAAAACGTTGTTTCTCGTGGTTTTATGTGAGCTGAATGCTGTATCAAACAGATAAGACTTAACGTTAACAAGAGGAATTTCTTGGCGATTTCACTAACACGCCCATATATTTGATATAATATTTCGATTAATAGTTATATGACAACCTCTCTGCCTCTACTTTATGTAAAAGTATCGTTTGGATCAGAAGAGAAATTATATTACTACTTCTACGCGTTAAGTCTGGTTGAATGAAAGAGATTGTAATGGCCTCAGCCGAAGATGCTGAATGTTACCTTCTCTGCAAGGCATTTGCCATCGGTAATGAGTGAAACTGTAAAATAGGAAAAAGAGATGAAAAAAGTCTATTACTGTTGTACTATTATATCACTAGCGTTGCATTGCATAAACTTACTTACAGTTCTCGTTGCTGTTCAATATTCTTTAACTCACTATACCGTGCGATTATTTTGTTAACATTTAATATAACAGTAGCCCTGTTCTGAGCCACAAATCCATTTTTAATGCTTAAAAGAGTGGACAAAACTATTAGTAATACTAAATTACGAAGAGGGAATGATGAATGTAACATTCTGCGTACATTAATGTCGCTCGAGATGTAGTTTGCATTATATGTTAAGAGAACAGAATTATTTTGTAATGTGTGAAATACACAAAAATACGGTAACAGACAAACCGAGCAGTGATGCCGTAGTCTGTTTTGTAATAATAGTGTAAAGGAAGAAATAAACAGCAACTAGACATTTAAGTCACTCAATATTCGCGGCCATTTTGCGGTTCATCACTTCGCTGCTACGTGTCGCTACTAGTACCTCACACACTTCGTTGCCTGTAGTGCAGAGCTTCGCTACCAGAGGGCTCTATCAGCATCGGCGAGGACTCACTCTGTCGGCGTTTGCTGCTTCACTGCTCAACATCTATGCTCGCTGATATGCTGCTAAATCTTCAGAATAAACGAAAAAAACAACACCAACACCACATATGGCAAATAGTGATAATTGTGAATACTACCGAACCATCTCTTTCATACGTCCTGGCTGAAAATACAGATCCAAAATATTCGCAGAGGAATGGAACACATTAGAGGAGACGATCTAGAGGAAAATCGAACACACTAGCCGCTAGAGATCGGTTGAAGAAATTCAACCCATATTTATAACATCTATAGATGTAGAAAATAACTTTTCACAGTTTTGACCAAAATATACAGTTTGAATTTAAGATGCAACCAGCAATAAAATACAGTGAGCGGCATGTTATCTAGAGCTCTGCCAAAAATCAGCCAGCAGATGTAAGACTTATAAGGAAGCCGGTAGTTGATAGTTGAGGAGGGAGAGAGAGAGAGAGAGAGAGAGAGAGTTTGCATACAGAAAGTTTCACACGTCGTGCGACACACTTATCGCGTTTGTAGAGGGGACCTACCTGGGAATCGATGTCTGGAAACGTCATCCAGCGACGCTACAGAGTAACAAAGTTACAGGCACTGGAGTCTGTAAAATATGTGTACACAGGGAGATCCAATGAAGATGTTAGCAATTTTCTATGATGATGGAGATGGATAAATGTATAAATTTGAGGTTATGTCCCTATAACGGAAAATTGGAAGAGAAGACATTCCTGTTACGTGTGACAGTATGTACCGGTAGTGTTGCAGCTAAGATGTAGGGCAGGAAACTTTCAGAGGTGGTAGTATGGACCGAATGTCCAGTACACATGGGCTGTAAAATGCATACCTTAAGAGCTGTGAGGACTTGTTCATCTTCGCTAGCATAAAACATATCTCCACTGTTGAACAAGTGCTCATAGCGCCTCAGGTATGCATTTTGTATCCCATGTTTACCGGACATTTTTTTCTTACTTTGATCCATACTACCACCTATGAAAGTTAGCAACAACAGTACCAGTACTTGTATTCCGCCGTCAGAGGTATGATAACGATATTCCCTTGTAACTTCCGGAACATGATACATGATCAAATTGATACATAATCACGGCATCACACTCTACTTACATACATTTGCCGGAGCTGGCGCCTGTATTTTGATGCTCTGTAGCCTCGTTAGATGACGTTTGCATGCATGAGTTACTAGGAAAAATTGCAAGCTCTAGAAATGTGAAACACCTTGTATAAAGAAAGCAACATACGAAACGAACGAGATATTTGGGAAATTAATCGAAGATAAGAAAGAAGAAATAGAAATTGTTTCCAAATCGACCTTTCATTTCGCTGCTGCTGATTTGAAATTTCGTCGCATTTATTCGCTCTGAAGAGGATCGTTGAAACGATGGTCGAAATATCGTTATTTTAGTTGTTTCACTGTTGCATAATGAAATGGCCTAGTACCCAAAATGATTTTCTTAAATTTGTTTGTAGGAATTCTATCGCTTCTCAACGATATTTTCAGAATGATAGTAGTATTTTTTCCTACACCTACCAACTTTAATAGTGCTAGAAATGATGAAAATAGTACCTAATACTTTTTGATATGGAGACAGAGACGGTGCTTGGTTTTAATGATAACAATATACAGGAAAATTCAGCCATGTTTCTGCGAAGTAGCATTACGCCGAAATTCTGAAATACATCCGTATATTTCGAATGTGGTACAACAGCTGTAGGTAGGAGACGAGGTACTGCAGAAGTAAAGCTGTTTAGACGGGGCGTGAGTCGTGTTTGGGTATCTCAGATGGTAGAGCACTTGCCCATGAAAGGCAGAGGTACCGAGTTCGAATCTTGGTCCCGCACAGAGTTTTAATCTGCCACGAAGTTTCATATCGGCGCACACTCCGCTCCAGAGGGAACTAATTCTGGAAACAGCTGTATAGTTACTGGAGAGATACAGGATGTTCCAAAATCACGTTAAAACTTCTAGGGAACTGAGTAATGATATTCTGAAGAGGAGCCCATGTATGGAAAGGTATAACCGTGCTACAGCCTTATGAATACACTTTCGCTAATGTGGTATGCAACAGGGTTATAATCACTGGAGGGGGGGGGGGGGGGTTACTTACGTCGGATCGTATGATGTCATTTGACAGCTGTCTCCTCTCTGACCTGGTTCGAGTCTCGTTCATGTTTCTGTGAGTGTTAGAGGAACATTGCTGAGTACACTTTTGCCGAATACACCGACACGAGTATTGTGTGGCCAAAGCGCACAGTACTGGGAGAGCTGCTGGTCGCCATTATCAAGATCGTTTTCCACAACGTCTGACTCCTCCCCACACGCTTTTCGTTACCATTGCGCAACGTCTTCGAGTAAGGGTGCCTTCACCGTTTAGCAGGTGCGTCTGAGGTGCCCCGTGGAGAAACAGCGCACGAGAATTGGAAAATATATTTATATGGATATGGTGTCTGTTCTTTCGGACATGTCCGAAAGGACTCTACGAATGTAGTGTGTGGTCATACAAAGGTGAGAAAGTGGGTCTCGCGGGAGGCGTGCGCGAGAGAGTCCCTGTAGTCTCACTATCCTCTGTGCCGTCGGTGGCTCAAATGGACAGATCGACTGCCATGTAAGCAGGAGATCCATGGTTCAAGTTCCGGTCGGGGCACACATTTTCACCTGTCTTCGTTGATATATATCAACGCCCGTCAGTAGCTGAAGGAAATAATATCATTCTAATTTCAAATTGGAAAAGGCCCTCCTGTAAAAACAGTGTCTCTGAAGACCGATTTTTTTGATTCTTTGGTTATTAAAGAGTGAAACTGTAGAACAATAGATGTACTCGGTCACATCTACACTGAAATGCCAAAGAAATTATTATAATAATGCGTATTCAAACAGAGAGATATGTAAACAGGCTTAATATGGTGCTGCCGCCGGCAACGCCTATGTAAGACATGTGTCTACCGTAGTTGTTAGATCGGTTACTGCTGCTACAATGGCAGGTTATCAAGATTTAAATGACTTTGAACGTGGTTTTATACTGGGCGCAAGGCCGATGGGACACAGCATCTACGAGGTAGCGATGAAGTGGGGATTTTCCTGTACGACCATTCCACGAGGGCACCGTGAATATTAGCAATCCAGTAAAACAACAAATCTCCGACATCTCTGCGGCCGGAAAAAAATCCTGCAAGAATGGAATCTGAAGAGAACCGTTCAGCGTGGCGAAAGTGCAAGCCTTCCACAAATTACTGAAAATTTCAATGCTTGACCATCAACAAGTTTCAGCATGCGAAATATTCAATATATCTACATGGGCTTTCAGAGCCGAAGGCCCACTCGTGTACCCTTGCTGGCTGCACAGTACAAAGCTTTACGCCTCATTTGGGCCCATCGGTACGAACATTGGACTGTTGATGACTCGAAACATATTGCCTGGTTGGACGTGTCTCATTTCAAAATGTATATACAGTATGGAAGAGTATGTGTATGAATACGACATCATGACTCCATGGACCCCGCATGTCAACTGCGGACTGTTCAATCTGGTGGAGGCTCTGTGACGTTGTAGAGCGTGCGCATTCGGAGTGATGTGGGATCCCTGATACGTCTAGATACATCCTGTCTAATCACCTGCATCCATTCGAGTCCATTGTGGATTCCGACGGAAGTGGTTAATTCCAGCAGGACAAAGGAGCGGCCCACACAACCACAGTTGCTAAAGAGTGGCTGCAGGAACACTCTTCCGAGCTTAAACACTTTCGCTGGCCACCAAACTCCCCAAATATACTGTACGTTTCTAGTAAATTTTATAGCATTAACTAGCATATCTGGAATGCCTTGCAACGTGTTGATCAGAAGAGATCTCTGCTCCCTCTTACTGTTACGGATTTACGGGCAGCTCTGCAGGTTTCATGGTGTCAGTTCCCTGCTGCGCGACTTCAGCCATCAATAGAGTCCATGCCACGGCGTGTTGAGGGATTTCTCGCGGGGGCCATAAACGATATTTCTTTGGCTCCACAGTGTAACAAATTACTTGTCAATGTGACAGCGTTACCAACATGTTTTCAAATGGTTCTAGTATACGGTACGTCTCGGGAGACGGGTTACAATTTAAAATATGAGTATTATGTACTCAGTCCCCTCTACAAGTTCTAGCAGGTAGTGACGGGAATTTCAGAACATCCTGTACGTTTCCAGCAAACTGTATAGCCGTTGTCGTATTACAATTGGTATCTGCGAATACATTCCATAATTCGTGACAGATCGTGAGGCGCGACTGCAGACGTCCGTAGCGTTTACCCAGGGGGCGTCTCGGCTACGGGAGCTCTGACGGCCACGAGAATAGCCGGAGGTAGAGAGCGCAGCACGGCTAGTTTGAAAGCAACTTTCAACTAGTGTTGCCAGAGGTGTCTCTTTTTAGAGATTCTACGACTCGCCCCACGTAAGCTTTATCTGCTAACATTTCGAAATACACTATCCTATCAATGAATGTACAGACACCTATTAGTGGACATTAATATGCAGTGTGTCCAACCTTTGTCTCTATGGCGGCTTGAACTCTGCTCGGGACACTAAGTGAGGTGCCTGCCGACAATTTACGCACCACACACAGAGATCGTATCTACGTGTTTGTACATGCAAGGCAATACATTTCTCAGCAAGATAGCCACATCTCTCGCCAATTTTGAACATTTGGAGCAAAATGGGCAGGTTCTGTAAAGAAGGTCGCGATTTTGGCGATGTAATGAACCAACTGAACTGAATTTGGTACCATATCCATCAGGAGGGTATCCACTAACCCTATCAGTCAATGTCAAGCCTAGTAACTGCCAGAGGTGGCCCAACACGTTATCGACTTATCAATTTGTGAAGCTCTTTGTCTTGAATTAATCATCCAGTTTTTCTTCAACTCTAATCATTCATTTGCCCCTACACGTACAGTCATGCTCAAAACTATCCTAACGAACGAATTGAATTTCGCCTGATTCACATGCAACCCACATAACGCAACTGTCTAGCAGGTCCCCTTATCGCTCCTTGGTACAGTCGTTTGACTATTGAAAGTGGTTCCAACAAGTCACCACGAGAAAACACTGTTCTGTATCGCAATAACTCAAGATGTAAAGTAATACCACGATACTACAAATATCACGGAACACCTTATCACAGATAAGACTGCCCTTAAGGCTTGTAGCTCACATTTATTACAATAAATGACATATCTGACATTTTACCACTGTCATTATTACGTCAGATAGGTAATGCACATAGTAAATTCGTCGAAATCATTATATACTCTTCAAAGTAACATACCGTACTTATTAAACACAAAATAAGATTAAAAATTAAAGGTATTCACGAGCAGCTGATTGAGAATATTTATGAACTTCAAATTACACGACGAACCGTCTCGTTCTGCATATGGATGCAAACTCAGGTCATGCAGACTAAGCAAAGATTTCGTGCCTGACGGAAACTAACAGTCACTCGTGATTAGGCATACAGAGAGTGATATACCTCGATTTTAGACAGAGCCAGTTTGCAAATACCAATTTTAAATTACATAGCGCAAGTATTTTTGCCGGACGCGAATTCCTACCCAGCACCTGTTGTCCCTGTTAACGAACGACGAGAGATGTTGAGTCTTGGTTCTTAACAAGTAACTTACTTGAATTGCCGTGAGGTAAGGCTTTGTATTGGGCAGGGATTCGAACTCAGAACTTAATCGGATAGATATGGACGCACAATCAACTGTGACATTTCGGATTTTCTCGGCAGTAGCTAGATGTTTTAACTGAAATGATAAGACCAAACATAAATTTTTTTCCTTCCCAAGACTCCAACCCGGCATCTATCGCTGTTATATTCTAGATAAAACGAACGTTAAATATGGGTTTGTTGCACCAGCAGGGACATGTGAGCGTATTTGAACTAGAAATAATATGACGAAGAGTTCAGTGCTCACTGGGAATACAGCTCCACACATCATATCGCTTTTGACTACACACAAAGATACGTCAGCTTCCGAATTTTTGTCCAGCTCGGACTAACATCTTGAACTTACAGTGATCTCGCAAATAGTCCTGTGTCTCACTGGGTGTCAAAAACGTCACATATCGTTAGTGTTGACAACGAATGAAAATACATTAAACATTAAAATAATTATCCACCAGCAGATAGGTGTTCTCATGCTAGAGCTTGATAATACATAATGAAATCTATAGTGCCGGGCCAGTATTCGAACCCATTCACGCGCAGTATGTGGAGATGTTGAGGAATCTGCAGTTCTGAACAAACAACAAATTGTAGCCGTGCTGTATTCTCACGAAGGGATCAAATTGAGCGTTAAGTACGGTCTAAGTTGCATTCCCAGATCAGAACCGATTTTATCGACATACAGAAGCTCAGATAAAATATGGACTAAATGTCCTTTGAGCGTTATTTAAGCATCACAAGACTGCACATACATGCAATCGATTTCGAGGTGCAAAGTGTTTATCTTACTTTGGTGACAGGTGGGCATAAGAGATTTCCAAAAACTTTTTATCGTACTGAAATAATCTTTTGTCGGAAAGAAACAAGGTAAGTGTTTTATTCGTATATATTTTGTAGGAAACTGTAATCGTAATGGAAGATTATACACCTTAATGTTTGACAAAACTGCTAGGAGAAAACGCTGCATCCTAACCAAACCCCGCGGTTCCTCTCCATATCCCCGTAAGACACGAGCAGGGGATTCTCCACGCATACCGCTACATAGCTGTTCCTAGCACACCTGAGATTTGGCAACATCGTCACAAACATTAGGCAACACTGTGACAGTGCAATCACTTCCGCCTATGGTACTGAATTGGCTCACTAAATTTACTTGATAGTACCTTTCCATTTGAATGGCTCATGCTGTATAATCCTTACGTAAACTAAGATACTGAGGCAGAAAATTCAATTTTTTGGCTAAAGAAATGCTATTCTCCACATAAGTGGCAACTTTTATTATCTTTCACGATGCGTTATGAGGCTGAGCGACCAATACCATGATGAGAGTGGTGTAAAGGTAGCAGTGTGTCTGTAACCCGGTGGTGCCGCCCATGTCTCGTGTCAGGACGGCTCAATCAGTCGTCAGTTCCAACTGAGGTAGGGACCATCGTGTGCGAGCTTTTTTTTATGGAGCTGCGAATTTCCAGAAAAAATTCTGTATCGAAATCGGAAGAAAACCTTTACACATCAAATCTTCTTGGTAGCTCGACTCAGTAAGTTGTGTTAATCGTCATAGATCATGGCGTTCTGACTGCCAAGCTGCTTCGCAATACCAGCGTCTCTGAAGAAATTCGAATCGACCATCAACGATACGAATTTCAATATTGTTCTTCACTTAACTCACATTCCAGGGTGATAAGTATGAAGGAAATGAGCCTCTTGATTACTCTATGCTAAACTTTCCTGCAGACATGTGCTGACAGTGTCTCTAGCAACTTACTTTTTCTCTGGGTAGCTTCAAATATGGGCAGTTTTGTCGCCTTGAATCCAATTGAATATTCTAAATATCATTTGTGAAAAGCGTTCACTTCTCCATTAATTAAATTTATGGACCTCAAAACAAGCAATTTGCCTTAGTAGCTATAGAGCAGGTTCTGATAGGTATTGACGCAATCATTTTCATCCATTTACCATAGAAAATCAAAGAAAGAAACCAAACACATTACATTGCATTTACTCCCTGTACATTGAGTAATACATATGAATCCACGACAATAATAAATTATTTGAAGAATCTCTTGTGCAAGGAAAAGAACAGAATGTGACGCTTTAATTATAGCGCACTGGATCAGAAACAATGAAATTAATTCTGCGTCACATTGATGTACTGCATTCTAATGTAATAAAGTAATCATCAAATAAAAACGGTTTTGTGCCTCCTTTGCTATCAGGAGTGAAACACAAATCGTAGACAGATTTTATGGGTCACTACTCAACAACATTAAAGCATTGTACATGGTTGAGTGTGGAGTGGAGCAGATGTTGTCGGCAGAAGGCAGCGCAGTGCCTCAGCCCCCGGCGGTAGGCAGAAAACGGTGTGCAGAGGCAGATGCTCGGTAAAGAAATCTTTCGCTAAAACATTGTTGAACCAAACTATTATTACCAGTGTGACACAAAGCGAAATATATTGTAGATTCGCTTGAATTACACGCATAGCTTCAGCACCGAGAGGAAAGGGGCGATAAAAATTTTGTCGTTGTCTGCTTCCGGTCGCCAGATTTCATATTAGCTAGTCTCGCGTTTTACCTCAAGACTACGGCCTTAGTCAAGAATAATGTACTAAGACTGAACTCAAGACTTCCTCTGGGAAGTGCCGCAGTCTACAATGTTGCTGATCGAGCATACTGCCGGACACAGGATCCTGAGAGGAGCACGACTGTGTTGTCCACCCTATGTGGACGGCTCGGCGGTCAATGTTTTGCTCTAAGGCTGTATCTACAACACATATTGCACCCTGAACACCTAGAAGAATTAAGGAAACAAAAGTAGTTTATGAGAGCAACGTTAACTATGGCGTTAGAAGTATTCATAGTGTTGTGTTCGTGTGTGCAAACGCCTTCCAATGCCCACTCAAGGAGGACAAGGATGCAAAGTCTAGCTTCAGTATAATAAATTCGCTACAGTCTGCGGATGAACTCAGACTTAGGTTGATAATTAATTTGAATATTTAGCAATACTATACTCATTGGTGTTAAACTCGTTATTAACCAATGATTCCCACAGCTACAGGGACACTACTTGTGATACTTAGGCAGTGCTATCAGACGAAAAGATCAACCTGACACAAACTGTGGGAAGTTTGTTTTACAAACTTCGTACCAGGATAATGAGCTTTTACGTATTTGGGATGTCTGTGAACGTTGCTGCTTGAGACGATTTAAGACGAAAGTAAATTCCTTCAGCAACGACAATGTTTGAAGAAATCGTCTTAACGGGACTAAATCGTGGTTTGTGAATCGTTTACCGGCCGTACTCTGCCGCATTTCTCTGATTGGAAGGCAAATAGCTTACGGAAAAATGTCACAGAAGGAAAAGGGAGAAAGAAATGTCTCCCACTGGAAGGTCATGTTGTCTTATTTAAATGATTACAAAATCAGGTAAAACGACCAGTCAGATTGTCAGTATAAGAACATTACTGTTGTCAGTATGATGTAGCACTGCCCAGGGCCTGTAACGATAAAGGGCCCGTTTAGGTCAGTCATATTGTATACAGAAGTGGGAGAGAGAGCACCGCTAAATTCTACAATCCGAATGCATTGCAGACACACAGAAATTACTGTTACAGTGTACTAATGGAGCCCAATTAATGAGTGAACTGCATATTTTCCGGTGAGAGAGAGCACTGGCAAATAGTCTTCGGTATATTAGTTTAATTAATCTGGTGTCACTCTGAGCCAGAATTTATGGCCAGCAGCTGAGTGCAAGGTCAGTGGGCCGGATCCGAGTTTTGCAAGTGCGAAATACTTTCCTACATTATAGAAGCGAATATTAAACTGGAACTAATATTCCAAAAATTTTGAACTTGGATAGCTTAGAATGAATATCTTTTTCTTTATTGCAAAGGAAAACAATTGATTTTCTAAAACATTCTCTGTCATACACAACTTGAAACAGGTCACGTCGACCAAATCTTATGGAAAAATTGACAGCGACGTATATCGGCAGGCAGTAAGATCTCTTGGCTTTTGGTTTGGCAGTACTCGACAGCCACTTCTAGGCGCAAGTAATAGAAGAAAGGCAGAGCGTTTTTGTTATCAAGTAACGTCTTCATCGATTACTTTAGTTTTAATGTAATCTATGAGTAATTGCTGGTGTTTGATTTTAACATGGAAAGAATTCTGTTGACAGTGAAAAAACCTCTTCTTGGGAAACTACTTGTATAGTGACCAAAAGGAACGAACTGATATTCAAGTACAGTGTTCCAGCAGCGGCATGAAGAAAATGATAGTAATAATGACGGTAATAATCCAATTATCCGGTAACTTCACACTTCCCAGTGGATCTTCACGAACTAAGAAAATTTCTGAATTTGTGAACATTTCAAAATAGCTTCACATCGAGCCTATGATGCCTACAAGGGTCTTTACATCCTGCTGACATGAGAATAACATAATCTCCGCGTCAGAAGCTTGTTTCTACTTAACCATTTAATAGACTCGCGTTTTATCCACCGTGACTACTTTTGTAAGCTCAGCACATCATCCGTTGCAGCTCACTCCTGGGGCTGGGAAATGTGGGCACAATGGTCTGGTGGAACTATCACAGGAGCAATGCGTGGGTCAGACATTTACTTTTAAGAAGCACAAACAGATTTACTTTGCCTCTGGTAACCTCAAGAGAAAGACGTTATAATCCAGATTTCGCAATACAAATCACGTTCCATCATTACAAACTGGGCAGAGCCAGGTTACGTTGGGAAACGACATAGCGGAAGTCATCGTAAACAGAAATACAGTCGCCAGTAAACTTACTTACATTAGAAAATTTTATTTTATTTTATGAAGCGATAGCCATTTAAAGGATGGGGCTCTTATTTTACTTGTAATTGATTCAACTAGAGACGTTGAAAAATTTGGTGCTGGACTGTGATTCGAATTCGTTTCTCCTCTTTCGAGGATCTGAATCACTCGGAACATTATAGTTCAACCATTTCGTTCCTTTTCGCAAGACTGCAACCTTCTCTAGGTCTCCTCCAAAGGTAAGTATGTGGGTCCGCATCCTGATCCAATACAAAAACATTCATAGTTTCAGTTCAAGCCCTATAACGTGCACACCGTCCCGCTAGTGAAAACCAACGTGCGCTTTTAATGTATATTCATGTTGTAACATTACAGGACATATTGGGACATATTGAAGTATTCGATACTGTAGACTTTTAGGGGATGTCGATACAGATATGCAAAATGTAAAGGGAAACTTTGGTGATGTTTAAATATTGTACTGTGTCAATATTAGGACATTTTGCACAGAAAGAACAAAAATAGAATTAATATAAGTATATATTAGTGTTAGTAACCTATTTTCATTCAATTTTGTAATTATATTTCATTTTGTAAAAGAAAGACTCACTGTTTGCTGTAGCTCTGATTAATTGTATAAATTATCAGTTTTGAGCTAAATTATTTCGTATAATATGGACAAAATACTTTTAAAAAACTCACCAGCTAAAGAGAAAGTCTGTAAATGAACGTTTAATGCACACTTCTGGAATTTTCTATGGAGAAATTCTATATTATCATCCCAAAAATACGAAAACTTGTGAAATCTGTTTCATAACCTAATTTCGAAAGACGATTTGTATCAAGAAATATTGCTAAAAAGATATATTTACGTTTTGAAACAGGATTTAAATCATTTTACATATAAATAATTGTTCTAAATCACCCAAGAAATATCCAGAATCAAATGTCAAGATATTTCTGGAAACGTCGGTGCAAGTCTGGTGAAGGTTATCCGAAGGCTGGTAGAAAAATGTTATAAACTCTATTTTGAAATTATGCTTGTAAGAATTTATATGTGCTGATCCTTTTACTTGCTTTAATCTGTGCTAAAGTTCTGTAATGTCTGATTTGGTTTTAAGTCGTGAATTGCTATCGTATTGTGAACAAAGCATTGTCAAAGACTCTCATTGTTTGGAAGGATATTAGTACACCTAGGAGTTGTCAGTGGGCAGTTCGGATGTGCAGTGCGGTTGGCTGGGAGAGTCTGTTGTTGAGTCTGTCAGTTCTGTTTGTAAATAAACGTCTATAATGAAGAATTACTTGTTGTCGTCAATATGAACTCAAGAACTTTTGCACGAAGCAGACACCTCCTAATGCAACGTTTTAATTTGGTGTTGAGGAGCTGAAATGTTTTAATGTGTTGCCAGCAATCGCAATAGGTGTCATTATTTCTGGTCAAACACGCACACACCTTACCGTTGGTGAGTAAGCAACTGATATTTAAGCTATATTTGTGAATGCACGGTAGGCGTGCAGTTAGATTGTCGCTTAGGTACAAAAGTTTGTATCCTTAGTTTGGATCCAAACACCTAGCAGCTGGTAAGAAAAACCGATACGTAACATTTGATTTTACTTAGTTAACAATACGATTACGTGTTGGGTTCGTATCTCCGTCATATAACTTCACATCATGCACTTAATCTTTAAATGCATGCGCACTTTGTTACTTGAGCATGGAGGTATATCAGACATCTTTCGTGGTTAGTTAACAGGGACGAAAGGATCTTGTTAGGAGTCCCGGTTTATTACAAAAATTGTCGTCTTTTATTTTCAAGTTTACGTTTCATTACTGGTATCGGCAAAAATTCCGGTAATTCATGACTCTTCATGGCTAGCCATCAATATGATATGATTAGATTACATTAGATCAATTCTTGTTTCATAGATCATGAAAACGATATTTCGTAATGATGTGTAACATGTCATTTTAATGAAAGGTTTCTTTACATACCATGATTCAATTTCTTTACAACAATTTCTTACTCTCTCTCATTCTTTTTGATCTCTCTCTCTCTCTCTCTCTCTCTCTCTCTCTCTCTCTCTCTATCATACACACACACACACATTCTTTTTTTCTTTATTTGTTTGTTTTGCTCGACTATCGGCGAGGCATCAAAACGTCTCTGAATGAGCTTCTTACTTTTTAGTACACTTACGAAATAAATATAAAAACAACTGTGAGAGTTACTGATATATGATGCTTAGTTTTCAGTCAGTTCGGAGTATTGTTAGTAACCACGCTCCAGTCCCTAAACCTAGTTACAGAAATGCGAATCAGACGCATTACGTATTCCAGGCCGTAGTAGCCGCGACTTGGAGACACCAGCTATGGTCACTTCCCAGCCCGCTGTACGATCACATCGGGTCGTCGTCTTTCTGCTGGTACTGTAACTGAGATTTGACAACAAGGCAACGTATGTTTGGGAACTCTGTGATCGACCAGTTCCTTCCTGGTGTGCACGAAATTTATCCTCAAGGTTCACTTGATTTTACCTGTCATTTCCATTGAATAATCTGATTTATTATCGTTTTAGGTGTAACAAAAGATTATAAATTTACGGTTTTCAGCCCAGGAAAGTCGTTGCACGTGGAAATCGCAACTAATCTCGTCCTTTAAATAGCGGTTTACGAGTGCTAGACATTATCGATCTCGTAAGAGTAAGCTAAGATACGTATTTCTACCCCAGCTCTATGGTAATGCGCTGACCTGAGAAAAAGCATCTGTTATGGTTCGCACTTCCAGTCTCACTAACTGTAACGTTTTTATCCCTTCTGTGAAAGAGCTACAAGCAGTCAAATAAAACATCGATAAGGAAATCGCAAAAAAATACTTTCGGCTCATAGTGCAATGGTGAAAACTTACAATGCTGCACAACAGGTAATTCCTCTTCCCGCCGCTGACAAGCAAATTTTGGGTTTCTAGGAATACAAAACTTTACTTACGAAATGCGACATTTGCACTGCACGACGTTTTCAACAAAGAGATGGCGCAATACAGTAGACCAAGTGGAAAGAAACACTTCCTATTTAAATTTGCGCATCCTAGACTGTTAGCTGTTCTGTGTAGGTGGCAGGTACGTGATTTTATTTCGGTGATTACAAAATAAAGTCGAATGTATGCACTGGGTAGTCGAGGCAGCTAGTTCATTGTGATTCGGTCAACCAAGTAAATGAATTTACTGAACCTGCTGCAAATTACTACAGGAAGCCTGTGTGTCAGAATTCTCATCCAGTGTGGTGCAACGGCGTTACGATAGAAAAATGAGCCACATACTTATGATATGCTTGTATATCTATAGACTTGGTTCGATTCCAACTTCTGTCAATGATTTTAGATAAGGTGAGACAGATTCCATTCTCTTCTGGCTACACCAAGTGAAGAAGATATAATGACATTGTGGTCTGAAATTAACATGCAAAATGATATTCCTTTTCTACAAAGTAGACGTTTGGATGAATCACAATAAAGACTGGAGCGGCGACACGTAGAAACCTTTCTTATACTTATTATTTATTTCTAGTGACGAAACAAACGCTATGTAGGCTCACAGGACATTTAGTCCATATTTTATCTGAGCTTCTGTATGTCGATAAAATCGGTTCTGAACTGGGAATGCAACTTAGACCGTACTTAAGGCTCAATTTGATCCCTTCGTGAGAATACAGCACGGCTACAATTTGTTGTTTGTTCAGAACTGCAGATTCCTCAACATCTCCACATACTGCGCGTGAATGGGTTCGAATCCTGGCCTGGCACTATAGATTTCATTATGTATTATCAAGCTCTAGCATGAGAACACCTATCTGCTGGTGGATAATTATTTTAATGTTTAATGTATTTTCATTCGTTGTCAACACTAACGATATGTGACGTTTTGACACCCAGTGAGAGACAGAACTATTTGCGAGATCACTGTAAGTTCAAGATGTTAGTCCGAGCTGGACAAAAATTCGGAAGCTGACGCATCTTTGTGTGTAGTCAAAAGCGATATGATGTGTGGAGCTGTATTCCCAGTGAGCACTGAACTCTTCGTCATATTATTTCTAGTTCAAACACGCTCACATGTCGCTGCTGGTGCAACAAACCCATATTTAACGTTCGTTTTATCTAGAATATAACAGCGATTTGTGCCAGGTTGGAGTCTTGGGAAGGAAAAAAAAATAATGTTTCGTCTCGTCATTTCAGTTAAAACATCTAGCTACTGCCGAGAAAATCCGAAATGTCACAGTTGATTGTGCGTCGATATCTATCCGATTAAGTTCTGAGTTCGAATCCCTGCCAAATACAAAGCCTTACCTCACGGCAATTCAAGTAAGTTACTTGTTAGGAACCAAGATTCAACATCTCTCGTCGTTCGTTAACAGGGACAACAGGTGCTGGGTAGGAATTCGCGTCCGGCAAAAATGCTTGCGCTATGAAATTTAAAGTTGGAATTTGCAAACTGGCTCTGTCTAAAATCGAGGTATATCACTCTCTGTATGCCTAATCACGAGTGACTGTTAGTATCCGTCAGGCACGAAATCATTGCTTAGTCTGCATGACCTGAGTTTGCACCCATATGCAGAACGAGACGGTTCGTCGTGTCATTTGAAGTTCATAAATATTCTCAATTAGCTGCTCGTGAATACCTTTAATTTTTAATCTTATTTTGTGTTTAATAAGTACGGTATGTTACTTTGAAGAGTAAATGAAGAATACGACAAATTTACTACGTGCATTACCTATCTGACGTAATAATGAGAGTGGTAAAATGTCAGATATGTCATTTATAGTAATAAATGTGAGCTACAAGCCTTAAGGGCAGTCTTATCTGTGATAAGGTGTTCCGTGATATTTGTAGTATCGTGGTATTACTTTACATTTTGAGTTATTGCGATACAGAACAGTTTTTTCTCGTGGTGACTTGTTGGAACCACTTTCAATAGTCAAACGACTGTACCAAGGAGCGATAAGGAGACCTGCTAGACAGTTGCGCTATGTGGGTTGCATGTGAATCAGGCGAAATTCAATTCAGGTCGTTCGGATACTATTGGGCATGAATAGACATCACGTGTATCGATTTCCATCGCGCTGGGGTAAGTCCTCCGGGATACGTTTATTCTCCTTAGTGTGTAAATATATTTGGAGCATGTCATTCAAAAACGTTTGAAATGACATAGACGGGAGCGGGTTGTTGTTAGGAGAGCAGAATGTATTAGACTCGCGGATCATGTGGTGTTATTGGCAGAGAGCGAAAGAAGTATGACTGAAATGTTAAAAGAATTGAACAAGAGTCGTGAGTAAATTGGAATGAGAAATAATAAGAAAAACGCAAAATGTCCGGTGATAGGTGCAAGAAAATCAAGAACAACTATAATGTTAGGCAGGAAGACACACAACAATTTAGTATTTTTAGATAACTGCGACGTGCTATTATGGACGACATTGGAAGTAATAAGGAGGTGAAAATACGTATAGCAATTGCCAACGAGACGTTTCATAACAGGAGGCTTTTATGTGGGTGCGTTGATAGGTGATAAAATAGGCAAGCACAGTGAGAAATGAGGTGGTGTTGAGTGGGAGAACAGAGAGAAATTTTAAAGGTAGCAGGATGAGCAAACACAATTGGCATGGACACTGAATGAGAAGAGATTGTTTATTGATGGTATGGAGGAAATGGTGAATGCAATAAGAAGAAGAAGAAGAAGAAGAAGAAGAAGAAGAAGAAGAAGAAGACTCAGAACATACCAGGTGGTGGACAGCGTAAGAACACAAAATAGTTGTGAGAAAACAAGAGGGTAACAAATGATGGGACTGCATGGAGAGCTACATGTGAAGACCTGCCCTAGGGCAGAACACTCATGGTGGTGGTGTTGATGAAGAGGAGACTTATGTAGGATATTTTGCAAAACGCCCATTTTCTTGTAATCCAAATTTAAACAAAACATAGGCAGCTTATAATTTGTAGTCTATAAACGACCGTGAATTGCGTGACAGATGGAACTTGCCAGTATACCAGTTATTAGGACTTATTCCCACTCCACTGACGTATGGAGCGTGCGTACTGTGGCTGCTTAAAAGCCTCTGTGCGTGCTGTGCTTAGTCTCTTCTGGTCATCACGCTTCCTACAGTTACAATACGTAGGCGGTTTCAGTATATTCCATTCCTACATTCATCATGTAACGTCAGTTCTAGAAACTTTGTAATTAGGTCTCCTCGCGATACTTTGCTCTTCCACGGGATAGTCTGTGTCTACCATGAACTGTCCGTTAGTCAGTAAGTGGAATAACTGGTTTTCCGACACATGTCGCCATGTAACTGTCGCTCTGTCTCCACGTCAGAGAGACGGAAATTCTGTGTGCCACATTTGAAGATGAGTCTGTAAAGGTTACAAAACTAGTTAATGGAATTACAAATAGTTCAAAAAGTGAGTTTTTGCAGTTTTCCGTATTTAAATTCAATGCACTAGTCACAGGCTCTCGGCGATCCTTAGGGGATATGCTTCATCGGTTGGGAGCGTGATGTGTCCCTCCGAGATTAATTTCACCTGGGCTTTAAGCGACTCACCGGTCAGCATTTACAGAGCTGCCAACTACATCTCACACCGGGAATATTACCAGGATTAGTTTGCATCGCAGCCTACGGAAGAGAACGCAAATCGAACGAGCATTCACAGTCATTCCCTCCATTGACTACCATTCGCCTATATTCAACAGTTAAGGATTCCTCCGGAAATATTCCAAGTAGACTTACTCTGCATATTGTACGTTTGTTTCCAAGCGCCTGGCTGTTCAATTTGAGCAGAAACTGTGTGACATTCTCCAACGGGTCAAAAAACCTGTGACCATTCGTGCCGCCCTTCTCTGTATACATTCAGTATCGCCTGGCAGTTGTATCTGATTAGGATCCAAGAATCTCGACCAATATTGGGGGATAAGTCGCAAGCGTGATTTGTAAGCAATTTCTTCTGTACACTGATTGTATTTTCCTAGAATTCTACCAACGAATTGCAGCCAGCCACCGTATTTCCCTAAGACTGCGACTATGTGACGGTTCCATTTCAAATCTCTAGAAATTTTTACACCCAGGTATTCATGTGGGTTGAGCGATTGCGAATTTGACTCGCTGCACTATACTCGTAGGATAAGGTTATATCGTTTTGTGAACCGAACAATTCTACATTTCGGGAACATTTAAACTAAGTTGTCATGCTTTGCACTACACTGAAATCTTATGAGGGCGTGGCTTCTTTCAAACAGAACTTTATTACAGGCAACTGCATCATTTACGGAAACACTGAAGTTCCAAATAGACCGCGTAAGCACCCCCCCCTTCTCCCCTCCAAATTGCTGTCTGAAAACTGGAAGACCCATATGTAAACCACCTTCAGAAGTTCGTTCACTTTCCGTATCAGTTAATGTGTTAAAAACTTGACCTGAAGAAACATGACCCTTTGCAGTTGAAGACGCTCTGTTGTAAGAGAAGCTAGTTTTTTGACAAGTCTCAATATTTATGTACTGAACTAGGTGTTGTACAATTCTATAATTTTCAGGTACATTCGGCGACGTATGTGGATACTGTCTGACAAATGTGTTGCGAATAAAGTGAGTAGTAAAGAAGTAATAAAGTGAAACATCAAGCCTGATGCTGACACCTTACTACACGAACAGCGAAAATGTAGAAGTGATAAAAGTCTTTTTCCTTTCATCATTCTGCCAGGGATGTCAGAGGGAAAAAAAGTTTCGAAATTATGTGTGAAGTTTGTTGGAAGTCGCCACGTGCTGCCTTTCACAAATGCTCGGTGAATATAGTCTCGATAATTTGCGCGCCATGAAATTATGCTGCCTTAGACGAGTACGCAGTTTTTAACTTTTAACGCCCGACTTATTGCGTAAACCTATGCCTTTAAATGAAGGACGGAAGGAGGATTGCATTTAATGTGCTATCGATGTCGAGGTCATTAGAAACGGAGCAGGAGTTGGCACTGCGTCAGGGAAGGGTAAAAGAAGTCCGCCGTTCCCTTTCAAAGGAACCATCCCAGCATTTGCTTGGAGCGATTCAGAAAAGTTACGGAATACGTATCAGGATGGCCGGATGCGGATTTAAACGTCATCCTCCCGAATGCGAGTCTAGTGTACTAGTTGACAGCTCGTCGTGTAGCAAGCGTTGCTGGTGATGGGATTCCGGGTTCGATTCACGGCTGGGTTGCTTTCTCCGCCCGGGAAGTAGGTGTCTGTGGTGTCATCATTTCATCATCATTCGTGATGGTGGCGAAACTGGACTGTGTAAAGGTTGGGGCTTTGTACAGGCGCTGATAACCGTGCAGTTGAGCGCCCCACAAACCAAACATCATCATCATCATCATCATCATCATCATCATCATCTTCATCATCATCATACCATGTACTAACCACTGCGGCAGCTCGCTTGGTATACATTTAAATGAGCAGATTAAGTCAGCATTTTTAGTATTTACATTGACTTCGTTCTTCATAAATGAAAGCAGGAACTACGACAAGACCAAGGAATTGGGATAACGAATGAGAAATACCTGATTGTGCTTCTGTTTGTAGATGACATGATTCAAGTTCACGAAATGACCTCCAAAGATCTATATACCACCTGAACGAAATATGCAATGAATACAACTTTAAAATTTCTAGTAATAAAACGAAAATAAGTGCACTCCGAGGAAAATACTCAGTCAGTTTAAAACTAGTTTTGGATAATCCTGCTTTAGAACTGGTCTCTTAATCTTTCATTTAGGCTACGCTGTAAGATCTGATTTTTACTCTGATACTTAAAATAAATTACACAAATTCTAAGCTGTCTGTGACACTGTTATCTGAACATTGGGCAATAAAGTACAAAAAGGTTGTCCCGAAATTCTATAACGTGGTCGCGGTTCCTGTATTATGCTATGAAAGCGAAAACATGGTTAAAAAAAAAACGAAAAATAAATCACACGGCAGAGATGAGGTTCCTAAGAAATTCGAAGAGCTGCACAACAAGAAATGATTAGGAATGAAGATACTAGAGAAAAATTAAGTATTTTCAACAGAAACTAAAAAATTCAAAAATATCGTGAAGACTGGTGAGAATGCTACGTCCCAGACTTCCCCAAAATATTCTGAACTACAAGCGGAATGGAAGACGTGATATTGAAAGGCCTCGGACGTGGGAGCAATTTCGTTTGAGAGACTATCCCGCGCGGCGACTACTGAAGTACTTATACATTATAGAATTCTTAAGTTGTACAAGCAAAATAAGTAAGTTTTAATGTAGTTTACGTTCACTGATGCAAAAAAAAATTTCTTGCTTTTTAAAGTGGGCTATGTTCTTTCTCAGGGTTCAAACTGTCTGCATGCCAAATTTGAACAATACATGTTAAGCGGTTTGGACTCGAAAACGAAACAGACTGTGTTACAAAGTAGAAAAGCAACTGAGAGAAAGAAGCGGCGTCGGTTTCTGCAGAAGGCGGCCATCATTTTGTAGGACAATGTTCGGGCACGCTCGGTTCAAGTCGTGACTGATTTGATCGGTATATGGGGATGGGGAGCGCCGCATCACGCACCACGCCTAAAGGATTTCTTGCTAACCATCTCTTCCGACACCATTAATGAATTAACCCTCTTGTCTGCCCACTTCTGTTGAAGGTTACACATCAGACAAATACCTTGTTGTTGTTGTTGTTGTTGTTGTTGTTGCTCTTGTCTTCAGTCCACAGACTGGTTTGATGCAGCTCTCCATGCTACTGTATCGTGTGGAAGCTTCATCTCCCAGTACCCATTGCAACCTATATCCTTGTGAATCTGCTTAGTGTATTCATCTCCTGGTCTCCCACCTCGATTTTTACCCTCCACGCTGCCCTCCAATATTAAATTGGTGATCCCTTAATGCCTCAGAACGTGTCCTACCATCCGACCCCATCTTCTAGTCAAGTTTTGCCACAAAGTTCTCTTCTCCAGTATCCTATTCAATACCTCCACATTAGTTATGTAATCTACCCACTTAATCTTCAGCATTCTTCCGTAGCACCACATTTCGAAAGCTTCTATTCTATTCTTGTTCAAACTATATATTCTCCATTATTCACTTCCATACGTGGCTACACTCCATACAAATACTCGGAGAAAGGACTTCCTGATACCTAAAGCTATACTCGATGTTAACAAATTTTTCTTCTTTAGAAACACTTTTCTTACCATTGACAGTCGACATTTTATATCCTCTCTACTTCGACCGTCATCAGTTATTTTGCTCCCTAAATAGCGAAACTCCTTTACTACTTTAAATGTCTCATTTCCTAATCTAATTCCCTCAGCATCACCCACCTTAATTCGACTACATTCCATTATCCTCGTTTTGCTTTTATTGATGCTGATCTTATATCATCCTTTCAGGACACTTCATTCTGTTCAGCTACTCTTCTAGGTTCTTTGCTGTCTCTGAATTAGAACGTCATCGGCAAACCTCAAGGTTTTACTTTCTTATCCATGGATTTTAATTTCTACTCAGAATTTTTCTTTTGTATCCTTTACTGCTTGCTCAATAAACAGATTGGATAACATTGGGGATAGTCTACAACCCTGTCTCATTCCCTTCCCAACCACTGCTTCCGTTTCATATCCCTCGACTCTTATAACTACCACCTGCTTTCTGTACAAATTGTAAATTGCCTTTCGCTCCCTGTAATTTACCCCTGCCACCTTCAGAATTTGAAAGAGAGTATTCCAGTCAACATTGTCAAAGGATTTCTCTAAGTCTACAAATGTTAGAAACGTAGGTTTGCCTTTTCTTAATCTACTTTATAAGGTAAGTCGTAGGGTCAGTATTGCCTCACATGTCCCAGTATTTCCACGGAATCCAAACTGGTCTTCCCTGAGGTCGGCTTCTACCATTTTTTCCATTCGTCTGTAAAGAATTTGCGTTAGTATTTTGCAGCTGTGACTTATTAAACTGATAGTTAGCTAATTTTCACACCTGTCAACACCTGCTTTCTTTGAAATTGGAATTATTTCATTCTTCTTGAAGTCTGACGGTATTTCGGCTGTCTCATGCATCTTGCTCATCAGACGGTCACGTTCTGTCAGAGCTGGGTCTCCCAAGCCTGTCAGTAGTTCTAATGGAATGTTGCCTACTCCCGGAACCTTATTTCCACTAAGGTCTTTCAGTGCCCTGTCAAACTCTTCACGCAGTATGTCATCTCCCATTTCATCTTCATCTACATCCTCTTCCATTTCCATTATATTGTCCTCAAGTACATTGCCCTTGTATAGATCCTCTATATACACCTTCCACCTTTCTGCAATCACTTCTTTGCTGATAACAGGGTTTCCATCTGAGCTCTTGATATGCATACAAGTGAATCTCTTTTCTCTAAAGGTCTCTTTAATTTTCCTTTAGGCAGTATCTATCATAACCCTAGTGATATGCGCCTCTACATCCTTACGTTTGTCCTCTAGATATCCCTGCTTAGCCATTTTGCACTTCCTGTCGATCTCATTTTTGAGACGTTTGTATTTCTTTTTGTCGGGTTAATTTACTGCATTTTTGTATTTTCTCCTTTCATAAATTAAATTCAATATATCTTCTGTTACCCTCTTTCTTTGCGCATGTCAAGTTCCGTAGGCCCAAATTGAGGAGCAAATCTTCTAGGTCATGGAACGTGTCAGTATCTACATCTACATCCGTACTCCGCAAGCCACCTGACGGTGTGTGGCGGAGGGTACCCTAAGTACCTCTATCGGTTCTCCCTTCTATTCCAGTCTCGTATTGTACGTGGAAAGAAGGATTCTCGGTATGCTTCTGTTTGGGCTCTAATCTCTCTCATTTTATCCTCGTGGTCTCTTCGCGAAATATAAGTAGGAGGGAGCAATACACTGTTTGACTCTTCGGTGAAGGTATGTTCTCGAAACTTCAACAAAAGCCCATACAGAGCTACGGAGCGTCTCTCCTGCAGAGTCTTCCACTGGAGGTTATCTATCATCCCCGTAACGCTTTCGCGATTACTAAATGATCCTGCAACGAAGCGCGCTGCTCTTTGTTGGATCTTCTCTATATCTTCTATCAACCCTATCTGGTGCGGATCCCACACTGCTGAGCAGTATTCAAGCAGTGGGCGAACAAGCGTACTGTAACCTACTTCCTTCGTTGTCGGATTGCATTTCCTTAGGATTCTTCCAATGAATCTCAGTCTGGCATCTGCTTTACCAACGATCAACTTTATACGATCATTCCATTTTAAATCACTCCTAACGCGTACTCCCAGATAATTTATGGATTTAACTGCTTCCATTTGCTGACCTGCTATTTTGTAGCTAAATGATAAGGACCTATTAGTCTATGTATTCGCATCCCATTACACTTGTCTACATTGAGATTCTATTGCCATTCCGTGCACCATGCGTCAATTCGCTGCAGATCCTCCTGCATTTCAGTACAATTTTCCATTGTTGCAACCTCTCGATACACCACAGCATCATCTGCAAAAAGCCTCAGAGACTTTCCGATGTCACCCACCAGGTCATTTATGAATATTGTGAATAGCAACGGTCCTATGACACTCCCGTGCGGCACACCTGAAATCACTCTTACTTCGGAAGACTTCTCTCCATTGAGAATGACATGCTGCGTTCTGTTATCTAGGAACTCCTCGATCCAAGCACACAACTGATCTGATAGTCCGTATGCTCTTACTTTGATCATTAAACGACTGTGGGGAACTGTGTCAAACGCCTTGCGGAAGTCAAGAAACACGGCATCTACCTGTGAACCCGTGTCTAAGGCCCTCTGAGTCTCGTGGACGAATAGCGCGAGCTGGGTTTCACACGGCCGTCTTTTTCGAAACCCATGCTGATTCCTACAGAGTAGATTTCTAGTCTCCAGAAAATTCATTATACTCGAACATAATACGTGTTCCAAAACTCTACAACTGATTGACGTTAGAGATATAGGTCTATAGTTCTGCACATCTGTTCGACGTCCCTTCTTGAAAACGGGGATGACCTGTGCCCTTTTCCAATCCTTTGGAACGCTTCGCTCTTCTAGAGACCTACGGTACACCGCTGCAAGAAGGGGGGCAAGTTCCTTCGCGTACTCTGTGTAAAATCGAACTGGTATCCCATCAGTACCAGAGGCCTTTCCTCTATTGAGCGATTTTAATTGTTTCTCTATCCCTCTGTCGTCTATTTCGATATCTACCATTTTGTCAACTGTGCGACTTCAAGAGAAGGAAGCACAGTGCAGTCTTACTCTGTGAAACAGCTTTGGAAGAAGACATTTAGTATTTCGGCCTTTAGTCTGTCATACTCTGTTTCAGTACCATTTTGGTCACAGAGTGTCTGGACATTTTATTTTGATCCACCTACCGCTTTGACATAGGACCAAAATTTCTTACGATTTTCTGCCAAGTCAGTACATAGAACTTTACTTTCGAATTCATTGAAAGCCTCTCGCATAGACCACCTCACACTATATTTCGCTTCGCGTAATTTTTGTTTGTCTGCAAGGCTTTGGTTATGTTTATGTTGGCTGTGAAGTTCCCTTTGCTTCCGCAGCAGTTTTCTAACTCGGTTGTTGTACCACGGTGGCTCTTTTCCATTTCTTACGATCTTGCTTGGCACATACTCATCTAACGCATATTGTACGATGGTTTTGAACTTTGTCCACTGATTCTCAACACTATCTGTACTTGAGACAAAACTTTTGTGTTGAGCCGTCAGGTGCTGTGTAATCTGCTTTTTGTCACTTTTGCTAAACAGAAAAATCTTATTACCTTTTTTAATATTTCTATTTACGGCTGAAATCGTCGATACAGTAACCGCTTTATGATCGCTGATTCCCTGTTCTGCATTAACTGATTCAAATAGTTCGGGTCTGTTTGTCACCAGAAGGTCTAATATATTATCGCCACGAGTCGGTTCTCTGTTTAACTGCTCAAGGTAGTTTTCAAATAAAGCACTTAAAATATTTCACTGGATTCTTTGTCCCTGCCACCCGTTATGAACGTTTGAGTCTCCCAGTCCATATCCAGCAAATTAAAATCTCCACCCAGAACTATAACATGGTGGGGAAATCTACTCGAAATATTTTCCAAATTATTCTTCTGGTGCTGAGCCACAACAGCTGCTGAGCCTGGGGCCTATAGAGACATCCAATTACCAGGTCTGAGCCTGCTTTAACAGTGACCTTCACCCAAATCATTTCAAAATTAGAATCTCCGTCAATTTCCTTCGATACTATTGCACTTCTTATCGCTATAAACACACCTCCCCCTTTACTGTCCAGCCTTTCTCTGCGATATACATTCTAATCTGAGTTTAGGATTTCATTACTGTTTACATGTGGTTTCAGCCAACTTAGAGTAATTATTAAGACTGCAGCTGGAAAGAAGACAGTCACAAACATGACAGAACTAAATAATATTAAGTGAACCTACTCGAGCCAAAAGTCAAACTTAACACCATTTGCAAATTTTAACAGTCCTATACTCAGATATAGTCTTGTAATTGTATTAACTTTTTAATTATTTGTACCTTCAACTAATTGTTTTTGTAACTGTATTAACTTTTTAATTATTTGTACCTTCAACTAATTGTTTTTGTAACTGTATTAACTTTTTACTATTTTTTTGTGTCTTTAGCTGTAGCCATTGCTTAGTTTTAGTTACTGCTAATACTTTTTTCATTTTCTCAGTTTATTCTCTTCCATTCTGTAATAGTTCTATTGCAATTATTAGTCTCTCCTTTAGTTCATTAGTCAACCATCTTTTCGGTTTAAATTGTTCATAACAAACATCACTATCAGTATCACTTTAGCAAATTTCAATTTAATTCTAGCTTCCTACAATACTCTATTAAATATTAAGCTTACTGCTCTCTGCTGGCAGCATCGGCCTCTTAAATCACTCCTCTTTCCCTTATTTCCACCCTAAGCTGTTTCAAATACTCTAATTACATTATTCCTCTTACGACATAGGATACTCAGTGACACACAGCTGTCACCATTTTGGTCATATTCTCCCTGCACCGAATACCACTAATCCATTTTCTATACTCCCGCAACCTCAGGAAATCTCTTGCTGTCGCTTTTCTTTCGGCTCTCGTGGAGTCACAAACAGGGCGCGCAAAATCTCGGACACCCCTGTATGATGTCACTTGGCGGAAACACCGGTCAGTGCCCCTCGCGGCAGGTAGTGCCTAACAAAGGGACAAACCAGTCTGCCACCCTACTCCAGGCTGCTCAGCGGAACGCGTCCGAGCTTTTAGCAGCTCACTGCAACATTCAGTCTTTACCTGCGCATTACGAAGAACTTAGCCTCCTCTTCCACCAACTAAACTACCACGTAATCCTCTTATCCGAAACGTGGTTGAAACCACACATATCCTCTGCATCTATTCATCTCCCAGGGTACACATTTCTTAGGGCAGACAGATCAAAAAAGCGAGGTGGCGGGGTCGGCGCATATATACGAACAGATCTCAAAGCGAAAGTCTTATCTACGTCAAATCCTGCTGAAGAAAAAGAGGCTGAATTCATGTTCATTGAAATAAATATACGAAGTCGGAAATTCTTGACTGGCGTCGTGTACAAGCCGCCAAAAATAAGCTCAATGAGTTCCTTCCAGTCGGAATTACATTCACTTCAGTGTCAATACGAACATGTCATCGTAATGGGTGACTTGAACATAGACCTGCTAAGAGACACTCCCTCCGCAATAAACCTAAGAAGATTGTTCAGTTGCAATAGCATGAACATTCTTCCATTACAACCTACACACCATAAGGCGCACAGTCATACTCTTATAGACGTGATCGCAACGAAACAGACAAAGTAAGAGATGTTGGTCAATCAGCAGCCCCTGGCCTCTCAGCACATTATGTAATATTCCTGGCCTACTCTGTGCAGCCCCCAAGGATCAAATCGCGTTACATAACTTGTAGGAACATGAAACGTATTGACCTTGACGCTCTAAAAGCCGATTGCTCAGAAATCTCATGGCATCAAATAATCAGAGAACCTACAAGCGACGGCAAAATTAATGAACTTGGTTATAAACTCACTGCCCTCTTTGACAAACATGCACCTGTGCGCACAGTCCGTGTAAGAAAATCTCCTGCTCCATGGCTGACAGCTGAATTACGTCAAATGATGACTAATAGGGATGCTGCCCACAGGCGTTTCAAGGCAAATCCGAAACCCGAACGTTTTGAAGAATATAGAAAGCTACGGAACAGAGTGAAACAATGCATTCGCAATGCCAAAATCAGGCACGCTCGCTCCCTTGTATGCAGCGATCTGACACCCACGACTCTATGGAAGAATCTCCGTAGCTTGGGGGTCAGAAAGCCAAAATCGGAAACTACTTTTCATGTGTCAGCTAACGAATTAAATGAATTCTTCTCTGCACCTCTGAATACCAGCACGGTTGATAATTACCGTCCACAAGAATCCCCAAACAGAATAACTAACAACGATACCTTCCATCTAAAACATGTAACAACAAATATGGCAAGAAAAGCAATAATGAAAATCTCTTCTGATGCAATAGGCAACGACAGTATCGGTATAACCATGATTAAGAATGTTGCCGATATCTTAGTACCTGTCTTAACTGACATATTTAATTTTTCCCTCGTGAACGGAATATACCCCACTGCATGGAAAAGAAGCATAATTCGACCCATCCCTAAGGTCGAAAACCCGCAACTGCCTAGTGATTACCGACCAATTAGCATAGTGCCTGCTGTTTCCAAAGCACTGGAATATATTGTTCATGACCAAATCACTGAACACTTGCATGAATTCAGTCTATATGACAAATTTCAATCCGGTTTCCGTAAACATCACAGCACAAACACTGCTCTAATTAAAGTAACTGATGACCTGAAATATGCCATCGACAATCGAAAGGCAACAATATTGACGCTACTGGACTTCAGCAAAGCTTTTGACACTGTTAACTTTGACATATTACTCAGAAAAATGCAACAGCTTAATTTCTCTGATAGTGCAATGAGATGGTTTGAAAGCTACTTAAAAGACAGACAGCAATGTGTTGTCTGTGCAAATGAAAAATCTTCCTGGAAACATGTTTCTTCGGGAGTGCCACAAGGATCAGTCTTAGGACCACTTTTGTTTTCTTTATATGTCAACGATATTTCGTCGGTTTTGTCCTCCTGTAAACATCATTTCTATGCCGACGACCTCCAGCTCTACCTAAGCGTCAGACCTGAAGACGTTAACACTGCAATCGCTCTGATGAATGATGATCTGTCTTCAGTAGTGACATGGGCGAAAAACCTGGGGCTTAAATTAAATGCAAAAAAGACGCAAGTAATCTTAATAGCCCATCAGAAATTAATAAGTTCAGATTTCCACGAACGGCTACCTCCTATTCTGCTCGAAGGTACTCCAATACCATATCAGAAAACAGTGAAGAACTTGGGTGTAACTTTGGACGAGCATCTCAACTGGGCGGAGAATACAGTCGCAGTGTGCCGAAAGACGTTTGCTTGTCTCTATGCTCTCAAAAAGTTTCGGAACATATTCCCACAGGACTTGAAACGCCAGCTCGTGCAAGCACTCGTTCTACCGAACCTCCACTATTGTGATGTGATTCAACAAGGCATGAGTAGTGAAAACAAAAGACGGCTAGAGCTAACCATGAATGCCTGTGTGCGTTACACCTGCAACATTCGCCGATATGATCATGTTAGTGCTTCATACTCCGAGCTAGGGTGGCTGCGGCCGGACAAACTGCGTGACTACCACACTCTATGTCTACTTCACCGACTCCTCATCGCGCAAGCACCCCAGTACCTAGCTTCAGAGATTAAAAACCTGTCATGCCATCATAATCGAAACACGAGGTCACTTATCTGGTATCCTAACTGTGCCCACTCACAAAACAAAAACTTTTGCAAACTCCTTCTCAGTTGCCGCTGTCCGCCTCTGGAACAAACTGCCCCTTACCTTGAGGAAAATTCAATCTCCTGTTGCTTTTAAGAAGAAGTTGAAGCATTTCCTACTATCATCCGCATAAAATTCTCCACAAAATTAATGTGCAAGGCCAATCCTCTCATCTGTCAAATAGCAAAGCCAGCGTCTCCTATCTTGCTCCTGAGATGCCTTCCTCTTCATCTATCTCTATTAGCCACGCAGTCTCCTTTTCCTTTATATTTTCCTTAATTATGTTTCATCATGTCTCTCTATTCTTCTCCTCCCTTCACCATGAGTCTCCCTAGTACTCCCTGCTGCCAGCACTCCTATCTTAAATCTTTCTCTTCAATAATGTATTTTTCGAGGTGTACCTTTCTAATTGTTTATCTCACTTTTTGTATTAGATGTAGTTTAACATGCCTACTGAAACATATGACTGTAAAATAAGTAGAATGCCTGGTTAGATGTAAGAGAGGGCCTGATGGCCCTAATCTTGCCAGGTTAAATAAATAAATAAATAAATAAATAAATAAATAAATAAAAAAACTTTCTGTCCCTAGTACTATATGGGCGTTGTGACCGTTTATTAATGAGAGCAATTCTGGGACCATTCTATAGACGCTCCTACAGTTTACTATTAGCACATTAATATTGTTATTCCCTGTTGCATTTTTCCTACTCCTGCCTTGCCGCTTCTCAGGAGGCGTCTTGTCGGGCCTAGGGAGGGAATACTCTAACCTAAAAAAAAAAAAACCCATGTGCACTCCACACGTACTCCGCTACCCTCGTAGCCGCTTCAGGCGTGTAGTGCACGCCTGACCTATTAAGGGGGACCCTACATTTCTCCACCCCATTGTGGAGGTCGAGAAATTTGCACCCCAGCTCTCCGCAGAATCGTCTGAGCCTCGTTTAAGCCTTCCACTCGACTCCAAACCAGAGGACCGCGATCGGTTCTAGGAACAATACTACAAATAGTCAGCTCTGATTCCACCCCGCGAGCGAGGCTTTCTGCCTTCACCAACTCCGCCAACCGCCTGTAAGAACTGAGGATGACCTCTGAACCCAGACGGCAGGAGTCATTGGTGCCGACATCAGCAACAATTTGCAGTCGGGTGCCCCCAGTGCTCTCTATCGCCCTCCACATCTCGGATGAGACCCCCGGCAAGCAGACAGAGTGAACACTGGCCTTCTTCCCCGACCTTTCCGCTATTTCCCTAAGAGGCTCCATCACCCGCCTAACGTTGGAGCTCCCAATAACTAATAAACCCCTTCCCCCGTGTGCCTGCTCGGACCTTGCTGAAGGAGCAGCCACATGTCCATTCACAGGCAGAGCGGGCGATGCCACACGGCCAGCCTCCACATTGACCCTCCGCCTCGTGCGCCGCGAACGCCGCTGAACCCGCCACTCCCCTTGGGGAGAGGGTGGCCCAACCGCGCCCGGTACCCGCGAAGATGTTTTGACAGCAGGGACAGTGGGTGAAGCATCTAACACCTGGGGTGCACCATGCGACGCACCAGATTCCCCACTGCCACTACACTCCGGGGCAGCAGCCTGAAGACGGCTGACCGCGGCCATCAACACGCTCGGCTGTTCGCGAAGAGTGGCCAGCGTCCATACACATAAGTCACACATCCTATCCATCCTAAGGAATCAATTTACTGAAGAGACTTAATCAACTTTTAAGTAGACTGCTAATTCACTAAAGGCGGCTGATTACTGACTAAACTGTGATTGCTAACCTCTTCTTGTAGAAAACAATGAAAATAGCACTACCTGTCTCTGGACTGCATTCGAAACAAACACTAGCACTACTGGCACTATGGCTGACTACAAGGACTCTCTCTGACTGTATTCAAAACAAACACGAAATCTATGTAACTCTATTACTAGCACTCGACAATTAAAGCTTCCTAAAAGCAAAAACACACAGAAGAAGAAGTGACAAGTAAGAAAAATACAGTTAATACTTAAATTAAGGTAGCTCGCTGAACAGCAGACGTGAAGCAGACGGCGGTTAGGGCGACACATGAACTTACAACATAAAAGTAATAACAGATAAAAATACATGTTCATGAACCTGAGAGAAAATCAGTGGATAAGTTTAAGCAAACGCTATCAGCAGTACAATGAGAATCAGCTTAATTTTTCAATTAACTCCTCGACAGAATAGAAGGAGTGACCCATGAGGAAACACTCCAGTTTCCATTTGAAAGCGCGTGGATTACTGCTAAGATTTTTGAATTCGAGTGGCAGCTTATTGAAAATGGATGCAGCATTATACTGCACACATTTTTGCGCAAGAGTTAAGGAAGTCCGATCCAAATGGAGGTTTGATTTCTCCCGAGTATTAACCGAGTGAAAGCTACTTATTGTTGGAAATAAACTAATATTGGTAACAAGAAACGACAATAAGGAATATACATATTGAGAGGAAAACGTCAAAATACCCAGACTCCCTGAACAGAGGTCGACAAGAGGATCGTGAACCCACACCACTTTTTGCCCGAACCTCCGGTTTCTGAGCCAAAAATATCCTTCTAGAATGGGAAGAGTTACCCAAAAACATAATACAATGCGACGTATGTGAATGGTAATAAGCAAAGTAGGCTAATTTACTTGTCGAAGTATCACTCACTTTTGGTACCGTTTGAATAGTGAAAATGGCAGTATTAAGTCTTTGAACAAGATCCTGAACGTGGGCTTTCCACAACACCTTACTATTTATTTGAACACCTAGGAATTTGAACCGTTCAGTTTCACTAATCATATGCCCATGCTGTGATATTAAAACGTCAGGTTTTGTTGAATTGTGTGTTAGAAACTGTAAAAACTGAATCTTACTGTGATTTAACGTTAGTTTATTTTCTACAAGCCATGGACTGAGGTCATGTACTGCACTACTTGAAACGGAGTCAATGTTGCACACAACATCCTTTACTACCAAGCTAGAGTCATCAGCAAACAGAAATATTTTAGAGTTACCCGTAATACCTGAGGGCATATCAATTATATAAATAAGGAACTAGAGCGGCCCCAACACTGATCCCTAAGGAACCCCCTCCCCTTGACAGTACACCACTCAGATCCGCCATCACACTGTATTACTTTCCCCCATTCCTGTAGATTGTTACCTAATGCTCTTCCTGAAACACTCTAAAACTTCTGATTCTGTCAGTTCTTTCAGGTCCCATCTCCTTAAATTCCCACGTTTTTCCAGTTTCTTCAGTTTTAATCTACAGTTCATAATCAATATATTGTGATCAGAGTCCACATTTGCCCCTGGAAATGTCATACAATTTAAAATCTGGTTCCTAAATCTCTGTCTTACCATTATATAATATATATGAAATATTGCAGTATCTCCAGGTCTCTTCCACGTATACAACCTTCTTTCACGATTTTTGAACCAAGTGTTAGCTATGATTAAGTTATGCTCTGGGCAAAAGCCTACCAGGCGGCTTCCTCTTTCATTTTTTACCCCCATTCCATATTCACCTACTACGTTTCCTTTTCTTCCATTTCCTACTGTCGAATCCCAGTCACCCATTAATATTAAATTTTCATCTCCCATCACTATCTGAATGATTTCTTTTATCTCGTCACACATTCCATCAATTTCTTCATCATCTGAGGACTACTTTTACGACTTTGGTAGGCGTGGGATTCGTGGCTATCTTGGCCACAACAATGCATTCACTATGCTGTTTGTAGTAGCTTACCCGCATTCCTATTTTTATTAATTATTAGACCTACTCATGCATTAGCTTCATATTAGCCTTCCTAATACTTAAATCTATATTCGATGTTAACAATGACGCCGGTGGATGGACTATCACGAAATTACTGACCGTCGAGAAAGTCACAAATATAACCGACAAGCTAATGGGCCCTTCACAGGAAAACGTTTTTCGCCGGAAAACGGGGAAAACTGAAACCCAGCAAATGAGTAAAAAAATGTATATTCACTGACAAAAAAAAATAGTGTACGCACACAACTTACACAACAATAGTCTGGGATTACTCTATTACGTAATACAGTTTTTGTGATTGTATCTTGCAGCTTTAGTTATTTTTAATTAAAAGAGGCTTTAAAAGGACAGAAAGAACGTGTTGGACTACGCTACAGATCGTTCTGTTAGCACAGTCTTTACTTTGTAATCACTTTCGTTGACTTCGGCAACTCTCAACAAAAATCTCCAACCTAACCGAGACAATGTGCTACGATACAGCCGAGATCATGACAAGAGAATGGGCTACATCACACTCGAAGTAAATTTATATAGGTAAGGATCCCCATGACCTGTGTACGTCTATTATAAAAAATCTCCAAGCCACTCTCCTCAAATAGATCGCAATCTTCTCTTGACCTTCAACTGTTACTATTTCAGAATTAAAAACCAGATTCAAAGAAAATTTGGCTACCAGTCACAAAACTAGAAAAATAAAAATAATAAAAGTGAGAACATGAAACATGTTAGCAATAACCATAAACAGGAGATTTTACAGAAAATAAAATTGAGAAAGGAAATCATTAATATTATCGACCGTTTAGGAACTCTAGGCTACGAAAGGTATGAAACCACATATCGAATAACTGGTGGAGGAGTTAGTGTGTTTTAAGATTAAATCCAAACAAGAATTAGAGAAAAATATATCGAAGCAAGGCCTCTATTACGAAAAATTGCTAAATCTCGAGACAAATTGTGTCCTTCTGTATTAGATGAAATGTTTTGGCCCCTAGTACGGATGAAACAGTATCTGCAGTATCAACAGGAACTTCGGACATGTGTTTCATATTTCATCCAAGCCTGCAGTCTATAAATATTTAAACAAAATACTAAAACAAAATACGACTACAGGGGAATTACTTACGAAGTAGTTCTTGGTAAAGAAACACAGGACACTATTAAGTATGTAGTCTTAATACGAACTACAAGTGTGTTTATAAATCGCTATAGTTGCCTTGGACTAACGACGAGCGAATATCAATATAACCTGTACGCTTCAAAGCTGTTATCCATGAAAAAGCTAAACGACGTATCGTGAACAAAATACAATTTAACACCGAAACAATGATATTAGCTGGCAATGGGCACAGACTTTAGTCAATGGGCACTGTTGAAAATTTGTGCCATACCAGGAGTAGCACCCGAGTCCCCTGGTTATGAGGGAGAGGCAATGATCACTGTGTCCCAATTACGCAGTGGTCAACAGAATATCACGAACTGCCCGAGCATGCCGTTCGTTAGATCCAAATTCTCAATTTCTCCATAGACTGCTAATGCACTGCTCCTTGAACATAATCCTCCACCCCTTAATTATACAGTACATGGCCAAAAAACCAGACACCGAATATATGCAAACTTTGCCTTACGAACAGACGTCGTCTATGTAACACACGTCAAACTTCAAAGAATTTACCAATTCGTTGCATTGTTTACTATAGACCACAAATCAAGTAACGCAAAAAAAGCACTGCGTCTATTGAGATCATGATTCAGAGTTAAAAAAACTAATAAGTCGCCTACATATTACAGTTGCTGCCGAAAGAGGAGAACCATTATTTTCCCACAAAAGGAAATATAGTTAAAATTACGCTTCTATTTCGGTTAGTTTATGCTGTTACTAAAATTTGCAGTGAAAGTTACATAGTGGACTCTACCCTCCCCCCACCAGAAACGTAGTTATCGTGGCTGTTGTGAGACTTTTGTACACAGTTAGAGAAAGTGTGTTAAATGTGGCGCGGACGGAAACACTAGGCTACGCTACAGGGCAATCTGCTCGCACAACGTTTAGTCGGCATTCATAATCGTTGGCGTAAACAACTCTCAATCGAATTACCACCTTCCAACCTAACTTAGATCTCGGGCTACACTACCAATCGGCCTGTCATCACAACCAAAAATTCATTGAGGGGGTGGGGGGATTTCCTGTATCTCTCTCTGTAATGTATCTCTAGGCAAAACTGCCAGTTTTGTCAGACTCAACTGCAAGATTTACCAATGGTAGACACTTTTGAGACGGCTCGTAATTTTAGAATAGTCCTCTTCGTCTTACTTGGCATAAATTGTTCGCTGGCGTCCCAGCAGCTAGCTCCCTCAGTGTCTGCTGTTGTCCTAGCAGACCGAACGCACCGCACATCCGACACCTTCGGAACCACTCACTGGGCAGTTAGCAACTGAGCGGAACACTGTTTACATCGTGAAAGGAAAACTATGCAAAGATGTACACTTAAATGGCACGACTGAGTAGCACACACACAGTAATATCTGAGGAATGTCCTTCGACACGCGCAGAACGAAAGTCTTCTCGCGATCGTACAGCGTCTCTGAAAAAAAAAAAAATCTCGTGACTATATTCCGGCGTTACGGCCAGGTTCTCATACAAATGAGCAACAAAGGGTACATTTGAAATTTTTTTTTTGAGACAATGAAAATACATTCGAAGGATGTGTTTGGGAATTACGAGTGATAATACTATGAGCTTAATTTTAGATTTTCAATAAAAAATGGCGCCCGTAATTATGATTTGATCAAGGGCCTGCGAGACTGGAGTACGCAGAGTGCGTGCAGTGTGGCACCACAGATGTTACCTGAATTCAAAAATGGGTAACATCAGTTGATACTACATTATTCCTCTGAAATTGAAAATGGATAACATCAGTCGATAAAACATAAAATTTATGCGAGCGCATACCTAACCGCAATGAAACAACCTTAAATTTAACGATACAGTGCTAATTCGAACTTTGAGTTCGATTTTTGGGGGTTTGTTTCACTCCTTATGCCTACACAAAAATTAGTTAATATTAACAAATGTCATATTATAGCTATAAGTTCCTAAGAAAAGTGTTTACTTTTAGGGGTCAGAGGTAGAAGTTAAGAGATCGAACCACTTTTAATTTATGCTGCATGCCGTTCTGAGAAAATAGTTACCCGAAAAAAATGTGTTCAATGTTTAGGGAAAACATTTAGTTATATTATTACTTCGATTTGCATGAACTGAGTGTTACATATATATTTTTAATGTCGCTGAAAACGAATCTGAAGTCAGATTTTCAATATTCAAAACAGCTAATCCAATACGGAGGGCAAACGATTATGTTTTGACCAATTTTTACCAAAATTGTATTTTCGTTATTTACGTTTAGTCTGCAATTCAAGGAGTATTTATCAACCCTTCCTCTACCTCTGATTGTTCCTAGACAGCAACTTCCTGTTCTTCTTGGCAGGAAAAGCCGATCTGTCTAAGCTGGATTTGCAGCACTCGGAAGCCTGCACTTGATAATCGTCCGTATTTTCGGTGAGTATGTTTGCATGCATTGTGCAGTATAAATCATTTTGAGCACGTGCGACACGGGACGAGTTATCATCTACATCTATATGGATACCCTGCAAAACACATTTAAGTGCCTGGCAAATGGTTCATCGAATCACCTTCACAACTGATAATTAATTGAAACCCTCAGCTGCCGACAGGTGTTGTTGATATACTTCGATGGGGACAGCTGAAAAGTGTGCCCCTACTGGGACTCGAACCCACGATCTCCTGCTTACATGGCAGACGCTCAATCCATCTGAGCCATCGAGGGCACAAATGAACAGCACGACTGCAGGAATTTATCCCTTGCACGCTTCCCGTGAGACACATCCCCAACCGTCCACAATCCGCATACGTAATGTACGTAATAGGTATTTGCCTATCCACTCATTACTGGCTCACACTAATGTGACGATTCCCGTAAGAGTTCGGGCAACCTGTGCGCATTCGCACAGACGAAGGTCAATGGCTGGGTAACGTTTAACCATAGATATGAAGTAACTGTTCTCGAAAGAACAGGCGCCACTGACGACCGTGCAGCACTTCTAGAATACATGATAGACCGGCCGATGTGGCCGAGCGGTTCTAGGCACTTCAGTCGGGAGCCACGCGACCGCTACGGTCGCAGGTTCAAATCCTGCCTCGAGCATGGATGTGTGTGATGTCCTTAGGTTAGTTAGGTTTAAGTCGTTCTAAGTTCTAGGAAACTGATGACCTCAGATCTTAAGTCCCAAAGTGCTCATAGCCATTTGAACCATCAGTCCGTATGTTTGCACACTACTTACAGTAACTTATGCTAAGGACAACACACACACAACCATGCCCGAAGGAGGACTCGAACCTCCAACGGGGGGAACCGCGCGAACCCTGACAAGGCGTTGGAGACATGGCGGGTACCCCGCGCGGCTCATGGCAGCCGTGACACTGCTTCAAACACTGGGCTGTAGAAACTTTTGTAAAGCACGGATTAAAAAAAAAAACCTTTCCGTTCCAGGAGTCTAGACAAGTACACCTTTAAAAAATGCAACTACAAAGAAATTAAATTTTTCGAACGGGGCAGGGCTTAAAACTTTGAAGAGTTAAATTTTAATGGCCGTTCTCTTGTATGCAATTAGTTTCACAGTAGAAATTTCTCTAGTTTTATTTATTTATTTATTTTTTGCTGTAGGTAAAGAAGGATAGGATTGTGAGGAGGGGGAAAGGGGGGGGGGGGGAGGAATCTTGCATCTCCAACCTTGGAATTCTTAGTACAGAATTTTTATTCGTTACGAGATTCTCAGCCACTTGCAGAAGTGATTTCGCGTGATTCTGCAAAACTTTTCCTTTAGCCAATCGTAGCAACTATAGGATTCCGTTCCTGCTGCATGACATGTCTCGGAACTTAAACTGACCAACTTATTTGCATAAAGAGCTAGCTTATCATCCGCTTCTTTACTTACTTAGACCGTTCATGGTCTGCAAAGCATTTTTTTTTAATCGTTTTTTTATGTCTTTTATAAACTGCAACACTTTCTAAACTTTTCTAAACTTAATGCCGTTGAAGCATGGTCTTTTGCTGAATGACCAAAAAGCAATGCTGACAGCTGGAGTCCAAGGTTTTTGTTAATCAAGCCGTTTGTATTCTTGTGGTGATATCTCCGCAGAGTCTTTCATTCCCTAACGCATATTTCTTTATATCTAATTGAGAAGTGAAATACCGGTTATCGTAGATGCAGATTTAAAATATTTTAATATAACGCAATAAATATTTCATTAAAATTCTCATCCCCTTATGCTCGAAGTTAAAAACCAGTGAAACACGTAGTTTTTAAAAATTGTAACAGATTAGCCGAATACGAATTGTCAGATATGCTTTCATAATGCTTTCATAATGAACCATTTTCAGAAACGTGGAGCCAGATCTGGGGGTGAATTTCCTTCTCTCCGAGACACCCGGCTTCTTCTTCGACTTAGCCGGCAAACATGCCGAGGAGGACGGGTGGGGACCGAATAGGCAGCAGTTGGTGGATGGCGACGTCGTCACTGGCTGTTGCCTTCGTGCGGGCCTCTTGTGTAAAGGGGGAGCCAACCGTGGCCAAGTGAAGGTCTGTATTCCACAGGAACGAGTTAGCATGGCACTCAGATATTTCCACGATTTGGCGGACGGGGGTCATTTGGGGTTCTTCAAGACCTTGAACCGAGTTCGGGAATACATGTTTTGGCCCAACCTATATCGCGATGGCAGGCGATTTCTTGGCAACTGTGTCCAGTGTAAGCGCGGTAAGCCCGATGTGGGGCCGCACAGAGAACTACTACAGTCACTTAGGAACAGTGTCCTCTGGACTGCGACTCAAAAATCGAAACAACGGTCGACGGAAACTGGCACCAGAAACGCACCAGCTCACTCTATTTCATCCCCTTAGGGGTTGAACTTCCAAAAACACCGAAACACGTATTTTCTTATTTGTAGCCTTGAAGTCAAATACCAATTTTCTTACATGTAGCCTTAAAAATACTTTCATAGTTCTTCCATAATTATTTATCTCAAAATAAAATGTTCATCCACTATTTCACTTCATAGAGGTTAAATTCCCAATGATACTGGAACACATATTTCTTTATTTCTGACCTAGAAACCAGATACAAATGTTCCTATGCCTAGCTTCAAAATTACCTTAATAGCTACATGATTCAGAAATCCTTTCATGTCCTGCGTCTCCCCCTTAGAGGTGGAATTTCGAAATATGCAGTATAAGCTGTATAAGATCAACACCCTTTCCAAATGTCAAGGTTTATTTTCCTTGGCGGTCTGGACTGTGTGAGTTTCATAGTAATAGTCCTACACACACACACACACACACACACACACACACACACACACACCACTACCAATGCCACCACCACCTCCTGGGGAAATTTCTGCAGACGCCCTTGTTCCACTACAGTCATATTTTGCCGACGACCTACATTTAGCAGCGTGGGAGGGATAGTGTCGTGCAACAGACAGTATACTCAGTAGACAACGAACTGTTCGTTGTGAAATCAGCGACATATTAACCGAGACTGACACAGAAGGTGCTGAAGGTGAAGCACACTAGACTCGTGTCTACCACGGCTTCAAATAGTATCGATTTACTATGAACGGAAGTTCCGAAAAGTGAGCAAGTAATTTTACAGTAAATTCAGTACCGATGGTGAGGATATACAACGAAAAACATTTCTATAAAATTTCAGAAATAATGAAACATTCCACTCAAGTCGTGCGACAGAAAACGCAATGGATATGCTTGCACTTAAGACGGAAGGCCCTACGTGCCTACGCAGGCTTAATACAGATCGCAAAATTCGGCAGTACGCGGAAGCCAACCTTGTGTGCTGCCATCTGTTGTTGATGCCAGGCATCAAGGTCTCAGTAGTACGGCCATGCACTGGAGAGTAGTTGCTTTGTAAGCACTCCGTCCTCAGGCCACGAGTGGCCTACTGGGACAGCACCATCCGACCGCCGTGTCATCATCCGTGGAGGATGCGAACAGGAAGGGCGGGGGTCAGCACACTGCTCTCCCGGTCGTTATGTTGGTATTCTTTGACCGGAGCCGTTACTATTCGGTCGAGTAGCTCCTCGATTGGCATCATGAGGCTGAGTGCACCCCGAGAAATGGCAAGAGCGCATGGCTGCCTGGATGATCACCCATCCAAGTGCCGACCACGCCCGACAACGCACTTAACTTCGGTGATCTCACGTGAACCGATGCAACCTCCGCGGCAAGGCCGTTGCCGCAGATATTTCAGAGTAGTTGCTTACGTTTCATAATTATCTAGTTTACGAGGAAAATGTAAAAAAGGCGATTGTCACCGAAGCTACAACTAATCTGAATTTCTGGTTAGTTATCAAGTGGTGTTGTGTGCGAGCCTGAATTTTTCATCCTTTGCGGTGAGAATGATTCAAACCCGTCATGTTCTTCTTATGAAGTGTTCTATTTATTTTGCACACAATGATCGTTTGTAGTTGTCTTGAGTTACTACGTTGATAAATTTTTGTTTGGCGCACGTATCATAACTGAGATTTGCGCTGAATGGCTGAAGGTGAATTAGCGTAATGAGTAGTAGCGAATGTTACAGTAACATGTTTGTAAATTATTTCACGTAAATTACGTTAGTCGTGTAATATAATCCGTATACCAGTACAGTATATGGGCCAATTACGTTAGTCATGGAATACTATCCGTAAAAGACTATGTCACCTTGGTGTCCCGGAATTTGCTTCAATTTTGGAATCCACGAAAGAACTGGAAATTTTCCTTTACACAGCTTTCCATATAATTTCTATTACAGTGATTCAGTCTTGTCTGTCACTCGACTTTTCTGACTGTGAATTAAATTCTATCGCTCAGGTGCTTATTACCTCTTCGTGTTTCCATTTGCCGATATTGCGCATAAACACATATCTCAAAGTTGCTATGGACATTGATGGAGCGACACACTTTTCTATGGCGACACTGCAGTTTAGAGATAGAAAAACCGATCAGTTAAAACGATATGGGTATTTTAGTTCTGAATAACCGATGTCTTTCGGTATTTGTTTGCTCTCGGTTATAACAAGTACCTTTTTATTTTTTTCTGATAACCACGTAAAAACAGATATATCAATTAGCCACAGATGTTGTAGTAAAACTTTTTGTTTTCAAATAAACCTTTTTTAAAAAAGACGAGTTATTTTTATTCGTAAGATTTCCATAGCACTGAAACACGGCGTTATTACAGAAAAAAATGGGAAAAGTTATGTATGCCACTTTAATAACACTGCTGATAGAAACGAGCAACAAATGGATTGGTCCAACATTGCCGAGACAATATTGTCCCTGTTACACAAGCAGTGCGCGAGACTGGACACAGTTTCTCGCTGTTGTCGAACGTCAGTTGTAACATAGAATGGCTCCATCTGGAAGTCTGGAAGTATTTTACGATATGCGGTACGAGTGAAGAACAAAGTTAGATTTGGTCGACTTGCGACATCATACAAGGAAAGAAGTTAAAATTTAACAAATCATTCATAGTTCGGGATAAAAGTAGAAAGTGCCTGATCTGCTGCTGTGTCTACATAGTATGCCGTTATCTGCTTTTAGCCCTTAAAAACAGAGAAATTAAAACGAAAAAGAGAGTTCTCCTGCCGCAGTTTTCACTCTTTATCGCTGGACTATACGTAATGCCTGCATAGTGCTGTGATAATCGATTACAATATAATTTTTGAGCAGAGCTTCTAAAAACTATAATCAGTAGGATAATATTGCCAGTTTTCTGTAGTATAGAAGCACTCGCCAGCAGCGAAGATCGGACAAAGTAGTATTTGACTATTTAATTTAAGGAAATTAGAATTATATTAATACCGTCAGTTGCTCGCGGGCGTTGATAAATATCAACGTGGACAAGTGAAAATGTGTGCCGCGACCGGGACTCGAACCCGGGATCTCTTGCTAAAATGACAGACACTCTATCTATCTGAGGCACAGAGGACACAGTGTATGGTTCGACTGCAGGGACTATCTCGCGCACGCCTCCTGCGAGACTCACATTCTCACCTTGAATGTCCATACACTACAGTCGTAGAGTCCCACTCCAACACACTCATTCCTCGTGGAAGACATGTCCATATCCATATAAGTATATGGTTCTGGCAATACCAGCCATGACCTTCTTCTGTGAAGATGCACACGTATTCCGCGAACTGTTACGGGACTTGGTAAGAATGTGTTCCACGAGTAATGAGTGTGTCGGTGTGGGACACTACGAATGTAGTGTGTGGACGTGCAAGGTGAGAATGTGAGTCTCGCGGGAGGCGGGCGCGAGATAATACCTGCAGTCACACTATCGTCTGTGCCCTCGGTGGCTCAGATGGGCAGAGCACCTGCCATGTAAGCAGGAGATCCCGGGTTCGAGTCCCAGACGTGCACACATTGTTGATATATATCGACACCCGTGAGCAGCTGACGGTATTAATATAATTCTAATTTCGTTCTGAACGGCTGCAGGTCATCATAAGGGTATTTAATTTGACATTTTGATTACATTTATCAAGAAACTGAGAAAGTAAAAATTGTTTAATATTTGTTTGATTTCTACGTTTACTAGAGGAAATAATGTAAATAAAAGATTGAAAATCGGTTATTACAAGAACTGGTATTGTGACGGGTTTTAACAATTAGTTTAAAGAAGGGTTGGGAAACTGATAAGAGCCGAAAACCAGTTGTTTCAGCGATAACCAACATTCCCACTGGTGTTCTGAGTGGTAAGATTGACGCACAAGGACATCAAGAACAGTTTCTCAGAAAGGTTACTGCAGCTCTGATGTTCTCAAAATGAACGGGCCAGCCATTGGCGTCCGCGAGGGGGAAGGGGAGGGGGAGGGGAGGGGGAGGGGGAGAGGATGGGGAGGGGAGGAGGTGGGGAGGGGAGGATAGGCAAAAGGGCACTTTCACCCATCGCCCCCAACCCTCCCTGGAATCTGGAGTAAAGAGTTTTTATTCGTTACAGTATACTCATACTCTTCCAGATAAGAATTCTCCACAATACTGCTAAACCTTAGCTTTGACCAGTTGTAGCGCTTATAGAGTTAGGGTCTTGTAGCTTGATGCACCTCGTAACTGACCAGCTGATTTGTACACAGAGTGCCAGTTTCAGAATCATGCACTCCAGCCCCGACGCGCCTTCCCCCCTCCCCACCACTGGAAATATTTCTGCAGACTCCAGTCTGCCACTGTGCATATATTTTGATAACATCCTGGTTTTAATAGCATCGAAGTAACAGCATTGTGCAGTAAAGGGTAGACCTAGCACAGAACACACCATTCCCAATGAAACGCATCACTTAGTAGATGGTGAAGTACTCTGAAGCTAGCCAGATAGAAACAGAACCTCCTGGCACTGCATCTAACCCAAATTCTAATCTTACACTAATCTCTTGTATGTACCTACCACGCCCTCAAAGAGCCAACGATTTACTATTATCAGAAGTTCCGAAAAATGAGGAAGAAATTGACCCACACTTTTTTCCGTTGTTTATTATTTCGATTACCCCATAAAGGGAATGGACTTGTAGCCACAGGTTACACAAGCGATAGATGGTTTAAAATACATAAAAAGAGATGACAATAAGAAACGATTTTTAAAAACACAATGATGCACGGCTTTTACGATTTTTACAGGAAAAAAATGGATGACAAAATGAAGGTTTTTCAAAAATACGCTGGTAGACAATATTGGGGATTTTTTATCTTTATAGATGACTAGCGGAAAAGCTTGGTGTTGACCAGGCATTTATTTACAGCTGTGCGTCCACGTCCGTACTATGCAGCGTCTGGCCTTGTCCTGAGTTTTTATGACGTATCTCCTGAAACATGTGTCGTACAATGATATAATTTTATAGGTACATTCAGCGTCATAAGCGGATACTGTCTGCAAAATTTATTGCGAATATAGTAGCAAAGAAGTAACAAACTTAAATGTCACGAATGCTGTGATGCCCACACACTTGGGTGTAACTAATGTACATGGGATGCTTGGCACGATCATTATGGCTACCATCACCTGTGGTCGTAATTGGACCAGCTGTGTCGACGTAGTGAAAATATAAATGTGCATAACATGGTAAAGGTCCATTCTTTCCAGCCATCAGACCTGAACTACGATCAAAAATATCATGTAAAAGTGGTAGGGGCAATGGCCTTGCCGCAGTGTATACACCGGTTCCCGTCAGATCACTGAAGTTTAGCACTTTCGGGCGTGGTCGGCACTTGGATGGGTGACCATATGGGCCGCTATGCGCTGTTGGCATTTTTCGGGTTGCACTCAGCCTTAATGGCGGATAAATTTTTTGTTAATCGCGGCAAATTAACTTTACCCTAATGACACACAAGGTCAATGCCGTACTATCACGTAAAGTATTCTCAGATCGAAATGTTTTGCATTACAAAATCTCCAATGTAGATTCATAATACCACAATTATAATTCACAAAATAATTTGGAGCTACGTTCAATGCATATTTAAATGCATCTTTCAAAACAATAACAGAATTCTCATTAGATCATCATTATCAATGGCTAGAGTATTCTACCAAAAACCGCGTCTCACTATGGCTTCTTCAGTACGCTGTTTTGTTTTCCACTGTTGACAATAGAAACGATCTGGCAGATGTGACATTGTAGATGCCCAGTATGCGTGTCTTAATGCAATTAAACCGTCTGGAACATTTACCCTTGAACGTCCCTAGAATGGGATTTCATGGAACGTTATTACTTTCCTGTGTCCATTTCCATCACACCAGCTGATCGCCACGACTGGGGAAGGGGAGAAGGGGGTGGGCTGAAAGTTGGCAGCAGTGGCAGAAAAACCGAAGAAAACCTCACGTTTTCGTCATTTGTTTTCATAATGACAATTCGTCACATCGCACGCTTTTCTCTAGGAAACGGTAAAATTCATCGTCTGGATATCAATCTCGCCTGCTAAGGTATGCAGTCGCACCACTCTGTACGAAATAGGTTCTAAGCTGATGCAGTCGACAAGTAACATCGAAATATATCGTCACCAGGAAATACATCGACACCTAGAAATAAATCCACACCTCGAAATAAATCGCCACCTCGAAATAAATCGCAACCTCGAAATAAATCGCAACCTCGAAATAAATCGACACCGTGAAATAATTCGAAACCTCGAAATAAATAACCTCCAAAAAACCGCAACATCGAAATGAGTCGATATCCCGAAATATATCGACATCTAGACGCATTTCGGCTTACCATATAGACCGAAATCTCTATGTTAGTCGACATATCGAGATAAATCGAGGTATAGAATTATATCGATATCTCGAAATATATTGGTACCACGTAAATAAAGATATCTCTAAAAATAGCGATATCTAGAAATTTATGGATTACTAGAGATATAGAGGTACCTTGAAATATATCGATATCTCGAGAAGAATCGATATCTGTAGTACACCAATACATGAAAATAACTCGATACTTTGAAATATATAGACAACCTGTATTGTGTCGGTATATCAAAATAAATCGTTATCTCGATATAATCGGATACTCGAAATCAATCGATACCTCGAAATAAATAGACTCCTCAATATAGATAGATATCTCGAAATAAATCGATATCATGATATAATGTGTGCATCTACGTAAGTCGATATATCGAATTGAATCGATAATGGGAAAAGTATGGACGTCTCAAAATAAATCTGTACCCCTAAGAAAACGAATATCGAAATAAATAGATATAACGAAATATATCGCTATCTTGATAAATACCGTTATCTAGTGGTCGGATAAATGTTTCAAGATGACATGACATAACAGTATAGTCTACATACATGAAAATACTTTGGATTTTCAATATATCGATAGATTTGTAGACCTCGGGAAAAAAATCTTTGATCCGACCTCGGGGCAAAAATGCAGACCTCGGGAAAAAACGCCGACCTCGGGGAAAAACGCCGACCTCGGGGAAAAACGCGGACCTCGGGGAAAAACGCCGACCTCGGGGAAAACGCCGACCTCGGGGAAAAACGCCGACCTTGGGAAAAACGACGACCTCGGGAAAAACGACGACCTTCGGAAAACTGCTGACCTCAGGAAAAATCCAGTTCCATTAATTTACATAGACAATCATGTCAGTTACCATTAGGTTCTCAAAATGCAATCAAATTCCTGGTATTTATCACCTCACACAAAAAGTGGTCATGACAGAAAAGTCTCGTTCTTTAGAAAGTTTAGAATGAGATGTTCTAAATATTACAGATAATCCATTTACAATAATCTACAAGCACTGCACAATGAGAAGAGACTGTCAACCAGAGCACTTTGAAATAGTGCACTGCCAGGAAGACAGAGGTATCATTGGTGTTTATAATCCTCCGGTGCTTGAGATTCAGAATCCAGCATTGCCTCGAATGAGAACAGCAGGAATGAATGTCCTGCACCAGTATAGAACTTACTCTGGAACTCCACAGAAAATCACAAGTCACAATTATATCACATCATTTTCAGCAAACTACAGAAGCCTCTAATGGACATAACAACGTCGTCACCTCCTTCACTAGTGAAAGATCTTAGTAGCTATTGAGTCAAGAGTAGGTGGCCAATTAATAATTTGTTGTTCAAAGCTAACTTCAGTGTATATGGGAATACTCAGTGGACATCTTTAACCATCATATTTTACTGTCTAAGATATGTCAACTTCCCAGACTATAAGTATAAGCAGAGCTTGGTCTTTACCAATCCGAGATTGTTTAGAATAGGTATCAAGGGAATCAGATCCACTGGGCATTTAGAGCAACCTGCTTTAAACAATATGAGCAGGCAATAGACACAGACACAGAATTTGAAATATCTCTGTGAAGCGGTTACCTTCATCATCTGCAAACTTATGTTGTGTGCTGCGGTATGCGGAGGCACTAATAGCAACACAGTAAAACACAGAAGAAGCTTATAAGTTGATGTAATCATCCAGTAAGAAGCAGTAAAATTCAAGTTTTAGTAATCGATTATTGACTTATTATCCGGCTTTGGTGCCTCAGACATGTCCGACGACCTTAAGATTTGGCATGAAACGAAGTCTGGAAGACACGTTACACGAGAGAATTGGAAAAGTGTTCATGTGTTGTAGAAACCTAAGAAATCGTCCCGTTTTCGTCAATTGCCGTCGAATCGACGTAATGACAGATCGTCACATTGGATGCTTTTCTGTATAAAACAGTTACATTTATCGTCTGGAAACTTATGTCGCGGGCTGCGGCATGCGGAGGCACTAATAGCAACACCGGAGAACACAGAAGAAGCTTCTAAGTTATTGGTTCAAATGGCTCTGAGCACTATGGGACTTAACATCTGTTGTCATCAGTCCCCTAGAGCGTAGAACTCCTTAAACCTAACTAACCTAAGGACATCAAACACATCCATGCCCGAGGCAGGATTCCAACCTGCGAGCATAGCAGCCCCGCGGTTCCGGACTGAGTGCCAGAACTTCTAGACCACCGCGGGCGGCTCTAAGTTTATGTAATCTGGCAGTAAGAAGCAGTACAATTCAAGTTTTACTATCGATTATGGACTTACTAGCCGCCTTTGGCGCCAGGGATGTGACTGACGACGTTACGATTTTGCATGAAACGAGGTCTGGAAACCACGTTACACGAGAATATGTGAAAACTGATCATATGTAGTAAAAACTTAAGAAATCCGCCCGTTTTCGGCATCTGCTATCGGATCGACGAAATACCAGATCGCCACAATGGCCGCTTTTCTCTCTGAAACGATAAAATTTATCGTCTGCAAACTTACGTCGCTTGCTGCGGTATGCGGAAGCACTAATTACAACATAGCAGAACACAGAAGAAGCTTGTAAGTTGATGTAATCGACCAGTAAGGAACAGTACAATTCAAGTTTAGTTATCAATTATTGACTTTTTAGCCGGCTTTGGTGCCTTGGACATGAGCTACGACCTTAGGATTTGGCATGAAGGGAGGTCTAGCAGCCACGTTGAACGGGAGAATGTGAAAAGTGTTAAAATGTAGTTAAAACCTAAGAAATCCGCCCGTTTTCGTCATTTACTATCAAATCGACTTAATGCCAGATCGTCCCATTCGCCGCTCTTCTCTCTGAAACGGTTACATTTATCGTGTGCTACGATATGCGGAGACACTAAAAGCACCATAGTAGAACACAGAAGAAGCTTCTAAAATGATGTAATAGCCAGTAAGAAGCAGTACAATTAAAGTTTATTTATCGATTTTTGACTTTTTAGCCTTCTTTGGTGCCTTGGACATATGCTAGGTCCTTACGATTTTGCATGCTGGGACGACTAGCAGCCACGTTGCACGGCAGAATGTGAAAAGTGTTTATATGTAGTAAAAACCTAAGAAATCCGCAATTTCGTTATTTGCTATCGAATCGACTTAATGTCAGATCGTGACATTGGCCGCTGTTCTCTCTGAAACGGTTACATTTATCGTGTGCAAAGCTATGACGCGTGCTGCGATATGGGGAGACACTAAAAGCACCATAGTAGAACACAGAAGAAGCTTCTAAGTTGATATAATAGCCAGTAAGAAGCAGTACAATTCAAGTTATCGATTTTTGACTTTTTAGCCGGCTTTGGGGCACTGGACATGAGGTAGGAACTTAAGATTTTGCATGCAAGGAGGACTAGCAGCCACGTTGCACGGGAGTATGTGAAAACTATTCATATGTAGTAAAAACCTAAGAAATCCGCCAGTTTTCGTCATTTGCTATCGAATCGACATTATGTCAGATCGTCACATTGGCCGCTATACACTCTGAAACGGTTACATTTATCGTGTGGAAGGCTATGTGGCGTGCTGCGACATGCGGAGACACTAAAAGCACCATAGTAGAACACAGAAGAAGCTACTAAGTTGATGTAATAGCCTGTATGCAGCAGTAAAATTCAAGTATAGTTATAGGTTTTTTACTTGTTAGCCTTCTTTGGGGCCTTGGACATGAGCTAGGACATTAAGATTTAACACGCAGGGAGGTATAGCAGCCACGTTGCAGGGGACAATGAGAAAAGTGTTCATATGTAGTAAAAAACTAAGAAATCCGCCCGTTTTCTCATATGCTATCGAATCGACTTAATGACAGAACGTCACATTGGCACCTCTACTCTCTGAAACGGTTATATTTATCGTGTGGAAGGCTACGACGCGTGCTGAGATATTCGGAGACACTAAAAGCAGTATAGTAGAACACAAGAAGATTCTTAGTTGATGTAATAACCAGTAAGAAGCAGTACAATTTAAGTTTAGTGATCGATTTTTGACTTGTTAGGCGGCTTTGGTGCCTTGGACATAAGCTATGACCTTAAGATTTTGCATGAAACGAGGACTAGCAGCCACGTTGCATGGGAGAATGTGAAAAGTGTTCATATGTAGTAAAAATCCAACAGATCCGACCGTTTTCGTCATTTGCTACCGAATCGACTTTATGTCACATCGTCACATTGGCCGCACTACTCTCTGAAACGAATACATTAATCGTGTGCAACGCTATGTCGCGTGCTGTGATATCCGGAGACACTAAAAACACCATAGTGGAACACAGAAGAAGCTACTAAGTTGATTTAATAGCCAGTAAGAAGCACTACAATTCAAGATTAGTTATCGATTTTTTACTTTTTAGCCTTCTTTGGAGACTTGGACATGTGCTAGGACCTTAAGATTTTGCATTCAGGGAGGTCTAGCAGCCACGTTGCAGGGGACAATGAGAAAAGTTTTCATATGTAGTAAAAACCAGACAAATCCGACCGTATTCGTCATTTGGTACTGAATCGACTTAATGTCACATCGTCACATTGGCCGCTCTTCTCTCTGAAACGGTTACATTTATCGATGGGAAGGCTATGTCACGTGCTGCGATATGCGGAGACACTAAAAGCACCATAGTAGAACACAGAAGAAGATTCTTAGTTGATGTAATAGCCAGTAAGAAGCAGTACAATCCTAGTTTAGTTATCGATTTTTGACTTTTTAACCGGCTTTGGTGCCTTGGACATGAGCTAGGACCTTACGAATTTGTGTGAAGGGAGGACTAGCAGCCACGTTTCACGGGAGAATGTGAAAAGTGTTCATATGTAGTAAAAACTTAAGAAATCCGCGTTTTCGTCATTTGATATCGATTCGACTTCATATCAGATCGTCACACTATCCACTCTTCTCTCTGAAACGGTTACATTTATCGTGTGCAAAGCTATGTCGCGTACTGCGGAATGCGGAGACACTAAAAGCCTCATAGTAGAACACAAGAGAAGCTTCTAAGTTGATGTAATAGGCAATAAGAAGCAGTGCAAATTAAGTACAGGTATCGATTTTTTAATTTTAAGCCGGCCTTGGTGCCTTGGACATGACTAGAAACTTTAGATTTTGCATGAATGGAGGACCAGCAGGGACGTTGCACGGGAGAATGTGAAAAGTGTCCATATGTAGTAAAAAACTGAGAAATCCGTCCGTTTTCGTCATTTGTTATCGAATCGACTTAAAGCCAGATCGTCACATTGGCCGCTCTTCTCTCTGAAATGGTTACATTTATCGTGTGCAAAGCTATGTCGCGTGCTGCGGAAATCAGGGACACTAAAAGCTCCATATTAGAACACAGAAGAAGCTTCTAAGTTGATGTAATAGCCAGTAAGAAGCAGTACAATTCAAGTTCAGTTATCGATATTTGACTTTTTAGCTTTCTTTGGTGCATTGGACATGCGCTAGGACCTTAAGATTTTGCATGAAGGGAGGACTAGCAGCCACGTTGCAAGGGAGAATGTGAAAAATGTTCATATGTAGTAAAAACCAAAGAAATCCTCCTGTTTTCGTCATTTGCTATCGAATCGACTTAGTGTCAGTACGTCACATTGGCCACTTTTCTCTCTGAAACGGTTTCATTTATCGAGTGCAAAGGCTATGTCGCATGCTGCGATATGCGGGGATACTACATGCACCATAGTAGAAACAGAAGAAGCTTCTGAGTTGCTGTAATAGCCAGTAAGAAGCAGTACAATTCTAGTTTTAGATATAGATTTTGACTTTTTAGCAAGCTTTGGTGTCTTGGACATGAGCTTGGACCTTAAGATTTTGCACGATTGGTGGTCTAGCCCCAACGGTGCAGGAGAGGATGTGAAAATTGTTGATATGTAGTTAAAACTAAGACTTCCAGCAGTTTTCGTCATTTGCTTTCGAACCGACTCAATGTCAGATCGTCAAATTGGCCGCTCTTCTCTCTGAAACGGTACATTTATCGTGTGAAAAGCAATGTCGCGTGCTGCGGAATGCGGAGAAACTAAAGGCCCATTAGTAGAACGCAGAAGCAGCTTCTATGTTGATTTAATGGACAGTAAGAAGCAGTTCAATTCAAGTTTAGTTATCGATTTTTGGCTTTTTAGCCGGCTTTGGTGCATTGGACATGAGCTAGGACCTTAAGATTTTGCATGCAGGTAGGACTAGCAACCACGTTGCACGGGAGTGTGTGAAAAGTATTCATATGTAGTAAAAACCTAAGAAATCCGCCCGTTTTCGTCATTTGCTATCGAATCGACTTTTTGTCAGATCGTCACATTGGCCGCTCTACACTCTGAAACGCTTACATTTATTGTGTGCAAAGCTAGGTCACGTGCTGCGGAATGCGGATACACTAAAAGCCCCATAGTAGAACACAGAAGAAGCTTCTAAGTTGATGTAATAGCCAGTAAGAAGCAGTACAATTCAAGTTTAGTTATCGATTTTTGGCTCTTTAGCTGGCTTTTACTCCTTGGACGTGAACTAGGACCTTAAGATTTTGCAAGAAGGGTGGACTAGCACAAGCGTTGCACGGGAGAAAGTGAAAAGTGTTCATATGTGGTAAAAACCTAAGAAATCCGCCAGTTTTCGTCATTTGCTGTCGAATGGACTTGATGTCAGATCGTCACATTGGCCGCTCTTCTCTCTCAAACGGTTACACTTATTTTGTGCCAAGCTATGTCGCGTGCTGCGGAATGCGGAGACACTAAAAGCACCATAGCAGAACACAGAAGAAGCTTCTAAGTTGATGTAATAGCCAGTAAGAAACATTACATTTCAAGTTTAGTTATCGAATTTTGACTTTATAACCGCGTTTGGTGCCTTGGAGATGAGCTAAGACCTTAAGATTTTGCAGGAAGGGAGGGTAGGAGCCAAGTTGGGCGGGAGAATGTGAAACGTGTCCATATGTAGTAAAAACCTAAGAAATCTGACCGTCTGCGTCATTTGCTATCGAATCGACTTAATGTCAGATCATCACATTGCCCGCTCTTCTCCCTGAAACCGTTACTTTTATCGTGTGCAAAGCTATGTCGGGAGCTGCGGAATGCGGAGACACTAAAAGCACCAAAGTAGAACACAGAAGAACCTTCTAAGTTGATGTAATAGCCAGTAAGAAACATTACACTTCAAGTTTAGTTATCGATTTTGGACGTTTTAGCCGGTTTTGGTGCCTTGGACGTGAGCTAGGACCTTAAGATTTTGTATGCAGGTAGGACTAGCATCCACGTTGCACGGGAGTGTGTGAAAAGTGTTCATATGTAGTAAAAACCTAAGAAATCCGCCCGTTTTCGTCATTTGCTATCGAATCGACTTTTTGTCAGATCGTCACATTGGCCGCTCTACACTCTGAAACGCTTACATTTATTGTGTGCAAAGCTAGGTCACGTGCTGCGGAATGCGGATACACTAAAAGCCCCATAGTAGAACACAGAGGAAGCTTCTAAGTTGATGTAATAGCCAGTATGAAGCAGTACAATTCAAGTTTAGTTATCGATTTTTGGCTCTTTAGCTGGCTTTTACTCCTTGGACGTGAACTAGGACCTTAAGATTTTGCAAGAAGGGTGGACTAGCACAAGCGTTGCACGGGAGAAAGTGAAAAGTGTTCATATGTGGTAAAAACCTAAGAAATCCGCCAGTTTTCGTCATTTGCTGTCGAATGGACTTGATGTCAGATCGTCACATTGGCCGCTCTTCTCTCTCAAACGGTTACATTTATTTTGTGCCAAGCTATGTCGCGTGCTGCGGAATGCGGAGACACTAAAAGCACCATAGCAGAACACAGAAGAAGCTTCTAAGTTGATGTAATAGCCAGTAAGAAACATTACATTTCAAGTTTAGTTATCGAATTTTGACTTTATAACCGCGTTTGGTGCCTTGGAGATGAGCTAGGACCTTAAGATTTTGCAGGAAGGGAGGACTAGGAGCCAAGTTGGGCGGGAGAATGTGAAACGTGTCCATATGTAGTAAAAACCTAAGAAATCTGACCGTCTGCGTCATTTGCTATCGAATCGACTTAATGTCAGATCGTCACATTGCCCGCTCTTCTCTCTGAAACCGTTACATTTATCGTGTGCAAAGCTATGTCGGGAGCTGCGGAATGCGGAGACACTAAAAGCACCAAAGTAGAACACAGAAGAACCTTCTAAGTTGATGTAATAGCCAGTAAGAAACATTACAATTCAAGTTTAGTTATCGATTTTGGACGTTTTAGCCGGGTTTGGTGCCTTGAACGTGAGCTAGGACCTTAAGATTTTGCAAGAAGGGAGGACTAGCAGCTACGTTGGCTCCGAGAAAAATAACATAGACGCTAACTTTGAGAAAATTTTTACATTTTTTATCGACTTATACAACATGATAATTGCTTTGCAGTTTTGTGAGATTAAAGATGACTTTTCATTTCGTTTCTTTGATAGCTACACGATTATATCACGACGCTACTAATGTGTGACACAATTTACATTGTGCTTTTACGGTGTATCTGTTTTATATCTGCACAGTTTTTCTGAATTCTCCTGGAAAGGAAAACATGTTTTAGTAGTAACTTTGTGGTACAGCTACAATGAGACAGCCTTTCCTGTAGCACAACAATACGTTACAGTACAGTACTTACTTCATCACGGCAATAAGCGTAGTAACTACGATATCTACACGCAAAGCATTTCACTTTTGTTTATCATGAGGTAAGTACATTGACTTATGCAAAACGTAGCTTTCGGAGGACGATAACTACGACACTTCCACAGAGATTATCTTACAACAAGACGCACAGTTTAGCGCTACAGTACACGTATTTGAGTGATTAATTTTGTACTTAAAACATTTATTTTTAAAGATATTTGAAGTACAATGATACAAAGGTTTTCCGTGATACATTTCATTCCTTTGCTGTAATATGTAACACCTGAGGATATAATTACATTAATCCTCAGGGGGCTACACGCTTACTTTGTGTACCATGTGTATGGCAAGCTCAAGGAGGCCTAGCTAATATGGTATTTGCTTATACAACTTTACACATCGGTACCATATTTCTCTAGCACATTAATTACACAGCTATCTGATGATTTAACTGAGAGACAAACATATTTTTACTACATCAGTGACAAATGTTTACGTAATTATACGGGTGGATTACTTCACACTTATGAAATTGTATTTTGTCTGTACTTTGTGAACAGTTCATATTTTTTCGGAACCATTGTGACACTATGAGCGCTTTGAATGATATATTTGGTATGGGATCATGATTTTTAAAGTACGTTTGAGGTAGATGACACTTTCGTCATGAGCAGAGAATTTTTTTTAGGCTTTGAAATTATTGCAGAAAGCTATGACATTTTTGAGATTTGACTGAGGTGTTACAATGTTATTATTACGACGACGATGTGAATTATGCTGCTGAGGTATGTTTAAGCTGATGCTATATGAGTTATTTGGTTATGCTACGTATCTGTTATGATGAAATATTAAAGAAGTGTAGACGAATAAGGTAAGGAATAATGAGTAGTGGTTAGGGACTCTGGTTTGTGAAAAATGTTGTTGGAAACCAGGAATCGTACTTTAAGTGTTATGAAAACTATGTATATGCGTGAATGTATCACTATGCTGTCGAAAATTTTTGAACACTATTATTTTTAAAAGATTTTATTTCAACAGATTTGTAACGCAAATTCTTCACCTGTGATTTTTTTTTATATGAGACTGCCACTGAAGCGGAAACTGGTGTCGTAAATATTTCGATAAGACAGTTAAGTGACCACCTGCACGTAATGCGTCGTGGGCACCCAGCTGCGCGACAACCACCTGACAAAAGAAAGCCATTAGTGTGTGCCTTTCAGAGGCACAGGTAAAAAAAAAGGGAGGCCATTATCCTCGCTATTGACATGCTTGGATAGGATTTTTTTTGGCTGGAGCAAATGTTGAAATAAGAGGGACGATCTATGGAATGAAGTTTTGGGTTGCACTGCAGTACCAAATGTTACATTGAAAAAAAAACCTGTCCTTTCCTTTTGTGTTATCCCACTATGTGTTTGTGTACCCTTGTGTATTTATTTTCTTCCTGTCTCTATGTACTGTTTCATAGAATTTTTTCTCTTCTAATACTAAGCTACATTCACTATGATGAGGAATACCGTTATCCTCAAATATAATTTGCATTAATAACATGTTATTTACTTCGTAAAGATGTTTACACATTATTTATTCTGTTTTATTCTAATGCTCATTTGTGAAGTTGATGTTTCAAAAGTTATTCTGATCTTTTATGTATGTACTTATGTCATAATTTTTGTAACTCTGATGTGCATGTTTATTTCTATTCTTTTGTAATGTCTGTTTTACTACAAATGTTATCTGTATTATTACGTTTTAATGATGTATTTTGTACCTTTGTTATTGTATTCTTATGTTATAAAATTTTAATTGACACCAGTTCATCAAATTAAGTAACTTGTAAGTTACATTTCACTGCACACGTTTCTGTTGGCCATAGTATACAGACAATATGTGAGAAGCAGGGACTGATAGTGTTTGCACGTGTGTTAATGATTCAGCAAGGGACTGGTTAACAGCATTGTTGGTTCTAAGGAAAATTGGTTGATAGATTTGCTATATTCTCCGCAAGACTCTTCGATGGTGATTGTGCACCTGCACAGTCGCAACAGTTGCCTGCTAGCCATCTCTACAAGGACTACAGTGGGTCTACACCGTTGATGACTCACCAATACCATTATCTGTACAAGGACTGCAGTGGGTCTGCACCTCTGGTGGCCCACCAATACCATAATCTCTACTAGGACTATAGTAGGTCTGCTCTGTGATGACCAACCTTCCAATATTCTTCAAAACTTCGACTGACTCTGCTGTGGGTTTGCTCCGTTGTGGCCCATTACCTGTCAGCATGTCTTTCCGTTGGAAGGACACCACTACTTCTTGAAGACTGCATGGAAATACACTACTTGCATGTGCATTTTCTTTTACTGCTCAGACTTTGAGAAAAAAAAAATTCTGCAATTTTACTGTGATGAATGATCAGGACTGTCATCATGGACAGTGAGAAAATTTTAGCTTTTGACCAACATTGTAGTGATAAGTGTGTGCATTTCATTTCTTTGTTATTGTAATTATGAAAAATTTTTTTCAAATCTGTATTGGCCACTGCCCAAAATAATTTGTAAAATTTTTTGTGGTGAGCATGGGGGCTATGTAAGTAGGCTGTTTAGATTTTTTTATTGATAACGCCACATAGCGCTCTGTATGAAAAATCACTGGCTGTGCTGTGTGCAGTCAGTGGCTGGTTGGCATTGTTGTAATACTCGCCATTGTAGTGTTGGGCGGCTGGATGTTAACAGCGCGTAGCGTTGTGCAGTTGGAGGTGAGCCGCCAGCAGTGGTGGATGTGCGGAGAGAGATGGCGGAGTTTTGAAATTTGTAAGAATTGGTGTCATGAACTGATATATATATATATATATATATTTATATATATATATATATATAATGACTCTTAAGGTAAATACATTGTTTGTTCTCAAATAAAATCTTTCATTTGCTAACTATGCCTGCCTATCAGTAGTTAGTGACTTCCGTAGTTTGAATCTTTTATTTAGCTGGCAGTAGTGGTGCTCGCTGTATTGCAGTAGTTCGAGTGACGAAGATTTTTGGTGAGGTAAGTGATTTGTGAAAGGTATAGGTTAATGTTAGTCAGGGCCATTCTTTTTTAGGGATTATTGAAAGTCAGATTGCGTTGCGTTAAAAAATATTGTGTGTCAGTTTAAGCACAGTCTTGTATAATTGTTCCTAGGGGACGTTTCAACTCTAATTACATTTCTCCTCTTACGACATAGGATACTCAGTGACACACAGCCGTCTCCATTTTGGTCATATTCTCCCTGCACCGAATACCACTAATCCATTTTCTATACTCCCGCAACCTCAGGAAATCTCTTGCAGTCGCGTTTCTTTTGACACTCGCGGAGTCACAAACAGGGCGCGCAAAATCTCGGACACCCCTGTATGATGTCAATTGGCGGAAACACCGGCCAGTGCCCCTCGCGGCAGGTAGTCCCTAAGAAAGGGACAACCAGTCTGCCACCCTACTCCAGGCTGCTCAGCGAGCTTTTAGCAGCTCACTGCAACATTCAGTCTTTACCTGCGCATTACGAAGAACTTAGCCTCCTCTTCAACCAACTAAACTACCACGTAATCCTCTTATCCGAAACGTGGTTGAAACCACACGTATCCTCTGCATCTATCCATCTCCCAGGGTACAAATTTCTTAGGGCAGATAGATCAAAAAAGCGAGGTGGCGGGGTCGGCGCATATATACGAACAGATCTCAAAGCGAAAGTTTTAAGTACGTCAAATCCTGCTGAAGAAAAAGAGGCTGAATTCATGTTCATTGAGATAAATATACAAAATCGGAGATTCTTGACTGGCGTCGTGTACAAGCCGCCAAAAGTAAGCTCAATGAGTTCCTTCCAGTTGGAATTACATTCACTTCAGTGTCAATACGAACATGTCATCGTAATGGGTGATTTGAACATAGACCTGCTAAGAGACACTTCCTCCGCAATAAACCTAAGAAGATTGTTTAGTTGCAATAGCATGAACATTCTTCCATTACAACCTACACACCATATGGCGCACAGTCATACTCTTATAGACGTGATCGCAACGAAACAGACAAAGTAAGAGATGTTGGTCAATCAGCAGCCCCTGGCCTCTCAGCACATTATGTAATATTCCTGGCCTACTCTGTGCAGCCCCCAAGGATCAAATCGCGTTACATAACTTGTAGGAACATGAAACGTATTGACCTTGACGCTCTAAAAGCCGATTGCTCAGAAATCTCATGGCATCAAATAATCAGAGAACCTACAAGCGACGGCAAAATTAATGAACTTGGTTATAAACTCACTGCCCTCTTTGACAAACATGCACCTGTGCGCACAGTCCGTGTAAGAAAATCTCCTGCTCCATCGCTGACAGCTGAATTACGTCAAAGGATGACTAATAGGGATGCTGCCCACAGGCGTTTCAAGGCAGATCCGAAAACCGAGAGTTTCGAAGACTATAGAAAGCTACGGAACAGAGTGAAACAATGCATTCGCAATGCCAAAATCAGGCACGCTCGCTCCCTTGTATGCAGCGATCTGACACCCACGACTCTATGGAAGAATCTCCGTAGCTTGGGGGTCGGAAAGCCAAAATCGGAAACTACTTTTCATGTGTCAGCTAACGAATTAAATGAATTCTTCTCTGCACCTCTGATTACCAGCACGGCTGATAATTACCGTCCACAAGAATCCCCAAACAGGATAACTAACAACGATACCTTCCATCTAAAACATGTAACAACAAATACGGCAAGAAAAGCAATAATGAGAATCTCTTCTGATGCAATAGGCAACGACATTATCGGTATAACCATGTTTAGAATGTTGCCGATATCTTAGTACCTGTCTTAACTGACATATTTAATTTTTCCCTCGTGAACGGAATATACCCACTGCATGGAAAAGAAGCATAATTCGACCCATCCCTAAGATCGAAAACCCGCAACTGCCTAGTGATTACCGACCAATTAGCATACAGCCAGCTGTTTCCAAAACCCTTGAATATATTGTTCATGACCAAATCACTGAACACTTGCATGAATTCAGTCTATATGACAAATTTCAATCTGGTTTCCATAAACATCACAGCACAAACACTGCTCTAATTAAAGTAACTGATGACCTGAAATATGCCATCGACAATCGAAAGGCAACAATATTGACGCTACTGGACTTCAGCAAAGCTTTTGACATTGTTAACTTTGACATATTACTCAGAAAAATGCAACAGCTTAATTTCTCTGATAGTGCAATGAGATGGTTTGAAAGCTACTTAAAAGACAGACAGCAATGTGTTGTCTGCGCAAATGAAAAATCTTCCTTGAAACATATTTCTTCGGGAGTGCCACAAGGATCAGTCTTAGGACCACTGTTGTTTTCTTTATATGTCAACGATATTTCGTCGGTTTTGTCCTCCTGTAAACATATGCCGACGACCTCCAGCTCTACCTAAGCGTCAGACCTGAAGACGTAAACACTGCAATCGCTCTGATGAATGATGATCTGTCTTCAGTAGTGACATGGGCGAAAAACCAGGGGCTTAAATTAAACGCAAAAAAGACGCAAGTAATCTTAATAGCCCATCAGAAATTAATAAGTTCAGATTTCCGCGAACGGCTACCTCCTATTCTGCTCGAAGGTACTCCAATACCATATCAGAAAACAGTGAAGAACTTGGGTATAACTTTGGACGAGCATCTCAACTGGGCGGAGAATACAGTCGCAGTGTGCCGAAAGACGTCTGCTTGTCTCTATGCTCTCAAAAAGTTTCGGAACATATTCCCACAGAACTTGAAACGCCAGCTCGTGCAAGCACTCGTTCTACCGAACCTCCACTATTGTGATGTGATTCAACAAGGCATGAGTAGTGAAAACAAAAGACGGCTAGAGCTAACCATGAATGCCTGTGTGCGTTACACCTGCAACATTCGCCGATATGATCATGTTAGTGCTTCATACTCCGAGCTAGGGTGGCTGCCGCCGGACAAACTGCGTGACTACCACACTATATGTCTACTTCACCGACTCCTCGTCGCGCAAGCACCCCAGTACCTAGCTTCAGAGATTAAAAACCTGTCATGCCATCATAATCGAAACACGAGGTCGCTCTTATCTGGTATCCTAGCTGTGCCCACTCACAAAACAAAAACTTTTGCAAACTCCTTCTCAGTTGCCGCTGTCCGCCTCTGGAACAAACTGCCCCTTACCTTGAGGAAAATTCAATCTCCTGTTGCTTTTAAGAAGAAGTTGAAGCATTTCCTACTATCATCCGCATAAAATTCTCCACAAAATTAATGTGCAAGGCCAATCCTTTCATATGTCAAATAGCAAAGCTAGCGTCTCCTATCTTGCTTCTGAGATGCCTTCTTCTTCATCTATCTCTATTAGCCACGCAGTCTTATTTTCCTTTATATTTTACTTAATTATGTTTCATCATGTCCCTCTATTCTTCTCCTCCCTCCACCATGATTTCCCCCCACACTCCCTGCTGCCAGCACTCCTATCTGAAATCTTTCACTTCAATAATGTATTTTTGGAGGTGTACCTTTCTAATTGTTTATCTCACTTTTTGTATTAGATGTAGTTTAACATGCCTACTACAACATATGACTGTAAAATAAGTAGAATGCCTGGTTAGATGTAAGAGAGGGACTGATGGCCCTAATCTTGTCAGGTTAAATAAATAAATAAATAAATAAATAAATTTGCTATCGAATCGACTTAAAGTCAGATAGTCACATTGGCCGCTCTTCGCTCTGAAACGGTTACATTTATCTTGTGCAAAGCTATGTCACGAACTGCGAAATGCGGAGACACTAAAAGAACCATAGTAGAACAGAGAAGAAGCTTCTAAGTTGAAGTAATAGCCAGTATAAAGCAGTACAATTAAAGTTTAGTTTTCGATTTTTGACTTTTTAGCCGGCTTCGGTGCCTTGGACATGAGCTAGGACCTTACGATTTTGCATGAAGGGAGGACTAGCAGCCCCGTTGCACAGCAGAATGTGAAAAGTGTTCATATGTAGGAAAAACCTGAGAAATCTGCCCGTTTTCGTCATTTGCTATCGAATCGACTTAATGTCAGATGGTCAAATTGGCCGCTTTTCTCTCTGAAACAGTTACAATTATCGTGTGCAAATCTTTGTCGCGTGCTGCGATATGCGGAGACACTAAAAGCACCATAGTAGAGCACAGAAGAAGCTTCGAAGTTGATGTAATTGCCTGTAAGAAGCAGTACAATTAAAGTTTTGTTATCGATTTTTGCCTTTTTAGGGGTCTTTGGTGACTTTGACTTGAGCTGGGACCATAAGATTTTGCATGAAGGGAGGACTAGCTAACACCTTGCGTGGGAGAATGTGGAGAGTGTTCATATGTAGTAAAAAAGAAATCCGACCGTTTTCGTCATTTGCTTTCGAATCGAGTTAATGTCTGATCGTCACATTGGCCGCTCTTCTCTCTGAAACGGTTACATTTACCGTGTGCAAAGCTATGTCGCGTGCTTCGGAATGCGGAGACACTAAAAGCACCATAGTAGAACAAGGAAGAAGCTTCTAAGTTGATGTAATAGCCAGTAAGAAGCAGTACCATTCAAGTTTACTTACCGATATTTGACTTTTTAGCCGGCTTTGGTGCGTTGGACTTGAGCAAGGGCCTTAAGATTTTGCATGAAGGGAGAACTAGCAGCCACGTTGCACGGGAGAATCTGGAAAGAGTTCAGATGTAGTAAAAACCTAAGAAATCAGCCCGTTATCGTCATTTGCTATCGAGTCGACTTAATGTCAGATCGTCACATTGACCGCTCTTCTCTCTGAAACGGTTACATTTAACGTGTGCAAAGCTATATCGCGTGCTGCGAAATGCGGAGACACTAAAAGCACCATAGTAGAACACAGAATAATCTTCTAAGTTAATGTAATAGACAGTAAGAAGCAGTACAATTCAAGTTTAAGTTACAGGTTATAGAATATTTAGCCGGGTTCGGTGCCTTGGACATGAGCTAGGACCTTAAGATATTGCATAAACGGAGGACTAGCGAACCCCGTTGCACGGGAGTATTTGAAAAGTGTGCATATGTAGTAATAACCTAAGAAATCAGCCCGTTTTCGTCATTTGTATCTATTCGGCTTTATGTTAGATGGTCAAATTGGACCCTAATCTCTGAAACGGTGGCGTGCTGCGGAATGCGGAGACACTAAAAGCACCAAAGTAGAACACAGAAGAAGCTTCTAAGTCGATGTAATAGCCAGTAAGAAGCAGTACAATTCAAGTTTAGTTATCGATTTTTGGCTTTTTAGCCGGCTTTGGCACCTTGGACATGAGCTAGGACCAAAAGATTTTGCATGCAGGGTGGACGAGCAGTCACGTTGCACAGGAGAATGTGAAAAGTGTTCATATGTAGTAAACACTTACAAAATCCGCCCGTTTTCGTCATTTGCTATCGAATCGACTTAATGTCAGATGGCCACATTTGACGCTCTTCTCTCTGAAACAGTTACATTTATCGTGTGCAAATCTATGTCGCGTGCTTAGGAATGCGGAGACACTAAAAGCACCATAGTAGAACACAGAAGATGATTCTAAGTCGATGGAATAGCCAGTAAGAAGCAGTACAATTCAAGTTTAGTTATCGATTTTGGACGTTTTGGCCGGGTTTGGTGCCTTGGACGTGAGCTAGGACCTTAAGATTTTGCAAGAAGGGAGGACTAGCAGCTACGTTGCACAGGAGAATGAGAAAAGTGTTCATATGTAGTAAAAACCTAAGAAAACCAACCGTTTTCGTCATTTGCTATCGAATCGACTTAATGTCAGATCGTCACATTGCCCGCTCTTCTCTCTGGAATGGTTACATTTATTGTGTGCCAAGCTATGTCGCGTGCTGCGCAATGCGGTGACACTAAAAACCATAGTAGAACACAGAAGAAGCTTCTAAGTCGATGTAATAGCCAGTAAGAAGCAGTACAATTCAAGTTTGGTTAACGATTTTTGGCTTTTTAGCCGGCTTTGGCGCCTTGGACATGAGCTAGGACCAAAAGATTTTGCATGCAGGGTGGACTAGCAGTCACGTTGCACAGGAGAATGTGAAAAGTGTTCATATGTAGTAAAAACTTACGAAATCCGCCCGTTTTCGTCATTTGCTATCGAATTGACTTAATGTCAGATCTCCACATTGGCCGCTCTTCTCTCTGAAACAGTTACATTTATCGTGTGCAAAGCTATGTCGCGTGTTGCAGAATGCGGAGACACTAAAAGCAATACAGTTGAACACAGAGGAAGCTTCTAAATTGAAGTAATAGCAAGTAAGAAGTAGTTCAATTCAATTTTTAGTTATCGATTTTAGACTTTTTAGCCGGCTTTGGCTCCCTGTATATGAACCAGGTCCTTAAGATTTTGCATGCAGGGAGGACTAGCAGTCACGTTGCACAGGAGAATGTGAAAAGTGTTCATATGTAGTAAAAACCTGAGAAATCCGCCAGTTTTCGTCACTTGCCTTTGAATCGACTTAATGTCCGATCGTCACATTGGCCACTCGTCTCTCTGAAACGGTTGCATTTATCGTGTGAAAAACTATGTCGCGTGCCGCGGAATGCGGACACACTAAAAGCCCCATAGTAGAACACAGAAGAAGCTTCGAAGTTGAAGTAATAGCGAGTAAGAAGCAGTACAATTCAAGATTAGTCATCGATTTTTTTCTTTTTAGCCGGCTTTGGTGCCTTGGACATGAACTAGGACCTTAAGATTTTGCACGAAGGGAGGACTAGCAGCCACGTTGCACGGGAGAATGTGAAAAGTGATCGAATGTAGAAAAAACCTAAGAAATCCGCTCGTTTTCGTCATTTGCTATCGAATCGACTTAATGTCAGATCGTCACATTGGCCGTTATTACCAATGAAACGGTTACATTTATCGTGTGCAAAACTATGTCGTGTGCTGCGTAATGCGGAGACACTAAAAGCACCATAGTAGAACACAGAAGGAGCTTCTTAGTTGATGTAATAACCAGTAAGAAGCAGTACAATTCAAGTTTTAGTTATCGATTTCTGTCTTTTTAGCCGGCTTTGCTGCCTTGGACATGAGCAAGGAACTTACGATTTTGCATGAAGGGAGGACTATTAGCCATGTTGCACGGGAGAATGTGAAAAATGTTCATATGTAGCAAAAACCTAAGAAATCCGCCCGTTTTCGTCCCTTGCTATCGATTCGACTTAATGTCAGACGGCCAGGTTGGCCGCTCTTATCTCTGAAACGGTTACATTTATCGTGTGAAATGCTATGTCGCGTGCTGCGGACTGCGGAGACACTAAATTCACAAAAGTAGAACACAAATGAAGCTTCTAAGTTGATGTAACAGTCAGTAAGAAGCAGTACAATTCAAGGTTAGTTATCGATTATTGACTTTTTAATTTGCTTTGGTGCCTTGGACATGAGCTAGGATCTTAAGATTTTGCATGAGGTAGGACTAGCACCAACGTTGCACGGGAGAATGTGAAAAGTGTTCATATGTAGTAAATTCCTAAGAAATCCGCCCGTTTTTGTCATCTGCTATCGAATCGACTTAATGTCAGACGGCCACGTTGGCCGCTTTTATCTCTGAAACGGTTACATTTATCGTGTGAAATGCTATGTCGCGTGCTGCGGACTGCGGAGACACAAAATGCACAAAAGTAGAACACAGAAGAAGCTTTTATGTTGATGTAATAGCCAGTAAGAAGCAGTACAATTCAAGTTTAGTTATCTATTGTTGACTTTTTAGCGTGCTTTGGTGCCTTGGACATGAGCTAGGACCTTACGATTTTGCATGAAGGGAGGACTAGCAGCCACGTTGCACGGGAGAATGTGAAAAGTGTTCATATGTAGTAAAAACCTAAGAAATCCGCCCGTTTTCGTCATTTGCTATCGAATCGACTTAATGTCAGATGGTCACATTGGAGGCTCTTCACTCTGAAACGGTTACATTTATCGTGTGCAAAGCTATGTTGCGTGCTGCGATATGCGGAGACACTAAAAGCACCATAGTAGAACACAGAAGCCGCTTCAAAGTTGATGTTATACCCAGTAAGAAGCATTACAATTCAAGTCTAGTTATCGATTTTTGAATTTTTAGCCGGATTTGGTGCCTTGCACACGAGCTAGGACCTTAAGATATGCATGAAGGGAGGACTAGCAGCCACGTTGCACGGGAGAATGTGAAAAGTGATCGAATGTAGAAAAAACCTAAGAAATCCGCTCGTTTTCGTCATTTGCTATCGAATCGACTTAATGTCAGATCGTCACATTGGCCGTTATTACCAATGAAACGGTTACATTTATCGTTTGCAAAACTATGTGTCGTGCTGCGGAATGCGCAGACACTAAAAGTACCATACTAGAACACAGAAGTAGCTTCTAAGTCGACGTAATAACCATTAAGAAGACGTAAAATAATAGTTTTAGCTATCGTTTATTGACTTTTTGGCCGGCTTTGGAGCCTTGGACATGAGCTAGGACCTTAATAATTTGTATGAAGGGAGGACTAGCAGCCACGTTGCACGGGAGAATGTGAAAAGTGATCGAATGTAGTAAAAACCTAAGAAATCCGCTCGTTTTCGTCATTTGCTATCGAATCGACTTAATGTCAGATCGTCACATTGGCCGCTCTTCTTTATGAAACGGTGACATTTATCGTTTGCAAAACTATCTGGCGTGCTGCGGAATGCGCAGACACTGAAAGTACCATAGTAGAACACAGAAGTAGCTTCTAAGTTGATGTAATAAACAGTAAGAAGCATAACAATTCAAGTTTTAGTTATCGATTTTTGACTTTTTAGACGGCTTTGGTGCCTTGGACTGAGCTAGGACCTTAAGATTTTGCATGAAGGGAGGACTAGGAGCCACGTTGCACGGGAGAATGTGAAAAGTGTTCATATGTAGTAAAAACCTAAGAAATCCGCCCGTTTTCGTCATTTGCTATCGAACCGACTTAATGTCAGATCGTCACACTGGCCGCTCTTCTCTCTGAAACGGTTACATTTGTAGTGTTCAAAGCTATGTCGCGTGCTGCGGAATGCGGAGACACTTCAAGCACCATAGTAGAACACAGAACAAGCTTCTAAGTTGACGTAACAGTTAGTAAGAAGCTGTAAAATAATAGTTTTAGCTATCGATTATTGACTTTTTAGTCAGCTATGGTGCCTTGGACATGAGCTAGGACCTTACGATTTTGCATAAAGGGAGAACTAGCTGCCACGTTGCACGGGATAATGTGAAATGAGTTCATATGTAGTAGAAATCTAAGAAACCCGCCCGTATTCGTCATTTCCTATCGAACCGACTTAATGTCAGATCGTCACACTGGCCGCTCTTCTCTCTGAAACGGTTACATTTATCGTGTTCAAAGCTATGTTGCGTGCTGTGAAATTCGGAGACACTAAAAGCACCATAGCAGAATACAGAAGGAGCTTCTAAGTTGATTTTATATCCAGTAAGAAGCAGTACAATACAAGTTTTAGTTATCGATTGTTGACTTTATAGGCGGCTTTGGTGCCTGGGACATGAGCTAGGACCTTACGATCTTGCATGAAGGGAGGACTAGCAGCCACCTTCCACGGAAGAATGTGAAAAGTGTTTATATGTACCAAAAACCTGAGAAATTTGTCCGTTTTCGCCATTTGCTATCGAATTGACTTATTGTCAGATCGTCACATTGGCCGCTCTTCTCCCTGAAACGTTTACATTTACGGTGTGCAAAGCTACGTCACGTGCTGCGATATGCGGAGACACTAAAAGTCCCATAGTAGAACACAGAAGTAGCTTCTAAGTTGATGTAAAAAACACTAAGAGGCATAACAATTCAAGTTTTAGTTATCGATTTTTGACATGTTATACGGCTTTGGTGCCTTGGACATGGGCTAGGACCTTACGATTTTACATGAAGGGAAGACTAGCAGCCACGTTGCAGGGGAGAATGTGAAATGTGTTCATATGTAGTAAAAACCTAAGAAATCCGCCCGTTTTCGTCGTTTGCTATCGATTCGACTTTATATCAGATCGTCACATTGGCCGCTCTTCTCTCTGAAACGGTTACATTTATCGTGTGCAAAACTATGTGGCGTGCTGCGGAATGCGCAGAAACTGAAAGTACCATAGCAGAACACAGAAGTAGCTTCTAAATTGATGTAATAAAGAGTAAGAAGCATAACAATTCAAGTTTTATTTATCGACTTTTGACTTTTTAGTCGGGTTTTGTGCCTTGGACATGAGCTAGGAAATTAAGAATTTGTATTATGGGAGGACTAGCACCACGTTGCACGGGAGAATGTGAAAAGTGTTCATATGTAGTAAAAACCTAAGAAACCCGCCCGTTTTCGTCATTTGCTATCGAATCGACTTAATGTCAGATCGTCACACTGGACGCTCTTCATTTTGAAATGGTTACATTTATCGTGTGCAAAGCTATGTCGCGTGCTGCGGAATGCGGAGGCATTACAAGCACCATAGTAGAACACAGAAGAAGCTTCTATGTTGACGTAGTAGCCAGTAAGAAGACGTAAAATAATAGTTTTAGCTATCGATTATTGACTTTTTGGAGGGCTTTGGTGCCTTGGACATGAGCTAGGACCTTAAGAATTTGTATGAAGGGAGGACTAGCAGCCACGTTGCACGGGAGAATGTGAAAAGTGTTCATATGTAGTAAAAACATGAGATATTCGTCCGTTTTCGTCATTTGTATCCAATTGACTTATTGTCAGATCGTCACATTGGCCGCTCTTCTCTCTGAAACGGTTTCATTTATGGTGTGCAAAGCTATGTCACGTGCTGCGATATGCGGAGACTCTAAAAGCACCACATTAGAACACAGAAGCAGCTTCTAAGTTGATGTAATAGCCAGTAACCAGCAGTACAATTCAAGTTTAGTTTTTGATTTTTGACATGTTATACGGCTTTGGTGCCTTGGACATGAGCCAGGACCTTACGATTGTGCATGAAGGGAGGACTAGCAGCCACGCTGCGCGGGAGAATGTAAAATGAGTTCATATGTAGTAAAAACCTAAGAAACCCGCACGTTTTCGTCATTTGCTATCGAATCGACATAATGTCAGGTCGTCACATCGGCCGCACTTCTCTCTGAAATTGATAAATTTATCGTGTGCAAAGCTATGTCGCGTGCTGAGGAATGCGGAGACACCAAAAGCCCCATAGTACAACACAGAAGACGCTTCTAAGTTGATGTAATTGCCAGTAAGGAGCAGTACAATTTAAGTTTTAGTGATTGATTTTTAAATTTTTAGGCGGCTTTGGTGCCTTGTACATTAGCTAGGACCTTACGATTTTGCATGAAGGGAAGACTAGCAGCCACGTTGCACGTGAGAATGTGGAAAGTGATCGAATGTAGTAAAAGCCTAAGAAATCCACTCGTTTTCGTCATTTGCTATCGAATCGACTTAATGTCAGATCGTCACATTGGCCGCTCTTCTCAATGAAATGGTTAAAATTATCGTGTGCAAAACTATGTGGCGTGCTGCGGAATGCGCAGACGCTAAAAGTACCATAGTAGAACACAAAAGTAGCTTCTAAGTTGATGTAAAAAACACTAAGAGGCATAACAATTCAAGTTTTAGCTATCGATTTTTGACTTTTTAGACGGCTTTGGTGCCTTGGACATGAGCTAGGACCTTAAGAATTTGTATGAAGGGAGGACTAGCAGCCACGTTGCACGGGAGAATGTGAAATGTGTTCAAATGTAGTTAAAATCTAAGAAATCCGCTAGTTTTCGTCATTTGCTGTTGAATTGACTTAATATCAAATCGTCACATTGGCTGCTCGTCTCTCTGAAATGGTTACATTTATCTATGCAAAGCTATGTCGCGTGCTGCGATATGCGGAGACACTAAAAGCGCCGCAGTAGAACACAGATAAAACTTCTATGTTGATGTAATAGCCAGTAAGAAGAAGTACAATTCATGTTTAGTTATCGATTTTTGACATTTTAGACAGCTTTGGTGCCTTGGACATGAGCTAGGACATTACGATTTTGCATGAAGGGAGGACTAGCAGCAAACTTGCACGGAAAAATGTTAAAAGTGATCATATGTAGCAAAAACCTGAGAAATTCGTCCGTTTTCGTCATTTGCTATCCAATTGACTTATTGTCAGATCGCCACATTGGCCGCTCTTCTCTCTGAAACGGTTTCATTTATGGTGTGCAAAGCTATGTTACGTGCTGCGATATGCGGAGACTCTAAAAGCACCACATTAGAACACAGAAGAAGCTTCTAAGTTGATGTAATAGCCAGTAACCAGCAGTACAATTCAAGTTTAGTTATCGATTTTTGACATTTTATACGGCTTTGGTGCCTTGGACATGAGCCAGGACCTTACGATTTTGCATGAAGGGAGGACTAGCAGCCACGTTGCGCGGGAGAATGTAAAATGAGTTCATATGTAGTAAAAACCTAAGAAATCCGCCCGTTTTCGTCATTTGCAATCGAATCGACTTAATGTCAGATCGTCACACTGGCCGCTCTTCTGTCCGAAACGGTTACATGTATTGTGTGCAAAGCTATGTTGCGTGCTGCGATATGCGGAGACACTAAAAGCACCATAGTGGAACACAGGAGAAGCTTCTATGTTGATGTTATTGCCAGTAAGAAGCAGTAGAACTCAAATTTAGCTATCGATTTTTGAATTTTTAGCCGGATTTGGTGCCTTGAACATGAGGTAGGACCTTAATATTTTGCATGAAGGGAGGACTAAAAGTCACGTTGCACGGGAGAATGTGAAAAGAGTTCGAATGTAGTAAAAACCTAAGAAATCCTCTCGTTTTCGCCATTTGCTATCGAATTGACTTATTGTCAGATCGTCACATTGGCCGCTCTTCTCTCTGAAACGGTTACATTTATGGTGTGCAAAGCTATGTCACGTGCTGCGATATGCGGAGACACTAAAAGGAAAAATGTAGAACACAGAAGAAGCTTCTAAGTTGATGTTATAGCCACTAACCAGCAGTACAATTCAAGTTTAGTTATCGATTTTTGTCATGTTAGACGGCTTTGGTGCCTTGGACTTGAGCTAAGACGTTAAGATTTAGCATGAAGGGAGGACTAGCAGCCACGTTGCACGGTGGAATGTGAAAAGTGTTCATATGTAGTAACAACCTAATAAATCTGCCCGTTTTCGTCATTTCCTATCGAATTGACTTAATGTCAGATGGTCACATTGGCCGCTCTTCTGTCTGAAACGGTTAAATTTAACGTGTGCAAAACTATGTTGAGTGCTGCGGAATGCGGAGACACAAAAGCACCATAAAAGAACAGAGGAGAAGTTTCTAATTTGATGTAAATGCCAGTAAGAAGCAGTACAAATTAAGTTTAGTTATCGATTTTTGACTTTTGAGCTGGCTTTGGTGCCTTGGACATGAGCTAAGACGTTAAGATTTTGCATGAAGGGACGCCTAGCTGCCACGTTGCACGGGAGAATGTAAAAATTGTTCACATGTAGTAAAAACCTAAGAAATCCGCCTGTTTTCGTCATCTGCTATCGAATCGACTCGAAGACATATCGTCACGTTGACTGCTCTTCTCTCTGAAACGGTTACATTTATCGTGTGCAAAGATATGTCGCGTGCTGCGGAATGCGGAGAATCTAAAAGCACCACAGTAGAACACAGAAGAAGCTTCTAAGTTGATGTAATACGCAGTAAGAAGCAGTAAAATAATAGTTTTAGCTATCGATTATTGACTTTTTAGCCGGCTTTGGTTCCTTGGACATGAGCTAGGACCTTAAGAATTTCTATGAAGGGAGAACTAGCAGCCACGTTGCACGGGCGAATGTGAAAAGTGTTCATATGTAGTAACAACCTAATAAATCCGCCCGTTCTCGTCATTTGCTACTGAATCGACTTAATGTAAGATGGACACATTGGCCGCTCTTTTCTCTGAAACGGTTACATTTAACTTGTGCAAGGCAATGTCGCGTGCTGCATAATGCGGAGACTCTACAAGCACCATAGTAGAACACAGAAGAAGCTTCTAAATTGATGTAATAGCCAATAAGAAGCACTACAATTCAAGTTTTAGTTAACGATTTTGACTTTTTCGCCGGCTTAGGTGCCTTGGACATGAGCTAGGACCTTAAGATTTTGCATGGAAGACTAGCAGCCCCGTTGCACGGGAGAATGTGAAAAGTGTTCATATGTATAAAAAAAACCTAAGAAATCTGCCCGTTTTCGTCATTTGCTATCGAATCGACTTAATATCACATCGTCACATTGGCCGCTCTTTCTTCTGCAACGGTGACATTTAACATGTGCAAAGCTATGTCGCCTGCTGCGGATGCGGAGGCACTAAAATCCCCATAAAAGAACACTGAAGAAACTTTTAATTTGATGTAAATGTCAGTAAGAAGCAGTAAAATTTAAGTTTAGTTATCGATTTTTAACTTTTTATCCGGCTTTGGTGCACGGGACAGAGGTAGGACCTTCAGATTTTGCATGAAGGGAGGACTATCAGCCACGTTGCACGGGAGAATGTGAAAAGTGATCGGATGTAGTAAAAACCTAAAAAATCCGCTTGTTTTCGTCATTTGCTATCGAATCGTCTTAATGTCAGACCGTCACATTGGCCGCTCTTCTTTATGAAACGGTTACATTTACCGTGTGCAAAACTATGTGGCGTGCTGCGGTATGCGCAGACACTAAAAGCACCATACTAGACCACAGAAGAAGCTTCTAAGTTGATGTAATAGCCAATAAGAAGCAGTACAATTCAAACTTTAGTTAACGATTTTTGACTTTTTAGTCAGCTTTGTTGCCTTGGACATGAGCTAGGACCTTAAGATTTTGCATGAAAGGAGGACTATTAGCTACATTGCACGGGATAATGTGAAAAGTGTTCATATGTAGCAAAAACCTAAGAAATCCGAGCGTTTTCGTGACTTGCTATCGAAACGACTTAATGTCAGATGGGCACGTTGGCCGCTCTTTCTTCTGAAACGGTTACATTTATCGTGTGCAAAGCTATGTTGCGTGCTGCGGAATGCGGAGACACTAAAAGCACCATCATAGACCACAGAAGAAGCTTCTAAGTTGATGTAATAGCCAATAAGAAGCAGTACAATTCAAGTTTTAGTTAACGAATTTTGACTTTTTAGCCGGATTTTGTGCCTTGGACATGAGCGAGAACCTTAAGATTTTGCATGAAGGGAGGACTAGCAGCCACGTTGCACGGGAGAATTTGAAAAGTTTTCATATGTAAAAAAAACTTAAGAGAACCGCCCGTTTTCGTCATTTGCTATCAAATCGACTCAATGTCATATGGTCACGTTGTCCGCTCTTCTCTCTGAAACGGTTACATTTATCGTGTGCAAAGCTATGTCGCGTGCTGCGTAATGCGGAGAAACTAAAAGCACCATAAAAGAACACAGAAGAAGTTACAAAGTTGATGTAATAGCCAGTAAGAAGCACTACAATTCAAGTTTAGTTATCGATTTTTGACGTTTTAGCCGGCCTCTTGTGATTTGGACATTTTGCTAGGACCTTAAGATTTTTCAAGAAGTAAGGACTAGCAGCCAAATTGCACGGGAGAATGTGAAAAGTGTTCATACGTAGTAAAAACCTAGGTATCCGCCCGTTTTCGTCATTTGCTGTCGAATCGACTTAATGTCAGATCGTCACATTGGCCGCTCTTCTCTCTGAAACGGTTACATTTATGGTGTGCAAAGCTATGTCGCGTGCTGCGATATGCGGAGACACTAAAAGCACAATAGTAGAACACAGAAGAAGTTTCTAAGTTGATGTAATAGCCAGTAAGAAGCAGTACAATTCAAGTTTATTTATCGATTTTTGACTTTTCTGCGGGCTTTGGTGCCTTGGACTGGGCTAGGACCTTAAGATTTTGCATGAAGGGAGGACTAGCAGCCACGTTGCACGTCAGAATGAGAAACGTGATCGAATGTAGTATAAACCTAAGAAATTCGCCCGTTTTCCTCCTTTGCTATCGAATCGACTTAATGTCATATAGTCACATTGGCCGCTCTTCTCTCTGAAACGGTTACATTTAACGTGTGGAAAGCTATGTCACGTGCTGCGGAACGGGGAGACACTAAAAGCACCATACTAGACCACAGAAGAAGCTTCTAAGTTGATGTAATAGCCAATAAGAAGCAGTACAATTCAAGCTTTAGTTAACGATTTTTGACTTTTTAGTCAGCTTTGTTGCCTTGGACATGAGCTAGGACCTTAAGATGTTGCATGAAGGGAGGACTATCAGCCAGGTTGTACGGAAGAATGTGAAAAGTTTTCATATGTAGTAAAAACCTAAGAGATCCGCCCGTATTCGTCATTTGCTATCGAATGGACTTTATGTCAGATCGTCACTTTGGCCGCTCTTCTCTCTGAAATGGTTACATTTATGGTGTGCAAAGCAATGTCGCGTGCTGCGATATGCGGAAACACTAAAAGCACAATAGTAGAACGCAGAAGAAGTTTCTAAGTTGATGTAATAGCCAGTAAGAAGCAGTACAATTCAAGTTTATTTATCGATTTTTGACTTTTTAGCGAGCTTTGGTGCCTTGGACTGAGCTAGGACCTTAAGATTTTGCATGAAGGGAGGACTAGCAGCCACGTTGCACGTGAGAATGTGAAACGTGATCGAATGTAGTAGAAACCTAAGAAATTCGCTCGATTTCGTCACTTGCTATCGAATCGACATAATGTCAGATCGTCACATTGGCCGCTCTTCTCTATGAAACGGTTACATTTATCGTGTGCAAAACTATGTAGCGTACTGCGGAATGCGCAGACACTAAAAGTACCATAGTAGAACACAGGAGTAGCTTCTAAGATCATGTAAAAAACACCATGAGGCATAACAATTCAAGTTTTAGTTTTCGATTTTTGACTTTTTAGACGGCTTTGGTGCCTTGGACCTAGCTAGGACCTTAAGAATTTGTGTGTAGGGACGACTAGCAGCCACGTTGCACGGGAGAATGTGAAATGTGTTCAAATGTACTAAAAACCTAAGAGATCCGCCCGTATTCGTCATTTGCTATCGAATTGACTTAATGTCAGATCGTCACATTGGCCGCTCTTCTCTCTGAAACGGTTACATTTATGGTGTGCAAAGCTATGTCGCGTGCTGCGATATGCGGAGACACTAAAGGCACCATAGTATAACACAGAAGAAGTTTCTAAGTTGATGTAATAGCCAGTAACCAGCAGTACAATTCAAGTTTAGTTATCGATTTTTGACTTTTTAGCCTGCTTTGGTGCCCTGGACTGAGCTAGGACGTTAAGATTTTGCATGAATGGAGGACTACTAGCTACATTGCACGGGATAATGTGAAAAGTGTTCATATGTAGCAAAAACCTAAGAAATTATAGCGTTTTCGTCACTTGCTATCGAATCGTTTTAATGTCAGATGGCCACGTTGGCCGCTCTTATGTCTGAAACGGTTACATTTATCGGGTGCAAAGCTATGTTGCGTGCTGCGAATTGCGGAGACACTAAAAGCACCATAGTAGAAAACAGAAGAAGATTATAAGTTGATGTAATAGCCAGTAAGAAGCAGTAAAATAATAGTTTTAGCTATCGATTATTGACTTTTTAGGCGGCTTTGGTGCCTTGCACATGAGCTAGGACCTTAAGATTTTTCATTAAGGGAGGACTAGGAGCCATGTTGCACGGGAGAATGTGAAATCTGTTCATATATAGTAAAAACCTTATAGATCCGCCCGTTTTCGTCATTTTGCTATCGAATCGACTTAATGGCAGATGGTCACATTGGCCGCTATTCTCTCTAAAACGGTTACATTTAACGTGTGCGAAGCTATGTTGCGTGCTGCGGAATGCGGAGACACTAAAAGCACCATAGAAGACCACAGAAGAAGCTTCTAAGTTGATGTAATAGCCAATAAGAAGCAGTACAATTCAAGTTTTAGTTAACGATTTTTGACTTTTTAGCCGGATTTGGTGCCTTGGACATGAGCTAGGACCTTAAGATTTTGCATAAAGGGAGGACTAGCAGCCACGTTGCACGGGAGAAAGTGAAAAGTGTTCATATGTAAAAAAAAACCTAAGAAATTCGCCCGTTTTCGTCATTTGCTATCGAATCGACTTAATGTCAGATCGTCACATTGGCCGCTCTTCTCTATTAAACGGTTACATTTATCGTGTGCAAAACTATTTGGCGTGCTGCGGAATGCGCAGACACTAAAAGCACCATAGAAGACCACAGAAGAAGCTTCTAAGTTGATGTAATAGCCAATAAGAAGCAGTACAATTCAAGTTTTAGTTAACGATTTTTGACATTTTAGACGGCTTTGGTGCCTTGGACAGAGCTAGGACCTTAAGAATTTTTATGAAGGGGGGACTAGCAGCCACGTTGCAAGGGAGAATGTGAAATGTGTTCAAATGTAGTAAAAATCTAAGAAATCCGCTAGTTTTCGTCATTTGCTGTCGAAGTGACTTAATATCAAATCGTCACATTGGCTGCTCTTCTCTCTGAAACGGTTACATTTATTGTGTGCAAAGCTATGTCGCGTGCTGCGTAATGCGGAGAGACTAAAAGCACCATAAAAGAACACAGAAGAAGTTATTAAGTTGATGTAATAGTCAGTAAGAAGCACTACAATTCAAGTTTAGTTATCGATTTTTGACTTTATAGCCTGCTTTGGTGCTTTGGACATGTGCTAGGACCTTACGATTTTGCAAGAAGTAAGGACTAGCAGCCTCGTTGCACGGGAGAATGTGAAAAGTGTTCATATGTAGTAAAAACCTAGGAATCATTACCGTTTTCGTCATTTGCTATCGAATCGACTTAATGTCAGATGGTCACCTTTGTCGCTCTTCTCTCTGAAACGGTTACATTTGTGGTGTGCAAAGCTATGTCGCGTGCTGCTATATGCGGAGACACTAAAATCACCACAGTAGAACACAGAAGAAGCTTCTATGTTGATGTAATAGCCAATAAGAAGCAGTACAATTCAAGTTATAGTTAACGATTTTTGACTTTGTAGCCGGCTTTGGTGCCTTGGACATGAGCTAGGACTTTAAGATTTTGCATGAAGGAAGGACTAGCAGCCACGTTGCACGGGAGAATGTGAAAAGTGTTCATATGTAGTAAAAACCTAAAAATTCAGCCCGTTTTCATCATTTCATATCGAATCGACATAATGTCAGATGGTCAGATTGTCCGCTCTTCAGTCTGAAACGGTTAATTGTAATGTGTGCAAAGCTATGTCGCGTGCTGCGGAATGCGGAGACACTAAAAGCACCATAGTAGAACACAGAAGGAGCTTCTAAGGTGATGTTATAACCAGTAAAAAGCAGTACAATTCAAGATTTAGTTATCGATTTTTGACTTTTTAGCCGGCTTTGGTGGCTTGGACATGAGCTAGGACCTAAAGATATTGCATGAAGGGGGGACTTGCAGCCACGTTGCACTGGAGAATGTGAAGAGTGTTCATATGTAGTAAAAACCTGAGAAATCCGCCCGTTTTCGTCATTTGCTATTGAATCGACTTAATGTCAGTTCCTCACTTTGGCCGCTCTTCTCTCTGAAACGGTTACATTTATCGTGTGCAAGGATATGTCCTGTGCTGCGAATTGCGGAGACACTAAAAGCACCATAGTAGAAAACAGAAGAAGATTATAAGTTGATGTAATAGCCAGTAAGCAGCAGTAAAATAATAGTTTTAGCTATCGATTATTGACTTTTTAGGCGGCTTTGGTGCCTTGCACATGAGCTAGGACCATAAGATTTTTCATGAAGGGAGGACTAGGAGACATGTTGCACGGGAGAATGTGAAATCTGTTCATATATAGTAAAAACCTAATAGATCCGCCCGTTTTCGTCATTTTGCTATCGAATCGACTTAATGGCAGATGGTCACATTGGCCGCTAATCTCTCTAAAACGGTTACATTTAACGTGTGCGAAGCTATGTTGCGTGCTGCGGAATGCGGAGACACTAAAAGCACCATAGAAGACCACAGAAGAAGCTTCTAAGTTGATGTAATAGCCAATAAGAAGCAGTACAATTCAAGTTTTAGTTAACGATTTTTGACTTTTTAGCCGGATTTGGTGCCTTGGACATGAGCTAGGACCTTAAGATTTTGCATGAAGGGAGGACTAGCAGCCACGTTGCACGGGAGAATGTGAAAAGTGTTCATATGTAAAAAAAACCTAAGAAATCCGCCCGTTTTCGTCATTTGCTATCGAATCGACTTAATGGCAGATGGTCACATTGGCCGCTATTCTCTCTAAAACGGTTACATTTAACGTGTGCGAAGCTATGTTGCGTGCTGCGGAATGCGGAGACACTAAAAGCACCATAGCAGACCGCAGAACAAGCTTCTACTTTGATGTAATAGCCAATAAGAAGCAGTACAATTCAAGTTTTAGTTAACGATTTTTGACTTTTAAGGCGGCTATGGTGCCTTGGACATGAGCTAGGGCCTTAAGATTATGCATGAAGGGAGGACCAGCAGCAACGTTGCACGGGAGAATGTTAAAATTGTTCATATATAGTAAAAACCTAAGAAATCCGCCCGTTTTCTTCACTTGCTATCGAATCGTCTTAATGTCAGATCGTCACATTGGCCGCTCTACTCCCTGAAACGGTTACATTTATCGTGTGCAAAGCTATGTCGCGTGCTGCGGAATGCGTAGACACTACAAGCACCATAGTAGAACACAGAGGAAGCTTCTAAAATGACGTAATAGCCAGTAAGAAGACGTAAAATAATAGTTTAGCTATCGATTATTGACTTTTTAGCCGGCTTTGGTGCCTTGGACATGAGCTAGGACCTTAAGAATCTGCATGAAGGGAGGAGTAGCAGCCACGTTGCACGGGAGAATGTGAAACGTGTTCATATGTAGTAAAAACCTAAGAAATCCGAACGCTTTCCTCATTTGCTATCGAATCGACTTAATGTCAGATGGTCACATTGGAGGCTCTTCTATCTGAAACGGTTACATTTATCGTGTGCAAAGCTACGTTGCCTGCTGTGATATGCGGAGACACTACAAGCACCATAGTAGAACACAGAAGAAGCTTCCAAGTTGACGTAATAGCCAGTAAGAAGCCGTAAAATAATCGTTTTAGTTATCGATTTTTAAATTTTTAGCCGGCTTTGGTGACTTGGACATGAGCTAGGACCTTAAGATTTTGCATGAAGGGAGGACTAGCAGCCACGTTGCACGGGAGAATGTGAAAAGTGTTCATATGTAAAAAAAACCCTAAGAAATTCGCCCGTTTTCGTCATTTGCTATCGAATCGACTTAATGTCAGATCGTCACATTGGCCGCTCTTCTCTATTAAACGGTTACATTTATCGTGTGCAAAACTATTTGGCGTGCTGCGGAATGCGCAGACACTAAAAATACCATAGTAGAACACAGAAGTAGCTTCTAAGTTGATGTAAAATACACTAAGTGGCATAACAATTCAAGTTTTAGTTATCGATTTTTGACATTTTAGACGGCTTTGGTGCCCTGGGTAGAGCTAGGACCTTAAGAATTTTTATGAAGGGGGGACTAGCAGCCACGTTGCAAGGGAGAATGTGAAATGTGTTCAAATGTAGTAAAAATCTAAGAAATCAGCTAGTTATCGTCATTTGCTGTCGAAGTGACTTAATATCAAATCGTCACATTGGCTGCTCTTCTCTCTGAAACGGTTACATTTATTGTGTGCAAAGCTATGTCGCGTGCTGCGTAATGCGGAGAGACTAAAAGCACCATAAAAGAACACAGAAGAAGTTATTAAGTTGATGTAATAGTCAGTAACAAGCACTACAATTCAAGTTTAGTTATCGATTTTTGACTTTATAGCCGGCTTTGGTGCTTTGGACATGTGCTAGGACCTTACGATTTTGCAAGAAGTAAGGACTAGCAGCCTCGTTGCACGGGAGAATGTGAAAAGTGTTCATATGTAGTAAAAACCTAGGAATCATTACCGTTTTCGTCATTTGCTATCGAATCGACTTAATGTCAGATGGTCACCTTGGTCGCTCTTCTCTCTGAAACGGTTACATTTGTGGTGTGCAAAGCTATGTCGCGTGCTGCGATATGCGGAAACACTAAAATCACCACAGTAGAACACAGAAGAAGCTTCTATGTTGATGTAATAGCCAATAAGAAGCAGTACAATTCAAGTTATAGTTAACGATTTTTGACTTTGTAGCCGGCTTTGGTGCCTTGGACATGAGCTAGGACCTTAAGATTTTGCATGAAGCAAGGACTAGCAGCCACGTTGCACGGGAGAATGTGGAAAGTGTTCATATGTAGTAAAAACCTAATAATTCAGCCCGTTTTCATCATTTCATATCGAATCGACATAATGTCAGATGGTCAGATTCTCCGCTCTTCAGTCTGAAACGGTTAATTGTAATGTGTGCAAAGCTATGTCGCGTGCTGCGGAATGCGGTGACACTAAAAGCACCATAGTAGACCACAGAAGAAGCTTCTAAGTTGATGTAATAGCCAATAAGAAGCAGTATAATTCAAGTTTTAGTTAACGATTTTTGACTTTTTAGCCAGCTTTGGTGCGTTGGACATGCGCAAGGACCTTAAGATTTTGCATGAAGGTTGGACTAGCAGCCACGTTGCACGGCAGAATGTAAAAAGTGTTCATATGTAGTAAAAACCTAAGAGATCCGCCCGTATTCGTCATTTGCTATCGAATCGACTTAATGTCAGATCGTCACATTGGCCGCTCTTTTCTCTGAAACGGTTACATTTATCGTGTGCAAAAAGCTATGACGCGTGCTGCGGAATGCGGAGACACTAGAAGCACCATAGTAGAACAGAGAAGGAGCTTCTAAGGTGATGTTATAACCAGTAAAAAGCAGTACAATTCAAGATTTAGTTATCGATTTTTGACTTTTTAGCCGGCTTTGGTGGCTTGGACATGAGCTAGGACCTAAAGATATTGCATGAAGGGGGGACTTGCAGCCACGTTGCACTGGAGAATGTGAAGAGTGTTCATATGTAGTAAAAACCTGAGAAATCCGCCCGTTTTCGTCATTTGCTATTGAATCGACTGAATGTCAGATCCTCACTTTGGCCGCTCTTCTCTCTGAAACGGTTACATTTATCGTGAGCAAGGATATGTCCTGTGCTGCGAATTGCGGAGACACTAAAAGCACCATAGTAGAACACAGAGGAAGCTTCTAAAATGACGTAATAGCCAGTAAGCAGCAGTAAAATAATAGTTTTAGCTATCGATTATTGACTTTTTAGGCGGCTTTGGTGCCTTGCACATGAGCTAGGACCTTAAGATTTTTCATGAAGGGAGGACTAGGAGACATGTTGCACGGGAGAATGTGAAATCTGTTCATATATAGTAAAAACCTAACAGATCCGCCCGTTTTCGTCATTTTGCTATCGAATCGACTTAATGGCAGATGGTCACATTGGCCGCTATTCTCTCTAAAACGGTTACATTTAACGTGTGCGAAGCTATGTTGCGTGCTGCGGAATGCGGAGACACTAAAAGCACCATAGAAGACCACAGAAGAAGCTTCTAAGTTGATGTAATAGCCAATAAGAAGCAGTACAATTCAAGTTTTTGTTAACGATTTTTGACTTTTTAGCCGGATTTGGTGCCTTGGACATGAGCTAGGACCTTAAGATTTTGCATGAAGGGAGGACTAGCAGCCACGTTGCACGGGAGAATGTGAAAAGTGTTCATATGTAAAAAAAACCTAAGAAATCCGCCCGTTTTCGTCATTTGCTATCGAATCGACTTAATGTCAGATCGTCACATTGGCCGCTCTTCTCTATTAAACGGTTACATTTATCGTGTGCAAAACTATTTGGCGTGCTGCGGAATGCGCAGACACTAAAAATACCATAGTAGAACACAGAAGTAGCTTCTAAGTTGATGTAAAAAACACTAAGAGGCATAACAATTCAAGTTTTAGTTATCGATTTTTGAAATTTTACACGGCTTTGGTGCCTTGGACTGAGCTAGGACCTTAAGAATTTTTATGAAGGGGGGACTAGCAGCCAAGTTGCAAGGGAGAATGTGAAATGTGTTCAAATGTAGTAAAAATCTAAGAAATCCGCTAGTTTTCGTCATTTGCTGTCGAAGTGACTTAATATCAAATCGTCACATTGGCTGCTCTTCTCTCTGAAACGGTTACATTTATTGTGTGCAAAGCTATGTCGCGTGCTGCGTAATGCGGAGAAACTAAAAGCACCATAAAAGAACACAGAAGAAGTTATTAAGTTGATGTAATAGTCAGTAAGAAGCACTACAATTCAAGTTTAGTTATCGATTTTTGATTTTTTAGCCGGCTTTGGTGCCTTGGACATGAGCTAGGACCTTAAGAATTTGCATGAAGGGAGGACTAGCAGCCACGTTGCACGGGAGAATGTGAAACGTGTTCATATGTAGTAAAAACCTAAGAAATCCGAACGCTTTCCTCATTTGCTATCGAATCGACTTAATGTCAGATGGTCACATTGGAGGCTCTTCTATCTGAAACGGTTACATTTATCGTGTGCAAAGCTACGTTGCCTGCTGTGATATGCGGAGACACTACAAGCACCAGAGTAGAACGCAGAAGAAGCTTCCAAGTTGACGTAATAGCCAGTAAGAAGCCGTAAAATAATCGTTTTAGTTATCGATTTTTAACTTTTTAGCCGGCTTTGGTGACTTGGACATGAGCTACTACCTTAAGAATTTCTATAAAGGGAGGACAAGCAACCACGTTGCACGGGAGAATGTGAAATGTGTTCAAATGTAGTAAAAACCTAAGAAATCCGATCGTTTTCGTCATTTGCTATCGAATCGACGTAATGTCAGATCGTCACACTGGCCACTCTTCTCTCTGAAACAGTTACATTTATCGTGTGCAAAGCTATGTTGCGTGCTGCGAAATTCGGAGACACTAAAATCAAATTAGTAGAACACAGAAGGAGCTTCTAAGTTGATGTAATAACCAGTAAGAAGCAGTACAACACAAGTTTTAGTTATCGATTGTTGACTTTATAGGCGGCTGTGGTGCCTTGGCCATGAGCTAGGACCTTACGATTTTGCATGAAGGGAGGACTATTAGCCATGTTGCACGGGAGAATGTGAAAAATGTTCATATGTAGCAAAAACGTAAGAAATCCGCCCGTTTTCGTCATTTCCTATCGAATTAAATTCAGATGGTCACATTGGCCGCTCTTCTGTCTGAAACGGTTAAATTTAACATGTGCAAAGCTATGTTGAGTGCTGCGGAATGCAGAGACACAAAAGCACCATAAAAGAACAGAGAAGAAGTTTCTAATTTGATGTAAATGCCAGTAAGAAGCAGTACAATTTAAGTATAGTTATCGATTTTTGACTTTTGAGCTGGCTCTGGTGCCTTGGACATGAGCTAGGACGTTAAGATTTTGCATGAAGGGACGCCTAGCTGCCACGTTGCACGGGAGAATGTAAAAAGTGTTCACATGTAGTAAAAACCTAAGATATCCGCCTGTTTTCGTCATCTGCTATCGAATCGACTCAATATCATATCGTCACGTTGACCGCTCTTCTCTCTGAAACGGTTACGTTTATCGTGTGCAAAGATATGTAGCGTGCTGCGGAATGCAGAGAATCTAAAAGCACCATAGTAGAAAACAGAAGAAGCTTCTAAGTTGATGTAATAGGCAGTAAGAAGCATTAAAGTAATAGTTTTAGCTATCGGTTATTGACTTTTTAGCCGCCTTTGGTTACTTGGACATAAGCTAGGACCTTAAGAATTTCTATGAAGGGAGGACTAGCAGCCACGTTGCACGGGCGAATGTGAAAAGTTTTCGTATGTAGTAACAACCTAATAAATCCGCCCCTCTTTGGTTATTTGCTATTGAATCGACTTAATGTCAGATGGTCACATTGGCCGCTCTTTTCTCTGAACGGTTACATTCAACGTGTGCAAAGCTATGTCCCTTTTTGTGGAATGCGGAGACACTAAAAGTACCATAGTAGAACACAGAAGGAGCTTCTAAGTTGATGTAATAACCAGTAAGAAACAGTACAATTCAAGTTTTATTTATATATTTTTGACTGTTAAGCTGGCTTTGGTGCCTTGGAAATGAGCTAGTACCTTACTATTTTGTATGAAGGGAGTACTAGCAGCCACGATGCACGGGAGAACGTGAAAGGTGTTCATATGTAGTAAAAACCTAAGAAATCCGCCCGTTTTCGTCATTTGCTATCGAATCGTCTTAATGTCAGATCGTCACATTTGCCGCTCTTCCCTCTGAAACGGAAACATTTATCGTGTGCAAAGCTATGTCGCGTGATGCGGAATTCGGAGACATTAAAAGCACCATAGTAGAACACTGAAGGAGCTTCTAAGTTGATGTAATAACCAGTAAGAAACAGTACAATTCAAGTTTTATTTATCTATTTTTGACTGTTAAGCTGGCTTTGGTGCCTTTGAAATGAGCTAGTACCTTACTATTTTGTATGAAGGGAGGACTAGCAGCCACGATGCACGGGAGAACGTGAAAGTTGTTCATATGTAGTAAAAACCTAAGAAATCCACCCGTTTTCGTCATTTGCTATCGAATCGACTTAATGTCAGATCGTCACACTGGCCGCTCTTCTCTCTGAAACGGTTAAATTTATCTTGTGCAAAGCTATGTCTCGTGCTGCGGAATGCGGAGAATGTACAAGCACCATAGTAGAACACAGAAGAAGCTTCTAAGTTGATGTAACAGCCAGTAACCAGCAGTACAATTAAAGTTTAGTTTTCGATTTTTGATTTTTTAGCCGGCTTTGGTGCCTTGGACATGAGCTAGGACCTTAAGAATTTGCATGAAGGGAGGACTAGCAGCCACGTTGCACGGGAGAATGTGAAACGTGTTCATATGTAGTAAAAACCTAAGAAATCCGAACGCTTTCCTCATTTGCTATCGAATCGACTTAATGTCAGATTGTCACATTGGAGGCTCTTCTATCTGAAACGGTTACATTTATCGTGTGCAAAGCTACGTTGCCTGCTGTGATATGCGGAGACACTACAAGCACCAGAGTAGAACACAGAAGAAGCTTCCAAGTTGACGTAATAGCCAGTAAGAAGCCGTAAAATAATCGTTTTAGTTATCGATTTTTAACTTTTTAGCCGGCTTTGGTGACTTGGACATGAGCTAGGACCTTAAGAATTTGCATGAAGGGAGGACAAGCAACCACGTTGCACGGGAGAATGTGAAAAGTGATCGAATGTAGTAAAAAACTAAGTAATCCGCTCGTTTTCGTCATTTGCTATCGATTCGACTTTATATCAGATCGTCACATTGGCCGCTCCTCTCTCTGAAACGGTTACATTTATCGTGTGCAAAGCTATGTTGCGTGCTGCGATATGCGGAGACACTAAAAGCACCATAGTAGAACACAGAAGAAGCTTCTACGTTGATGTAAAAGCCAGTAAGAAGCAGTAGAACTCAAATTTAGCTATCGATTTTTGATTTTTTAGCAGGCTTTGGTGCCTTGGACATGAGGTAGGACCTTAATATTTTGCATGGAGGGAGGACTAACAGCCACGTTGCACGGGAGAATGTGAAAAGAGGTCGAATGTAGTAAAAACCTAAGAAATCCGCTCGTTTTCGTCATTTGCTATCGAATCGACTTAATGTCAGATCGTCACACTGGCCACTCTTCTCTCTGAAACAGTTACATTTATCGTGTGCAAAGCTATGTTGCGTGCTGCGAAATTCGGAGACACTAAAATTACCATAGTAGAACACAGAAGGAGCTTCTAAGTTGATGTAATAACCAGTAAGAAGCAGTACAACACAAGTTTTAGTTATCGATTGTTGACTTTATAGGCGGCTGTGGTGCCTTGGACATGAGCTAGGACCTTACGATTTTGCATGAAGGGAGGACTATTAGCCATGTTGCACGGGAGAATGTGAAAAATGTTCATATGTAGCAAAAACGTAAGAAATCCGCCCGTTTTCGTCATTTCCTATCGAATTAAATTCAGATGGTCACATTGGCCGCTCTTCTGTCTGAAACGGTTAAATTTAACATTTGCAAAGCTATGTTGAGTGCTGCGGAATGCAGAGACACAAAAGCACCATAAAAGAACAGAGAAGAAGTTTCTAATTTGATGTAAATGCCAGTAAGAAGCAGTACAATTTAAGTATAGTTATCGATTTTTGACTTTTGAGCTGGCTCTGGTGCCTTGGACATGAGCTAGGACGTTAAGATTTTGCATGAAGGGACGCCTAGCTGCCACGTTGCACGGGAGAATGTAAAAAGTGTTCACATGTAGTAAAAACCTAAGATATCCGCCTGTTTTCGTCATCTGCTATCGAATCGACTCAATATCATATCGTCACGTTGACCGCTCTTCTCTCTGAAACGGTTACGTTTATCGTGTGCAAAGATATGTAGCGTGCTGCGGAATGCAGAGAATCTAAAAGCACCATAGTAGAAAACAGAAGAAGCTTCTAAGTTGATGTAATAGGCAGTAAGAAACATTAAAGTAATAGTTTTAGCTATCGGTTATTGACTTTTTAGCCGCCTTTGGTTACTTGGACATAAGCTAGGACCTTAAGAATTTCTATGAAGGGAGGACTAGCAGCCACGTTGATCAGGCGAATGTGAAAAGTTTTCGTATGTAGTAACAACCTAATAAATCCGCCCCTCTTTGGTTATTTGCTATTGAATCGACTTAATGTCAGATGGTCACATTGGCCGCTCTTTTCTCTGAACGGTTACATTCAACGTGTGCAAAGCTATGTCGCGTTTTGTGGAATGCGGAGACACTAAAAGCACCATAGTAGAACACAGAAGGAGCTTCTAAGTTGATGTAATAACCAGTAAGAAACAGTACAATTCATGTTTTATTTATATATTTTTGACTGTTAAGCTGGCTTTGGTGCCTTGGAAATGAGCTAGTACCTTACTATTTTGTATGAAGGGAGGACTAGCAGCCACGATGCACGGGAGAACGTGAAAGGTGTTCATATGTAGTAAAAACCTAAGAAATCCGCCCGTTTTCGTCATTTGCTATCGAATCGTCTTAATGTCAGATCGTCACATTTGCCGCTCTTCCCTCTGAAACGGAAACATTTATCGTGTTTAAAGCTATGTCGCGTGATGCAGAATTCGGAGACACTAAAAGCACCATAGTAGAACACTGAAGGAGCTTCTAAGTTGATGTAGTAACCAGTAAGAAACAGTACAATTCAAGTTTTATTTATCTATTTTTGACTGTTAAGCTGGCTTTGGTGCCTTGGAAATGAGCTAGTACCTTACTATTTTGTATGAAGGGAGGACTAGCAGCCACGATGCACGGGAGAACGTGAAAGTTGTTCATATGTAGTAAAAACCTAAGAAATCCACCCGTTTTCGTCATTTGCTATCGAATCGACTTAATGTCAGATCGTCACACTGGCCGCTCTTCTCTCTGAAACGGTTAAATTTATCTTGTGCAAAGCTATGTCTCGTGCTGCGGAATGCGGAGAATGTACAAGCACCATAGTAGAACACAGTAGAAGCTTCTAAGTTGATGTAATAGCCAATAAGAAGCAGTACAATTCAATTTTTAGTTAACGATTTTTGACTTTTTAGCCGGCTTTTGTGCCTTGGACATGAGCTGGGAACTTACGATTTTGCATGGAGGACTAGCAGCCACGTTGTACGGGAGAATGTGAAAAGTGTTCATATGTAAAAAAAACCTAAGAAATCCGAGCGTTTTCGTGAGTTGCTATCGAATCGAATTAATGTCAGATCGTCACATTGGCCGCTCTTCTCTATGAAACGGTTACATTTATCGTGTGTAAAACTATGTGGCGTGCTGCGGAATGCGCAGACACTAAATGTACCGTAGTAGACCACAGAAGTAGCTTCTATGTTGATGTAAAAAAACACTAAGAGGCATAACAATTCAAGTTTTAGTTATCGATTTTTGACTTTTTAAACGGCTTTTGTGCCTTGGACTGAGCTAGGACCTTAAGAGTTTGCATGAAGGGTGGACTAGCAGCCACGTTGCACGGGAGAATGTGAAAAGTGTTCATATGTAGTAAAAACCTACCAATCCGCCCGTTTTCGTCATTTGCTGTCGAATCGACTTAATGTCAGATCGTCACATTGGCCGCTCTTCTCTCTGAAACGGTTACATTTGTCGTGTGCAAAGCTATGTCGCGTGCTGCGATATGCGGAAACACTAAAAGCCCCATAGTAGATCACAGATGAAGCTTCTAAGTTGATGGAATAGCCAGTATGAAGCAGTAAAATAATAGTTTTAGCTATCGATTATAAACTTATTAGCCGGCTGTAGTGCCTTGGACATGAGCTAGGCACTTACGAATTTCTATGAAGGGAGGACTAGCAGCCACGTTGTACGGGAGAATGTGAAAAGTGTTCATATGTACGAAAACCATAAGAAATCCGCCCGCTTTCGTCATTTGCTATCGAATCGACTTAATGTCAGATCGTCACATTGGCCGCTCTTCTCTCTGAAACGGTTACATTTATTGTGTGCAAATCTATGTCGCGTGCTACGGAACGCGGAGACACTAAAAGCACAATAGTAGAACACAGAAGAAGCTTCTAAGTTGATGTAATAGCCAGTAAGAAGCAGTACAATTAAAGTTTATTTATCAATTTTTGACTATTTAGCGGGCTTTGGTGCCTTGGACTAAGCTAGGACCTTAAGATTTTGCATGAAGGGAGGACTAGCCGCCACGTTGCACGTGAGAATGTGAAAAGTGATCGAATGTAGTATAAATCTAAGAAATCCGCTCGTTTTCGTCATTTGCTATCGAATCGACTTAATGTCAGATCGTCACATTGGCCGCTCTTCTCTATGAAACGGTTACATTTATCGTGTGCAAAACTATGTGGCGTGCTGCGGAATGCGCAGACACTAAAACTACCATAGTAGAACACAGAAGTAGCTTCTAAGTTGTTGTAAAAAACACTAAGAGGCATAACAATTCAAGTTTTAGTTATAGATTTTTGAGTTTTTAGACGGCTTTGGTGCCTTGGACTGAGCTAGGACCTTAAGAATTTGTATGAAGGGAGGACTAGCAGCCACGTTGCACGGGAGAATGTGAAATGTGTTCAAATGTAGTAAAAATCTAAGAAATCCGCTAGTTTTCGTCATTTGCTGTCGAATTGTCTTAATATCAAATCGTCACATTGGCTGCTCTTCTCTCTGAAACGGTTACATTTAACGTGTGAAAAGCTATGTCGCGTGCTGCGGAACGCGGAGACACTAAAAGCACCATACTAGACCACAGAAGAAGCTTCTAAGTTGATGTAATAGCCAATAAGAAGCAGTACAATTCAAGCTTTAGTTAACGATTTTTGACTTTTTAGTCAGCTTTGATGCCTTGGACATGAGCTAGGACCTTACGATGTTGCATGAAGGGAGGACTATCAGCCACGTTGTACCGGAGAATGTGAAAAGTTTTCATATGTAGTAAAAACCTAAGAGATCCGCCCGTATTCGTCATTTGCTATCGAATCGACTTAATGTCAGATCGTCACATTGGCCGTTCTTCTCTCTGAAACGGTTACATTTATCGTCTGCAAAGCTATGTCGCATGCTGCGGTATGCGGAGACACTAGAAGCACCATAGTAGAACACAGATGAAGCTTCTAAGTTGATGTAATAGCCAGTAAGAAGCACTACAATTCAAGTTTAGTTATCGATTTTTGACTTTTTAGCCGGCTTTATTGCTTTGGACATTTTGCAAGGACCTTAAGATCTTGCAAGAAGTAAGGACTAGCAGCCACGTTGCACGGGAGAATGTGAAAAGATTTCATATGTAGTAAAAACCTACCAATCCGCCCGCTTTCGTCATTTGCTGTCGAATCGACTTAATGTCAGATCGTCACATTGGCCGCTCTTCTCTCTGAAACGATTACATTTGTCGTGTGCAAAGCTATGTCGCGTGCTGCGATATGCGGAAACACTAAAAGCACCATAGTAGAACACAGATGAAGCTTCTAAGTTGATGGAATAGCCAGTATGAAGCAGTAAAATAATAATATTAGCTATCGATTGTAAACTTCTTAGCTGGCTTTGGTGCCTTGGACATGACCTAGGGCCTTACGATTTTGCATGAAGGGATGCCTAGCAGCCACGTTGCACGGAGAATGTGAAAAGTGTTCATATGTCGTAAAAACGTAGGAAATCCGCCTGTTTTCTTCCTTTGCTATCGAATCGACTTTATGTCATATCGTCACATTGGCCGCTCTTCTCTCTGAAACGGTTACATTTATCGTGTGCAAAGCTACGTTGCGTGCTGCAAAATTCGGAGACTCAAAAAGCACCATAGTAGAACACAGAAGGAGCTTCTAAGTTGTTGTAATAACCAGTAAGAAGCAGTACAATTCAAGTTATAGTTATTAATCTTTGACTTTTTATCCGGCTTTGGTGCCTTGGACATGAGCTAGGACCTTAAGATTTTGCATGAAGGAAGGACTTGCAGCCACGTAGCACGGGAGAATGTGAAAAGTGATCGAAAGTAGTAAAAACCTAAGAAATCCGCTCGTTTTCGTCATTTGCTATCGAATCGACTTAACGTCAGATCGTCACATTGGCCGCTCTTCTCAATGAAATTGTTACATTTATCGTGTACAAAACTATGTGGCGTGCTGCGAAATGCGCAGACACTAAAAGTACCATAGTAGAACACAGAAGTAGCTTCTAAGTTGAAGTAATAAACAGTAAGAAGCATAGCAATTCAAGTTTTAGATATCGATTTTTGAATTTTTAGACGGCTTTGGTGCATCGCACTGAGCTAGGACCTTACAATTTTGCATGAAGGGACGACTAGCAGCCACCTCTCACGGGAGAATGTGAAAAGTGTACATATGTAGTAAAAACCTGAGAAATTCGTCCGTTTTCGTCATTTGCTGTCGAATTTTCTTAATGTCAGATCGTCACATTGGTCGCTCTTCTCTCTGAAACGGTTACAATTTATGGTGTGCAAAGCTATGTTGCGTGCTGCGATATGCGGAGGCACTAAAAGCACCATACTAGACCCCAGAAGAAGCTTCTAAGTTGATGTAATAGCCAATAAGAAGCAGTACAATTCAAGCTTTAGTTAACGATTTTTCACTTTTTAGTCAGTTTGATGCCTTGGACATGAGCTAGTACCTTAAGATGTTTTATGAAGGGAGGACTATCAGCCACGTTGTACGGGAGAAAGTGAAAAGTTTTCATATGTAGTAAAAACCTAAGAGATCCGCCCGTATTCGTCATTTGCTATCGAATCGACTTAATGTCAGATCGCCACATTGGCCGCTCTTCTCTCTGAAACGGTTACGTTTATCGTGTGCAAAGCTATGTTGCGTGCTGCGATATGCGGAGACACTAAAAGCACCATAGTAGAACACAGAAGAAGCTTCTAATTTGATATAATACCCAGTATGTAGCAGTACAATTCATGTTTAGTTACCGATTTTTGACTTTTGAGCCGGCTTTGGTGCCTTGGACATAAGCTAGGACCTTATGATTTTGCATGAAGGGACGCCTAGCAGCCACGTTGCACGGGAGAATGTGAAAAGTGTTCATATGTAGTAAAAACGTAGGAAATCCGCCCGTTTTCTTCCTTTGCTATCGAATCGACTTTATGTCATATCGTCACATTGGCTGCTCTTCTCTCTGAAACGGTTATATTTAACATGTGAAAAGCTATGTCGCGTGCTGCGTAATGCGGAGAAACTAAAAGCACCATACTAGACCACAGAAGAAGATTCTAAGTTGATGTAATAGCCAATAAGAAGCAGTACAATTCAAGTTTTAGTTAACGATTTTTGACTTTTTAGCCGGCTTTGGTGCCTTGGACATGAGCTACGACCTTACGATTTTGCATGAAGGGAGGACTAGCAGCCACGTTGCACGGGAGAATGTGAAAAGTGTTCATATGTAAAAAAAACCTAAGAAATCCGCCCGTTTTCGTCATTTGCTATCGAATCGACTTAATGTCAGATCGTCACATTGGCCGCTCTTCCCTGTGTTTACTTCGTAGATTCCTATTTAAATTGCGTGTGAGTTTCGTATAGGAGGTGCAATTTCGAGTTTTAGTTACTGTAATCGTAAAATCAGCAGATTGTAGCACAGTCGTTAGTCATTTGTACAGGTTAGTTGATACATTTTTTGCGTGTTCCGCTTGCGTTATCTAGGCAAGGACTCGTGTTTCGGTAACAGTTGTTAAACATCGATTAGAATGGACAGGGACTGCGATTGCTGTGTTCGGATGAGGGCTGACTTGGCATCCCTTCCCTCACAGCTGCAATCGGCGCTGACTTCGGTCGCGCAGCTTGAGGCTGTTTCCAATGGGCACCACTGTGGGGAGCCGGACTCTTGTATCACGGGGATGTCAACCTCGTCCCGTCTGTCCCCAGATCGGTCTGCCGCTGTGGTTGCCCCGGTTGCTGCCCGCAGTGGGGCTGAGCCCTCGCCTGTGGTTGATTGGGAGGTCGTTCCAAGGCGTGGCAGGCAGCGAAAGGCGTCCCCGGAGGCTGAACAGAAAGCCTCCGTGGTGCGTCTGACAAACCGGTTTCACGCACTGTCTCTGGCTGAGCCAGATGCAACTGCCTGCCCTGTTTCAGAGGATCATTCTCAGCCTTCAAGGTCCGGGCAATCGCAGAGGGTGGGCTTACTGGTAGTTGGGAGCTCCAATGTTAGGCGCGTAATGGGGCCCCTTAGGGATACGGCGGCTAAGGAGGGGAAGAAATCCAGTGTGCACTCCGTGTGCATTCCAGGAGGAGTCATTCCAGATGTGGAAAGGGTCCTTCAGGATGCTATGGAAAGCACAGGGTGCAGCCTGCTGCAGGTGGTGGCACATGTCGGCACTAATGAATTGTGTCGCTTTGGATCTGAGGAAATTCTCTCTGGATTCCAGCGGCTATCTGATTTGGTGAAGGCTGCCGGTCTTGCTTACGAGATGAAGGCAGAGCTCACCATCTGCAGCATCGTTGACAGAACCGACTGCAGATCTTTGGTGCAGAGCCGGGTGGAGGGTCTGAATCAGAGGCTCAGACGGTTTTGCGACTGTATTGGCTGCAGATTCCTAGACTTGCGCCATAGGGTGGTTGGGTTTCGGGTTCCGCTGAATAGGTCGAGAGTTCACTACACTCAGCTGGCGGCTACACGGGTAGCGGAGGCTGTGTGGCGTGGACTGGGCGGTTTTTTAGGTTAGAAGGCCTTGGGAAAGTGCGGGATGGGCTGAAATGTCAAAGGGTGCTTGGCAATTACAGGACGTGCTTGGATCAAGGAACAGTCGGAATTTTAGTTGTAAATTGTTGTAGTTGCGCTGGAAAAGTCCCTGAGCTTCAAGCGCTAATAGAAAGCACAGAAGCTGATATAGTTATAGGTACAGAAAGCTGGCTAAAGCCTGAAATAAGTTCTGCAGAAATTTTTACGAAGTCTCAGGCGGTGTTCAGGAAAGATAGATTAGGCAGAATTGGTGGTGGAGTGTTTGTGTCTGTCAGTAGTGGTTTATCTTGTAGTGAAGTCGAAGTAGATACTCCGTGCGAATTGGTGTGGGTGGAGGTTATACTTAACAGCCGAATTAAGTTAATAATTGGCTCCTTCTACGCGACCCCCAGACTCCGATGATATAGATGCGGAACAGTTCAGAGAAAGTTTGAGTCTCGTAACAAATAAATACCCCACTCATACAGTTATAGTTGGTGGGGACTCAACCTACCCTCGGTATGTTGGCAAAAATACTTGTTCAAAACCGGTGGTAGGCAGAAAACGTCTTCCGAGATTGTCCTAAATGCATTCTCCGAAAATTATTTCGAGCAGTTAGTCCACGAACCCACGCGAATTGTAAATGGTTGCGAAAACACACTTGACCTCTTGGCCACAAACAATCCAGAGCTGATAGAGAGCATCATGACTGATACAGGAATTAGTGATCACAAGGTCATTGTAGCTAGGCTCAATACCATTTCTTCCAAATCCATCAGAAACAAACGCAAAATAATTTTATTTAAAAAAGCGGATAAAGTGCCACTAGAAGCCTTCCTAAAAGACAATTTCCATTTCTTCCGAACTGACTATGCGAATGTAGACGAGATGTGGCTCAAATTCAAAGATATAGTAGCAATAGCAATTGAGATATTCATACCTCATAAATTGGTAAGAGATGGAACGGATCCCCCGTGGTACTCAAAAAAGGTCCGAACGCTGTTGAAGAGGCAACAGAAAAAGCATGCGAAGTTCAGAAGAACGCGAAATCCTGAAGATGGGCTAAAATTTACAGACGCGCGAAATTTGGCACGTACTTCGATGCGAGATGCCTTTAAATAGGTTCCACAACGAAACATTGTCTCGAAATTTGGTAGAAAATCCGAAGAAATTCTGGTCGTATGTAAAGTACACAAGCGGCAAGACGCAGTCAATACCTTCGCTGCGCAGTGCCGATGGTACTGTTATCGACGACTGTGCCGCTAAAGCGGAGTTATTGAACGCAGTTTTCCGAAATTCCTTCACCAGGGAAGACGAATGGAATATTCCAGAATTTGAAACACGAACATCTGCTAGCATGAGTTTCTTAGAAGTAGATACTTTAGGGGTTGCGAAGCAACTCAAATCGCTTGATGCGGGCAAGTCTTCAGGTCCAGATTGTATACCGATTAGGTTCCTTTCAGATTACGCTGATACTATAGCTCCCTACTTAGCACTCATATACAACCGCTCGCTCACCGATAGATCTGTACCTACAGATTGGAAAATTGCGCAGGTCGCACCTGTGTTCAAGAAGGGTAGTAGGAGTAATCCCTTTAACTACAGACCTATACCATTGACGTCGGTTTGCAGTAGGGTGTTGGAGCATATACTGTTTTCAAACATTATGAATCACCTCGAAGGGAACGATCTATTGACACGTAATCAGCATGGCTTCAGAAAACATCGCTCTTGTGCAACGCAGCTAGCTCTTTATTCGCACGAAGTAATGGCCGCTATCGACAGGGGATGTCAAGTTGATTCCGTATTTCTAGTTTTCCGGAAAGCTTTTGACACCGTTCCTCACAAGCGACTTCTAATCAAGCTTCGGAGCTATGGGGTATCGTCTCAGTTGTGCGACTGGATTCGTGATTTCCTGTCAGGAAGGTCGCAGTTCGTAGTAATAGACGGCAAATCATAGAGTAAAACTGAAGTGATATCAGGTGTTCCCCAGGGAAGCGTCCTGGGACCTCTACTGTTCCTGATCTATATAAATGACCTGGGTGACAATCTGTGCAGTTCTCTTAGACTGTTCGCAGATGATGCTGTAATTTACCGTCTAGTAAGGTCATCCGAAACCAGTATCAGCTGCAAAGCGATTTAGAAAAGATTGCTGTATGGTGTGTCAGGTGGCAGTTGACGCTAAATAAAAAAAGTGTGAGATGATCCACTTGAGTTCCAAAAGAAATCCGTTGGAATTCGATTACTCGATAAATGGTACAATTCTCAAGGCTGTCAATTCAACTAAGTACCTGGGTGTTAAAATTACGAACAACTTCAGTTGGAAGGACCACACAGATAATATTGTCGGGAAGGCGAGCCAAAGGTTGCGTTTCATTGGCAGGACACTTAGAAGATGCAACAAGTCCACTAAAGAGACAGCTTACACTACACTCGTTCGTCCTCTGTTAGAATATTGCTGCGCGGTGTGGGATCCTTACCAGGTGGGATTGACGGAGGACATCGAGAGGGTGCAAAGAAGGGCAGCTTGTTTTGTATTATCGCGTTATAGGGGAGAGAGTGTGGCAGATATGATACACGAGTTGGGATGGAAGTCATTACAGCATAGACGTTTTTCGTCGCGGCGAGACCTTTTTACGAAATTTCAGTCACCAACTTACTCTTCCGAATGCGAAAATATTTTGTTGAGCCCAACCTACATAGGTAGGAATGATCATCAAAATAAAATAAGAGAAATCAGAGCCCGAACAGAAAGGTTTAGGTGTTCGTTTTTCCCGCTCGCTGTTCGAGAGTGGAATAGTAGAGAGATAGTATGATTGTGGTTCGATGAACACTCTGCCAAGCACTTAAATGTGAATTGCAGAGTAGTCATGTAGATGTAGATGTAGAACAGTGACATTTATCATGTGCAAAGCTATGTCATCTGCTGCGGATGCGGAGACACTAAAATCCCCATAAAAGAACACAGAAGAAGTTTCTAATTTAATGTAAATGCCAGTAAGAGGCACTACTATTCAAGTTTAGTTATCGACTTTTGACTTTTGAGCTGGCTTTGGTGCCATGGACATGAGCTAGGACCTTAAGATTTTGCATGAAGGGACGCCTAGCTGCCACGTTGCACGTGAAAATGAAAAAGTGTTCATATGTAGTAAAAACCTAAGAAATCCGCCTGTTTTCGTCATCTGCAATCGAATCGACTCAGTGTCATATGCTCACGTTGACCGCTCTTCTCCTGAAACGGTTACATTTATCGCGTGCAAAGCTATGTCGCGTGCTGCGGAATGCGAAGAACCTAAAAGCGCCATAGTAGAACACAGAAGAAGCTTCTAAGTTGATGTAATAGGCAGTAAGAAGCAGTAAAATAATAGTTTTACCTATCGATTATTGACTTTCTGCCGGCTTTGGTTCCGTGGACATGAGCTAGGACCTTAAGAATTTCTATGAACGGAGGACTAGCAGCAACGTTGCACGGGCGAATGTGAAAAGTGTTCATATGTAGTACCAACCTAATAAATCCACCCGTTTTCGTCATTTGTAATTGAATCGACTTAATGTCAGATGGTCACATTGGCCGCTCTTTTCTCTGAAACGGTTACATTTAACGTGTGCAAAGCAATGTCGCGTGCTGCGGAATGCGGAGACACTAAAAGCACCATAGTAGAACACAGAAGAAGCTTCTAAGTTGATATAATAGCCAACAAGAAGTAGTACATTTCAAGTTTTAGTTAACGATTTTTGACTTTTTAGCCAGCTTTGGTGCCTTGGACATTTGCTAGGACCTTAAGATTTTGCATGGAGAGATGACTAGCAGCCACGTGGCACGGGAGAATGTGGAGAGTGTTCATATGTAGTAAAAACCTAGGAAATCCGCCCGTTTTCGTCATTTGCTATCGAATCGACTTAATGTCAGATGGTCACGTTGGCCGCTCTTCTCTCTGAAACGGTTACTTTTATAGTGTGCAAAGCTATGTCGTGTGCTGCGTAATGCGGAGAAATTAAAAGCACCATAAAAGAACACAGAAGAAGTTATTAAGTTGATGTAATAGGCAGTAAGAAGCAATACAATTCAAGGTTAGTTATCGATTTTTGACTTTTTAGCCGGCTTTGGTGCTTTGGACATGTGCTAGTACCTTAAGATTTTGCAAGAAGTAAGGACTAGCAGCCTCGTTGCACGGGATAATGTGAAAAGTGTTCATATGTAGTAAAAACCTAAGAGATCCGCCCGTATTCGTCATTTGCTATCGAATCGACTTAATGTCAGATCGTCACATTGGCTGCTCATCTCTATGAAACGGTCACATTTATCGTGTGCAAAACTATGTGGCGTGCTGCGGAATGCGGAGACACTAAAAGCACCATAGTAGAACACAGAAGAAGCTTCTAATTTGATATAATACCCAGTATGTAGCAGTACAATTCATGTTTAGTTACCGATTTTTGACTTTTGAGCCGGCTTTGGTGCCTTGGACATAAGCTAGGACCTTATGATTTTGCATGAAGGGACGCCTAGCAGCCACGTTGCACGGGAGAATGTGAAAAGTGTTCATATGTAGTAAAAACGTAGGAAATCCGCCCGTTTTCTTCCTTTGCTATCGAATCGACTTTATGTCATATCGTCACATTGGCCGCTCTTCTCTATGAAACGGTCACATTTATCGTGTGCAAAACTATGTGGCGTGCTGCGGAATGCGCAGACACTAAAAGTACCATAGTAGAACACAGAAGTAGCTTCTAAGTTGATGTAAAAAACACTAAGAGGCATAACAATTCAAGTTTTAGTTATCGATTTTTGACTTTTTAGACGGCTTTGGTGCCTTGGACTGAGCTAGGACCTTAAGAATTTTTATGAAGGGGGGACTAGCAGCCACGTTGCACGGGAGAATGTGAAATGTGTTCAAATGTAGTAAAAATCTAAGAAATCCACTAGTTTTCGTCATTTGCTGTCGAATTGACTTAATATCAAATCGTCAAATTGGCTGCTATTCTCTTTGAAACGGTTACATTTATTGTGTGCAAAGATATGTTGCGTGCTGCGATATGCGGAGACACTAAAAGCACCATAGTAGAACACAGAAGAAGCTTCTCATTTGATATAATACCCAGTATGAAGCAGTACAATTCATGTTTAGTTACCGATTTTTGACTTTTGAGCCGGCTTTGGTGCCTTGGACATAAGCTAGGACCTTATGATTTTGCATGAAGGGACGCCTAGCAGCCACGTTGCACGGGAGAATGTGAAAAGTGTTCATATGTAGTAAAAACGTAGGAAATCCGCCCGTTTTCTTCCTTTGCTATAGAATCGACTTTATGTCATATCGTCACATTGGCTGCTCTTCTCTCTGAAACTGTTATATTTAACATGTGAAAAGCTATGTCGCGTGCTGCGTAATGCGGAGAAACTAAAAGCACCATACTAGGCCACAGAAGAAGCTTCTAAGTTGATGTAATAGCCAATAAGAAGCAGTACAATTCAAGTATTAGTTAACGATTTTTGACTTTTTAGCCGGCTTTGGTGCCTTGGACATGAGCTACGACCTTACGATTTTGCATGAAGGGAGGACTAGCAGCCACGTTGCACGGGAGAATGTGAAAAGTGTTCATATGTAAAAAAAACCTAAGAAATCCGCCCGTTTTCGTCATTTGCTATCGAATCGACTTAATGTCAGATCGTCACATTGGCCGCTCTTCCCTGTGTTTACTTCGTAGATTCCTATTTAAATTGCGTGTGAGTTTCGTATAGGAGGTGCAATTTCGAGTTTTAGTTACTGTAATCGTAAAATCAGCAGATTGTAGCACAGTCGTTAGTCATTTGTACAGGTTAGTTGATACATTTTTTGCGTGTTCCGCTTGCGTTATCTAGGCAAGGACTCGTGTTTCGGTAACAGTTGTTAAACATCGATTAGAATGGACAGGGACTGCGATTGCTGTGTTCGGATGAGGGCTGACTTGGCATCCCTTCCCTCACAGCTGCAATCGGCGCTGACTTCGGTCGCGCAGCTTGAGGCTGTTTCCAATGGGCACCACTGTGGGGAGCCGGACTCTTGTATCACGGGGATGTCAACCTCGTCCCGTCTGTCCCCAGATCGGTCTGCCGCTGTGGTTGCCCCGGTTGCTGCCCGCAGTGGGGTTGAGCCCTCGCTTGATGTTGATTGGGAGGTCTTTCCAAGGCGTGGCAGGCAGCGAAAGGCGTCCCCGGAGGCTGAACAGAAAGCCTCCGTGGTGCGTCTGACAAACCGGTTTCACGCACTGTCTCTGGCTGAGCCAGATGCAACTGCCTGCCCTGTTTCAGAGGATCATTCTCAGCCTTCAAGGTCCGGGCAATCGCAGAGGGTGGGCTTACTGGTAGTTGGGAGATACAATGTTAGGCTCGTAATGGGGCCCCTTAGGGATACGGCGGCTAAGGAGGGGAAGAAATCTAGTGTGCACTCCGTGTGCATTCCGGGAGGAGTCATTCCTGATGTGGAAAGGGTCCTTCCGGATGCTATGAAGAGCACAGGGTGCAGCCAACTGCAGGTGGTGGCACATGTCGGCACTAATGAATTGTGTCGCTTTGGATCTGAGGAAATTCTCTCTGGATTCCAGCGGCTATCTGATTTGGTGAAGGCTGCCGGTCTTGCTTACGAGATGAAGGCAGAGCTCACCATCTGCAGCATCGTTGACAGAACCGACTGCAGATCTTTGGTGCAGAGCTGGGAGGAGGGTCTGAATCAGAGGCTCAGACGGTTTTGCGACCGTATTGGCTGCAGATTCCTAGACTTGCGCCATAGGGTGGTGGGGTTTCGGGTTCCGCTGAATAGGTCGGAAGTTCACTACACTCAGCTGGCGGCTACACGGGTAGCGGAGGCTGTGTGGCGTGGACTGGGCGGGTTTTTAGGTTAGAAGGCCTCGGGAAAGTGCGGGATGGGCTGAAATGTCAAAGGGTGCTTGGCAATTACAGGACGTGCTTGGATCAAGGAACAGTCGGAATTTTAGTTGTAAATTGTTGTAGTTAGTCCACGAACCCACGCGAATTGTAAATGGTTGCGAAAACACACTTGACCTCTTGGCCACAAACAATCCAGAGCTGATAGAGAGCATCATGACTGATACAGGAATTAGTGATCACAAGGTCATTGTAGCTAGGCTCAATACCATTTCTTCCAAATCCATCAGAAACAAACGCAAAATAATTTTATTTAAAAAAGCGGATAAAGTGGCACTAGAAGCCTTCCTAAAAGACAATTTCCATTTCTTCCGAACTGACTATGCGAATTTAGACGAGATGTGGCTCAAATTCAAAGATATAGTAGCAACAGCAACTGAGATATTCATACCTCATAAATTGGTAAGAGATGGAACGGATCCCCCGTGGTACTCAAAAAAGGTCCGAACGCTGTTGAAGAGGCAACGGAAAAAGCATGCGAAGTTCAGAAGAACGCGAAATCCTGAAGATGGGCTAAAATTTACAGACGCGCGAAATTTGGCACGTACTTCGATGCGAGATGCCTTTAATAGGTTCCACAACGAAACATTGTCTCGAAATCTGGTAGAAAATCCGAAGAAATTCTGGTCGTATGTAAAGTACACAAGCGGCAAGACGCAGTCAATACCTTCGCTGCGCAGTGCCGATGGTACTGTTATCGACGACTGTGCCGCTAAAGCGGAGTTATTGAACGCAGTTTTCCGAAATTCCATCAGCAGGGAAGACGAATGGAATATTCCAGAATTTGAAACACGAACATCTGCTAGCATGAGTTTCTTAGAAGTAGATACCTTAGGGGTTGCGAAGCAACTCAAATCGCTTGATGCGGGCAAGTCTTCAGGTCCAGATTGTATACCGATTAGGTTCCTTTCAGATTACGCTGATACTATAGCTCCCTACTTAGCACTCATATACAACCGCTCGCTCACCGATAGATCTGTACCTACAGATTGGAAAATTGCGCAGGTCGCACCTGTGTTCAAGAAGGGTAGTAGGAGTAATCCCTTTAACTACAGACCTATACCATTGACGTCGGTTTGCAGTAGGGTGTTGGAGCATATACTGTTTTCAAACATTATGAATCACCTCGAAGGGAACGATCTATTGACACGTAATCAGCATGGCTTCAGAAAACATCGCTCTTGTGCAACGCAGCTAGCTCTTTATTCGCACGAAGTAATGGCTGCTATCGACAGGGGATGTCAAGTTGATTCCGTATTTCTAGTTTTCCGGAAAGCTTTTGACACCGTTCCTCACAAGCGACTTCTAATCAAGCTTCGGAGCTATGGGGTATCGTCTCAGTTGTGCGACTGGATTCGTGATTTCCTGTCAGGAAGGTCGCAGTTCGTAGTAATAGACGGCAAATCATCGAGTAAAACTGAAGTGATATCAGGTGTTCCCCAGGGAAGCGTCCTGGGACCTCTACTGTTCCTGATCTATATAAATGACCTGGGTGACAATCTGTGCAGTTCTCTTAGACTGTTCGCAGATGATGCTGTAATTTACCGTCTAGTAAGGTCATCCGAAGACCAGTATCAGCTGCAAAGCGATTTAGAAAAGATTGCTGTATGGTGTGTCAGGTGGCAGTTGACGCTAAATAAAAAAAGTGTGAGATGATCCACTTGAGTTCCAAAAGAAATCCGTTGGAATTCGATTACTCGATAAATGGTACAATTCTCAAGGCTGTCAATTCAACTAAGTACCTGGGTGTTAAAATTACGAACAACTTCAGTTGGAAGGACCACACAGATAATATTGTCGGGAAGGCGAGCCAAAGGTTGCGTTTCATTGGCAGGACACTTAGAAGATGCAACAAGTCCACTAAAGAGACAGCTTACACTACACTCGTTCGTCCTCTGTTAGAATATTGCTGCGCGGTGTGGGATCCTTACCAGGTGGGATTGACGGAGGACATCGTGAGGGTGCAAAGAAGGGCAGCTCGTTTTGTATTATCGCGTTATAGGGGAGAGAGTGTGGCAGATATGATACACGAGTTGGGATGGAAGTCATTACAGCATAGACGTTTTTCGTCGCGGCGAGACCTTTTTACGAAATTTCAGTCACCAACTTACTCTTCCGAATGCGAAAATATTTTGTTGAGCCCAACCTACATAGGTAGGAATGATCATCAAAATAAAATAAGAGAAATCAGAGCCCGAACAGAAAGGTTTAGGTGTTCGTTTTTCCCGCTCGCTGTTCGAGAGTGGAATAGTAGAGAGATAGTATGATTGTGGTTCGATGAACACTCTGCCAAGCACTTAAATGTGAATTGCAGAGTAGTCATGTAGATGTAGATGTAGAACAGTGACATTTATCATGTGCAAAGCTATGTCATCTGCTGCGGATGCGGAGACACTAAAATCCCCATAAAAGAACACAGAAGAAGTTTCTAATTTCATGTAAATGCCAGTGACAAGCAGTACAATTCAAGTTTAGTTATCGATTTTTCACTTTTGAGCTGGCTTTGGTGCCATGGACATGAGCTAGGACCTTAAGATTTTGCATGAAGGGACGCCTAGCTGCCACGTTGCACGTGAAAATGAAAAAGTGTTCATATGTAGTAAAAACCTAAGAAATCCGCCTGTTTTCGTCATCTGCAATCGAATCGACTCAGTGTCATATGGTCACGTTGACCGCTCTTCTCCTGAAACGGTTACATTTATCGCGTGCAAAGCTATGTCGCGTGCTGCGGAATGCGGAGAACCTAAAAGCACCATAGTAGAACACAGAAGAAGCTTCTAAGTTGATGTAATAGGCAGTAAGAAGCAGTAAAATAATAGTTTTACCTATCGATTATTGACTTTCTGCCGGCTTTGGTTCCGTGGACATGAGCTAGGACCTTAAGAATTTCTATGAACGGAGGACTAGCAGCAACGTTGCACGGGCGAATGTGAAATGTGTTCATTTGTAGTACCAACCTAATAAATCCGCCCGTTTTCGTCATTTGTAATTGAATCGACTTAATGTCAGATGGTCACATTGGCCGCTCTTTTCTCTGAAACGGTTACATTTAACGTGTGCAAAGCAATGTCGCGTGCTGCGGAATGCGGAGACACTAAAAGCACCATAGTAGAACACAGAAGAAGCTTCTAAGTTGATATAATAGCCAACAAGAAGTAGTACATTTCAAGTTTTAGTTAACGATTTTTGACTTTTTAGCCAGCTTTGGTGCCTTGGACATTTGCTAGGACCTTAAGATTTTGCATGAAGAGATGACTAGCAGCCACGTGGCACGGGAGAATGTGGAGAGTGTTCATATGTAGTAAAAACCTAGGAAATCCGCCCGTTTTCGTCATTTGCTATCGAATCGACTTAATGTCAGATGGTCACGTTGGCCGCTCTTCTCTCTGAAACGGTTACTTTTATAGTGTGCAAAGCTATGTCGTGTGCTGCGTAATGCGGAGAAATTAAAAGCACCATAAAAGAACACAGAAGAAGTTATTAAGTTGATGTAATAGGCAGTAAGAAGCACTACAATTCAAGTTTAGTTATCGATTTTTGACTTTTTAGCTGGCTTTGGTGCTTTGGACATGTGCTAGTACCTTAAGATTTTGCAAGAAGTAAGGACTAGCAGCCTCGTTGCACGGGAGAATGTGAAAAGTGTTCATATGTAGTAACAACCTAGGAATCCTCCCGTTTTCGTCATTTGCTATCGAATCGATTTAATGTCAGATGGTCACATTGGACGCTCTGCTCTCTGAAACGGTTACATTTATGGTGTGCAAAGCTATGTCGCGTGCTGCGATATGCGGAGACACTAAAAGCACCACAGTAGAACACAGAAGAAGCTTCTATGTTGATGTAATAGCCAGTAACCAGCAGTACAAATCAAGTTTAGTTATCGACTTTTGACTTTTTATCCGGCTTTGGTACACGGGACTGAGCTAGGACCTTAAGATTTTGCATGAAGGGAGGACTAGCAGCCACGTTGCACGGGAGAATGTGAAAAGTGTTCATATGTAGTAAAAACGTAGGAAATCCGCCCGTTTTCTTCCTTTGCTATCGAATCGACTTTATGTCATATCGTCACATTGGCCGCTCTTCTCTATGAAACGGTCACATTTATCGTGTGCAAAACTATGTGGCGTGCTGCGGAATGCGCAGACACTAAAAGTACCATAGTAGAACACAGAAGTAGCTTCTAAGTTGATGTAAAAAACACTAAGAGGCATAACAATTCAAGTTTTAGTTATCGATTTTTGACTTTTTAGACGGCTTTGGTGCCTTGGACTGAGCTAGGACCTTAAGAATTTTTATGAAGGGGGGACTAGCAGCCACATTGCACGGGAGAATGTGAAATGTGTTCAAATGTAGTAAAAATCTAAGAAATCCACTAGTTTTCGTCATTTGCTGTCGAATTGACTTAATATCAAATCGTCAAATTGGCTGCTATTCTCTTTGAAACGGTTACATTTATTGTGTGCAAAGATATGTTGCGTGCTGCGATATGCGGAGACACTAAAAGCACCATAGTAGAACACAGAAGAAGCTTCTCATTTGATATAATACCCAGTATGAAGCAGTACAATTCATGTTTAGTTACCGATTTTTGACTTTTGAGCCGGCTTTGGTGCCTTGGACATAAGCTAGGACCTTATGATTTTGCATGAAGGGACGCCTAGCAGCCACGTTGCACGGGAGAATGTGAAAAGTGTTCATATGTAGTAAAAACGTAGGAAATCCGCCCGTTTTCTTCCTTTGCTATAGAATCGACTTTATGTCATATCGTCACATTGGCTGCTCTTCTCTCTGAAACTGTTATATTTAACATGTGAAAAGCTATGTCGCGTGCTGCGTAATGCGGAGAAACTAAAAGCACCATACTAGACCACAGAAGAAGCTTCTAAGTTGATGTAATAGCCAATAAGAAGCAGTACAATTCAAGTATTAGTTAACGATTTTTGACTTTTTAGCCGGCTTTGGTGCCTTGGACATGAGCTACGACCTTACGATTTTGCATGAAGGGAGGACTAGCAGCCACGTTGCACGGGAGAATGTGAAAAGTGTTCATATGTAAAAAAAACCTAAGAAATCCGCCCGTTTTCGTCATTTGCTATCGAATCGACTTAATGTCAGATCGTCACATTGGCCGCTCTTCCCTGTGTTTACTTCGTAGATTCCTATTTAAATTGCGTGTGAGTTTCGTATAGGAGGTGCAATTTCGAGTTTTAGTTACTGTAATCGTAAAATCAGCAGATTGTAGCACAGTCGTTAGTCATTTGTACAGGTTAGTTGATACATTTTTTGCGTGTTCCGCTTGCGTTATCTAGGCAAGGACTCGTGTTTCGGTAACAGTTGTTAAACATCGATTAGAATGGACAGGGACTGCGATTGCTGTGTTCGGATGAGGGCTGACTTGGCATCCCTTCCCTCACAGCTGCAATCGGCGCTGACTTCGGTCGCGCAGCTTGAGGCTGTTTCCAATGGGCACCACTGTGGGGAGCCGGACTCTTGTATCACGGGGATGTCAACCTCGTCCCGTCTGTCCCCAGATCGGTCTGCCGCTGTGGTTGCCCCGGATGCTGCCCGCAGTGGGGCTGAGCCCTCGCCTGTGGTTGATTGGGAGGTCGTTCCAAGGCGTGGCAGGCAGCGAAAGGCGTCCCCGGAGGCTGATCAGAAAGCCTCCCCGGTGCGTCTGACAAACCGGTTTCACGCACTGTCTCTGGCTGAGCCAGATGCAGCTGCCTGCCCTGTTTCAGAGGATCATTCTCAGCCTTCAAGGTCCGGGCAATCGCAGAGGTTGGGCTTACTGGTAGTTGGGAGATCCAATGTTAGGCTCGTAATGGGGCCCCTTAGGGATACGGCGGCTAAAGAGGGGAAGAAATCTAGTGTGCACTCCGTGTGCATTCCGGGAGGAGTCATTCCTGATGTGGAAAGGGTCCTTCCGGATGCTATGAAGAGCACAGGGTGCAGCCAACTGCAGGTGGTGGCACATGTCGGCACTAATGAATTGTGTCGCTTTGGATCTGAGGAAATTCTCTCTGGATTCCAGCGGCTATCTGATTTGGTGAAGGCTGCCGGTCTTGCTTACGAGATGAAGGCAGAGCTCACCATCTGCAGCATCGTTGACAGAACCGACTGCAGATCATTGGTGCAGAGCCGGGTGGAGGGTCTGAATCAGAGGCTCAGACGGTTTTGCGACCGTATTGGCTGCAGATTCCTAGACTTGCGCCATAGGGTGGTGGGGTTTCGGGTTCCGCTGAATAGGTCGGAAGTTCACTACACTCAGCTGGCGGCTACACGGGTAGCGGAGGCTGTTTGGCGTGGACTGGGCGGGTTTTTAGGTTAGAAGGCCTCGGGAAAGTGCGGGATGGGCTGAAATGTCAAAGGGTGCTTGGCAATTACAGGACGTGCTTGGATCAAGGAACAGTCGGAATTTTAGTTGTAAATTGTTGTAGTTGCGCTGGAAAAGTCCCTGAGCTTCAAGCGCTAATAGAAAGCACAGAAGCTGATATAGTTATAGGTACAGAAAGCTGGCTAAAGCCTGAAATAAGTTCTGCAGAAATTTTTACGAAGTCTCAGACGGTGTTCAGGAAAGATAGATTAGGCAGAATTGGTGGTGGAGTGTTTGTGTCTGTCAGTAGTGGTTTATCTTGTAGTGAAGTCGAAGTAGATACTCCGTGCGAATTGGTGTGGGTGGAGGTTATACTTAACAGCCGAATTAAGTTAATAATTGGCTCCTTCTACGCGACCCCCAGACTCCGATGATATAGTTGCGGAACAGTTCAGAGAAAGTTTGAGTCTCGTAACAAATAAATACCCCACTCATACAGTTATAGTTGGTGGGGACTCAACCTACCCTCGGTATGTTGGCAAAAATACTTGTTCAAAACCGGTGGTAGGCAGAAAACGTCTTCCGAGATTGTCCTAAATGCATTCTCCGAAAATTATTTCGAGCAATTAGTCCACGAACCCACGCGAATTGTAAATGGTTGCGAAAACACACTTGACCTCTTGGCCACAAACAATCCAGAGCTGATAGAGAGCATCATGACTGATACAGGAATTAGTGATCACAAGGTCATTGTAGCTAGGCTCAATACCATTTCTTCCAAATCCATCAGAAACAAACGCAAAATAATTTTATTTAAAAAAGCGGATAAAGTGCCACTAGAAGCCTTCCTAAAAGACAATTTCCATTTCTTCCGAACTGACTATGCGAATGTAGACGAGATGTGGCTCAAATTCAAAGATATAGTAGCAATAGCAATTGAGATATTCATACCTCATAAATTGGTAAGAGATGGAACGGATCCCCCGTGGTACTCAAAAAAGGTCCGAACGCTGTTGAAGAGGCAACAGAAAAAGCATGCGAAGTTCAGAAGAACGCGAAATCCTGAAGATGGGCTAAAATTTACAGACGCGCGAAATTTGGCACGTACTTCGATGCGAGATGCCTTTAAATAGGTTCCACAACGAAACATTGTCTCGAAATTTGGTAGAAAATCCGAAGAAATTCTGGTCGTATGTAAAGTACACAAGCGGCAAGACGCAGTCAATACCTTCGCTGCGCAGTGCCGATGGTACTGTTATCGACGACTGTGCCGCTAAAGCGGAGTTATTGAACGCAGTTTTCCGAAATTCCTTCACCAGGGAAGACGAATGGAATATTCCAGAATTTGAAACACGAACATCTGCTAGCATGAGTTTCTTAGAAGTAGATACTTTAGGGGTTGCGAAGCAACTCAAATCGCTTGATGCGGGCAAGTCTTCAGGTCCAGATTGTATACCGATTAGGTTCCTTTCAGATTACGCTGATACTATAGCTCCCTACTTAGCACTCATATACAACCGCTCGCTCACCGATAGATCTGTACCTACAGATTGGAAAATTGCGCAGGTCGCACCTGTGTTCAAGAAGGGTAGTAGGAGTAATCCCTTTAACTACAGACCTATACCATTGACGTCGGTTTGCAGTAGGGTGTTGGAGCATATACTGTTTTCAAACATTATGAATCACCTCGAAGGGAACGATCTATTGACACGTAATCAGCATGGCTTCAGAAAACATCGCTCTTGTGCAACGCAGCTAGCTCTTTATTCGCACGAAGTAATGGCTGCTATCGACAGGGGATGTCAAGTTGATTCCGTATTTCTAGTTTTCCGGAAAGCTTTTGACACCGTTCCTCACAAGCGACTTCTAATCAAGCTTCGGAGCTATGGGGTATCGTCTCAGTTGTGCGACTGGATTCGTGATTTCCTGTCAGGAAGGTCGCAGTTCGTAGTAATAGACGGCAAATCATAGAGTAAAACTGAAGTGATATCAGGTGTTCCCCAGGGAAGCGTCCTGGGACCTCTACTGTTCCTGATCTATATAAATGACCTGGGTGACAATCTGTGCAGTTCTCTTAGACTGTTCGCAGATGATGCTGTAATTTACCGTCTAGTAAGGTCATCCGAAACCAGTATCAGCTGCAAAGCGATTTAGAAAAGATTGCTGTATGGTGTGTCAGGTGGCAGTTGACGCTAAATAAAAAAAGTGTGAGATGATCCACTTGAGTTCCAAAAGAAATCCGTTGGAATTCGATTACTCGATAAATGGTACAATTCTCAAGGCTGTCAATTCAACTAAGTACCTGGGTGTTAAAATTACGAACAACTTCAGTTGGAAGGACCACACAGATAATATTGTCGGGAAGGCGAGCCAAAGGTTGCGTTTCATTGGCAGGACACTTAGAAGATGCAACAAGTCCACTAAAGAGACAGCTTACACTACACTCGTTCGTCCTCTGTTAGAATATTGCTGCGCGGTGTGGGATCCTTACCAGGTGGGATTGACGGAGGACATCGAGAGGGTGCAAAGAAGGGCAGCTTGTTTTGTATTATCGCGTTATAGGGGAGAGAGTGTGGCAGATATGATACACGAGTTGGGATGGAAGTCATTACAGCATAGACGTTTTTCGTCGCGGCGAGACCTTTTTACGAAATTTCAGTCACCAACTTTCTCTTCCGAATGCGAAAATATTTTGTTGAGCCCAACCTACATAGGTAGGAATGATCATCAAAATAAAATAAGAGAAATCAGAGCTCGAACAGAAAAGTTTAGGTGTTCGTTTTTCCCGCTCGCTGTTCGGGAGTGGAATAGTAGAGAGATAGTATGATTGTGGTTCGATGAACCCTCTGCCAGGCACTTAAATGTGAATTGCAGAGTAGTCATGTAGATGTAGATGTAGAACAGTGACATTTATCATGTGCAAAGCTATGTCATCTGCTGCGGATGCGGAGACACTAAAATCCCCATAAAAGAACACAGAAGAAGTTTCTAATTTAATGTAAATGCCAGTAAGAGGCACTACAATTCAAGTTTAGTTATCGACTTTTGACTTTTGAGCTGGCTTTGGTGCCATGGACATGAGCTAGGACCTTAAGATTTTGCATGAAGGGACGCCTAGCTGCCACGTTGCACGTGAAAATGTAAAAAGTGTTCATATGTAGTAACAACCTAAGAAATCCGCCTGTTTTCGTCATCTGCAATCGAATCGACTCAGTGTCATATGGTCACGTTGACCGCTCTTCTCCTGAAACGGTTACATTTATCGCGTGCAAAGCTATGTCGCGTGCTGCGGAATGCAGAGAATCTAAAAGCACCATAGTAGAACACAGAAGAAGCTTCTAAGTTGATGTAATAGGCAGTAAGAAGCAGTAAAATAATAGTTTTAGCTATCGATTATTGACTTTCTGCCGGCTTTGGTTCCTTGGACATGAGCTAGGACCTTAAGAATTTCTATGAAGGGAGGACTAGCAGCCACGTTGCACGGGCGAATGTGAAAAGTGTTCATATGTAGTAACAACCTAATAAATCCGCCCGTTTTCGTCATTTGCTATTGAATCGACTTAATGTCAGATGGTCACATTGGCCGCTCTTTTCTCTGAAACGGTTACATTTAACGTGTGCAAAGCAATGTCGCGTGCTGCGGAATGCGGAGACACTAAAAGCACCATAGTAGACCACAGAAGAAGCTTCTAAGTTGATGTAATAGCCAATAGGAAGCAGTACATTTCAAGTTTTAGTTAACGATTTTTGACTTTTTAGCCAGCTTTGGTGCCTTGGACATTTGCTAGGACCTTAAGATTTTGCATGAAGAGATGACTAGCAGCCACGTGGCACGGGAGAATGTGGAGAGTGTTCATATGTAGTAAAAACCTAGGAAATCCGCCCGTTTTCGTCATTTGCTATCGAATCGACTTAATGTCAGATGGTCACGTTGGCCGCTCTTCTCTCTGAAACGGTTACATTTATCGTGTGCAAGGATACGTCGCGTGCTGCGAATTGCGGAGACACTAAAAGCACCATAGTAGAAAACAGAAGAAGATTATAAGTTGATGTAATAGCCAGTAAGAAGCAGTAAAATAATAGTTATAGCTATCGATTATTGACTTTTTAGTCGGCTTTGGTGCCTTGCACATGAGCTAAGACGTTAAGATTTTGCATGAAGGGAGGACTAGGAGCCACGTTGCACGGGAGAATGTGAAATCTGTTCATATATAGTAAAAACCTAAGAGATCCGCCCGTTTTCGTCATTTGCTATCGAATCGACTTAATGGCAGATGGTCACATTGGCCGCTATTCTCTCTAAAACGGTTACATTTAACGTGTGCGAAGCTATGTCGCTTGCTGCGGAATGCGGAGACACTAAAAGCACCATAGTAGACCGCAGAACAAGATTCTACTTTGATGTAATAGCCAATAAGAAGCAGTACAATTCAAGTTTTAGTTATTGATTTTTGACTTTTTAGCCGGCTTTGGTGCCTTGGACATTAGCTAGGACCTTAAAATTTTGTATGAATGGAGGAATGGCAGCCACGTTGCAAGGGAGAATGTGAAAGGTGTTCATATGTAGTAAAAACCTGAGAAATTCGCCAGTTTTCGTCATTAGCTTTCCAAACGACTTAATGTCAGATCGTCACAGTGGCCGCTCTTCTCTCGGAAATGCGGAATGCGGAGACAATAAAAGCACCTTAGTAGAACACAGAAGAAGCTTCTAAGTTGATGTAATAGCCAGTAAGAAGCAGTAGGATCCAAGTTCAGTTATCGATTTTTGAATTTTTAGCTGGCTTTGATGCCTTGACATGAGCTAGGACCTTTCGATCTTGCATGAAGGGAGGAATAGCAGCCACGTTGCACGGGAGAATGTGAAAAGTGTTCATATGTACTAAAATCCTGAGAAATTTGCTAGTTTTCGTCATTTGCTATCGAATCGATTTAATGTCAGATCGTCACATTCGCCGCTCTTCTCTCTGAAACGGTTACATTTATCGTGTGCAAAGCTATGTCGCGTGCTGCGGAATGCGGAGACACTAAAAGCACCATATTAGAACACAGAAGAAGCTTCTAAGTTAATGTAATAGCCAGTAAGTAGCAGTACAATTCAAGTTTAGTTATCGATTTTTGACTTTTTAGCCGCCTTTGATGCCTTGGACATGAGCTAGGACCTTTTTAATTTTGCATGAAGGGAGGAATATCAGCCACGTTGCTCGGGAGAATGATAAAAGTGTTCATATGTAGTAAAAAGCTAAGAAATCCGCCCCTTTTCTTCACTTGCTATCGAATCGACCTTATGTCAGTTGGTCACACTGGCCGCTCTTCTCTCTGAAACGGTTACATTTATTGTGTGTAAAACGATGTCGCGCGGTGCGGAATGCGGAGACACTAAAAGCACCATAGTAGAACACAGAAGAAGCTTCCAAGTTGATGTATTAGCCAGTAAGATGCAGTACAATTCAAGTTTTAGTTATCGATTATTGACTTATTAGCTAGTTTTGGTGCCTTGTCCATGAGCTGGGACCTTAAGATTTTGCATGAAAGGAGGTCTAGCAGCCGCGTTGCACTGGATAATGTGGAAAGTGTTTATATGTAGTAAAAACCAGAGAAATCCGTTCGTTTTCGTCATTTGCTATCGATTCTACTTTATGCCAGATCGTCACATTGGCTGCTCTTCTCTCTGAAACGGTTACATTTATCGTGTGCAAAGCTATGTCGCGTTCTGAGGTATGCGGAGACACTAAAGGCACCATAGTAGAACACAGAAGAAGCTTCTAAGTTGATGTAGTAGCCAGCAAGAAGCAATACAATTCAAGTTTTAATTACCGATAATTGAATTTTTTGCCGACTTTGGTGCCTTGTACATGAGTTAGTACCTTAAGATTTTGCATGAGGGGAGGTCTAGCAGACGCGTTGCATGTGAAAATGTGAAAAGTGTTCATATGTAGTAAAAACCTGGGAAATACCCCCGTTTGCGTCATTTGCTATCGAATCGATTAAATGGCTGATCGCCACATTGGCCGCTCTTCTCTCTGAAACGGTTACATTCATCGTCTGCAAAGATAGGTCGCTTGCCGCGGTATGTGGCGACACAAAAGCAACATAGTATAACACAGAAGCACATTCTAAGAAGATGTAATCGCCAATAAGAAGCAGTACTATTCAAGATTTAGTAGTCGGTTATTCACTTATTTGCCACCTTTGGTACAATGGACATGACCGAAGACCTAAAGATTTTGCATGAAACGACGTCTGGAAACCACATTGCACGGGGGAATGTGGAAACTGTTCATATGTAGTAAAAACTAGAGAAAACCGCCCGCGTTCGTCATTTGCTACTGAATCTATTTTATTGCAACATCTTCACATTGGCCGCTTTTGTTTCTGAAACGGTTACATTTATCATCTGCAAAATTATGAAGTGTTTTCCGGTATGCTGAAAAAACTGAAAACATCATATTAGAACACAGTAAAAGCTTCTAAGAAGATGTAATCGCAAGTAAGAAGCAGTACTATTCAAGTTTTAGCTATCGGTTATTCACTTATTTTCCGCCTTTGGTACATTGGACATGTCCGACGACCTAAAGTTTTGCATGAAACGACGTCTGGAAACCACTTTGCACGGGGGAGTGTGGAAACTGTTCATATGTAGTAAAAACTACAGAAAACCGCCAGCTTTCGTCATTTGCTACCGAATCTATTTTATTGCCAGATCTTCACATTGGCCGCTTTTCTCTCTGACACAATTACATTTATCGTCTGAAAATTTATGTCGCGTATTGCAATATGAGGAAAAAACTGAAAAAATCATATTAGATCACAAAAAAGCTTCTAAGAAGATGTAATCGAAAGTACCAAGCAGAAATATACTGTTGACTTATTTGCCGGCTTTGGTGCAATGGGCATGAGCTAGGACCTTAAGATTTTTCATAATATTACGTCCGTACGCATCGTTGCACGCGAGAATGTCGAAAGTGTTCATATGTAGTAAAAACCTCAGAAATCCGCCCTCTTTCGTCATTTGCTATCGAATCTAATTAATTGCCAGATTTTCACATTGGCCGCTTTTCTTTCTGAAACGGTTACATTTATCGTCTGGAAATTTGTGCCACGTGTTTGCAATATGCGGAAAAATCTGAAAACATCATGATAGAACACAGAAAAAGCTTCTAAGAAGATGTAATCGAAAGTAGGAAGCAGTACTATTCACGTTTTAGCTATTGGTTATTTACTAATTTGCCGGCTTTGGTGCATTGGACATCAGTTTAAATGGCTCTGAGCACAATGGGACTCAACTGCTGAGATCATTAGTCCCCTACAACTTAGAACTACTTAAACCTAACTCACCTAAGGAGATCACACACATCCATGCCCCAGGCAGGATTCGAACCTGCGACCTTAGCAGTCGCACGGTTGGACATGAGCTAGGACCTTAAGATTTTGCATGAAAGTGCGTCTGTAGGCCACGTTGCACGGGAGAATGTGGAAAGTGTTCATATGTAGTAAAAACCTGAGGAATCCAATCGCTTTCGTCGTTTGCTATCGAATCGAAAGTATTACCAGATCTTCACATTGGCCGCTTTTCTCTCTGAAACAGTTACATTTATCGTCTGGAAATTTATGTCGCGTATTGCAATATGCGGAAAAAACTGAAAACATCTCATTAGAACACAAAAAAAGCTTCTAAGAAGATGTAATCGAAAGTAGCAAGCAGTACTATACTATTGACCTATTTGCCGGCTTTGGTGCATTGGGCATGAGCTAGGACCTTAAGATTTTGCATAAAAGTACGTCCGTACGCCACGTTGCACGGGAGAATGTGGAAAGTGTTCATATGAATTAAAAACCTCAGAAATCCGCCCGCTTTCGTCATTTGCTATCGAATCGAATTATTTGCCAGATCTTCATATTGGCCGCTTTTATCTCTGAAACGGTTACTTTTATCGTCTGGAAATTTGTGTCACGTGTTTGCAATATGTGGAAAAAACTAAAAACATCATAATAGAACACAGAAAAAGCTTCCAAGAAGATGTAATCGAAAGTAGGAAGCAGTACTATTCAAGTTTAAGCGATCGGTTATTCACTTATTTGCGGCTTTGTTGCATTGGACATGAGCTAGGACCTTAGGATTTTGCATGAAATTACGTCTGTACGCCACGTTGCACGGGAGAATGTAGAAAGTGTTCATATGTAGTAAAAACCTGAGAAATCCGATCGCTTTCGTAATTTGCTATCGAATCGAATGTATTGCCAAATCTTCACATTGGCCGCTTTTCTCTTTGAAACAGTTACATTTATCGTCTGGAAATTTATGTCGCGTATTGCAATATGCGGAAAAAACTGAAAACATTATATCAGAACACAAAAAAGCTTCTAAGAAGACGTAATCGAAAGTAGGAAGCAGTACTATTCAAGTTTTTGCTATCGGTTATTCACTTATTTGCAAGCTTTGGTGCATTGGACGTGAGCTATAACATTAAGATTTTGCATGAAAGTACGTCTGTACGCCACGTTGCACGGGAGAATGAGAAAGGTGTACATAATAGTAACAACATGAGAAATCCGCCAGTTTTCGTCATTTGCGTTCGAATCGACTTAATGCCAGATCGTAACATTGGCCGCTTTTCTCTCTGAAACGGTTACATTTATCGTATGCAAAATTATGTCGCGTGTAGCGGTATGCGGAAAAAACTGAAAACATTATATTAGAATACAGAAAAAGCTTCAAAAAAGATGTATTTGCCAGTAAGAAGCAGTACTATTCAAGTTTCAGTTATCGGTTTATTCACTTATTTTCCGGCTTTTGTGCATTGGACATGAGCTAGGACCTTAGGATTTTGCAAGAAAGTACGTCTGTACGAAACGTTGCATGGGAGAATGTGGAAAGTGTTCATATGTAGTAAAAACCTGAGAGATCCGCTCGCTTTCGTCATTTGCCATCGAATCGACTTGATGCCAGATCGTCACATTGGCCGCTTTTCTCTCTGAAACAGTTACATTTATCGTCTGGAAATGTATGTCGCGTATTGCAATATGCGGAAGAAACTGAAAACATCATATTAGAACACAAAAAAAGCTTCTAAGAAGATGTAATCGAAAGCAGCAAGCAGAACTAAACTATTGACTTATTTGCCGACTTTGGTGCATTGAACATCAGTTCAAATGGCTCTGAGCACAATGGGACTCAACTGCTGAGGTCGTTAGTCCCCTAGAACTTAGAACTACTTAAACCTAACTCACCCAAGGAGATGACACACATCCATGCCCCATTCAGGATTCGAACCTGCGACCTTAGCAGTCGCACGGTTGGACATGAGCTAGGACCTTAAGATTTTGCATGAAAGTACGTCTGTACGCCACGTTGCACGGGAGAATGTGAAAAGTGTTCATATGTACTAACAACATGGGAAATCCGCCCGTTTTCGACATTTGCCATTGAATCGACTTATTGCCAGATCGTCATATTGGTTACTTTTCTCTCTGAAACGGTTACATTTATCGTTTGTAAAGTTATGTCGGGTGTTGGGGTGTGCGGAAAAAACTGAAAACATTATATTAGAAGACAGAAAAAGCTTCAAAGAAGATATAATCGAAAGTAGGAAGCAGTAATATACATGCTTTAGTTATCGGTTATTCACTTATTTGCCGCCTTGGTGCATTGGACATGAGCTAGGACCTTAAGATTATGCATGAGAGTACGTCTGTACGCCACGTTGCACGGGAGAATATAAAAAATGTTCATATGTAGTAACAACATGAGAAATCCGCCCGTTTTCGACATTTTCCATCGAATCGACTTAATGTCAGACCGTCATATTGGCCGCTTTTCTCTCTGAAACGGTACATTGGACATGAGCTAAGATCTTAAGATTTTGCATGAAAGTACGTCTGTACGCCACGTTGCACGGGAGAATGAGAAAAGCTTTGATATGTAGTAACACCATGAGAAATCCGCCCGTTTTCGCCATTTGCATAAGAATCGACTTAATGACAGATCGTCACACTGGTGGCTTTTCTCTCTGAAACGGTTACATTCATCGTATACAAAGTTATGTCGCTTGCCGCGGTATGCGCAGTCACTAAAAGCACTATAGTAGTCACAGAAGAAGCTTCTAAGAAGATGTTATCGGCTAGTAACAAGCAGTAGTAGTCAAGTTTTAGTTATCGGTTATTCACTTATTTGCCGGCTTTGGTACATTGGACATGACCGACGACCTAAAGATTCAGCATGAAACGACGTCTGGAAACCACGTTGCACGGGAGAATGTGGAAACTGTTCATACGTAGTAAAAACTTCAGAAATCCGCCCGCTTTCGTCATTTGCTATCGATTCGACTTTATTGCCACATCTTCACATTGGCCGCTTTTCTCTCTGAAACGGTTACATTTATCGTCTGCAAAATTATGTCGCGTGTTGCGGTATGCGGAAAAAAATGAAAACATCCTATTAGAACACAGAAATATCTTCTAAGAAGATGTAATAGCCAGTAAGAAGCAGTACTATTCAAGTTTTAGTTATCGGTTATTCCCTTATTTGTCGGCTTTGGTGCATTGGACAAGAGCTAGGACCTTACGATTTTGCATAAAAGTACGTCTGTACGCCAGAATACATCATTTTCAGTTGTCAAACGGCTTCTAAAACCGAACTGTTCATTTGACAGCAAATTGTGTGATATCAAATGATCAATTAACCTTACATGCACAGCCTTTTCGGTAACTTTTGCAAACACTGATGGCATAGAAGTAGGTCTAAAATTAGCTACATTATCCCTTTCTCCCTTTTCATAAAGCGGCTTTACTGATGAGTACTATAATCGGTCAGGAAACTGACCAGTTCTAAAGGAAAAATTCCAAATATGGCTAAATACAGGGCTAACATGTGCAGCACAGTACTTTAATATGCTGCTAGGCACTCCATCATATCCATGAGAGTCCTTAGTCTTCAGTGATATAGTTATTGACTCAATCTCTCTCTTGTTTGTATCACAGAGGAGTATTTCAGACGTCAATCTCAGAAAGGTATTTGCTAAGAAATTTGTATGATTTCCTGTTGGAACTAAATTTTTATTTAGCTTGATTGTGACTACTTCGAACATTTTGATATAATTCGCCCTATGTTTTACATGAAATCATTATCCCACTAGTCAGCCAACTGTGCTGTCTATTACTGCTAGTACCCCATTCAGAATGTTTTAATGGAAAACAACTCTCAAAGAGCATGAGAAATGTGCCATGGAAAGCATTGTATTTATCATCTGTATTATTGGCACTATAAACATCTTGCCACTCTTGTTCCTTGACAAGTTTTAAAAAACACTCTATTGCTGTTGGATTGACTTTCCTACGTTCTTTGTAACTAAATATGACATTGAGTTGAGTACAAAAACCTTTTAGTGTTAAAATTTGTGCATTATGGTCTGAAAGGCCATTCACACTTTTACTAACAGGATGCCCATCTAGTATTGAGGAACGAATAAAAATATTGTCTATGACCGTGCTACTATTCGCCTGCACCCTAGTTTGAAAAACAAAACACAGTTGGCATCAGATCATATGAATTTAGGTGATCTACCAACATCATTTTTCTTGGGACCGAGCGAGGTGGCGCAGTGGTTAAGGCACTGGACTCACATTCGGGAGGACGACGGTTCAGTCCCGCGTTCAGCCATATTGATTCAGGTTTTCCGTGATTTCCCTAAATCACTCCCGGCAAATTCTGGGTTAGTTCCTCTCAAAGGGCATGGCCGACTTCCTTCCCCATCCTTCCCTAATCCGATGAGACCAATGACATCGCTGTCTGGTCTCCTTCCCCAAACAACCCAACCCCCCTTTTTCTTGCACAATCATATACAAAATTAATATTGAAGTCCCCCACATATAACTACTTGCTGGTACTTCCTACAAAGTGAATCAAGAACCCTCTCTAGCTTAAGCAAAAATGCTCTGAAGTTGGAGTTAGAGGCCCTATAAACACAAGCAATTAGAAGTTGAGTTTCACTAAATTCAACAAATGCTGCACAACTTTCAAATATCTGTTCAGTGCAGTGTCGTGATAAGTCTATGGACTCAAATAACGTGCTGTTTTTTATGTACGGTGACACCTCCCCACCCCGCAAGAAACTCCTTGAGAAACAGCCAGCTAATATGTAGCCTGGTAAAGGAAGCCTATAAATTATCAATTTATTGAAGTGGTGCTCTGATATACAAATAATTTCAGCGTTAACATCTGTTAGCAGTTCACTAACTTTATCCCTAATAACTCTTATATTCTGATGAAATATGCCAATTCCTTCTCTACTTGGAAACATTACATCCTCTGGAGGAGAGCCCTTAGAGGCACGCCGGCCGCGGTGGTCTTGCGGTTCTAGGCGCTCAGTTCGGAACCGCGCGACTGCTACGGTCGCACGTTCGAATCCTGCCTCGGGCATGGATGTGTGTGATGTCCTTAGGTTAGTTAGGTTTAATTAGTTCTAAGTTCTAGGCGACTGATGACCCCATATGTTAATTTGCATAGTGCTCAGAGCCATTAGAACCATTTTTGAAACTTAGAAGCACTTCCTTTAAGCAGGTATACCAATCAGCTGACTTCAGTATTAAAAAGGTGCAGCTCTAACACCAACTACTACAGGAATTTTTCCATGAGTGACACCACTACCGCCACCACCACCCACTACACTGTCACCTATAAGCTTAGGTAGCCTCTCCTTCGCATACCTATTGAGGGGAAGGCCATGCCTAGTGAAACCCCATCTACTGATAGACCCAACTGGCACCACTGAGATGTGATGCATGCCCTCTCCCATCAGTGCACTCCCCAGCCCCACAATTACGCGCCCAACAGCCGCATTAAGGTGTGCCCGATCATTATGCTGAAACAGTTGCACGAAAAGCACATTAGTGCCACCAGTTTGAGTAGCTATCTTAACCAAGTCACCACTGACATCATACCCCCTGTCCCTATTGTGACTGCTCCCAGCACCACCCACTATCACTACCTGATCCTCCTTTGTAAAATTCTTACATAACTCCCCTATGCTTTCAGCCACCTGAGCCAACCCTGCATTAGGCTTCACAATGCTTGTGACCTGGTACTCACACCACAAAACTTCTTGCAAATGCTGGCCCACACCTCTACCCGGTAACTACCTAGCAGCAGAACCTAGGCCTCCTAATTGCTGAGGACGGCTGCAAGTTACCTCCATATACAGCTACACGAGGCTCCTCTCCGCTCAACTTTGACAGTTTGTCGTATCTATTGCATGTATGCAAAGTAAAACTGTCTGACTACCTCCTTTTCCTATCTATCTTCTTGTCACCTGCCAGTTCCCATTCCCCAGCACCCTTCACCCTCCTCAACTTATCTAGTTCCTCCTTTGCGCATTGTAACTGCACCTGAAGGGCACAGATCTTACGCTCCTGCTCCTCTATTAACTTGTTTCTACTACAGATTCTACATTCCCAGGACAGGATCACCCTCAAATGACCACTGGCTTCCACACTGCATTCCCCCCAATGAAAATACTTTGAACAAATCCCACAGCGTAATCCACTACTCACAAACCTACGACATAGCCATCACTTCTCACTCACGATAAAATTTTACAGTTACTAAAAAAAACTATACGTCTACGTTACCAAAGTTCAGTTACAAAAGCAGCACTATTTAAGAACAACTATGGTCTCGAAATTCTCTGTCTACTAAGAAAGCAGCTTCTTGTATTAACACTACTACAACACAGCCGATACCAATACCAGCAAAACTTCACAAAATTATTGGCTAAAACCAAAAAATTTAAACTAAACGCCAGTTGAAAACTAAAGCACGAAATTTACTAAACGACTTCAACACACTGAAAACTCTATAAAACACAGCGAGCGAACGATTACAAGAGTTTATTAAGTCATTATTTCGCCAAAAATGGCAAGCAACACCACTGCAATCTATTCAGTTTAATAACTGTATTACAGAGCACAAACAAGTTCGTCAGTACTTAACTTATAACCGCTACAGATGCAGTGCACGCCGCAAAATGTAAACACACTGATGAGGCGCGAGGCTTAGACGAACCATGAAAGCACACTCACAAATAATAGACCACTCGAGTCAATACCACAGGAAGAAAGACTGAGATAAATGAATATCCACAAATAATTTGCTTTTACGGCAAAAATAATAACACAAAAAAACTTTAAAATACGTAAATGAAGTCTAAAATTTATAAAACATTAACAAGCTATTTCAACAGCAGTGCAGCTCACGTGACGTCACACACATGATGATCTGCCCCCCCCCCCCTTTGGAAGGTGCCTATCTACCCCACCTTCGAAATATGCCTATCTATCCCCCTCAGAAGATATCTACCGAGCTACCCATCCATGGAAGATCTCTGTCAACCTGCACCTCCCCTCCCCCCTCAGATGATGTCTGTATACCTACACACACCCTTGGAATATGTCTGTCTACCTAAACCCCCTCCCCTTAGAATATGTATGACTACCTACCCCTCCCCACAGAATATGAATGTCTACCTACCCCACCCCTCGGGAGATGTCTGTGTACCTACCCCTCTCAGAAGATATCTACCTACACCTCCCACATCGGAAGATTTCATACTACCTCTACCCCATCGAAAGCTGTCTGTCTCTCATCGCCCCACCACATAATATGTAATTCTACCTACTTGCCTCCTTAGAAAATGTCAGTCTACGTAACTCTCCACAGGAGATGTCTATCTACCTGCCCCCTCGGCAGATGTCTGCCTACGTCACCCCCCTAAGGAAGATGTTTGTCCACCTACCTCACCCTGTGAAGATGTCTATCTACACCCCCACAAAAACTCTCTCACCACCTCGTAAGATGTCTATCACCCTGAAAGATGTCTCTCAACCCCCCCCCCCCACACTAAGGAGATGTCTATCTACCTACCTGCCCTCTCGGAATTTGTCTGTCGACCTATCCCAACCCCTACTCAGCCCCCCCACTCGGAAGTTGTTTACCCCTAAGATGTCTAGCGACCCCCAAACTTTGGAAGGTGTCTTCCAGCCCCTCAGGCGATGTCTGTCTACCCCCCCCCCCCCCTCAGAAGATGTCTGTCAGCATACCAACCACCCTGAAATTAGTCTGTCTACCTACCAACTGCCTCGGAATATATCTGTCTACCTCCCACCTCGGAAAATGTCTTCCAAACACAGTCTCAGAAGAGCCCAGTCTACCAACTGCCAAATTTCAACCCCCGGAAGATTTCTATCCAACCCCCCCCCCACTTGGAATATGTCTATCTACCTCCACTCTCGGTAGCTATCTACACCCCCCTCTCAGAGAATCTCTAACCCCACTCTCATAGGATGTCTGTCTACCTACCCTCACCACCATTCGAAGATGTCTACCCCTTGGAGGATGTCTACTCCACCTGGAATATGTCTGTCTACCCACGTTGGATGATGTCTGTCTATCTACTCAGCCCCCCTGGGAAGATGTCTGTTAAACTACCACCCCTTGGAATTTGTTTATCTATCATTACCTGCACAAAATATGTCCATCAACCTACAATCTCCTTCTGAAGATGTCTGTCTACCTACAGCTCCCGCTTGGAAGATGTCTGTCTACCTACAACCCCTCAGAAGACGTCTGTCTACCTATCTCCACATCAGAAAATGTCTGTCTCTCATCTCCCCACCCTTGGAATATGTCTGTCTACCTACACTCCCCATCGGAAATGTCTGTCTACCTAAGCTCCCTCAAACCATGTCCGATTAGCTATCCACCCCGGAAGATGTCTGTCTACCTACCCAACCATCAGAAGATGTCTGTCTACCTACCCCTCCCCCTCGGAAAATGTCTGTCTCTCATCCCCCTACCCTGAGTATATGTCTGTCTACTTACCTGCCCCCCTTGGAAAGATCTCTGTATACCTAAACCCAGCCCTCAGAAGATGTATGACTACCTACCCCTCCCATTGGAAGATATATGTTTTCCAACCCTCCCTTCAGAATATTTCTGCCTACCTACCATCTATCACAAAGGTTGTCTGTCAGCCTACAATTCCTTACAGGTGTCTGTCTACATACCCACCCACACTCGGAAAAAGTTTGTCTACCTGCCACTCCTTAGGAAATGTCGGTTACCAAACCCCTTAGAAGATGTCTGTCTACCTATACACCTCTGATGACGACTGTCTACCTAACCCCCCTCTGTAGATGCCTGTCAACCTACCCCCTTGGAATATGTCCGTCCTCCTACAACTCTTCAGAATATGTCTGCCTACCTACCCCCCTCTCGTAAGATATCTGTCTACATATCCCCCCCCCCCCCCCGCATGATCTGTCTACCTACCCCTTCCCCTGTCATAAGATGAATGTCTACCTAAACCCCTCAGAAGATGTATGCCTATCTACCCCCTTCAAATGATTCGATTTTATCCCTCCTGTGGGAGATATCTGTCTCCCTACCCCTACCTCTGAGGATATCTGTCTGCCTACCCCCCCCTCCCGGAAGTTGTTAAACTACCACTCCTCTGGGAAGATATCTACTCCCACATCAGAGAATGTCCACACCCCTCTTGGAGGATGTCTGTATACCAAAACCCATACTTTGGAAGATGTCTCACCCCCTTTGAAAGATGTCTGTCTACAATGAACACCCCGCAGAAGATGTCTGTGTACTGAACTCACCCTCAGAATATATCTCCTCCTTACCTACCCCCCCCCCCTCCCTTGGAATATGTCTGTCTACCTATCCATTTCCCATAAGAAGATGACTGTCTACCTTATTCCCCTCAGAAGGTGTATGTCTACATGCCACGCCTCGGAACATGTCTGCCTACCTAAAACCCTCGGAAGAGGTCCATCTACCTCGCATCTTGGAAGATATTTATTTACACCCCTCTAGGAAGACATCTACCCCTGTCTTGGAGGATGACTACCTCCCTCTCGGATGATGTCTACCCTCTCTCTGAAGATGTCTGTCTACATACCCTCCTCTCGAAAGATATTTCTCCTCCCTCAGATGATGTAAGTCTATCAACCCTCAAATGGAAAATGTCTGTCCTCCTAATCCCCCTCGGAAGATGTCAGTATACCTACCCACCTGTCTGTCTATGTACCCCCACTCCCATGATGTCTGTCTACCTCCCCCTTAGGTATATGTCTGTATACCTACACCCATTCGGAAGATGTCTGTATACCAAACACCCCTCTGAAGATGACTATCTACCTACCCTGCCTCAGAAGGTGTCAGTTTACCTAACCCTTCGTCGGAAGATGTCTGTCTACAAAACTTCACTGGGAAGATGTCTGCCTACCTAACCCTGTCCATGATAATTGTCTGTTTACCAACACCTCTGCTTCGGAAGAGGTCTGTCTACCTACTTACACCCCTTGGAAGATGTCTCTCTACATCCCTCCAGTCATAAAGTATTGTCTACCAACCCATACTTCTGAATATGTCTGTCTACCTACCCCAGAAGATGATTGTCTAATTACCCCCTCATCTGAAGATGTCTGTCTACCTAGACCCCACTTGGAAAATGTATGTCTATGTACACCCCTCGGAAAATGTCTGTCTCCCTACACCCCCTCAGAAGATGTGTGTCTACCTACATGAACTTTTGTATGATATCTATCTATGACGCCCGCACTTGGAAGATGTTTGTCTACCTACCGCACCCATTGGAATATGTCTGTCTATGTACCCACCAACCATCGGAAGATGTATGTCCATCTACACATCCCCCTCAGAAGATGTCTGTCTACCTACACTCATCAGAAGATGTTGTCTACTTTCCACCATCGGAAAACGTCTCTCTACCTACCGCTCTTGGCAAATGTCATTCTACACCACCCCTCTGAAGAGGTCAGTTTACCTACAACCCCCCAGAAGAAGTCTGTCTAACTCCCCCCCTCTCAAAAAATGTCTATAGTCACCCTGCCTCGGACAATGTCTCTCTGCCTATGCCCCATCATGGAAGATGTCAGTCTACCCACCCACCCATCAGAAGAAGGCTGTCTACAACCATCCCCTCACGTGATATGTCTGCCTACCAACCTCCTATTGGAAGATGTCTGGCTACCTACCCCACCCCACATCTGAAGATGTCTGTCTACCAACCCTCCACTTGGAAGATGTCTGTCCTCCTACAACCCCTCAGAAGATGTCAGTCTTCATAACCCCTCTCAGACGTTATCTGCCTAAATACCCCTCCTCGGATGGTTTCTGTCTACCTACACCCACAACCCGTCATAATATGAATGTTTACCTAAACCCCTCAGAATCTGTATATTTATCTACCACACCTTGAATGATTTGTCTCTATCTTATCCCTGTCTCGGAAGATGTCTGTCTCCCAACCCACCCCCTCTGAGGATGTCTGTATACCTACCCCCCCTTTCTCAAAAGTTGTCTGTCTACATTCACCACACATTTAAACATGTCTATCTATGTACTCCTCTGGGAAGATATGTATCTATTGCCGCCATGGAAGAAAAGTATCTCCCCCCTCTCGGAAGATGTCAATCTACCACTCCTCTCAGAAGATATACACTCCCCATCTGAGAATGTCTACATCCTCTCTCGTAGGATGTCTGTCTACCAAACTGCATCCTTTAGAAGGTGCTTCCCACCCCTTGGAAGATGTCTGTCTTCCAACACCCCCTCCCCCCCTTGGAAGATGTCTTTCTACCGCACCCAGGCTCAGAAGATGTCTCCATACCTAACACTCCTCGGAAGATGTCTTTCTACCTACCCACCCCCATCAGAAGATGACTGTCGACGTTATCCCCCTCACAGAATGTCTAGGCCCCTCTCGGAGGATACTGTCTACCAAACTGCATCCTTTAGAAGATGTTTCCCACCCCTTGAAAGATATCTGTCTTCCAACACCCCCCCCTTGGAAGATGCCTGTCTACCGAATCCAGCCTCAGAAGATGTCTCCATACCTACCACCACTCGGAAGATGTCTGTCTACCCACCCACCCCGATCAGAAGATGACTGTCGACGTTATCCCCCTCAGAAGATGTCTGTCTACATACCCTCCCTCAGAAGATGTCTGCCTAGCTAAGACCAGTGGAAGATGTACAACTGCCTCCCATCTTGGAAGACATCTACTCCCCCTCTCGGAGGATGACTATCTCCCTCTCGGAGGATGACTACCTCCTCTCTGAAGATGTCCGTCTATGTACCCTCCCCTCAAAATATGTCTCTCCCCCCTCAGATGATTTATGTCTACCAACCCCCACATGGAAAATGTCTGTCCTTCTAACCCCCTTGGATGATGTCTGTGTACCTACCCAACTGGAAGATGGCTGTCTACCTACCACCACTCGGGACATGTCTGTCTACCTTCCCCCTAGGTATATGTCTGTATACCTACACCCCTTCGGAAAATGTCTGTCTACCTACCCCATCACTTCAGAAGATGTAATTCTACTTACCACACATCGGAAAGTGTCAGTCTACCTATGCCCCACCCTCAGAAACTATCTGTCTACCTTGCCCCTTTGGAAGATGTCAGTTTACCAACCCCACTCAAAAGATGTCTGCTTACCTACTCTCCCATCCAAAGATGTCTTTCTACCTACCCCCTCTCGGAAGATTTTGTCTACCCTCTCTCTGAGATGTCATTCTACACCCACTTGGAAGATGCCTATCTAAACCCCTGGGATGAAATCCCTCCCTCTAAAAATGCCTACCTAAACCCTTCCACATCGGAAGATGCCAATCTAGCTCCCTTCAGCTGATGCCTACCAACACCCACCTCATAAGATTATCTATCCATACCTTCCTCGGAAGAGGTGTATCTACCCACACCTCAGAAGATGTCTATCCCCCAGGCGGATGTCTATAACTCACCTCATGAAAGATGCCTGTCTATCAACCCCCTCCTCTCAGAATATGTATGTCTACCTACCCCACCCCTGTTAAGATTTCCATCTAGCCCCTCCTCTCAGAGAACATTTATCCTAGACTCAGAAGATTTCTACAGCCTTCCTTCATTTGGAATGTGTCTACTGCCCATTCTGTATATGTTTGTCTACCTCCAAATTCTAGGAAGATGTTTGTATGTCTGTCTACCTCACAAACTCGGGACAAGTCTATCTATCCCCACTATGGAAGAAATATATCTAAACCCCTCTCGGATTATGTCTATCTACCCTCCTTGCCAAAGATATCTACACCCCATCTTCGAGGAGCTCTATCCCCCCTTCATGAAAGATGCCTGTTTATCTACCCGAACCCATCAGAAGACGTAAGTGTACATACCATCACTCCCCACAGAAGATGTCTGTCTACTTACCGACATTTCTTGGAAGATGTCTGTCTACCGACCCCCCCCCCCCCAAACTTTGAAGATGTCTGACTACTCACCTCCCCCCATGGAAGAATACTATCTCCCCCCTCCCAGAAGATGTCAATCTACTCTCCCCCTCGAAAATATCTCCCCCCCCCCCGGAAAATGTCTACCTCCCCTATCTGGCCCCAATCGAAAAATGTCTCCCCCCTTGGAAAATGTCGGTCTACCAAGCCTCCCCCTTGAAGACGTATGACTAAGAAACAACCCCTCAGAAGATGTCTGTCTTACTACCCCTCCTTGGAATTGTTTGTCTACCATTATCACCACAGAAGCTGTCTCTCCCCCCTCTTGGAAGATGTCTGTCTACCTACCACCATTCAGAAGATGTCTGACCATGTACCCTGCTTTGGAATATGTCTGTCTACCTACCCCTCGTGGAAGATGTGTGTCTTCCTACCTCCCCACAGAAGATGTAGGTAAACAGATATCTTTCAAGAGGGAGTAGGTAGACAGACATCTTGCAAGGGAGTGGTATGTAGACAGAAATTACCAAGGGGTGGGGAATAATTAGACAGACTTCTTCCAAGGGGGGGGGGTAGGTATACATACATTTTCTGAGTGTTCGTAGGTAGACAATCTTCTGAGGGGGTAGGCAGAAAGGCACCTTTCGAGGGGGTTGGTAGACAGACATCTCCCATTGGTGGGTTGGTAGACAGCCATCTTCTGAGGGGTGTACTTAGACAGACATCATCTAGAGGGGTAAGTAGACCAACATCTTCCAAGGGGGGTAGGTAGACAGACATCTTCTGAGGGTGTAGGTAGACAGACATCCTCGGAGGATGGGGGCAGGGGGTAGGTAGATAGACATCATCTGTGGAGGTGTGGATAAACAGACATCTTCTGAGGGGTAGGTAGACAGACATTTACCGAGTTGTGTTGTAGGTAGACAGATATCTCCCAAAGGGGGGGGGGGAAAGGTAGACAGAGACTTTCCTGGTGGGTGGTTTGAGAATCTCCTGATGGGGGGTTGGTAAACAGACTTCTTCTTAAGGGGGTAGGTACACAGACGTCTACTGTTGGTGCGGGACAAATAGACATAATTCTTCTGAGGCTGGGAATGATAGACATCTTCCGAAGGAGGGCACGTAGACAGACATGTTCCAAGTTGGGCAGACTGACAGACATCTTCCGGGGAGTAGAAAGACATAGATGTTCCAAGGGTGGTAGGTAGACAGACATCTTCTGTGGGGGAGTAGGTTGGCAGACGTCATCTTAGTTTGGGTATGTAGACAGACATCTTCCAAGGGGAGGGAGTATATAGGAAGATACCTTCTGAGGGGGATGATAGACATCTTATGGGAGTAGGTAAACAGACATAGTTGACAGACATATACATTCAGAGGGGGTAGTTAGGCAGACATCTTCTGAGTGGTGGAAAATAGACCACTTCCAAGGGGGAGGTAGGCATCTTCCTAAGTGAGCGGGCAGGTTGCCTGACATCTTCCATGGGGTAGGTAGCCAATCATCTTCCAAAGATGGGTTGGGTAGGCAGATATATTCAATGGGGGGTAGGTAGACAGACATCTTCTGAGATGGTGGTAGATAGACATTTCTGAGTTGGGGTAGAAAGGCATCGTCCAAGATGGGTAGATAGGAATCTTCCGTGCGTGGATGGGGTAGGTAGACAGACATTTTCGGAGAGGGGTGTAAGTAGACTGCCATCTTCTGTACGGGGGTAGGTAGACAATCATCTTCTGAGGGGGATGGGTACACAGACCTCTTCCGGGGGTGGGTAGACAGACATCATCTGAGGGGGGTTTGATAGACATGTTCTGCCAGTATTAGAAAGGCATCTTTGTGGGTGGAGCGGGCAGTTAGACAGACATCTTCCAAAGGGAGGCAGGTAGAGGGACATCTAGCACATGGGAGTAGGTAGACAATCATCTTCTGAGGGGGAAGATGGGTACACCAACGTTTTTGAGGGCGGGAGGTAGACAGTCATCTTTGGAGGTTGGGTATGTAGACAGACACCTTAGATAGGGGGTATAGGTAGACAGACTTCTAGTTAGGGGTTAGATAGAAATTCCTCCGAGGGGGGGGGGGGGGTAGATAGACAGACTTTTCCTTAGGGGGGATGGTTGGTAGTAAGACATCTTCTGAGGGGATTTAGGTAGACAGACATATTCTGAGGGCTGATAGGTAATCTTCCTATAGCAGAAGGGCAGGTAGACAAACATCTTCTGATTGTGGTTGGGAAAAGTGCCATCTTCTGGGGGTATGTTGACAGACATCTTCTGATGGGGTGGTAGATGGACATCTGATGAGGGAGGTTGATAGACTTTTTCCAAGGGGGGAGGGGGGGTAAGACTGACATCTTCTGATGGGTGTGTTGGTAACAGACTTCTTCTAAGGGAGGCAGTAGATAGACAGAAATCTTCTGGGGGGTGGTTAGGTAGACAGACATCTTCTGAGGATGGTAGGTAGACATACGTCTTCTGAGGATGAGGGGGGGGGTAGGTAGATAGACATCATCTGAGGAGGTGTAGGTAGACAGAAACCTTCTGAGGGGGTAGGTAGACAGACATTTTCTGAGGGGTTTTGTAGGTAGAGAGGTATCTTCCAAGAGGGGGTAGGGAGACAGAGACCTTCCTAGGGGGTAGTTGGACAGACTTCTCCTGATGTAAAGTTGGTAAACATACTTCTTCTGAGATGGGCTGGAAATACAGACATCTTCCGAGGGTGTGGGACAGATAGACACACATCTACTGAGTTTGGTGATGTTACACATTTTCCAAAGGGGGGCACATTGACGGACATTTTCCGAGTTGGGCAGGTAGACATATATCTTTGAAGGGGTAGACAGACATACATCTTCCAAGGGTGGTAGATAGACATTTTCTGAAGGGGTGGTACACTGGCCGACATCTTCTGAGGAGGGGGTAGATAAACAATTTCTGAGCTGGGGTGATTAGATAAGCATCTTCCATGAGTGGATGGGGTAGATAGACAGACATTTCCCGAAGGGGTGGGGTAGGTAGTGAGACATCTTACATACAGGGGTAGGTAGACAATCATTTTCTGAGGGGAAGATGGGTACAGAGATGTTTTACTGGGGGTAGGTAGACAGACATCTTCAAGGGGGTAGGTAGACAGGCAACTGAGGGGGGGGGTTGTTAGACAGACATGTTCTGAGGGTTTTTTAAGTAGACAGATATCTTCTGAGCAGGGGTAGTAGACATACAGCTTCAGAGGATGAGGGATATGTAGACAGACATCTTCTAAGGTAGGGTAGGTAGAGAGACAATTAGTGAGGGGGTAGGTAGACAGACATTATCCGAGGCTGGGTTGTAGGTAAACAGAAATAATCTGAGGGGGTGTAGTTAGACAAGTATTTTCTGAGGCTATGGGTATGTAGACAGACATTGTCCATGGGGATAGTTAGACACACCTTCTGAGGTATGGGGAGTAGGAAGACTGACATTTCCTGAGGATGGTAGGTAGGGTGTCACTTTCGAAGGGGGGAGGGGGTGGTGGTAGTGAGAGAGACTTCATAGGAGGTGGGGGGATGTTGGTAGATAGACATGTTCTGAGGGAGGGAGGGAGATAGACATGTTCAGAGGGAGGGGTGGTAGAAAGCAATATTCCGAATGAGTGTAGGTAGACATACATATTCCGAGGGGTGGTTGGTAGGCAGACATCTTCTGAGGTGGGGTAGGTAGGCAGTCGTTTTCTGAATTTGGGTATGTTGACAGACATCTTCCAACAGAAGTGGGTATGAAGGCAGATATCTTCGTAGGGGGAGCTAGGTAGCCAGACGTCTTCCGAGGGTGTTGGGTATGTAGGCATACATCTTCAAGGGCGGTTGGTAGACCGATATTTTCCAATGGGGGTAGGTAGACACACATACCGTGGTGGTAGGTAAACACATCTTCCATGGGGTAGGTAGACAAACATCTTCCGAGGTGGGGTTGGTAGACATTCATTATCTGGGGTGTAGGTAGACTAACATTTTCGAGAGGGGTAGGACAGATATCTTCTGAGGGTGGTGTATTGGACAGACATCTTCCGAGCGGGTGTAGATAGACAACTTATGTAGGTGGTAGACAGACATCTGCTGACTGGGGGGGGGGGGTAGGTAGACAGACATGTTTCAAGGGTAGGGTAGATAGATATACTACTTCTGAGGGGGGTCGTAGGTAGAGAGACATCTTCTGAGAGGGGGCTGGTAGACAGATATTTTCCGTGAGGTGTTATAGGTACACAGAAATCTTCCAAGGGGGGTAGGTCGACTGACATTTTCTGAGGGGGCAGGTAGACAGACAACTTCTGGGGGGTAGATAGACATACATGTTCAGTTTGGGTGCATAAACAGAGACCTTCTCAGGTGGGTTAGGTTGGCAGCTATCTTATTATTAGTTTTGGCATGTAGAGGAGTATTGGTAGACAGGTATCTTCCGAGGGGGTATGTAGACTGACATTGTCTAAGGTAGTTAGGTAGACATACACATTCCACAGGCAGATAGATGGACAGACATCTTCTGAGGGGGGTTAGGTAGCCATACATCTTCCGACAGGAGAGTTGGTGGACAGACACCTTCCAAGGATGGGGGGTAGGCAGACAGATATTTTCCAAGCGAGATTTAGGTAGACAGGCATTTTCCAAGGAGGGGTAGGTAGACATACATCTTCCGAGGATGGTTGGGGTAGGAAGACAGACAGTGTGGGGTAGGTAGACAGACATCTTATTAGAGGGTGTATGTAGACAGACAGTTTCCGAGGGCAGGTTGTAGGTAGACAGATATCTTACAGGGGGTGGAGTAGGTAGGCACGTATTTTCCAAGGCTGAGAGTATGTAGATAGACATAGTCCCGGTGGGCAATTAGACCGATATCTCCTGAGGGAGGGTAGGTACACAGACATCTTCAGAGTGGGAGGATAGGTAGACAGACACCTTCTAAGAGTGGGATGATAGACATCTTTCCAACTGGGAAAGATAGACATTTTACGAGGGGGGGAGAAGACATACATCCTCCAGGAGGTGGTAGACACAGATATTACGAAGGGGGGGGGGGGGGTAGGTAGAAAGATTTCTTATAAGGTGGGGTAGGTTGGTAGACATCTTCTGAGGTTGAGTATGTAGGCACCAAGGGTAGAGGATATGAAGACATATATCTTCCGAAGGGGGAGGGGGCAAGGTAGACAGAAAATCTCCAACAGAGGGATGATAAACTTCTTCCGAGGGGGGTAGGTATGCAGACATCGTATGAGGGGGTGTAGGAAGACATACATATACCAAGGCAGGGCAGGTAGACAAAAATCGTCTGAGGGGGGTTGGAAGATAGACATCTTCTGAGGGGCGAATGGAATACATACATCTTCCGAGGGGGTAGGAAGACAAAGTCCTCCAAGGGGGGGGGGGGGGGGAAATTAACAGACATCCACCAAGGGGGTTAGATGTATGGTCATCTTCTGTTGTAGTGGGAGGGGGCAGGTAGGCTTCCATCTTCTGGGTGGTCAGTAGACAATCATCTTCTGAGTTGTGGTTCAGTAGGCAATCATGTTCAGAGGGGGGTAGGTAGACAGACATCTCCCGAGGAGGGGTGATAGACATACAACTTTCGAGGGGCAGTAGGTAGACAGACATTTTCTGTTGGAGGGGTTGATTGACAGGCATCTTTCAGAAGTGAGGGTGTGCAGGTAGACTGATATCTTCCGGGGGTAGGTAGACAATCATCTTCTGAGGGGGGTGTTGGCTAGACAGACATCCTCCGGGTTTTGGTAGACATAAATATTCCAAGGTGGGCAGGTAGACAGACATTTTCTGAGGGAGGGCCAGGTTGACAGACATCTTCAAATGGCGGGTTGGTAGACACACAACTTATGAGTGGGGGCGTAGGTAGAGAGACATGTCCGGAAGTGGGGTAGGTAGACACACATGTTCCGAGGGGAGTGGTGGCTAATCATACATATTCCGAGTGTGTGTTTATGTGGGCAGACATCTTCCAAGAGGGGCTAGGTAGACAAACATCTTCCAAGGGGGGGGGGGGGGGGTAAGTAGACAGACATCTTCCATGTGGGGTATGTAGACAGATATATTCTGACAGGGTGAGGCAGGCATATACCGTGGTTCGGTAGATAGACAGGCATCTTCGAGGGTGTGCTAGGTAGACATACACCTTCCGAGGGTAGTGGTAGGAAGTCATACATCTTCCAAAGCGGTTTTTTCGGTTGTCAAATGTCTTCCAAGAGGGGGGTCTGCACACATACATCCTCCAGGGATGGGAGGAGGGTTTGACAGAGATCGTCGGAGGTGGGGTAGTCAGTTACACATCTTTTGAAGTGGGTGTAGGTAGGCAGACACCATCTAAATGGCGGTACCTAGGCAGATAGGCAAACATCTTCGGGGGGGGGGGGGGGGGGAGGTAGGTAGACAGACAGTTTCTGATTGTGAGAATGGTGGTGGTGGTGGTTAGTGTTTAACGTCCCGTCGACAACGAGGTCATTAGAGATGGAGCGCAAGCTCGGGTTAGGGAAGGATTGGGAAAGAAATTGGCCGTGCCCTTTCAAAGGAACCATCCCGGCATTTGCCTGAAACGATTTAGGGTAATCACGGAAAACCTAAATCAGTATGGCCGGAGACGGGATTGAACCGTCGTCCTCCCGAATGCGAGTCCAGTGTGCTAACCACTGTACCACCTCTCTCGATGTGTGAGAATGGTAGACAGACAGATAGGGTGGGAGATCAGAGAGAGTCATATTCTGAGGGTGGGGTATGTAGACAGCCATCTTCTGAGGGGGTAGATAAGAGTCTTCTGAAGGTGATGGAGAGATAGTCATCTTCCAAGTGCAGGTAGATAGGAATCTTCTGAGTTGGGGTAGCTTCCGAGCTAGGCGATAGATAGGCATCTTCACAGGGGGGGATGTTAGATTGGCATCTTATGGGGTGGGGGGGGCGAGTAGACAAACATCACCCGATAGGTGGTATGTATAGAGACATCTTCCATGGAGTAGTAGGTAGGCAAACATCTTCTGAAGGGTGGGTTAGGGAGACAGACATCATCCACGTGCGGAGTAGGTAGAGAGTGATCTTCTGAGGGGGGTGGGGGATGTAGATAGAAAGACATATTTTGAGAGGCTGGTAGGTAGGCAGACATGTTCCAAACGAGGGGGGGGGGGTTAGGTAGACAGGTATCTTCCGAGGGTGTGTAGGTAGACAGTCATCTTCTGAGGGGGGGGAGGGGGTGGGAAAACTGACGTTTTCCGGTTGGGGGGATAAGTAGAGAGTCATCTTCTGAGGGGGAAGTGGGTAGACACACATTTTCGGAAGGCGTGAGTAGGTAGACAGACATATTACGAGGGGGGGGGGGGGGTGGCGGGTGTACGTAGACAGTCATCTTACGAGGGCGGAGGGGGGTAAAAAGACAGACATGTTCCAAGGTCCTCTATCAACTGCAAGACACCAGAACCGGCCTACAGTTGAATTTTCGATACCTAAAACTTGAGTAGTACTACTTCTTACCTGCCGATTGCATCAAATGAGAAGCTCCTATTTTGTTGTTTGTGGTGCGACCGCATACCACAGCACATGACGTAAGTTTCCAGATGTATATGTAAACAGTTCCGTGAGCAAAGCTGCCACTACGACGATCTGGCATTACGATTAGGCGCGTGAGTGCGTGTGAAATCGCTCTCTAAGTTTTCATACATTTATAGGTTTCAGATACATATTTTAACGGTTTTTGTGATAATATTTACTATATAAGATACTTATTAGTGGTTTCTTCATTCACCTCCGCCTTTCTTGGGTTGTGACCTGATATTTGCGAGTGTTTCGTATCGAGCAACTTAACTTCTTACCTGTGTTTACATTCCGCGCTGACCAGTTGCAGCTGTAGCGGGGCATCCAAAGCTAAGTACTAATTAGTTGTTTGTGTATAGTGGTTTATTTTGGAACTTTAGTAGTCTTCAATCGCTGTTCTTGTTGTTTCCTGGTGAAATAATTTCAGAAGAAATTGTCGCGAACTGTTTTCAGTTTCGTTACTGTTGCCATTAGACGTTTGATAATCTTTCTGTTTTACCTTTTGTTTTATTTGCTGTTAATAAATACTGCTAATAATAATAGTAGCTACTTCCCTTGTACAGCAAGATTATGATTATTGTAGTCAGTTTTTTAACAGATTCTTATTGTACTAACGGAACTTAAATAAATGCGAAAGGTTTTCTTAGGTTTTTACTACATATTAACACGTTTCACATTTCCCCGTGCAACGTGGCGTTCAGACCTCGTTTGATGCAAAAGCTTGAGGTCCTCGATCATGTCCAAGGCACCAAAGCCGGCTAATAAGTCAGTAATCGATAACTAAAACTTGAATTGTACTGCTTCTTACTGGCCAAATACATATTCTTAACACCTTCTTCTGTCTTCTACTGTGGTGCTTTTAGTGTCTCCGCAAACCGCAGCAGGCGACATAAGTTTGCAGACTATAAATTTAACCGTCTCAGAGCGTAAAGCGGCCGATGTGACGATCTGCCAATAAGTCGATTCGACAGCAAATGAAGAAAACGGTCGGATTTCTTAGGTTTTTACTACAAATGGACACTTTTCACATCATCCCGTGCAACGTGGCGTCCAGACCGCGTTTCATGCAAAATCTTAAGGCCCTAGCTCATGTCCAAGGTATCAAAGCAGGCTAATAAGTCAATAAATGATAACTAAAATTTAAATTGTACTGCTTATTACTGGTTCTTTCTCGCTGATTACACCAACAGAGAAGCTTCATCTGTGTTCTACTGTGATGCTTTGACTGTCTCCGCATAACGCAGCACGCGACATAAGATGGCAGACGATATATGTAACAGTTTCAGAGAGAAAAGCGGCCAATGTGACGATCTGGCAGTAAGTCGATTAAATAGAAAATGACGAAAACGGGAGGATTTCTCAGGTTTTTACTACATATGAACACTTTTCACATTCTCAGGCGCAACGTGGCAGACAGACCTCGTTTCATGAACAATCTCAAGGTCATAGCTCATGTCCAAATAACCAAAGCCGGTTAATAAGTCAATAATAGATAAGTAAAATGTGAATTGTAATGCTTCGTACTAGAAGATTGCATCTTCTGAGAGTCTTCTTCTGTGTTCTACTATGGTGCTTTTATTGTCTACGTATACCGCAGCACGCGACGTAGCTTTGCAGACGATAAATGTAACCGTTTCAGAGTGAAGAGTGGCCAATGTGACGATCTCACTTTAAGACGATTTGATAACAAATGACGAAAACGGACGGATTTCACAGGTTTTTACTACTTTTGAACACTTTTCACATTCTCCCTTGTGCTAGTTCTTCTTTCGTGCAAAATTGTAAGGTCCTAGCTCAAGTCCTAGGCACCAAAGAAGGCTAAAAAGTCAAGAATCGATAACTAAAACTTGAATTGTACTGCTTCTTACTGCCTATTACATCAACTTAGAAGCCTCTTATGTGTTCTGCTATGCTGCTTTTAGTGTCTACGCATACCGCAGCACGCGACATAGATTTGCAGTCGATAAATGTAACCGTTTCAGAGAGAAGACCGGCCAATGTGACGATCTAGCTAAAAGCCGATTCGATAACAAATGACGAAAACAGACTGATTTCTCTGGTTTTCACTACGAATGAACACTTTTCACACTCTCTCGTGCAACGCGGCTGCTAGACCTCCCATCATGCAAAATCGTAAGGTCCTAGCTCATGTCAAAGGCACCAAAGTCTAAAAAGACAATAATCGATATCTAAAACTTGTGTTGTATTACTTCTTACTGGCTATTACATCAACTTAGAAGCTTCTTCTGTGTCCTACTATTGTGCATTTAGTGTCTCCGCGTACCACAGCACGCGACATAGCTTGGCAGACGATAAATGTAACCGTTTTAGAGAGAAGAGCGGCCAATGTGACGATTAGACTTTAACTCGAATCGATAACAAATGACGAAAACGGACGGATTACTCAGGTTTTTACTATATATGAACACTTTTCACATTCCCCAGTGCAACACAGCTCCTAGACCTCCCTTCATGCAAAATCGTAATGTCCTAGCTCATGTCGAAGGCACCAAAACCGTCTAAAAATTCAATAATCGATATCTAAAACTTGAATTGTACTGCTACGTACTAGCTATCACATCAACTTAGATGCTTCTTCTGTGATCCATTATGGTGCTTTTAGTGTCCCCGCATACCGCAGCACGCGACATAGCTTTGCACATGATAAATGTAACCGTTTCAGAGAGAAGTACGGCCAATATGACGATCTGGCATTAAGTCGATTCGATAGCAAATGAAGAAAACGGGCGGGTTTATCAGGTTTTCACTACATATGAACACTTTTCACATTCCCCCGTGCAACGCAGCTGCTAGATCTCCCTTCATGCAAAATTTTAAGGTCCTAGCTCATGTCCAAGGCACCAAAGCCGTCTAAAAAGTCAATAATCGATAGCTAAAATTTGAATTGTACTGCTTCGTTTTGGCTATCACATCAACTTAGAAGCTTCTTCTGTGTTCTATTGTGGTGCTTTTAGTGTCTCCGCATACCGCAGCACGTGACATAGCTTTGCACACGATAAATGTAACCGTTTCAGAGAGAAGAGCCGCCAATATGACGATCTGGCAAATGTCGATTCGATAGCAAATGAGGAGAACGGGCGGATTTTCCAGGTTTTCACTACATATGAACACCTCTCACATTCCCCCGTCAAATGCGGCTGCTAGACCTCCCTCATGCAAAATCTTAAGGACCTACCTCATGTCCAAGCCACGAAAGCCGTCTAAAAAGTCAGTAAGCGATAGTTAAAACTTGAATTGGACTGCTTCGAAACGGATATCACATCAACTTAGAAGCTTGTTCTTTGATCTATTATGGTGCTTTTAGTGACTCCGCATACTGCAGCACGTGACATAGCTTTCCTCACGATAAATGTAACCTTCTCAGGGAGAATACCGGCCAATATGACGATCTGGCATTAAGTCGATTCGATAGCAAATGACGAAAACGGGTGGATTTCTCAGGTTTTCACTACATAAGAACACTTTTCACATTCCCCCGTGCAACGCGGTTGCTAGACCTCCCTTCATGCAAAATCGTAATGTCCTAGCTCATGTCCAAGACACCGAATCCGGCTAAAAATTCAATAATCGATAACTAAGACTTGAATTGTACTGTTTCGTACTAACTATCACATCAACTTAGAAGCTTCCTCTGTGTTCTATAATGGAGCTTTTAACGTCTAGGCATTCCGCAGCACGCGACATAGCTTTGCACACGAAAAATGTAACCGTTTCTGAGATAAGAGCGCCCATTTAAACAATCTGGCATTAATTCGACTTGATAGAAAATGACGAAAACGAGCGGATTTCTCAGTATTTCACTACATATGAACACTTCTCACAATCTCGAGTGCAACGTGGCTGCTAGACCTCGGTTCATGCAAAATCTTAAGTGCCTGGATCAGGTCCAAGACACCGAAGCCGTCTAAAAAGTTAATAATCGATAACTAAAACTTGAATTGTACTGCATCGTACTGACTATCACATTAACTTAGAAGCTTCATCTGTGTTCTATTATGGTGCTTTTAGTGTCTCCACATACCGCAGCACGCCATATGGCTTTGCACACGATAAATGTAACAGTTTCAGATTGATGAGCGGCCAATATGAAGATCTGGCATTAAGTCGATTCTATAGCAAATGACGAAAACGGGCGGATTTCTCCGGTTTCCACTACATATGAACACTTTTCACATTCCTCTGTGCAACGCGGCTGCTAGACCTCCCTTCATGGAAAATCTTAAGGTCCTAGCTCATGTCCAATGCATCAAAGCCGTCAAAAAGGTCAACAATCGATAACTAAAACTTGAATTGTACTGCTTCGTTTTGGCTATCACACCAACTTAGAAGCTTCTTCTGCTTTCTGTTATCGTGATTTTAGTGTCTCCGCATACCGCAGCACTCGACGAAGCTTTGCACACGATAAATGTAACCGTTTCAGAGAAAAGAGTGGCCAATATGACGATCTGGCAAAAGTCGATTCGATAGCAAATGACGAAAACGGGTGGATTTCTCAGGTTTTCACAACATATGAACACTTTTCACATTCCTCCGTGCAACGCGGCTGCTAGACCTCCCTTCATGCAAAATCTTAAGGTCCTAGCTCATGTCCAAGGCAACAAAGCCGTCTAAGAAGTCAAAAATCGATAACTAAAACCTGAATTGCACTGTTTCTTACTGGCTATCACATCAACTTAGAAGCATCTTCTGTGATCTATTATGGTGCTTTTAGTCTCTCTTCATACCGCAGCGCGCGACATAGCTTGGCACACGCTAAATGTAACGGTTTCAGAGAGAATATCGGGCAATATGACAATCTGTAATTAAGTCGATTCGATAGCAAATGACGAAAACGCTCGGATATCTCAGGTTTTTTCTACATATGAACAATTTTCACATTCGCCCGTGCATCGCTTCTCTTAGACATCCCTTTATGCAATATCTTAAGGTCCTAGCTCATGTCAAAGGAACCAAAGCCGTCTAAAAAGTCAATAATCGACAACTGAAACCTGAATTGTACTGCTGCGTATTGGCTATCACATCAACTTAGAAGCTTCTTCTGTGTTCTACTATGGTGCTTTTAGTGTTTCGTCATACCGCAGCACGCGACATAGCTTTGCAGACGATAAGTGTAACCGTTTCAGAGAGAAGTACGGCCAATATGACGATCTGGCATTAAGTCGATTCGATAGCAAATGACCAAAACGGGCGGGTTTATCAGGTTTTCACAACATATGAACACCTTTCACATTCCCCCGTCCAACGCGGCTGCTAGACCTCCCTCATGCAAAATCTTAAGGACCTACCTCATGACCAAGACACGAAAGCCGTCTAAAAAGTCAATAATCGATAGTTAAAACTTGGATTGGACTGCTTCGTACTGGTTATCACGTCAAGTTAGAACCTTCTTCTGTGATCCATTATGGTGCTTTTAGTGTCTCCGCATACCGCAGCACGCGACATAGCTTTGCACACGATAAATGTATCCGTTTCAGAAAGAAGAGCGGGAAATATGACGATCTTGCATTAGGTCGATTCGATGGCAAATGACGAAAACGGTCGGATTTCTCAGGTTTTCACTTCATATGAACACTTTTCACATTCCCCAGTGCAACACGGCTGCTAGACCGCCCTTCATGCTAAATCCTAAGGTCCTAGCTCGCGTCCAAGGCAACAAAGCCGTCTAAAAAGTCAATACTCGATAACTAAAACTTGAATTGTACTGCTTCGTACTGGCTATCACATCAACTTAGAAGCTTCTTCTTTGATCTATTACGGTGCTTTTAGTGACTACGCATACCGCAGCATGTGACATAGCTTTGCACACGATAAATGTAACTGTTTCAGAGAGACGTACGGCCAATATGACGATCTGGCATTAAGTCGATTCGATACCAAATGAAGAAAACGGGCGGGTTTCTCAGGTTTTCACTACATATGAACACCTTTCACATTCCTCCGTGCAACGCGGCTGCTAGATCTCCATTCATGCTAAATTTTTAGGTCCTAGCTCATGCCCAAGGCACAAATGCCGTCTAAAAAGTCAATAAACGATAACTGAAACTTGAATTATACTGCATCGTACTGACTATCACATCAACTTAGAAGCTTCTTCTGTGTTCTATTATGGAGCTCTTAGTGTCTCCGCATTCCGCAGCACGCGACATAGCTTTGCACACGATAAATGTAACCATTTCAGAGACAAGAGTGGCCAATATGACGATCTGGCATTAAGTCGATTCAATAGCAAATGACGAAAACGAGCGGATTTCTCAGGTATTCACTACATACGATCACTTTTCACACTCCCCCGTGCAACGCGGCTGCTATTCTCCTTTCATGGAAGGTCGTAAGTCGTAGCGCATTTCCATGGTACCAAAATCGTCTAAAAAGTCAGTAATCGATAACTAAATCTTGAATTGTACTGCTTCGTACTGGCTATGACATCAACCTAGAAACTTCTTCTGTGTTCTATTATGGAGCTTCTAGTGTCTCCGCATACCACAGCACGCGACATAGCTTTGCACACGATAAATGTATCCTTTTCAGAGAGAAGAGCGGCCAATATGACGATCTCGCATTAAGTCGAATCGATAGCAAATGACGAAAACGGGAGTGTTTCTCAGGTTTTCACTACATATGAACACTTTTCACATTCCCCCGTGAAACACGGCTGCTAGACCGCCCTTCATGATAAATCCTAAGGTCCTAGCTCATGTCCAAGGCACCAAAGCCGTCTAAAAAGTCAATAATCGATAACTAAAACTTGAATTGTACTGCTTCTTACTGGCTATCACAACAGCTTAGAAACTTCATCTGTGTTGTATTATGGTGCTTTTAGTGTCTCCGCATACTGCAGCACGAGACCTACCTTAGCACACGATAAATGTAACCGTTTCAGAGAGAAGAGCGGCCAATATGACGATCTGGCATTAAGTCGATTCGATACCAAATGACGAAAACGGGCGGATCTCTCAGGTTTTCACTACATATGAACACTTTTCACATTCCCTCGTGCAACGCGGCTGCTAGACCTCCCTTCATGCAAGGTCGTAATGTCCTACCTCATGTCCAAGGCACCAAAATAGTCTAAAAATTCAATAATCGATAACTAAAACTTGAATTGTACTGCTTCGTACAGGCTATCACTTCAACTTAGAGGCTTCTTCTGTGATCCATTATGGTGCTTTTCGTGTCTGCGCATACTGCAGCACGAGACCTAGCTTTGCACACGATAAATGTAACCGTTTCAGAGAGAAGAGCGGCCAATATGACGATCTGGCATTAAGTCGATTCGATAGCAAATGACGAAAACGGGCGGATCTCTCAGGTTTTCACTACATATGAACATATTTCACATTCCCCCGTGCAACGCGGCTGCTAGACCTCCCTTCATGCAAGGTCGTAAGGTCCTACCTCATGTCGAAGGCACCAAAATAGTCTAAAAATTCAATAATCGATAAATAAAACTTGAATTGTACTGCTTCGTACAGGCTATCACATCAACTTAGAAGCTTCATCTGTGTTCTGTTATGGTGCTTTTAGTGTCTCCGCATACCGCAGCACGCGACATAGCTTTGAAAACGATAAATGTAACCGTTTCAGAGAGAAGAGCGGCCAATATGACCATCTGGCAAAAGTCTATTCGATAGCAAATGACGAAAACGGACGGATTTCTCAGGTTTTCACTACATATGAACACTTTCCACATTCCCCCGTGCAACGCGGCTGCTAGATCTCCATTCATGGAAAATCTTAAGGTCCTAGCTCATGTACAAGGCACCAAAGCCGTGTAAAAATTCAATAATCGATATCTAAAACTTGGATTGTACTGCTTTGTACTAGCTATCAGATTAACTTAGAAGCTTCTTCTATGTTCTATTATGGTGCTTTTAGTGTCTCCGCATACCACAGCACGCGACATAGCTTTGAACACGATAAATGTAACCGTTTCAGAGAAAATACCGGTCATTATGACGATCTGCCATTTAGTCGATTCGATAGCAAATGACGAAAATGGGCGGATTTCTCAGGTTTTGGCTACATATGAACACTTTTCTCATTCCCCCGTGCAACGCAGCTCATAGATCTCCCTTCATGCAATATCTTAAGGTCCTAGCTCATATCAAAGGCACCAAAGCCGTCAAAAAAGTCAATAATAGATAACGAAAACTTGAATTGTACTGCTTCGTACTGGCTATCACATCAACTTAAAAGCTTCTTCTGTGTTCTATTATGGTGCTTTTAGTGTCTCCGCATACCGCAGCACGCGACATAGCTCTGAACACGATAAATGTAACCCTTTCAGATAGAAGAGCGGCCAATATGACGATCTGGCATTAAGTCGATTCGATAGCAAATCAGGAAAACCAGCGGATTTCTCAGGTTTTATCTGCATATGACCACTTTTCACACTCCCCCTTGCAACGCGGTAGTTAGGCCTCCCTTTATGCAAAATCGTAATGTCCTAGCTCATGTCCAAGGCACCAAAGCCGTCTAAAAATTCAATAATCGATATCTAAAACTTGAATTCTACTGCTACGAACTAGCTATCACATCAACATATAAGCTTCTGTGTTCTATTATGGTGCTTTTAGTGTCTCCGCATACCGCAGCACGCGACATTGCTTTGCACACGATAAATGTAACCGTTTCAGAGAGAACACCGGCCAATATGACGATCTGGCATTAAGTCGATTCGATAGCAAATGACGAAAACGGGCGGATATCTCAGGTTTTCACTACATATGAACACTTTTCACATTCCCCAGTGCAACGCGGCTGCTAGATATACCTTAATGGAAAATCTCAAGGTCTTAGCTCAAGTCCAAGGCACAAAAGCCATCTAAAAAGTCAATAATCGAAAACTAAAACTTGGATTGTACTGCTTTGTACTAGCTATCACATTAACTTAGAAGCTTCTTCTATGTTCTATTATGGTGCTTTTAGTGTCTCCGCATACCGCAGCACGCGACATTGTTTTGTACATGATAAATGTAACCGTTTCAGAGTGAATACCGGCCAATATGACGATCTGGCATTAAGTCGATTCGACAGCAAATGACGAAAACGGGTGGATTTCTTAGGTTTTCACTACATATGAACACTTTTCACATTCCCCCGTCCAACGCGGCTGGTAGAACTCCGTCATGCATAATCGTAAGGTCCCTGCTCATGTCCAAGGCACCAAAGCCATCTAAAATTCAATTATCCATAACTAAAACTTGAATTGTACTGCTCCTTACTGGCTTATGACATCAACTTAGAAGCGTCTTCTCTGTTCTATTATGGAGCTTTTTCTGTCTCCGCATACCACAGCACGCGACATCGCTTTCAACACGATAAATGAAACCGTTTCAGAGAAAATACCCGTTATTATGACGATCTGCCATTTAGTCGATTCGATAGCAAATGACGAAAATGGGCGGATTTCTCAGGTTTTCTCTGCATATGACCACTTTTCACACTCCCCCTTGCAACGCGGTAGCTAGACCTCCCTTTATGCAAAATCGTAGTGTCCTAGCGCATGTCCAAGGCACCAAAGCCGTCTAAAAATTCAATAATCGATATCTAAAACTTGAATTCTACTGCTACGAACTAGCTATCACACCAACAAGAAGCTTCTTCTGTGTTCTATTATGGTGCTTTTAGTGTCTCCGCATACCGCAGCACGCGACATTGCTTTGCACACGATAAATGTAACCGTTTCAGAGAGAACACCGGCCAATATGACGATCTGGCATTAAGTCGATTCGATAGCAAATGACGAAAACGGGCGGATTTCTCAGGTTTTCACTACATATGAACACTTTTCACATTCCCCAGTGCAACGCGGCTGCTAGATATCCCTTAATGGAAAATCTCAAGGTCCTAGCTCAAGTCCAAGGCACAAAAGCCATCTAAAAAGTCAATAATCGAAAACTAAAACTTGAATTGTACTGCTTCGTACTGGCTATCACATCAACTTAGTACCTTCTTCTGTGTTATATTATGGAGCTTTTACTGTCTCCTGCATTCCACAGCACGCGACATAATTTGCACACGATAAATGTAACCGTTTCAGAGAAAAGGGCGGCCAATATGACGATCTGGCATTAAGTCGATTCGATAGCAAATGACGAAAACGGGCGGATTTCTCAGGTTTTCACTACATATGAGCACTTTTCACACTCTCCCGTGTAACGCGGCTGCTAGACCTCCCTTCATGCAAAATAGTAAGGTCATAGCTCATGTCCAAGGCACCAAAGCCGTGTAAAAATTCAATAATCGATATCTAAAACTTGGATTGTACTGCTTTGTACTAGCTATCACATTAACTTAGAAGCTTCTTCTATGTTCTATTATGGTGCTTTTAGTGTCTCCGCATACCGCAGCACGCGACATTGTTTTGTACATGATAAATGTAACCGTTTCAGAGAGAATACCGGCCAATATGACGATCTGGCATTAAGTCGATTCGACAGCAAATGACGAAAACGGGTGGATTTCTTAGGTTTTCACTACATATGAACACTTTTCACATTCCCCCGTCCAACGCGGCTGGTAGAACTCCGTCATGCATAATTGTAAGGTCCCAGCTCATGTCCAAGGCACTAAAGCCATCTAAAATTCAATTATCCATAACTAAAACTTGAATTGTACTGCTTCTTACTGGCTTATGACATCAACTTAGAAGCGTCTTCTCTGTTCTATTATGGAGCTTTTACTGTCTCCGCATACCACAGCACGCGACATAGCTTTGAACACGATATATGTAACCGTTTCAGAGAAAATACCGGTCATTATGACGATCTGCCATTTAGTCGATTCGATAGCAAATGACGAAAATGGGCGGATTTCTCAGGTTTTGTCTACATATGAACACTTTTCTCATTCCCCCGTGCAACGCAGCTCATGGATCTCCCTTCATGAAATATCTTAAGGTCCTAGCTCATGTCAAAGGCACCAAAGCCGTCAAAAAAGTCAATAATCGATAACGAAAACTTGAATTGTACTGCTTCGTACTGGCTATCACATCAACTTAAAAGCTTCTTCTATGTTCTATTATAGTGCTTTTAGTGTCTCCGCATACCGCAGCACGCGACATAGCTTTGCACACGATAAATGTAACCGTTTCAGAGAGAACACCGGCCAATATGACGATCTGGCATTAAGTCGATTCAATAGCAAATGACGATAACGGGCGGATTTCTCAGGTTTTTACTACATATGAACACATTTCACATTCCCCCATGCAACGCAGCTCCTAGATCTCCCTTCATGCAATATCTTAAGGTCGAAGCTTATGTCAAAGGAACCAAAGCCGTCTAAAAAGTCAATAATCGATAATTGAAACTTGAATTGTACTGCTTCGTACTTACTGGCTATCATGTCATCATAGAAGCTTCTTCTGTGTTCTGTTATGGTGCTTTTAGTGTCTCCGCATACCGCAGCACGCGACATAGCTTTGCACACGATAAATGTAACGGTTTCAGAGAGAAGAGCGGCCAATATGACGATCTGGCATTAAGTCGATTCGATAGCAAATGACGAAAACGTGCGGATTTCTCAGGATTTCACCACACATGAACACTTTTCACATTCTCCCGTGCAGCGCGGCTGCTAGACATCCCTTCATTCAAAATCGTAAGGTCCTAGCTCATGTCCAATTCACCAAAGCAGTCTAAAAAGTCAATAATCGATACCTAAAACTTTAACTGTACTGCTTCGTACTGTCTATCACATTAACTGAGAAGCTTCTTCTGTGATCCATTATGGTGCGTTTAGTGTCTCCGCACACCGCAGCACGAGACCTTGCTTTGCACACGGTAAATGTAACCGTTTCAGAGAGAAGGGCGGCCAATATGACCATCACGCAAAAGTCGATTCGATAGCAAATGACGAAAACGGGCGGATCTCTCAGGTTTTCACTACATATGAACATATTTCACATTCCCCCGTGCAACGCGGCTGCTAGACCTCCCTTCATGCAAGGTCGTAAGGTCCTACCTCATGTCCAAGGCACCAAAATAGTACTGCCTCGTACATCAACTTAGTACCTTCTTCTGTGTTATATTGTGGAGCTTTTACTGTCTCCGCATTCCACAGCACGCGACATAATTTGCACACGATAAATGTAACCGTTTCAGAGAGAAGGGCGGCCAATATGACGATCTGGCGTTAGGTCGATTCGATAGCAAATGACGAAAACGGGCGGATTTCACAGGTTTTCACTACATATGAGCACTTTTCACACGCTCCCGTGTGACGCAGCTGCTAGACCTCCCTTCATGCAAAATAGTAAGGTCATAGCTCATGTCCAAGGCACCAAAACAGTCTAAAAAGTCAATAATCGATAACTAAAACTTGAATTGTACTGCTTCGTACTGGCTATCACATCAACTTAAAAGCTTCTTCTGTGTTCTATTATGGTGCTTTTAGTGTCTCCGCATACCGCAGCACGCGACATAGCTTTGAACACGATAAATGTAACCGTTTCAGATAGAAGAGCGGCCAATATGACGATCTGGCATTAAGTCGATTCGATAGCAAATGACGAAAACCAGCGGATTTCTCAGGTTTTCTCTGCATATGAACACTTTTCACATTCCGCCGTGCAACGCGGCTGCTAGACCTCCCTTCATGCAGGGTCGTAAGGTCCTAGCTCATATCCAAGGCACCAGAATCGTCTAAAAATTCAATAATCGATAACTAAAACTTGAATTATACTGCTTCGTATTAGCTATCACATCAACTTACAAGCTTCTTCTGTGTTCTATTATGGTGCCTTTAGTGTCTCCGCATACCGCAGCACGCGACATAGCTTTGCACACGATAAACGTAATCATTTCAGAGAGAAAAGTGGGCAATATGACGATCTGGCATTAAGTCGATTCGATAGCAAATGACGAAAACGGCGGGATTTCTCAGATTTTCACTACATATGAACACATTTCACATTCCCCCATGCAACGCAGCTCCTAGATCTCCCTTCATGCAATATCTTAAGGTCGAAGCTTATGTCAAAGGAACCAAAGCCGTCTAAAAAGTCAATAATCGATAACTGAAACTTGAATTGTACTGCTTCGTACTGGCTGTCATGTCATCATAGAAGCTTCTTCTGTGTTCTATTATGGTGCTTTTAGTGTCTCCGCATACCGCAGCACGCGACATAGCTTTGCACACGATAAACGTTATCATTTCAGAGAGAATAGTGGGCAATATGACGATCTGGCATTAAGTCGATTCGATAGCAAATGGCGAAAACGGGCGGATTTCTCAGGTTTTCACCACACATGAACACTTTTCACATTCTCCCGTGCAACGCGGCTGATAGATCTCGCTTCACGGTAAATCTTAGGGTCCTAGATCATATACAAGGCACCAAAGCCGTCTAAAAAGTCAATAATCGATAGCTAAAACTAGAATTGTACTGCTTCGTACTGGCTTTCACAATAACGTAGAAGCTTATTCTGTGTTTTACACTCCTGGAAATTGATATAAGAACACCGTGAATTCATTGTCCCAGGAAGGGGAAACTTTATTGACACATTTCTGGGGTCAGTTACATCACATGATCATACTGACAGAACCACAGTCACATAGACACAGGCAACAGAGCATGCACAATGTCGGCAGTTGTACAGTGTATATCCACCTTTCGCAGCAATGCAGGCTGCTATTCTCCCATGGAGACGATCGTAGAGATGCTGGATGTAGTCCTGTGGAACGGCTTGCCATGCCATTTCCACCTGGCAATTCAGTTGGACCAGCGTTCGTGCTGGACGTGCAGACCACATGAGACGACGGTTCATCCAGTCCCAAACATGCTCAATGGGGGACAGATCCGGAGATCTTGATGGCCAGGGTAGTTGACTTACACCTTCTAGAGCACGTTGGGTGGCACGGGATACATGCGGACGTGCATTGTCCTGTTGGGACAGCAAGTTCCCTTACCGGTCTAGGAATGGTAGAACGGTGGGTTCGATGACGGTTTGGATGCACCGTGCACTATTCAGTGACCCCTCGATGATCACCAGAGGTGTACGGCCAGTGTAGGAGATCGCTCCCCACACCATGATGCCGGGTGTTGGCCCTGTGTGCCTCGATCGTATGCAGTCCTGATTGTGGCGCTCACCTGCACGGCGCCAAACACGCATACGACCATCATAGTCACCAAGGTAGAAGCGACTCTCTTCGCTGAAGACGACACGTCTCCATTCGTCCCTCCATTCACGCCTGTCGCGACACCACTGGAGGCGGGCTGCACGATGTTGGGGCGTGAGCGGAAGACGGCCTAACGGAGTGCGTGACCGTAGCCCAGCTTCATGGAGACGGTTGCAAATGGTCCTCGCCAATACCCCAGGAGCAACAGTGTCCCTAATTTGCTGGGAAGTAGCCGTGCGGTCCCCTACAGCACTGCGTAGGATCCTACGGTCTCGGCGTCCATCCGTGCGTCGCTGCGGTGCGGTCCCAGGTCGACGGGCACGTGCACCTTCCGCTGACCACTGGCGACAACATCGATGTACTGTGGAGACCGCACGCCTCACGTGTTGAGCAATTCGGCGGTACGTCAACCAGGCCTCCCGCATGCCCACTATACGCCCTCGCTCAAAGTCCATCAACTGCACATACGGTTCACGTCCACGCTGTCGCAGATGCTTCCAGTGTTAAAGACTACAATGGAGCTCCGTATGCCACGGCAAACTGGCTGACACTGACGGCGGCGGTGCACAAATGCTGCGCAGCTAGCGCCATTCGACAGCCAACACCGCGGTTCCTGGTGTGTCCGCTGTGCCGTGCGTGTGATCATTGCTTGTACAGCCCTCTCGCAGTGTCAGGAGCAAGTATGGTGGGTCTGACACACCGGTGTCAATGTGTTCTTTTTTCCATTTCCAGGAGTGAATTATAGTGCTTTTAGTGTCTCCGCATACCGCAGCACGTGACATAGCTTTGCACACGATAAATATAACCGTTTCAGAGAGAAGTGCGGCCAATTTGACGATCTGGCATTAAGTCGATTCGATAGCAAATGACGAAAACGGGCGGATTTCTCAGGTTTTCACTACATATGAACACTTTTCACATTCCACCGTGCAACGCTGCTGCTGGACTTCCCTTCATGAAATATCGTAAGGTTATAGCTCATGTGCAAGGCACCAAAGCCGTGTAAAAAGTCAATAATCGATAACTAAAACTTGAATTGTACTGCTTCGTACTGGCTATCACATCAACCTAGAAGATTCTTTTGTGTTCTGTTATGGTGCTTTTAGTGTCTCCGCATACCGCAGCCCGCGACATAGCGTTGCACACGATAAATGTAACCGTTTCAGAGAGAAGAGCTGCCAATATGGCGATCTGGCATTAAGTCGATCCGATAGCAAATGACGAAAACTGGCGGACTTCTCAGGTTTTCACTACATATGAACACTCTTCACATTCCCTGTGCAACGCGGCTGCTAGACCTCCCCTAATGCAAAATCTTAAGATCCTAGATCATGTCCAAGGCACCAAAGCTGTCTAAAAAGTCAATAATCGATACCTAAAACTTGAATTGTACTCTTTCGTACTGCCTATCACATCAACTTAGAAGCTTCTTCTGTGTTCTATTACGGTGCTTTTAGTGTCTAGGCATTCCGCAGCACGCGACATAGCTTTGCACACGATAAATGTAACCGTTTAAGAGAGAAGAGCGGAGAATATGACGATCTGGCATTAAGTCGATTCGATAGCAAATGACGAAACACAGGCGGATATCTCAGGTTTTCACTACATTTGAACTCTTTTCAGATTTCCCCGTGCAACGCTGCAGCTAGCCTCCCTCCATGCAAATTCTGAAGGTCCTAGCTCATGTCCAAGGCACCAAAGCCGTATAAAAATTCAATAATCGACAACTAAAACTTGAAATGTACTTCTTCGTACTGCCTATCATATCAACTTAGAAGTTTCATGTGTGTTCTGTTTTGGTGTTTTTAGTGTCTCCGCTTACCTTAGCACGCGACATAGCTTTGCACACGATGAATGTAACCGTTTCAGAGGGAAGAGCGGCCAATATGACGATCTGGCATTAAGTCGATTCGATAGCAAATAACGAAAACGGGCGGATTTGTCAGGTTTTCACTACATATGAACACTTTTCACATTCCCCAGTGCAACGCGGCTGATAGACCTCCCTTCATGCAAAATTTTAAGGTGCTAGCTCATGTCAAAGGCACCAAAGCCGTCTAAGAAGGCAATAATCGATAACTAAAACTTGAATTGTATTGCTTCGTACTGGCTATCACTTCAATTTAGAAGCTTCTTCTGTGTTCTACAATGGTGCTTTTAGTGTCTCCGCATGCCGCAGCACGCGACATAGCTTTGCACACGATAAATGTAACCGTTTCATTGAGAACAGCGGCCAATATGACGATCTGGCATTATGTCGATTCGATAGCAAATGACGAGAACGGTCGGATTTCTCAGGTTTTCACTACATATGAACACTTTTCAAATTACCCCGTGCAACGCGTATAGTAGACCTCCCTTCGTGCAAAATATTAAGGTCCTAGCTCATGTGCAAGGCACCAAAGCCGTCTAAAAAGTCAATAATTGATCACTAAAACTTAAATTGTATTGCTTCATACTGGCTATCACATAAACTTAGAAGCTTCTTCTGCGTTCTATTATGGTGCTTTTAGTGTCGTCGCATACCGCAGCACGCGACATAGCTTTGCTCACGATAAATGTAACCGATTCAGAGAGAAGAGCGGGGAATTTGACGACCTGGCTTTAAGACGATTCGATAGCAAATGACGAAAACGGGAGGATTTCTAAGGTTTTCACTACATATGAACACTTTTTACACTCCCCAGTGGAACTAGGCTGCTAGACCACCCCTCATGCAAAATCGTAAGGTCCTAGCTCATGTACAAGGCACGAAAGCCGTCTGACAAGTCAATAATCGATAAGTAAAACTTGAATTGTACTGCTTCGTACTGGCTATCACATCAACTTATTAGTTTCTTGTGTGTTCTATTATGCAGTTTTTAGTGTCTCCGCATACCGCAGCACGCAACTTAGCTTTGCACATGACTAATGTAACCGTTTCACAGAGAAGAGTGGCCAATATGACAAACTGGCATTAAGTCGATTCGATAGCAAATGACGAAAACGGGTGGATTTCTCAGGTTTTCACTACATATGAAAACTTAACACATTATCCCGTGCAACGCGGCTGCGAGATCTCCATTCCTGCAAAATCTTAAAGTCCTAGCTCATGTCCAAGGCACGAAAGCCGTCTGACAAGTCAATAATCGATAAGTAAAACTTGAATTGTACTGCTTCGTACTGGCTATCACATCAACTTAATAGTTTCTTGTGTGTTCTATTATGCAGTTTTTAGTGTCTCCGCATACCGCAGCACGCGACTTAGCTTTGCACATGACTAATGTAACCGTTTCACAGAGAAGAGCGGCCAATTTGACGACCTGGCATTAAGTCGATTCATTAGCATATGACGAAAACGGGCGGATTTATCCGGTTTTCACTACATATGAACACTTTTCACATTCCCCCATGCAACGCGGCTGCTATACTTCCCTCCCTGCAAAATCTCAAGGTCCGAGCTCATGTCAATTAACCAAAGCCGTCTAAAAAGGCAATAATCGATAACTTAAACTTGAATTGCACTGTCTCATACTGGCAGTCACATCAACTTAGAAGCTTCTTCTGTGTTCTATTATTGTGCTTTTAGTGTCAAGGCATTCCGCAGCTCGCGACATAGGTTTGCACACGATAAATGTAACCGTTTCAGAGAGAAGAGAGGCCAATTTGACGATATGGCATTAAGTCGATTCGATAGCAAATGACGAAAAGGAGAATTTCTCAGGTTTTCACTACATATGAACACTTTTCACATTCCCTCGTGCAACGCGGCTTCTAGACCTCCCTTCATGCAAAATCTGAAAGTCGTAGCTCATGTCCAAGGCACCAAAGCCGTCTAAAAAAGGCAATAATCGATAACTAAAACTGGAATTGTACTTCTTCGTACTGGCTATCACATCAACTTAGATGCTTCTTTTGTTTTATATTATGGTGCTTTTCGTGTCTCCACATACCGCAGCACGCGACATAGCTTTGCACACGATAAATGTAACCATTTCAGAGAGAAGAACCGTCAATATGAAGATCTGACATTAAGTCGATTCCATAGCAAATGACGAAAACGGGCAGATTGTTCAGGATTTCACTACATATGAACACTTTTCACATTCCCCTGTGCAACGCGGCTGCTATACCTACCTTCATGCAAAATCTTCAGGTCCTAGCTCATGTCCAAGGCACCAAAGCCGTCTATAAAGTCAATAATCGGTAACTATAACTTGAATTGTACTGCTTCGTACTGGCTATCACATCAACTTAAAAGCTTCTTCTGTGTTCTATTATGGTGCTTTTAGAGTCTCCGCATACCGTAGCACGCGACATAGCTTTGCACACGATAAATGTAACCGTTTCAGAGGGAAGAGCGGCCAATATGATGATCTGGCATTAAGTCGATTCGATAGCAAATAACTTAAACGGGCGGATTCCTCAGGTTTTTACAACATATCAACACTTTTCACATTCTATCGTGCAACGTGGCTGCTAGACCTCCATTCATGCAAAATCTTCAGGTCATAGCTCATGTCCAAGGCACCAAAGCCGTCTAAAAAGCCAATAATTGATAACTAAAAGTAGAATTACACTGTTTCGTACTGGCTATCACATCAACTTAGAAGCTTCTTCTGTGTTCTATTATGGTGCTTTTAGAGTCTCCGCATACCGCAGCACGCGACATAGCTTTACACACGATAGATGTAACCGTTTCAGAGAGAAGAGCGGCCAATATGACGTTCTGGCATTAAGTCGATTCGATAGCAAATGACGAAAACGGGCTGATTTCTCAGGGTTTCACTACATATGAACACGTTTCACATTCCCCCGTGAAACGTGGCTGCTAGACCTCCCTTCATGCAAAATCGTAAGGTCCTAGCTCATGTGCAAGGAACCAAAGCCGTCTAAAAAGTCAATAATCGATAACTTAAACTTGAGTTGTACTGCTCGGTACTGGCTATCACATCTACTTAGAAGATTCTTCTGTGTTCTATTATGGTGCTTTTAGTGTCTAGGCATGCCGCAGCACGCGACATAGCTTTGCACACTTTAAATGTAACCGTTTCAGAGAGAAGAGCGGCCAATATGATGATCTGGCTATAAGTCGATTCGATAGCAAATGACCAAAAGGGGCGGATTTCTCAGGTTTAAGCTACATATGAACACGGTTCACATTCCTCCGTGCAACGCGGCTGCTAGTCCTCCCTTCATGCAAATTCTTAAGGTCCTAGAACATGTCGAAGTCACCAAAGCCGTCTAAATAGTCAATAATCGATAAGTAAAACTTGAATTGTACTGCTTCGTACTTTCTATCACATCAACTTAGAAACTTTTTCTGTGTTCTACTATGGTGCTTTTAGCGTCTCCGCATACCGCAGCACGAGACATAGTTTGCACACGATAAATGTAACCGTTCCAGAGAGAAGAGCGGCCGATGTGACGTTCTAGCATTAAGTCGATTCGATAGCGAAAGAAGAAAACGGGCTGATTTCTCAGGTTTTCACTATATATGAACACTTTTCACAATCCCCCGTGCAACGCGGCAGACACACCTCCCTTCATGCAAAATCTTAAGGTCCTAGCTCATGGCCAAGGCACCACAGCCGTCTAAATAGTCAATAATCGATAACTAAAACTTGAATATTACTGCTTCGTACTGGCTGTCACATCAACTTAGAAGCTTCTTCTGTGTTCTATTATGGTGCTCTTAGTGTCTCCGCAAACCGCAGCACGCGACATAGCTTTGGACACGATAAATGTAACCGTTCCAGAGAGAAGTGCGGCCAATATTACGATCTGGGATTAAGTCGATTCGATAGCAAGTGACGAAAACGGGCGGAATCCTCAGGTTTTCACTATATATGAAGAAGTTTCACATTCCCCCGTAAAATGCAGCTGCTAGACCTCCCTACATGCAAAATATTAAAGTCCTAGCTCATGTCCAAGTCTCAAAAGCCGTCTAAAAAGTCAATAAGCAATGACTAAAACTTGAATCGTACTGCTTCGTACTGGCTATCACATAAACTTAGCAGCTTCTTCTGTGTTCTATTGTGGTGCTTTTAGTTTCTAGGCATTCCGAAGCACGCGTCATAGCTTTCCACATGATAAAATGAAACCGATTCAGAGAGAAGAGCGGCCAATATGACGACCTGGCATTAGGTCGATTCTATAGCAAATGACGAAACCGGGCGGATATCTGAGGTTTTCACTACATATGAACACTTTGCACACTCACCCGTACAACGCGGATTCCAGACCTCCCTTCATGCATAATCGTAAGGTCCTAGCTAATGTCCAAGGCACCAAAGCAGACTAAAAAATCAATAATCGATAACTAAATCTTGAATTGTGCTGGTTCGTACTGGCTATAACATCAACTTCGAAGCTTCTTCTGTGTTCTGTTATGGTGCTTTTAGTGTCTATGCATTCCGCAGCACGCGACATAGCTTTGCACACGAGAATTGTAACCGTTTCAGAGAGAAAAGTATCCAATATGACGAACTTCCATTTAGTCGATCCGATAGTAAATGAAGAAAACGTGCAGATTTCTCAGGTTTTCACTACATATCAACACTTTTTCACATTCTCCCATGCAACGTGGCTCCTAGACCTCACTTCATGCAAAATCGTAAGGTCCTAGCGCATGTCCAAGGCACCAAGGCCCTCTAAAAAGTCAATATTCGATAGCTAAAACTTTAATTTTCTTCTTCGTACTGGCTATCACATCAACTTAGAAGCTTCTTCTGTATTCTATTATGGTGCTTTTAGTGTTTCCGCAGAAGGCAGCACGCCACATAGTTTTGCACACGATAAACGTTACCGTTTCAGAGTGATGAGCAGCCAATATGACGATCTGGCATTAAGTCGAGTCTATAGCAAATGACGAAAACGGGCGGATTTCTGACGTTTTCACTACATATGTACACTTTTCACACTCCCCCGTGCAACGCGGATGCTAGACCACCCTTCATGCATAATCGTAAGGTCCTAGCTAATGTCCAAGGCACCAAAGCAGAGTAAAAAGTCAATAATCGATTACTAAAACTTGAATTGCACTGCTTCGTACTGGCTATCACATCAACTTAGAAGCTTCTTCTTTGCTCTATTATGGTGCTTTTATTGTCTCCGCGTACCGCAGCACGCGACATAGCTTTGCACACAATAAATGTAAACGTTTCAGAGAGAATAGCGACCCATATGACGAACTGGGACTAAGTCGATTCGATAGCAAATGACGAAACGGGCGGATGTCTCAGGTTTTCACTACATATGAACACTTTTCACATTATCCCGTGCAACGTGGCTGCTAGACCTCCCTTCAAGCAATATCTTAAGGTCCTAGTTCATGTCCCATGCACCAAAGCCGGCTAAAAAGTCAATAATCGATAACTAAAACTTGAATTGTACTGCTTCGTACTGGCTATCACATTTACTTAGAAGCTTCTTCTGTGTTCTTTTATGGTGCTTTTAGTGTCTAGGCATTCCGCAGTACGCGTCATAGCTTTGCACACGATGAATGTAACCGTTTCAGAGAGAAGAGCGGCCAATATGACGATCTGGCATTACGTCGATTCGATAGCAAATGACAAAAACGGGCGGATATCTCAGGTTTTCACTATATATGAACACTTTTCACATTCCCCCGTGCAACGCGGATGCTAGACCTCCCTTAATGCGAAATGCTAAAGTCCTAGCTCACGTACAATGCACCAAAGCCGTCTAAAAAGTCAATAATCTATTACTTAACCTTGAATTCTTCTGCTTCGTACTGGCTATCACATCAACTTAGAAGCTTCTTCTGTTTTCTATCATGGTGCTTTTAGTGTCTCCGCATAACGCGGTACGCGACATAGCTTTGCACACGATAGATGTAACCGTTTCAGAGATTAGAGCGGCAATATGACGTTCTGGCATCAAGTCGATTCGATAGGAAATGACGAAAACGGACGAATTTCTCAGGTTTTCACTATATGTGAACACTTTTCACATTCCCCCTTGCAACGCGGCTGCTAGACCTCGTTTAATGCGAAATGCTAAGGACCTAGCGCACCTCCAAGGCACCAAAGCCGTCTAAAAATTCAATAATCGATTACTAAACCTTCAATTTTACTGCTTCGTACTGGCTATCACATCAACTTAGAAGCGTCTTTTGTTTTCTATTATGGTGCTTTTAGTGTCGCCGCATACCGCGGCATGCGACATAGCTTTGCACACGATAGATGTCACCGTTTCAGACAGGAAAGCGGCCAATATGACGATCTGGCATTAAGTCGTTTCAATATCAAATGACGAAAACGGCCGGATTTCACAGGTTTTCAGTACATATGAACACTTTTCACATTCTCCCGTGCAACGTTGCTTCTAGAATTACATTCATGCAAAATCGTAAGGTCCTGGATCATATCTCATGCACCAAAGCCGACTAAAAACTCAATAATCGATAACTAAAACCTGAATTGTACTGCTTCGTACTGGCTATCACATCAACTTAGAAGCTTCTTCTGTGTTCTATAATGGAGCTTTTAGTGTCTATGCATTCCGCAGCACGCGACATAGCTTTGCACAACATAAATGTAACCGTTTCAGTGAGAAGAGCTGCCAATAAGACGATCTGGCATTAAGTCGATTCAATAGCAAATGACGAAAACGGGCGGATTTCTAAGGTTTGAAGTACATATGAACACTTTTCACATTCTACCGTGCAACGTGGCTTCTAGACCTCACTTCATGCAAAATCTTAAGGTCCTAGCTCATGTCCAAGGCACCAAGGCCCTCTAAAAAGTCAATATTCGATAGCTAAAACTTGAATTTTCTGCTTCGTACTGGCTATCACATCAATTTAGAAGCTTCTTCTTTGCTCTATTATGGTGCTTTCATTGTCTCCGCGTACCGCAGCACGCGACATACCTTTGCACACGACAAATGTAAACGTTTCAGCGACCCATATGACGATCTGGGACTAAGTCGATTCGACAGCAAATGACGAAAACAGGCGGATTTTTCAGGTTTTCACTACATACTAACACTTTTCACATTCCCCCGTGCAAAGTGGCTGCTAGACTTCCCTTCATACAAAATCCTAAGGTCCTAGCTGATGTCCCATGCACTAAAGCCGTCTAAAAGTCGATGATAAATACTAAACCTTGAATTCTACTGCTTCGTATTGGCTATCACATCAACTTAGAAGCTTCATCTGTTTTCTGTTATGGTGCTTGTAGTGTCTCCGCATTCCGCAGTACGCGACATAGCTTTGCACACGATGAATGTAACCGTTTCAGGGAGAAGAGCGTCCAATATGACGATCTGGCATTAAGTCGATTCGATAGGAAATGACGAAAACGATCCTATTCGTCAGTTTTTCACTACATATGAACACTTTTCACTTTCTCCCGAGCAAGGTGATGCTAGACCACCCTTCATGCAAAATCTTAAGGTCCTAGCTCTTGTCCAAGGCACCAAAGCCGTCTAAAAAGTCAATAATCGATAACTAAAAGTTGATTTACACTGCTTCGTACTGCCTATTACACCAACATAAAAGCTTCTTCTGTGGTCTATAATGTTGCTTTTATTGTCTAGGTATTCCGCATCACGCGACATAGCTTTGCACACGATAAATGTAAGCGTTTCAGACAGGAGAGCGGCCAATATGACGATCTGGCATTAAGTCAATTCAATAGCAAATGACGAAAACGGCCGGATTTCACAGGTTTTCAGTACATATGAACACTTTTCACATTGTCTCGTGCAACGTGGCTTCTAGAACTCCATTCATGCAAAATCTTAAGGTCCTGGATCATATCCCATGCGCCAAAGCCGGCTAAAAAGTCAATAATCGATAACTAAAACCTGAATCGTACTGCTTCGTACTGGCTATCACATCAACTTAGAAGCTTCTTCTGTGTTCTATTATGGAGCTTTTAGTGTCTATGCATTCCGCAGCACGCGACATAGCTTTGCACAACATAAATGTAACCGTTTCAGAGAGAAGAGTATCCAATATGACGATCTGGCATTTAGTGGATTCGATAGCAAATGACGAAAACGTGCGGATATCTCAGGTTTTCACTACATATGAACACTTTTCACATTCTCCCGTGCAACGTGTCTGCTATACCTCACTTCATGCAAAATCGTAAGGTCCTAGCTCATGTCCAAGGCACCAAGGCCGTCTAAAAATTCAATAATCGATAACTAAAACTTGAATTGTACTGCTTCGTACTTTCTATCACATCAACTTAGAAGCTTCTTCTGTGTTCTACTATGGTGCTTTTAGTGTCTAGGCATTCCGCAGTACGCGACATAGGTTTGCACACGATGAAAGTAACCGTTTCAGAGAGAAGAGCGGCCAATATGACGATCTGGCATGAAGTCGATTCGATGGCAAAGGACGAAAACGAGCCTATTCGTCAGTTTTTCACTACATATGAACACTTTTCACATTCTCCCGTGCAACGCGATGCTACACCTCCCTTCATGCAAAATCTTAAGGTCGTAGCTCATGACCAAGGCACCAAAGCCGTCTAAAAAGTCAATAATCGATAACTAAAAGTTGAACTACACTGCTTCGTACTGGCTATTACAACAACTTAGAAGCTTCTTCTGTGGTCTATAATGTTGCTTTTAGTGTCTAGGTATTCCGGAGCAGCGATATAACTTTGCACACGATAAATGTATCCGTTGCAGAGAGAAGAGCGGCCAATATGAAGATCTAGCATCAAGTCGATTCGATAGCAAATGACGACAACGGGCGTATATCTCAGGTTTTCACTATATATGAACACTTTTCACGTTCCCCCGTGCAACGCGGCTGCTAGACCTCCTTTAATGCGAAATGCTAAGGACCTAGCTCACGTCCAAGGCACCAAAGCCGTCTAAAAATTCAATAATCGATTACTAAACATTCAATTTTACTGCTTCGTACTGGCTATCACATCAACTTAGAAGCATCTTTTGTTTTCTATTATGGTGCTTTTAGTGTCTCCTCATATCGCGGCACGCGACATAGCTTTGCACACGATAGATGTAACCGTTTCAGAGAGAATAGCGGCCAACATGACGATCTGGCATTAAGTTGATTCAATAGCAAATGACGAAAACGGGCGGATTTCACAGGTTTTCAGTACATATGAACAGTTTTCACATTCTCCCGTGCAACGTGGCTTCTAGAAATCCCTTCATGCAAAATCATGAGGTCCAAGCCCATGTCCAAGACACCAAAGCAGTGAAAAAAGTCAATAACCGATAACTAAAACTTGAACTGTACTGCTTCGTACTGGCTATCACGTCTACTTAAGAGCTTCTTCTGTGTTCTATTAAGGTGCTTTAAGTGTCTCCACGTACCGCAGCACGCGACATAGCATTGCACACGATAAATGTAAACGTTTCAGAGAGAATACCGGCCCATATGACGATCTCGGATTAAGTCTATTCGATAGCAAATGACGAAAACGGTCGGATTTCACAGGTTTTCAGTACATACGAACACTTTTCACATTCCCCCGTGCAACGCGGCAGCTAGACCTCCATTCATGCAAAATCTTAAGGTCCTGGATCATATCCCATGCAACAAAGCCGGCTAAAATGTCAATAATCGATAACTGAAACTTGAATTGTACTGCTTCGTACATTCTATCACATCAACTTAGAAGCTTCTTCTGTGTTCTATTATGCTGCTTTTAGTGTCTCCGCATACCGTAGCACGTGACATAGCTTTGCACACGATAAATGTAACCGTTTCAGTGAGAAGACCTACCAATAAGACGATCTGGCATAAAGTCGCATCAATAGCAAATGACGAAAACGAGCGGATTTCTAAGGTTTTCAGTACAGATGGACACTTTTCACATTCTCCCGTGCAACGTGGCTTCTAGACCTCACTTCTTGCAAAATCTTAAGGTCCTAGGTCATGTCCAAGGCACCAAAGCCCTTTAAAGAGTCAATATTCGATAGCTAAAATCTGTATTTTCTGCTTCGTACTGGCTATCACATCAAATTAGAACCTTCTTCTTCCTAGCTGATGTACAAGGCTCCAAAGAAGGGTAAAAACTCAATAATCGATATATAAAACTCGAATTGTACTACTTATTACGGGCTATTACATCAACTTGGAAGCTTCATCTGTGTTCTACTATGGAGCTTTTAGTGTCTCCGCATACCGCATACATCATCTTAGAAGCTTCATCTGTGTTCTACTATGGAGCTTTTAGTGTCTCCGCATACCGCAGCACCCGACATAGCTTTGCAGACGATAAATGTAACCGTTTCAGAGAGAAGAGCGCCCAATGTGAGTATCTGGCCTTCCGTCGATTCGATAACAAATGACGAATACGGACGGGTTTCTCAGGTTTTTACTACATATGAACACTTTTCACATTCTCCAATGCAACGCGGCTGCTAGTCCTCCTTTCATGGAAAATCTTAAGGTCCTAGCTCATGTCGAAGGCACCAAAGCCGGCAAAAAAGTCAATAATCCAAAACTAAAACTTGAATTGTACTACTTCCTACTCGCTATTACATCAACATATAAGCTTCATCTGTGTTCTACTATGGTGGTTTTAGTGTTTCCGAATACCGCAGCACGCGACATAGCTTTGCAGACGATAAATGTAACGGTTACAGGGGAAGAGCGGCCAATGTGAGGATCTGGCTTTACTTCGATTCGATAACAAATGACGAATACGGACGGGTTTCTGAGGTTTTTACTACATATGAACACTTTTCACATTCTCCCGTGCAACGCGGCTGCTAGTGCTCCTTTCATGCAAAATCTTAAGGTCCTAGCTCATGTACAAGGCACCAAAGAAGGGTAAAAACTCAATAATCGATACATAAAACTCGAATTGTACTACTTATTACGGGCTATTACATCAACTTCGAAGCTTCATCTATGTTCTACTATGGTGCTTTTAGTGTCTCTGCATATCGCAGCACGCGACATAGCTTTGCAGACGATAAATGTAACCGTTTCATAGAGAAGATCGGCCAATGTGACGATCTGGATTTTAGTCGATTCGATAACAAATGACGGAAACGTACGGATTTCTCAGGTTTATGCTACATATGAACACTTTTCACATTTTCCCGTGCATCGCGGCTGCTAGTCCTCCTTTCATGAAAAATCGTAAGGTCATAGCTCATGTCCAAGAAAACAAAGCCGGCTAAAAAGTCAATAATCGATACCTAAAACTTGAATTGTACTACTTCTTACTGGCTATTACATCAACTTAGAAGCTTCATGTGTGTTCTACTATGGTGCTTTTAGTGTCTCCGCATACCGCAGCACGCGACATAGCGTTGCAAACGATAAATGTAACCGTTTCAGAGACATGAGCGGCCAATGTCACGATATGGCTTCAAGTCGATTCCATATTAATGACAAAAACGGTCGTATTTCTCAGGTTTTTACTACATATGAACACTTTCCACATTTTCCCATGCAACGCGGCTGCTAGTCCTCCTTTCATGCAAAATCTTTACGTCCTAGCTCAAGTCCAAGGCACCAAAGCCGGCTAAAAAGTCAATAACCCATTACTAAAACTTGAATTATATTACTTCTTACTGGCTATTACGTAAACTTAGAAGCTTCATCTGTGTTCTACAATGGTGCTTTTAGTGTCTCCGCATACCGCAGCACGCCACATAGCTTTTCAGACGATAAATGTAACCGTTTCAGAGACAAGAGCGGCCAATGTGACGATTTGGCTCTAAGTCGATTCGATAATAAATGACGAAAACGGACGGATTTCTCTGGTTTATACTACATACGAATTCTATTCACATTCTCCCGTGCAACGCAGCTGCTAGTCCTCCTTTCATGCAAAAACTTATGGTCCTAGCTCATGTACAAGGCACCAAGGAAGGGTAAAAAGTCAATAATCGATAACTAAAACTTGAATTGTACAACTTCTTACTGGCTATTACATCAACTTAGAAACTTCATCTGTGTTCTACTATGGTGCTTTTAGTAGTCTCCGCATACCGCTGCAAGCGGCATAGCTTTGCAGACGTTAAATGTAACAGTTTCAGAGAGAAGAGCGGCCAATGTGACGATCTGGCTTTAAGTCGATTCGATAACAATTGACGAAAACGGACGGATTTTTCAGGTTTTCAGTACATATGAACACTTTTCACATTCTCCCATACAACGCGCCTGCTAGTCCTCGTTTTATGCAAAACCTTAAGGTCCTAGCTCATGTCCAAGGCTCCGAAGCCGGCTAAAAAGTCAATAACCCATAACTAAAATTTGAATTATATTACTTCTTACTGCCTATTACGTCAACTTAGAAGCTTCATCTGTGTTCTACAATGGTGCTTTTAGTGTCTCCGCATACCGCAGCACGCGACATACCTTTGCAGACGATAAATACAAACCGTTTCAGAGAGCAGAGCGGCCAGTGTGCCGATCTGGCTTTAAGTCGATTCAATAACAAATGACGAAAACGGACAGATTTCTAAGGTTTTTACTACATATCAACACTTTTCACATTCTCCCGTGCAACGCGGCTTCTTGTACTCCTTTCATACAAAATCTTAAGGTCATAGCTCATGTCCAAGGCACCAAAGAATGGTAAAAAGGCAATAATCGACAACTAAAACTTGAATTGTACTACTTCTTACTGGCTATTACATCAACTTAGAAGCTTCATCTGTGTTCTGCTATGGTGCTTTTAGTGTCTCCGCATACCGCAGCACGCGACATATCTTTGCAGACGATAAATGTAACCGTTTCGAGAGAAGAGCGACCAATATGACGATGTGGCTTTAAGTGGATTTGATAACAAACGACGAAAACGGACGGATTTCTGAAGTTTTTAGTACATATGAACACTTTTCACATTTTCCCGTGCAACGCGGCTGCCAGTCCTGCTTTCATGCAAATTCTTATGGTCCTACCTCATGTCCAAGGCACCAAAGTAGGATAAATGTCAACAATCGATAACTAAAACTTGAATTGTACTACTGCTTACCGGCTATTACATCAATTTAGAATTTTAATCTGTGTTTTACTATGGTGCTTTCAGTGTCGCTGCATACCGCAGTACGCGACATAGTTTTGCAGACGATAAATGTAACCGTTTCAGAGAGAAGAGCGGCCAATGTGACGATCTGGCTTTAAGTCCATTCGATAACAAATGACGGAAATTTACGTATTTCTCAGGTGTTTATTACATATGAACACTTTTTACATTCTCGCATGCAACGCGGCTGCTAGTCCTCATTTCATGCAAAATCATAAGGTCATACCTCATGTCCAATGCACCAAAGCCGGCTACAAAGTCTATAATCGATAACTAAAACTTGAATGATACTACTTCTTACTGGCTATTACATCAATTTAGAAGCTTCGTCTGTGTTCTACTATGGTGCTTCCAGTGTCTCCGCATACCGCAGCACGCGTCGTAGGTTTGCAGACGATAAATGTAACCGTTTCAGAGAGAAGAGTGGTCAATGTGACGATCTGGCTTTAAGCCGATTCGATAACAAATGACGAAAACGGACGGATTTCTCAGGTTTGTGCTACATAAGAAAACTTTTCACATTCTCCCGTGCAACGTGGATGCTAGTCTTCCTTTCATGCAAAATCGTAAGGTCCTAGCTTATGTCCAAGGCAACAAAGAAGTGTAAAAAGTCAATAACCGAAACCTAAAACTTGAATTGTACTACTTCTTACTGGCTATTACATCAACTTAGAAGCTTCATCTGTGTTCTACTATGGTGCATTTACTTTCTCCGCATACCGCAGCACTCGACATAGCTTTGCAGACGATAAATGTGACCGTTTCAGAGAGAAGAGCGGCTAATGGTACGACCACCTTCAAGTCGATTCCATAACAAGTGACGAAAACGGACTGATTTCTCAGGTTTTTACTACATATGAACACATTTCACATTCTGCCGTTCAACGCGGCTGCTAGTCCACCTTTCATGCAAAATCTTAAGGTCCTAGCTCATGTCCAAGGCACCAAAGAAGGGTGAAAAGTCAATAATCGATAACTAAAACTTGAATTGTACTACTTCTTACTAGCTATTACATCATCTTAGAAGCTTCATCTTTGTTCTACTATGGAGCTTTTAGTGTCTCCGTATACCGCAGCACGGGACATAGGTTTGCAGACGATAAATGTAACCGTTTCATAAAGAAGAGCGGCCAATGTGACGATCTAGCCATAAGTCGAATCGATTACAAATGACGAAAGCGGACGGTTTTCTCAGATTTTTACTACCTATGAACCCTTTTCACACTCTCTCGTGCAACGCAGCTGCGAGACCCCCCTTCATGCAAAATCTTAAGTTACTAGCTCTTGTCCAAAGCACCAAATCCGGCTAAAACGTCAATAAATGATACTTAAAACTTTGAATTCTACTATTTCTTACTGGTTATTACATCAACTTACAAGCTTCATCTGTGTTCAACTATGGTGCTTTTAATGTCTTAGCATACCGCAGCACGCTACATAGCTTTGCAGACGATAAATACAACCGTTTCAGAGAGAAGAGCGGCCAATGTGACGATCTGCCTTTAAGTCGATTCGATAACAAATGACGAAAACGGACGGATTTCCCAAGTTTATACTACATATGAATACTTTTCACATTCTACCGTGCAACGCGGCTGCTAGTCCTCCTTTCAGGCTAAATCTTAAGGTCCTATCTCATGTCCAAGGCACCAAAGAAGGGTAAAAAGTCAATAATCGATAACTAAAACTTGAATTGTACTACTTCTTACTGGCTATTACGTCATCTTAAAAGCTTCATCTGTGTTCTACTATGGTGCGTTTAGTGTCTTCGCATGCCGCAGCACGCGACATAGCTTTGCAGACGATATAAAAGAACGGTTTCAGAGAGAAGCGCGGCTATTGTGACGATCTGGCATTAAGTCGATTCGATGAGAAATGACGAAAACAGACGGATTTCTCAGTTTTATACTACATATGAATACTGTTAACATTCTACCGTGCAACGCGGCTGTTAGTCCTCCTTTCATGCTAAATCTTAAGGTCCTACCTCATGTCCAAAGGCACCAAAGAAGGGTAAAAACTCAATAATCCTTAACTAAAACTTGAATTGTACTACTTCTTACTGGCTGTTACAGCAACTTGGAAGCTTCATCTGTGTTCTACTATGGTGCATTTACTTTCTCCGCATACCGCAGCACTCGACATAGCTTTGCAGACGATAAATGTAACTGTTTCAGAGAGAAGTGTGGCCAATGTGACGATCTGGCTTTAAGTCGATTCGATAACAAATGACGAAAACGGACGGATTTCTCAGGTTTTTACTGCATATGAACACTATTCACATTCTCCCGTGCAACGCGGCTGCTAGTCCTCCTTTCATGCAAAGTCTTAAGGTCCTAGCTCATGTGCACGGCACTAAAGTAGGGTAAAAAGTCAATAATCGATAACTAACACCTGAATTGTACTACTTCTTACTTGCTATTAAAGCAAAATAGAAGCTTCATCTGTGTTCTACTATTGTGCTTTTAGTGTCTCCGCATACCGCAGCACGCGACGTAGCTCTGCAGACGATAAGTGTAACCGTTTCATAGAGAAGAGCGGGCAATGTGACGATCTGGCTTTAAGTCGATTCGATAACAAATGACGAAAACGGACGGATTTCTTAGGTTCTTACTACATATGAACACTTTTCACATTCTCCCGTGCAACGCGGCTGATAGTCCGCTTTCACGCAAAATCTTAATGTCCTACCTCATGTCCAAGGCACCAAAGCTGGGTACAAAGTAAATAATCGATACCTAAAACTTGAAGGGTACTACTTCTTACTGGCTATTACATAACCTTGGAAGCTTCATCTGTGTTCTACTAGGGTGCTTATAGTGTTTCCGCATACCGCAGCACGCGACATAGATTTGCAGACGATAAATGTGACCGTTTCAGAGAGAAGAGCGGCTAATGATACGACCCCCTTCAAGTCGATTCCATAACAAATGACGAAAACGGACTGATTTCTCTGGTTTTTACTACATATGAACACTTTTAACATTCTCCCGTTCAACACGGCTGCTAGGCCACCTTTCATGCAAAATCTTAAGGTCCTAGCTCATGTCCAAGGCACCAAAGAAGGGTAAAAAGTCAATAATCGATAGCTAAAACTAGAATTGTACTACTTCTTACTAGCTATTACATCATCTTAGAAGCTTCATCTTTGTTCTGCTATGGAGCTTTTAGTGTTTCCGTATACCGCACGACGGGACATAGGTTTGCAGACGATAAATGTAACCGTTTCAGAAAGAAGAGCGGCCAATGTGACGATCTAGCTATAAGTCGAATCGATTACAAATGACGAAAACGGACGGATTTCTCAGATTTTTACTACCTATGAACTCTTTTCACACTCTCTCGTGCAACGCGGCTGCGAGACCCTCCCTTCATGCAAAATCTTAAGTTACTAGCTCTTGTCCAAACCACCAAAGCCAGCTAAAGATTCAATACTCGATAAATAAAACTTGAATTGTACTACTTTTCACTGGCTATTACATCAACGTAGAAGCTTCATCTGTGTTCCACTATGGTTCTTTTAGTGTCTCCGCATACCGCAGCACGTGACATAGCTTTGCAGACGATAATTGTGACCGTTTCAGAGAGAAGAGCGGCTAATGGTACGACCCCCTTCAAGTCGATTCGATAACAAATGACGAAAACGGTCGGATTTCTCAGGTTTTTACTACATATGAACACTTTTCACATTCTCCCATGCAACTTGGCTGCTAGTCCTCCTTTCACGCAAAATCTTAAGGTCCTACCTCATGTCCAAGGCACCAAAGCCGGCTACAAAGTCAATAATCGATAACTAAAACTTGAATGGTACTACTTCTTACTGGCTATTACATCAACTTAGAAGCTTCATCTGTGTTCTACTAAGGTGGTTTTAGTGTCTCCACATACCGCAGCACGAGACATAGCGTTGCAGACGATAAATGTAACCGTTTCAGAGAGAAGAGCGGCCAATGTTACGATTTGGCTGTAAGTAGATTCGATAAAAAATGACGAAAAGGGACGGATTTCTCAGGTTTTTGTTACATATGAACACTTTTCACATTCTCCCGTGCAACGCGGTTGCTAGTCCTCTTTTTTTGCAAAATCTTAAGGTCCTAGCACATGTCCAAGGCACCAAAGCCGGCTAAAAAGTCAATAATCGATAACTAAAACTTGAATTGTACTACTTCTTACTGGCTATTACATCAATTTAGAAGCTTCATCTGTGTTCTACTATGGTGCTTTTAGTGTCTTCGCACACCGCAGCACGCGACATAGCTTTGCAGACGATATAAAAGAACCGTTTCAGAGAGAAGAGCGGCTAATGTGACGATCTGGCTTTAAGTCGATTCGATAACAAATGACGAAAACGGACGGATTTCTCAGTTTTATACTACAAATGAATACCGTTAACATTCTACCGTGCAACGCGGCTGCTAGTCGTCCCTTCATGCTAAATTATAAGGTCCTACCTCATGTCCAGGGCACCAAAGAAGGGTAAAAACTCAATAATCCATTACTAAAACTTGAATTCTACTACATCTTACTGGCTATTACATCAACCTAGAAGCTTCATCTGTGTTCTACTATGGTGCTTTTAGTGTCTCCGCATACCGCAGCACGCGACATACCTTTGCAGACGATAAATGTAACCGTTTCAGAGAGCAGAGCGGCCAATGTGACGATCAGGCTTTAAGTCGATTCGATAACAAATGACGAAAACGGACGTGTTTCTCTGGTTTTTACTACATATGAACTCTTTTCACACTCTCCCGTGCAACGCGGCTGTTGGACGTCCATACATGCCAAATCTTAAGGTCCTAGCTCATGTCCAAGGCACCAAAGCCGGCTAAAAAGTCAATAATCGATACCTAAAACTTGAACTGTACCACTTCTTACTGGTTATTACATCAACTTAGAAGCTTCGTCTGTATTCTACTATGGTGCTTTTAGTGTCTCCGCATACCGCAGCAGACAACACACCTTTGCAGACGATAAATGTAACCGTTTCAGAGAGAAGAGAGGCAAATGTGACGATCTGGCTTTAAGTCGATTCCATAACAAATGACGAAAACTTATCGATTTCTCAGGTTTTTACTACATATGAACCTTTTTCACATTCTCCCGTGCTACGCGGCTGCTAGTCCTCCTTTCATGCAAAACCTTGAGGTCCTAGCTCATGTCCAAGGCACCAAAGAAAGGTAAAAAGGCAATAATCCATAACTAAAACTTGAATTGTACTACTTCTTACTGGCTATTACATCAACTTCGAAGCTTCATCTGTGTTCTACTATGGTGTTTTTATTGTCTCCGCGTACCGCAGCACGCGACATAGCTTTGCAGACGATAAATGTAACCGTTTCAGAGAGCAGAGCGGCCAATGTGACGATCTGGCTTTAAGTCGATTCGATAACAAATGACGAAAACTTACGGATTTCTCAGGTTTTTACTACATATGAACACTTTTCACATTCTCCCGTGGATCGCGGCTGCTAGTCCTCCTTTCATGCAAAACCTTAAGTTCCCAGCTCACGTGCAAGGCACCAAAGAAAGGTAACAAGTCAATAATCGATACCTAAAACTTGAATTGTACTACTTCTTACTGGCTATTACATCAATTTAGAAGCTTCGTCTGTGTTCTACTATGGTGCTTTTAATACCTCCGCATACCGCAGCACGATACATAGCTTTGCAGACGATAAATGTAACCGTTTCAGAGAGAAGAGCGGCCAATGTGATCATCTGGCTTTAAGTCGATTCGACAACAAATGACGAAAACGGACGGATTTCTGAAGTTTACACTACATAAGAACACTTTTCACATTCTGCCTTGCAACGCGGCTGCTAGTCCTCCTTTGGTGCAAAATCTTAAGGTCCTACCTCATGTCCAAGGCACCAAAGCCGGCTAAAAATTCAATAATCGATAACTAAAACTTGAATTGTTCTACTTCTTACTGGCTATTACATCAAATTAGAAGCTTCATCTGTGTTCTACTGTTGTGCTTTTAGTGTCTCCGCATACAACAGCACGCGATATAGCTTTGCAGACGACAAATGTAACCGTCTCAGAGAGAAGACCGGCCAATGTGACGATCTCGCTTCAAGTCGATTCGATAACAAATGACGAAAACGGACTGATTTTTCAGGTTTGTACTACATATGAACACTTTTCACATTCTCCCATGCAACGCGGCTGCTAGTCATCCTTTCATGCAAAATTTTAAGGTCCTACCTCACGTCCAGGGCACCAAAAAAGGGTAAAAAGTCAATAATCCATAAATAAAACTTGAATTGTACTACTTCTTACTGGCTATTACATCAACTTAGAAGCTTCATCTGTGTTCTACTATGGTGTTTTTAGCGTCTCCGCATACCGCAGCACGCGACATAGCTTTGCAGCCGATAAATGTAACCGTTTCAGAGAGAAGAGCGGCCAATGTGGATCTGGCTTAAAGTCGATTCGATAACCAATGACGAAAACTTACGGATTTCTCATGTTTTTACTACATATGAACACTTTTAACATTCTCCCATGCAACGCGGCTGCTAGTCTTTCTTTCCTGCAAAATCTTAAGGTCCTAGCTCATGTCCACGGCAACTAATCCGGCTAAAAAGTCAATAATCGATAACTAAAACTGGAATTCTACTATTTCTTACTTTTTATTACATCAACTTAGAAGCTTCATCTGTGTTCTACTATGGTGCTTTTAGTGTCTTAGCATACCGCAGCACGCTACGTAGCTTTGCAGACGATAAATACAACCGTTTCAGAGAGGAGAGCGGCCAATGTGACGACCTGGCTTTAAGTAGATTAGATAACAAATGACGGAAACGGACGGATTTCTCAGGTATATATTACATATGAATACTTTTCACATTCTACCGTGCAACGCGGCTGCTAGTCCTCCTTTAATGCTAAATCTTAAGGTCCTAGCTCATGCCCAAAGAACCAAAGCCGGCTAAAATGTCAATAATCGGAACCTAAAACATGAATTGATCTATTTCTTACTGGCTATTACATCAACTTAGAAGCTTCGTCTGTATTCTACTATGGTGCTTTTAGTGTCTCCGCATACCGCAGCACGCAACACACCTTTGCAGACGATAAATGTAACCGTTTCAGAGAGAAGATCGGCCAATGTGACGATCTGGCTTGAAGTCGATTCGATAACAAATGACGAAAACGGAGGGATTTCTCAGGTTTATACTACATATGAGCACTTTACACATTCTGCCTTGCAACGCGGCTGCTGGTCCTCCTTTGGTGCAAAATCTTAAGGTCCTAGCTAATGTCCAAGGCACCAAAGAAGGGTAAAAAGTCAATATTCGATAATTAAAACATGAATTGTACTACTTCTTACTGCCTATTACATAAACTTAGAAGCTTCATCTGTGTTCTACTATGGTGCTTTTAGTGTCTCCGCATACCTCAGCACGCGACATAGCTTTGCAGAGGATAAATGTAACCGTTTCAGAGAGCATAGCGGCCAATGAGGCGATCTGGCTTTAAGTCGATTCGATAACAAATGACGAAAACGGACGAATTTCTCAGGTTTATACTACTTATGAACACTTTTCACATTCTATCGTGCAACGCGGCTGCTAGTCCTCCTTTCATGCAAAATCTTAAGGTCCTAGCTCATGTCCAAGGCACCAAAAAATGGTAAAAAGTCAATAATCGATAACTAAAACTTGAATTGCACTACTTCTTACTGGCTATTGCATCAACTTCGAAGCTTCATCTGTGTTCTACAATGGTGTTTTTTGTGTCCGCACACCGCAGCACGCGACATAGCTTTGCAGACGATAAATGTAACCGTTTCAGAGAGAAGAGCGGCCAATGTGACGATCTGGCTTTATGTCGATTCGATAACAAATGACGAAAATGGACGGATATCTCAGGTTTTACTACATATGAACTCTTTTCACACTCTCCCGTGCAACGCGGCTGTTGGACGTCCCTTCATGCCAAATCTTAAGGTCCTAGCTCATGTGCACGGCACCAAAGAAGGGTAAAAAGTCAATAATCGATAACTAAAACTTGAATTGTTCTACTTCTTACTGGCTATTACATCAACTTAGAAGCTTCATCTGTGTTCTACTATGGTGCTTTTAGTATCTCCACATGCCGCAGCACGAGACATAGCGTTCCAAACGATAAATGTAACCGTTTCAGAGAGAAGTGCGGACAATGTGACGATCTGGCTTTAAGTCCATTCGATAACAAATGCCAAAAGCGGACGGATTTCTCAGGTTTATACTACATATGAACACTTTTCACATTCTGAATTGCAAAATGTCTGCTGGTCCTCCTTTGGTGCAAAATCTTAAGGTCCTAGCTAATGTCCAAGGCACCAAAGCCGGCTACAAAGTCAATAATCGATTACTAAAACTTGAATGTTACTATATCTTACAGGCTATAACATCATAGAACCTTTGTCTGTGTTCTACTATGGTGCTTTCAGGGTCTCCGCATACCGCAGCACGCGACATAGCTTTCAAGACGATAAATGTAACCGTTTCAGACAGAAGAGCAGATAATGTGATGTTCTGGCATTAGGTCGATTCGATAACAAATGACGAAAATGGACGGATTTCTCATGTTTTTACTACCTATGAACACTTTTCACATTCTCCCTTGCAACGCGGCAGCAAGTGCTCCTTTGATGCAAAATCTTTAGGTCCTAGCTCATGTCCAAGGCACCAAAGAAGGGTAAAAAGTCAATATTCGATAATTAAAACTTGAATTGTGCTAGTTCTTACTGGCTATTACATAAACTTAGAAGCTTCATCTGTGTTCTACTATGGTGCTTTTAGTGTCTCCGCATACCGCAGCACGCGACATAGCTTTGCAGAGGATAAATGTAACCGTTTCAGAGAGAAGAGCGGCCAATGTGACGATCTGGCTTTAAGTCGATTCGATAACAAATGACGAAAAAGGACGGATTTCGCAGGTTTTTACTACATATGAACACTTTTCACATTCTCCCATGAAACGCGGCTGCTAGTCCTCCTTTCACGCAAAATCTTAAGGTCCTAGCTCATGTCCAAGGCACCAAAGAAAGGCAAAAAGTCAATAATCGATAACAAAAACTTGAACTGTACTACTTCTTACTGGCTATTACATCAACTTAGAAGCTTCGTCTGTGTTCTACTATGGTGCTTTTAGTGTCTCCGCATACCGCAGCACGCAACACACCTTTGCAGACGATAAATGTAACCGTTTAAGAGAGAAGAGCGGCCAATGTGACGATCTGGCGTTAAGTCGATCGATAACAAATGATAAAAACGGACGGATTTATCAGGTTTATACTACATATGAACACTTTACACATTCTCCCTTTCAACGCGGCTGCTAGTCCTCCTATGATGCAAAATCGTACGGTCATAGCTCATGTCCAAGGCGCCAAAGAAGGGTAATAAGTAAATAATCCGTAACTAAAACTTGAATTCTACTACTTCTTACTGGTTATTACATCAACTTATAAAGTTTATCTGTGTTTTACAATGGTGCTTTTAGTGCATACGCATACCGCAGCACGATACATAGCTTTGCAGACGATAAATGTAACCGTTTTAGAGAGAAGAGCGGCCAATGTGACGATCTGGCTTGTAGTCGATTCGATAACAAATGACGAAAACGGAGGGATTTCTCAGGTTTATACTACATATGAGCACTTTTCACATTCTGCCTTGCAACGCGGCTGCTGGTCCTCCTTTGGTGCAAAATCTTAAGGTCCTAGCTAATGTCCAAGGCACCAAAGAAGGGTAAAAAGTCAATATTCGATAATTAAAACATGAATTGTACTACTTCTTACTGAATATTACATAAACTTAGAAGCTTCATCTGTGTTCTACTATGGTGCTTTTAGTGTCTCCGCATACCTCAGCACGCGACATAGCTTTGCAGAGGATAAATGTAACCGTTTCAGAGAGCATAGCGGCCAATGAGACGATCTGGCTTTAAGTCGATTCGATAACAAATGACGAAAACGGACGAATTTCTCAGGTTTATACTACTTATGAACACTTTTCACATTCTATCGTGCAACGCGGCTGCTAGTCCTCCTTTCATGCAAAATCTTAAGGTCCTAGCTCATGTCCAAGGCACCAAAAAATGGTAAAAAGTCAATAATCGATAACTAAAACTTGAATTGCACCACATCTAACTGGCTATTACATCAACTTCGAAGCTTCATCTGTGTCCTACAATGGTGTTTTTTGTGTCCGCATACCGCAGCACGCGACATAGCTTTGCAGACGATAAATGTAACCGTTTCAGAGAGAAGAGCGGCCAATGTGACGATCTGGCTTTAAGTCGATTCGATAACAAATGACGAAAATGGACGGATTTCTCAGGTTTTACTACATATGAACTCTTTTCACACTCTCCCGTGCAACGCGGCTGTTGGACGTCCCTTCATGCCAAATCTTAAGGTCCTAGCTCATGTGCACGGCACCAAAGAAGGGTAAAAAGTCAATAATCGATAACTAAAACTTGAATTGTTCTACTTCTTACTGGCTATTACATCAACTTAGAAGCTTCATCTGTGTTCTACTATGGTGCTTTTAGTATCTCCACATGCCGCAGCACGAGACATAGCGTTCCAAACGATAAATGTAACCGTTTCAGAGAGAAGTGCGGACAATGTGACGATCTGGCTTTAAGTCCATTCGATAACAAATGCCAAAAGCGGACGGATTTCTCAGGTTTATACTACAAATGAACACTTTTAACATTCTACCGTGCAACGCGGCTGGTAGTCCTCCTTTCATGCAAAATCTAAAGGTCCTAGCTCATGTCCAAGGCACCAAAGAAGGGGAAAAAGTCAATAATCGATAACTAAAACTTGAATTCTACTATTTCTTACTTTTTATTACATCAACTTAGAAGCTTCATCTGTGTCCTACCATGGTGCTTTTAGTGTCTGAGCATACCGCAGCAGGCTACATAGCTTTGCAGACGATAAATACAACCGTTTCAGAGAGGAGAGCGGCCAATGTCACGACCTGGCTTTAAGTAGATTAGATAACAAATGACGGAAACGGACGGATTTCTCAGGTTTATATTACATATGAATACTTTTCACATTCTACCGTGAAACGCGGCTGCTAGTCCTCTTTTCAAGCTAAATCTTAAGGTCCTATCTCATGTCCAAGGCACCAAAGAAGGGGAAAAAGTCAATAATCCATAACTAAAACTTGAATTGTACTACTTCTTACTGGCTATTACATCAACTTAGAAGCTTCATCTGTGTTCTACTATGGTGCATTTATTGTCTCCGCATACCGCAGCACTCGACATAGCTTTGCTGACGATAAATATAACCGTTTCAGAGAGAAGGGCGGCCAATGTGACGATCTGGCATTAAGTCGATTCGATAACAAATGACGAAAACGGACAGATTTCTCAGGTTTTTACTACATATGACTTCTTTTCACACTCTCCCGTGCAACGCGGCTGTTGGACGTCCCTTCATGCCAAATCTTAAGGTCCTAGCTCATGTGCACGGCACCAAAGAAGGGTAAAAAGTCAATAATCGATAACCAAAACTTGAATTGTTCTACTTCTTACTGGCTATTACATCAACTTAAAAGCTTCATCTGTGTTCTCCTATGGTGCTTTTAGTGTCTCCACATACCACAGCACGAGACATAGCGTTGCAGACGATAAATGTAACCGTTTTAGAGAGAATAGCGGACAATGTAACGATCTGGCTTTAAGTCCATTCGATAACAAATGCCAAAAGCGGACGGATTTCTCTGGTTTATACTACATATGAACAGTTTTCACATTCTACCGTGCAACGCGACTCCTTGTCCTTTTTCAGGTTTATACTACATATGAACACTTTTCACATTCTACCTTGCCACTCGGGTGCTAGTCCTCATTTCATGCAGAATCTTAAGGTCCTAGCTCAAGTGCAAGGCACCAAACCAAGCTAAAAAGTCTATAATCGATACCTAAAACTTGAATAGTACTACTTCTTACTGGCTATTACATCAACTTAAAGTTTCATCTGTGTTCTACTATGGTGCTCTTAGTGTCTCCGCATACCGCAGCACGCGACATAGCTTTGCAGACGATAAGTACAACCGTTTCAGAGAGATGAGCGGCCAATGTGACGATCTGGCTTTAAGTCGATTCGATAACAAATGACGAAAACGGACGGATTTCTCAGGTTTTTACTACGTATGAACACTTTTCACATTCTCCCGTGGAACGCGGCTGCTAGTCCTCCTTTCATGCAAAACCTTAAGTTCCCAGCTCACGTCCAAGGCATCAAAGAAGGGTAACAAGTCAATAATCGATACCTAAAACTTGATTTGTACTACTTCTTACTGGCTATTACTTTAACTTAGAAGCTTCGTCTGTGTTCTTCTATGGTGCTTTTAGTGTCTAAGCATACCGCAGCACGCGACATAGCTTTGCAGAGGATAAATGTAACAGTTTCAGAGAGAAGAGCGGCCAATGTGACGATCTGGCTTTAAGTCGATTCGATAACAAATGTCGAAACCGGACGGATTTCTCAGGTTTTTACTACATATGAACACTTTTCACATTCTCCCTTGCAACGCGGCTGCTAGTCATCCTTTGATGCAAAATCTTAAGGTCCTAGCTCATGTCCAAGGCGCCAAAGAAGGGTAAAAAGTCAATAATCCATAACTAAAACTTGAATTGTACTACTTCTTACTTTCTATTACATCAACTTAGAAGCTTCATCTGTGTTCTACTATGGTGCTATTAGTGTCCAAGCATACCGCAGCATGCGTCATAGCTTTGCAGACGATGAATGTAACCGTTTCAGAGCGAAGAGCGTACAATGTGACGATCTGGCTTTAAGTCGATTCGATAACAAATGACGAAAACGGACGGATGTCTCTGGTTTTTACTACATGTGAACACTTTTCACATTCTCCCCTTTAATACGGCTGCTAGTCCTCCTTTCATGCAAAACCTTAAGTTCCTAGCTCACGTCCAAGGCACCACTGAAAGTTAAAAAGTCAATAATCGATACCTAAAACTTGAATTGTACTACTTCTTACTGGCTATTACTTCAACTTAGAAGCTTTATCTGTGTTCTACTATGGTGCTTTTAGTGTCTCCGCATACCGCAGCACGCGACATATCTTTGCAGACGATAAATGTAACCGTTTCAGAGAGAAGAGCGGCCAATGTGTCGATCTGGCTTTAAGTCGATTCGATAACAAATGACGAAAACGGTCGGATTTCTCAGGTTTTTACTACATATTAACACTTTTCACATTCTCCCGTGCAACTCGGCTGCTAGTCCTCCTTTCATGCAGAATCTTAAGGTCATAACTCATGTCGAAGGCACCAAAGCCAGCTAAAAAGTCAATAATCGATACATAAAACTTGAATTGTACTACTTCTTACTGGCTATTACTTGAACTTAGAAGCTTCATCTTTGTTCTACTATGGTGCTTTTAGTGTCTACGCGTAACGCAGCACGCGACATAGCTTTGCTGACGATAAGTACAACCGTTTCAGAGAGAAGAGCGGCCAAGGTGACGATCTGGCTTTCAGTCGATTCGATAACAAATCTCGAAATCGCACGGATTTCTCAGGTTTTTTCTACATATGAACACTTTTCCCATTTTCCAATGCAACGCGGCTGCTAGTCCTCCTTTCATGCAAAATCTTAAGGTCCTAGACCATGTCCAAGGCACCTAAGAAGGGTAAAAAGTCAATAATCCATAAATAAAACTTGAATTGTACTTCTTATGACTGGCTATAACATTAACTTAGAAGGTTTACCTGTGTTCTACTATGGTGCTTTTAGTGTCTCCGCATACCGCAGCACGCAACATAGCATTGAAGACGATAATTCGTTTCAGACAGAAGAGCGGCCAATGTGACGATCTGGCTTTAACTCAATTCGATAACAGATGACGAAATGGGACGGATTTCTCAGGTTTTTACTACATATGAACCCTTTTCACATGCTCCCGTTTAATGCGGCTGCTAGTCCTCCTTTCATGCAAACTCTTAAGTTACTAGCTCACGTCCAAGGAACCAAAGAAGGGTAAAAGGTCAATAATCAATAACTAAAACTTGAATTGTACCACCTCTTACTGGCTATTACATTAACTTAGAAGCTTTATCTGCGTTCTACTATGGTGCTTTTAGTGTCTCTGCATACCTCAGCACACGACATAGTTTTGCAGACGATATATGTAACCGTTTCAGAGAGAAGAGCGGCCAATGTGACGATCTGGCTTTAAGTCGATTCGATAACAAATGACGAAAACGGACGGATTTCTCAGGTTTTTACTACATATGAACACTTTTCACATTCTCCCGTGCAACGCGGCTGCTAGTCCTCCATTCATGCAAAATCTTATGGTCCTATCCCATGTCCAAGGTACCAAAGAAAGGTAAAAAGTCAATAATCCATAAATAAAACTTGAATTGTACTACTTCTTACTGGCTATTACATCAACTTAGAAGCTTCACCTGTGATCTATATGGTGGTTTTAGTGTCTCCGCATACCGCAGCACGCAACATAGCATTGAGGACGATAAATGTAACCGTTTCAGACAGATGAGCGGCCAATGTGACGATCTGGCTTTAAGTCGATTTGATAACAAATGACGAAAACGGGCGGATTTCTCAGGTTTTTACTACATATGAACACTTTTCACATTCTCCCATGCAACGCGGCTGCTAGTTCTCATTTCATGCAAAATCTTAAGGTCCTAGCTAACGTCCAAAGCACCAAAGAAGGGTAAAACGTCAATAAGCGATAACTAAAACTTGAATTGTACTACTTCTTACTGGCTATTACATCAACTTAGAAGTTTCATCTGTGTTCTACTAAGGTGCTTTTAGTGGCTTCGCATACCGCAGCACGCCACATAGCTTTTCAGACGATAAATGTAACCGTTTCAGACAGAAGAGCGGCCAATGTGACTATCTAGCTTTAACTCGATTCGATAACAAATGACGAAAACGGACGGATTTCTCAGGGTTTTACTACATATGAACACTTTTCACATTCTACCGTTTAACACGGCTGCTAGTCCTCCTTTCATGCAAAACCTTAAGTTCCTAGCTCACGTCCAAGGCACCAAAGAAAGTTAAAACGTCAATAATCGATACCTAAAACTTGAATTGTACTACTTGTTACTGGCTATAACATCAACTTAGAAGCTTCATCTGTGTTCTACTATGGTGCTTTTAGTGTCTCCGCATACCGCAGCACTCGACATAACTTTGCAGACGATAAGTACAACCATTTCAGAGAGAAGAGCGGCCAATGTGACGATCTGGCTTTAAGTCGATTCGATAACATATGACTAAAACGGACGGATTTCTCAGGTTTTTACTACATATGAAAACTTTTCACATTCTCCCATGCCACGCGGCTGCTAGTCCACCTTTCATGCAAAATCTTAAGGTCGTAGCCCATGTCCATGCCACCAAAGAAGCGTAAAAAGTCATTAATCGATAACTAAAACTTGAACTGTACTACTTCTTACAGGCTATTACATCAACTTAGAAGCTTCATCTGTGTTCTACTATGGTGCTTTTAGTGTCTCTGCAAACCTCAGCACACGACATAGCTTTGCAGATGATAAATGTAACCGTTTCAGACAGAAGAGCGGCCAATGTGACGATCTGGCTTTAAGTCGATTCGAAAACAAATGACGGAAACGGACACATTTCTCAGGTTTATACTATATATGAACACTTTTCACATTCTCCCTTGCAACACGGCTGCTAGTCATCCTTTGATGCAAAATCTTAAGGTCCTAGCTCATGTCCAAGGCGCCAAAGATGGGTAAAAAGTCAATAATCCATAACTAAAACTTGAATTGTACTACTTCTTACTTTCTATTACATCAACTTAGAAGCTTCATCTGTGTTCTACTATGGTGCTATTAGTGTCCAAGCATACCGCACCACGCGACATGGCTTTGCAGACGATGAATGTAACCGTTTCAGAGTGAAGAGCCAATAATGTGACGATCTGGCTTGAAGTCGATTCGATAACAAATGACGAAAACGGACGGATTTCTCTGGTTTTTACTCCATATGACAACTTTTCACATTCTCCCGTTTAATACGGCTGCTAGTCCTCCTTTCATGCAAAACCTTAAGTTCCTAGCTCACGTCCAAGGCACCAAAGAAAGTTAAAAAGTCAATAATCGATACCTAAAACTTGAATTGTACTACTTCTTACTGGCTATTACATCAACTTAGAAGCTTTATCTGTGTTCTACTATGGTGCTTTTAGTGTCTCCGCATTCCGCAGCACGCGACATAACTTTGCAGTCGATAAATTCAACAGCTTTAGAGAGAAGAGCGGCTAATGTGACGATCTGGCTTTATATCGATTCGATAACAAATGACGAAACCGGACGGATTTCTCAGGTTTTTACTACATATGAAAACTTTTCACATTCTCCCATGCCACGCGGCTGCTAGTCCTCCTTTCATGCAAAATCTTAAGGTCGTAGCCCATGTCCATGGCACCAAATAAGGGTAAAACGTCAATAATCGATAACTAAAACTTGAATTGTACTACTTCTTACTGGCTATTACATTAACTTAGAAGTTTCATCTGTGTTCTACTAAGGTGCTTTTAGTGTCTTCGCATACCGCAGCACGCCACATAGCTTTGCAGACGATAAAGTTAACCGTTTCAGACAGATGAGCGGCCAATGTGACTATCTAGCTTTAACTCGATTCGATAACAAATGACGAAAACGGACGGATTTCTCAGGGTTTTACAACATATGAACACTTTTCACATTCTCCCGTTTAATACGGCTGCTAGTCCTCCTTTCATGCAAAACCTTAAGTTCCTAGCTCACGGCCAAGGCACCAAAGAAAGTTAAAAAGTCAATAACAGATACCTAAAACTTGAATTGTACTACTTCTTACTGGCTATTACATCAACTTAGAAGCTTTATCTGTGTTCTACTATGGTGCTTTTAGTGTCTCCGCATTCCGCAGCACGCGACATAAGTTTGCAATCGATAAATTCAACAGCTTTAGAGAGAAGAGCGGCTAATGTGACGATCTGGCTTTATATCGATTCGATAACAAATGACGAAACCGGACGGATTTCTCAGGTTTTTACTACATATGAAAACTTTTCACATTCTCCCATGCCACGCGGCTGCTAGTCCTCCTTTCATGCAAAATCTTAAGGTCGTAGCCCATGTCCATGGCACCAAATAAGGGTAAAACGTCAATAATCGATAACTAAAACTAGAATTGTACTACTTCTTACTGGCTATTACATTAACTTAGAAGTTTCATCTGTGTTCTACTAAGGTGCTTTTAGTGTCTTCGCATACCGCAGCACGCCACATAGCTTTGCAGACGATAAAGTTAACCGTTTCAGACAGATGAGCGGCCAATGTGACTATCTAGCTTTAACTCGATTCGATAACAAATGACGAAAACTGACGGATTTCTCAGGGTTTGACTACATATGAACACTTTTCACATTCTCCCGTTTAATACGGCTGCTAGTCCTCCTTTCATGCAAAACCTTAAGTTCCTAGCTCACGGCCAAGGCACCAAAGAAAGTTAAAAAGTCAATAACCGATACCTAAAACTTGAATTGTACTACTTCTTACTGGCTATTACATGAACTTAGAAGCTTTATCTGTGTTCTACTATGGTGCTTTTAGTGTCTCCGCATACCGCAGCACGCGACATAACTTTGCAGTCGATAAATTCAACAGCTTTAGAGAGAAGAGCGGCTAATGTGACGATCTGGCTTTATATCGATTCGATAACAAATGACGATAACGGACGGATTTCTCAGGTTTTTACTACATATGAACACTTTTCACATCCTCCCGTGCAACTCGGCTGCTAGTTCTCCTTTCATGCAAAATCTTAAGGTCGTAGCCCATGTCAATGGCACATAAGAAGCGTAAAAAGTCATTAATCGATAACTAAAACTTGAACTGTACTACTTCTTACAGGCTATTACATCAACTTAGAAGCTTCATCTGTGTTCTACTATGGTGCTTTTAGTGTCTCTGCAAACCTCAGCACACGACATAGCTTTGCAGATGATAAATGTAACCGTTTCAGACAGAAGAGCGGCCAATGTGACGATCTGGCTTTAAGTCGATTCGATAACAAATGACGGAAACGGACGGATTTCTCAGGTTTATACTATATATGAACACTTTTCACATTCTCCCTTGCAACACGGCTGCTAGTCATCCTTTGATGCAAAATCTTAAGGTCCTAGCTCATGTCCAAGCGGCCAAAGAAGGGTAAAAAGTCAATAATGCATAACTAACACTTGAATTGTACTATTTCTTACTTTCTATTACACCAACTTAGAAGCTTCATCTGTGTTCTACTATGGTGCTATTAGTGTCCAAGCATACCGCACCACGCGACATAGCTTTGCAGACGATGAATGTAACCGTTTCAGAGTGAAGAGCGGATAATGTGACGATCTGGCTTTAAGTCGATTCGATAACAAATGACGAAAACGGACGGATTTCACTGGTTTTTACTATATATGAAAACTTTTCACATTCTCCCGTTAAATACGGCAGCTAGTCCTCCTTTCATGCAAAACCTTAAGTTCCTAGCTCACGTCAAAGGCACCAAAGAAAGTTAAAAAGTCAATAATCGATACCTAAAACTTGAATTGTACTACTTCTTACTGGCTATTACATGAACTTGGAAGCTTTATCTGTGTTCTACTATGGTGCTTTTAGTGTCTCCGCATTCCGCAGCACGCGACATAAATTTGCAGTCGATAAATTCAACAGCTTTATAGAGAAGAGCGGCGAATGTGACGATCTGGCTTTATATCGATTCGATAACAAATGACGAAACCGGACGGATTTCTCAGGTTTTTACTACATATGAACACTTTTCACATTCTCCCGTGCAACTCGGCTGCTAGTCCTCCTTTCATGCAGAATCTTAAGGTCCTAACTCATGTCAAAGGCACCAAAGCCAGCTAAAAAGTCAATAATCGATACCTAAAACTTGAATTGTACTACTTCTGACTGGCTATAACATCAACTTAGAAGGTTTACCTGTGTTCTACTATGGTTCTTTTAGTGTCTCCGCATACCGAAGCACGCAACATAGCATTGAAGACGATAATTCGTTTCAGACAGAAGAGCGGCCAATGTGACGATCTGGCTTTAACTCAATTCGATAACAGATGACGAAAAGGGACGGATTTCTCAGGTTTTTACTACAAATGAACCCTTTTCACATGCTCCCGTTTAATGCGGCTGCTAGTCCTCCTTTCATGCAAACTCTTAAGTTACTAGCTCACGTCCAAGGAACCAAAGAAGGGTAAAAGGTAAATAATCAATAACTAAAACTTGAATTGTACTACTTCTTACTGGCTATTACATCAACTTAGAAGCTTCACCTGTGTTCTATATGGTGGTTTTAGTGTCTCCGCATACCGCAGCACGCAACATAGCATTGAAGACGATAAATGTAACCGTTTCAGACAGATGAGCGGCCAATGTGACGAACTGGCTTTAAGTCGATTTGATAACAAATGACGAAAACGGACGGATTTCTCAGGTTTTTACTACATATGAACACTTTTCACATTCTCCCGTGCAACTCGGCTGCTAGTCCTCCTTTCATGCAGAATCTTAAGGTCCTAACTCATGTCGAAGGCACCAAAACCAGCTAAAAAATCAATAATCGATACATAAAACTTGAATTGTACTACTTCTTACTGGCTATTACATGAACTTAGAAGCTTCATCCTTGTTCTACTATGGTGCTTTTAGTGTCTACGCATACCGCAGCACGGGACATAGCTTTGCAGACGATAAGTACAACCGTTTCAGAGAGAAGAGCGGCCAATGTGACAATCTCGCTTTAAGTCGATTCGATAACAAATGACGAAAACGGACGGATTTCTCAGGTTTTGTCTACATATGAACACTTTTCCGATTTTCCAATGCAACGATGCTGCTAGTCCTCCTTTCATGCAAAATCGTAAGGTCCTAGACCATGTCTAAGGCACCTAAGAAGGGTAAAAAGTCAATAATCCATAAATAAAACTTGAATTGTACTACTTCTGACTGGCTATAACATCAACATAGAAGGTTTACCTGTGTTCTACTATGGTGCTTTTAGTGTCTCCGCATACCGCAGCACGCAACATAGCATTGAAGACGATAATTCGTTCCAGACAGAAGAGCAGCCAAAGTGACGATCTGGCTTTAACTCAATTCGATAACAGATGACGAAAAGGGACGGATTTCTCAGGTTTTTACTACATATGAACCCTTTTCACATGCTCCCGTTTAATGCGGCTGCTAGTCCTCCTTTCATGCAAAATCTTAAGTTACTAGCTCACGTCCAAGGAACCAAAGACGGGTATAAAGTCAATAATCGATAACTAAATCTGGAATTGTCCTACTTCTTACTGGCTATTACATTAACTTAGAAGCTTTATCTGCGTTCTACTATGGTGCTTTTAGGGTCTCTGCATACCTCAGCACACGACGTAGCTTTGCAGACGATAAATGTAACCGTTTCAGACAGAAGAGCGGCCAATGTGACGATCTGGCTTTAAGTCGATTCGATAACAAATGACGAAAACGGACCGATTTCTCAGGTTATTACTACATATGAACACTTTTCACATCCTCCCGTGCAACGCGGCTGCTAGTCCTCCTTCCATGCAAAATCTTAAGGTCCTAGCCCATGTCCAAGGCACCAAAGAAAGGTAAAAAGTCAATAATCCATAAATAAAACTTGAATTGTACTACTTCTTACTGGCTATTACATCAACTTAGAAGCTTTATCTGTGTTCTACTAAGGTGCTTTTAGTGTCTCCGCATACCGCAGCACGCGACATAACTTTGCAGACGATAAGTACAACCGTTTCAGTGAGAAGAGCGGCCAATGTGACGATCTGGCTTTAAGTCGATTCGATAACAAATGACGAAAACGGACGGATTTCTCAGGTTTTTACTACATATGAACACGTTTCACATTTTCCAATGCAACGCGGCTGCTAGTCCTCCTTTCATGCAAAATCTTAAGGTCCTACACCATATCCAAGGCACAAAACAAGGGTAAAAAGTCAATAATCCATAAATAAAACTTGAATTGTACTACTTCTGACTGGCTATTAAATCAACTTAGAAGGTTCACCTGTGTTCTACTATGGTGATTTTAGTGTCTCCGCATACCGCAGAACGCAACATGGCATTGAAGACGATAAATCGTTTCAGACAGAAGTGCGGCCAATGTGACGATCTGGCTTTAACTCAATTCGATAACAGATGACGAAAAGGGACGGATTTCTCAGGTTTTTACTACATATGAACACTTTTCACGTTCTCCCGTGCAACGCGGCTGCTAGTCCCCCTTTCATCAAAATCTTACGGTCCTAGCCCATGTCCAAGGCACCAAAGAAGGGTAAAAGGTCAATAATCAGTAACTAAAAAATGAAATGTACTACTTCTTACTGGCTATTACATCAACTTAGAAGCTTCACCTGTGTTCTATATGGTGGTTTTAGTGTCTCCGCATACCGCAGCACGCAACATTGCATTGAAGACGATAAATGTAACCGTTTCAGACAGATGAGCGGATAATGTGACGTTTTGGCTTTAAGTCGATTTGATAACAAATGACGAAAACGGACGGATTTCTCAGGGTTTTACAACATATGAACACTTTTCACATTCTCCCGTTTAATACGGCTGCTAGTCCTCCTTTCATGCAAAACCTTAAGTTCCTAGCTCACGTCCAAGGCACCAAAGAAAGTTAAAAAGTCAATAATCGATACCTAAAACTTGAATTGTACTACTTCTTACTGGCTATTACATCAACTTAGAAGCTTTATCTGTGTTCTACTATGGTGCTTTTAGTGTCTCCGCATACCGCAGCACGCGACATAATTTTGCAGACGATAAGTACAACCGTTTCAGAGAGAAGAGCGGCCAATGTGACGATCTGGCTTTAAGTCGATTTGATAACAAATGACGAAAACGGACGGATTTCTCAGGTTTTTACTACATATGAACACTTTTCACATTCTCCCGTGCAACTCGGCTGCTAGTCCTCCTCTCATGCAGAATCTTAAGGTCCTAACTCATGTCAAAGGCACCAAAGCCAGCTAAAAAGTCAATAATCGATACCTAAAACTTGAATTGTACTACTTCTGACTGGCTATAACATCAACTTAGAAGGTTTACCTGTGTTCTACTATGGTTCTTTTAGTGTCTCCGCATACCGAAGCACGCAACATAGCATTGAAGACGATAATTCGTTTCAGACAGAAGAGCGGCCAATGTGACGATCTGGCTTTAACTCAATTCGATAACAGATGACGAAAAGGGACGGATTTCTCAGGTTTTTACTACAAATGAACCCTTTTCACATGCTCCCGTTTAATGCGGCTGCTAGTCCTCCTTTCATGCAAACTCTTAAGTTACTATCTCACGTCCAAGGAACCAAAGAAGGGTAAAAGGTAAATAATCAATAACTAAAACTTGAATTGTACTACTTCTTACTGGCTATTACATCAACTTAGAAGCTTCACCTGTGTTCTATATGGTGGTTTTAGTGTCTCCGCATACCGCAGCACGCAACATAGCATTGAAGACGATAAATGTAACCGTTTCAGACAGATGAGCGGCCAATGTGACGAACTGGCTTTAAGTCGATTTGATAACAAATGACGAAAACGGACGGATTTCTCAGGTTTTTACTACATATGAACACTTTTCACATTCTCCCGTGCAACTCGGCTGCTAGTCCTCCTTTCATGCAGAATCTTAAGGTCCTAACTCATGTCGAAGGCACCAAAACCAGCTAAAAAATCAATAATCGATACATAAAACTTGAATTGTACTACTTCTTACTGGCTATTACATGAACTTAGAAGCTTCATCCTTGTTCTACTATGGTGCTTTTAGTGTCTACGCATACCGCAGCACGGGACATAGCTTTGCAGACGATAAGTACAACCGTTTCAGAGAGAAGAGCGGCCAATGTGACAATCTCGCTTTAAGTCGATTCGATAACAAATGACGAAAACGGACGGATTTCTCAGGTTTTTACTACATATGAACACTTTTCACATTCTCCCGTGCAACTCGGCTGCTAGTCCTCCTTTCATGCAGAATCTTAAGGTCCTAACTCATGTCAAAGGCACCAAAGCCAGCTAAAAAGTCAATAATCGATACCTAAAACTTGAATTGTACTACTTCTGACTGGCTATAACATCAACTTAGAAGGTTTACCTGTGTTCTACTATGGTTCTTTTAGTGTCTCCGCATACCGAAGCACGCAACATAGCATTGAAGACGATAATTCGTTTCAGACAGAAGAGCGGCCAATGTGACGATCTGGCTTTAACTCAATTCGATAACAGATGACGAAAAGGGACGGATTTCTCAGGTTTTTACTACAAATGAACCCTTTTCACATGCTCCCGTTTAATGCGGCTGCTAGTCCTCCTTTCATGCAAACTCTTAAGTTACTAGCTCACGTCCAAGGAACCAAAGAAGGGTAAAAGGTAAATAATCAATAACTAAAACTTGAATTGTACTACTTCTTACTGGCTATTACATCAACTTAGAAGCTTCACCTGTGTTCTATATGGTGGTTTTAGTGTCTCCGCATACCGCAGCACGCAACATAGCATTGAAGACGATAAATGTAACCGTTTCAGACAGATGAGCGGCCAATGTGACGAACTGGCTTTAAGTCGATTTGATAACAAATGACGAAAACGGACGGATTTCTCAGGTTTTTACTACATATGAACACTTTTCACATTCTCCCGTGCAACTCGGCTGCTAGTCCTCCTTTCATGCAGAATCTTAAGGTCCTAACTCATGTCGAAGGCACCAAAACCAGCTAAAAAATCAATAATCGATACATAAAACTTGAATTGTACTACTTCTTACTGGCTATTACATGAACTTAGAAGCTTCATCCTTGTTCTACTATGGTGCTTTTAGTGTCTACGCATACCGCAGCACGGGACATAGCTTTGCAGACGATAAGTACAACCGTTTCAGAGAGAAGAGCGGCCAATGTGACAATCTCGCTTTAAGTCGATTCGATAACAAATGACGAAAACGGACGGATTTCTCAGGTTTTGTCTACATATGAACACTTTTCCGATTTTCCAATGCAACGATGCTGCTAGTCCTCCTTTCATGCAAAATCGTAAGGTCCTAGACCATGTCTAAGGCACCTAAGAAGGGTAAAAAGTCAATAATCCATAAATAAAACTTGAATTGTACTACTTCTGACTGGCTATAACATCAACATAGAAGGTTTACCTGTGTTCTACTATGGTGCTTTTAGTGTCTCCGCATACCGCAGCACGCAACATAGCATTGAAGACGATAATTCGTTCCAGACAGAAGAGCGGCCAAAGTGACGATCTGGCTTTAACTCAATTCGATAACAGATGACGAAAAGGGACGGATTTCTCAGGTTTTTACTACATATGAACCCTTTTCACATGCTCCCGTTTAATGCGGCTGCTAGTCCTCCTTTCATGCAAAATCTTAAGTTACTAGCTCACGTCCAAGGAACCAAAGACGGGTATAAAGTCAATAATCGATAACTAAATCTGGAATTGTCCTACTTCTTACTGGCTATTACATTAACTTAGAAGCTTTATCTGCGTTCTACTATGGTGCTTTTAGGGTCTCTGCATACCTCAGCACACGACGTAGCTTTGCAGACGATAAATGTCACCGTTTCAGACAGAAGAGCGGCCAATGTGACGATCTGGCTTTAAGTCGATTCGATAACAAATGACGAAAACGGACCGATTTCTCAGGTTATTACTACATATGAACACTTTTCACATCCTCCCGTGCAACGCGGCTGCTAGTCCTCCTTCCATGCAAAATCTTAAGGTCCTAGCCCATGTCCAAGGCACCAAAGAAAGGTAAAAAGTCAATAATCCATAAATAAAACTTGAATTGTACTACTTCTTACTGGCTATTACATCAACTTAGAAGCTTTATCTGTGTTCTACTAAGGTGCTTTTAGTGTCTCCGCATACCGCAGCACGCGACATAACTTTGCAGACGATAAGTACAACCGTTTCAGTGAGAAGAGCGGCCAATGTGACGATCTGGCTTTAAGTCGATTCGATAACAAATGACGAAAACGGACGGATTTCTCAGGTTTTTACTACATATGAACACGTTTCACATTTTCCAATGCAACGCGGCTGCTAGTCCTCCTTTCATGCAAAATCTTAAGGTCCTACACCATATCCAAGGCACAAAACAAGGGTAAAAAGTCAATAATCCATAAATAAAACTTGAATTGTACTACTTCTGACTGGCTATTAAATCAACTTAGAAGGTTCACCTGTGTTCTACTATGGTGATTTTAGTGTCTCCGCATACCGCAGAACGCAACATGGCATTGAAGACGATAAATCGTTTCAGACAGAAGTGCGGCCAATGTGACGATCTGGCTTTAACTCAATTCGATAACAGATGACGAAAAGGGACGGATTTCTCAGGTTTTTACTACATATGAACACTTTTCACGTTCTCCCGTGCAACGCGGCTGCTAGTCCCCCTTTCATCAAAATCTTACGGTCCTAGCCCATGTCCAAGGCACCAAAGAAGGGTAAAAGGTCAATAATCAGTAACTAAAAAATGAAATGTACTACTTCTTACTGGCTATTACATCAACTTAGAAGCTTCACCTGTGTTCTATATGGTGGTTTTAGTGTCTCCGCATACCGCAGCACGCAACATTGCATTGAAGACGATAAATGTAACCGTTTCAGACAGATGAGCGGATAATGTGACGTTTTGGCTTTAAGTCGATTTGATAACAAATGACGAAAACGGACGGATTTCTCAGGGTTTTACAACATATGAACACTTTTCACATTCTCCCGTTTAATACGGCTGCTAGTCCTCCTTTCATGCAAAACCTTAAGTTCCTAGCTCACGTCCAAGGCACCAAAGAAAGTTAAAAAGTCAATAATCGATACCTAAAACTTGAATTGTACTACTTCTTACTGGCTATTACATCAACTTAGAAGCTTTATCTGTGTTCTACTATGGTGCTTTTAGTGTCTCCGCATACCGCAGCACGCGACATAATTTTGCAGACGATAAGTACAACCGTTTCAGAGAGAAGAGCGGCCAATGTGACGATCTGGCTTTAAGTCGATTTGATAACAAATGACGAAAACGGACGGATTTCTCAGGTTTTTACTACATATGAACACTTTTCACATTCTCCCGTGCAACTCGGCTGCTAGTCCTCCTCTCATGCAGAATCTTAAGGTCCTAACTCATGTCAAAGGCACCAAAGCCAGCTAAAAAGTCAATAATCGATACCTAAAACTTGAATTGTACTACTTCTGACTGGCTATAACATCAACTTAGAAGGTTTACCTGTGTTCTACTATGGTTCTTTTAGTGTCTCCGCATACCGAAGCACGCAACATAGCATTGAAGACGATAATTCGTTTCAGACAGAAGAGCGGCCAATGTGACGATCTGGCTTTAACTCAATTCGATAACAGATGACGAAAAGGGACGGATTTCTCAGGTTTTTACTACAAATGAACCCTTTTCACATGCTCCCGTTTAATGCGGCTGCTAGTCCTCCTTTCATGCAAACTCTTAAGTTACTATCTCACGTCCAAGGAACCAAAGAAGGGTAAAAGGTAAATAATCAATAACTAAAACTTGAATTGTACTACTTCTTACTGGCTATTACATCAACTTAGAAGCTTCACCTGTGTTCTATATGGTGGTTTTAGTGTCTCCGCATACCGCAGCACGCAACATAGCATTGAAGACGATAAATGTAACCGTTTCAGACAGATGAGCGGCCAATGTGACGAACTGGCTTTAAGTCGATTTGATAACAAATGACGAAAACGGACGGATTTCTCAGGTTTTTACTACATATGAACACTTTTCACATTCTCCCGTGCAACTCGGCTGCTAGTCCTCCTTTCATGCAGAATCTTAAGGTCCTAACTCATGTCGAAGGCACCAAAACCAGCTAAAAAATCAATAATCGATACATAAAACTTGAATTGTACTACTTCTTACTGGCTATTACATGAACTTAGAAGCTTCATCCTTGTTCTACTATGGTGCTTTTAGTGTCTACGCATACCGCAGCACGGGACATAGCTTTGCAGACGATAAGTACAACCGTTTCAGAGAGAAGAGCGGCCAATGTGACAATCTCGCTTTAAGTCGATTCGATAACAAATGACGAAAACGGACGGATTTCTCAGGTTTTGTCTACATATGAACACTTTTCCGATTTTCCAATGCAACGAGGCTGCTAGTCCTCCTTTCATGCAAAATCGTAAGGTCCTAGACCATGTCTAAGGCACCTAAGAAGGGTAAAAAGTCAATAATCCATAAATAAAACTTGAATTGTACTACTTCTGACTGGCTATAACATCAACTTAGAAGGTTTACCTGTGTTCTACTATGGTGCTTTTAGTGTCTCCGCATACCGCAGCACGCAACATAGCATTGAAGACGATAATTCGTTCCAGACAGAAGAGCGGCCAAAGTGACGATCTGGCTTTAACTCAATTCGATAACAGATGACGAAAAGGGACGGATTTCTCAGGTTTTTACTACATATGAACCCTTTTCACATGCTCCCGTTTAATGCGGCTGCTAGTCCTCCTTTCATGCAAAATCTTAAGTTACTAGCTCACGTCCAAGGAACCAAAGACGGGTATAAAGTCAATAATCGATAACTAAATCTGGAATTGTCCTACTTCTTACTGGCTATTACATTAACTTAGAAGCTTTATCTGTGTTCTACTATGGTGCTTTTAGGGTCTCTGCATACCTCAGCACACGACGTAGCTTTGCAGACGATAAATGTAACCGTTTCAGACAGAAGAGCTGCCAATGTGACGATCTGGCTTTAAGTCGATTCGATAACAAATGACGAAAACGGACCGATTTCTTAGGTTTTTACTACATATGAACACTTTTCACATCCTCCCGTGCAACGCGGCTGCTAGTCCTCCTTCCATGCAAAATCTTAAGGTCCTAGCCCATGTCCAAGGCACCAAAGAAAGGTAAAAAGTCAATAATCCATAAATAAAACTTGAATTGTACTACTTCTTACTGGCTATTACATCAACTTAGAAGCTTTATCTGTGTTCTACTAAGGTGCTATTAGTGTCTCCGCATACCGCAGCGCGCGACATAACTTTGCAGACGATAAGTACAACCGTTTCAGAGAGAAGAGCGGCCAATGTGACGATCTGGCTTTAAGTCGATTCGATAACAAATGACGAAAACGGACGGATTTCTCAGGTTTTTACTACATATGAACACGTTTCACATTTTCCAATGCAACGCGGCTGCGTGTCCTCCTTTCATGCAAAATCTTAAGGTCCTACACCATGTCCAAGGCACAAAACAAGGGTAAAAAGTCAATAATCCATAAATAAAACTTGAATTGTACTACTTCTGACTGGCTATTACATGAACTTAGAAGGTTCACCTGTGTTCTACTATGGTGATTTTAGTGTCTCCGCATACCGCAGAACGCAACATGGCATTGACGACGATAAATCGTTTCAGACAGAAGTGCGGCCAATGTGACGATCTGGCTTTAACTCATTTCGATAACAGATGACGAAAAGGGACGGATTTCTCAGGTTTTTACTACATATGAACACTTTTCACGTTCTCCCGTGCAACGCGGCTGCTAGTCCCCCTTTCATCAAAATCTTACGGTCCTAGCCCATGTCCAAGGCACCAAAGAAGGGTAAAAGGTCAATAATCAGTAACTAAAAAATGAAATGTACTACTTCTTACTGGCTATTACATCAACTTAGAAGCTTCACCTGTGTTCTATATGGTGGTTTTAGTGTCTCCGCATACCGCAGCACGCAACATAGCATTGAAGACGATAAATGTAACCGTTTCAGACAGATGAGCGGATAATGTGACGTTTTGGCTTTAAGTCGATTTGATAACAAATGACGAAAACGGACGGATTTCTCATGTTTTTACTACATATGAACACTTTTCACATTCTCCCGTGCAACACGGCCTCTAGTTCTCCTTTCATGCAAAATCTTAAGGTCCTAGCTCACGTCCAAGGCACCAAAGAAGGGTAAAACGTCAATAATCGATAACTAAAACTTGAATTGTACTACTTCTTACTGGCTATTACATCAACTTAGAAGTTTCATCTGTGTTCTACTAAGGTGCTTTTAGTGTCTTCGCACACCGCAGCACGCCACATAGCTTTGCAGACGATAAAGTTAACCGTTTCAGACAGAAGAGCGGCCAATGTGACTATCTAGCTTTAACTCGATTCGATAACAAATGACGAAAACGGACGGATTTCTCAGGGTTTTACAACATATGAACACTTTTCACATTCTCCCGTTTAATACGGCTGCTAGTCCTCCTTTCATGCAAAACCTTAAGTTCCTAGCTCACGTCCAAGGCACCAAAGAAAGTTAAAAAGTCAATAATCGATACCTAAAACTTGAATTGTACTACTTCTTACTGGCTATTACATCAACTTAGAAGCTTTATCTGTGTTCTACTATGGTGCTTTTAGTGTCTCCGCATACCGCAGCACGCGACATAATTTTGCAGACGATAAGTACAACCGTTTCAGAGAGAAGTGCGGCCAAAGTGACGATCTGGCTTGAAGTCGATTCGATAACATATGACTAAAACGGACGGATTTTTCAGGTTTTTACTACATATGAAAACTTTTCACATTCTCCCATGCCACGCGGCTGCTAGTCATCCTTTCATGCAAAATCTTAAGGTCGTAGCCCATGTCCATGGCTCCAAAGAAGCGTAAAAAGTCATTAATCGATAACTAAAACTTGAATTGTACTACTTCTTACTGGCTATTACATCAACTTAGAAGCTTCGTCTGCGTTCTACTATGGTGCTTTTGTGTCTAAGCATACCGCAGCACGCGACATAGCTTTGCAGACGATAAATGTAACCGTTTCAGAGAGAAGAGCGGCCAATGTGACGATCTGGCTTTAAGTCGATTCGATAACAAATGACGAAAACGGTGGATTTCTCAGGTTTTTACTACATATGAACCCTTTTCACATGCTCTCGTTTAATGCGGCTGCTAGTCCTCCTTTCATGCAAAATCTAAAGGTCCTAGCCCATGTCCAAGGCACCAAAGAAAGGTAAAAAGTCAATAATCCATAAATAAAACTTGAATTGTACTACTTCTTACTGGCTATTACATCAACTTAGAAGCTTCACCTGTGTTCTACTATGGTGCATTTAGTGTCTCCGCATACCGCAGCACGCAACATGGCATTGAAGACGATAAATCGTTTCAGACAGAAGAGCGGCCAATGTGACGATCTGGCTTTAACTCAATTCGATAACAGATGACGAAAAGGGACAGATTTCTCAGGTTTTTACTTCATATGAACACTTTTCACATTCTCCCGTGCAACGCGGCTGCTAGTCCTCCTTTCATCAAAATCTTACGGTCCTAGCCCATGTCCAAGGCACCAAAGAAGGGTAAAAGGTCAATAATCAGTAACTAAAAAATTAAATGTACTACTTCTTACTGGCTATTACATCAACTTAAAAGCTTCATCTGTGTTCTACTATGGTGCTTTTAGTGTCTCCGCATACCGCAGCACGCGACATAGCTTCGCAGACGATAAGTACAACCGTTTCAGAGAAGAGCGGCTAATGTGACGATCTGGCTTTATGTCGATTCGATAACAAATGACGAAACCGGACGGATTTCTCAGGTTTTTACTACATATGAACACTATTCACATCCTCCCGTGAAACGCGGCTGCTAGTCCTCCTTTCATGCAAGATCTTAAGGTCCCAGCTTATGTCCAAGGCACCAAAGACGGGTAAAAAGTCAATAATCGATAACTAAAACTGGAATTGTACTTATTTTTACTGGCTATTACTTCAACTTAGAAGCTTCACCTGTGTTCTACTATGGTGCTCTTAGTGTCTTGGCATACCGCAGTACGCGACATAGCTTTGCAGACGATAAATGTAACCGTTTCAGAGAGAAGAGCTGCCAATGTGACGATCTGGCTTTAAGTCGATTCGATAATAAATGACGAAAACAGACAGATTTCTCAGATTTTTACGACGTATTAACACTTTTCACATTCTCCCATGCAACGCGGCAGCTAGTCCTCCTTTCATGCAAAATCTTAAGGTCCTAGCCCATGTCCAAGCCACCAAAGAAGGGTAAAAAGTCAATAATCCATAAATAAAACTTGAATTGTACTACTTCTTACTGGCTATTACATCAACTTAGAAGCTTTATCTGTGTTCTACTATGGTGCTTTTAGTGTCTCCGCATACCGCAGCACGCGACATAATTTTGCAGACGATAAGTACAACCGTTTCAGAGAGAAGAGCGGCCAATGTGACGATCTGGCTTTAAGTCGATTTGATAACAAATGACGAAAACGGACGGATTTCTCAGGTTTTTACTACATATGAACACTTTTCACATTCTCCCGTGCAACTCGGCTGCTAGTCCTCCTTTCATGCAGAATCTTAAGGTCCTAACTCATGTCAAAGGCACCAAAGCCAGCTAAAAAGTCAATAATCGATACCTAAAACTTGAATTGTACTACTTCTGACTGGCTATAACATCAACTTAGAAGGTTTACCTGTGTTCTACTATGGTTCTTTTAGTGTCTCCGCATACCGAAGCACGCAACATAGCATTGAAGACGATAATTCGTTTCAGACAGAAGAGCGGCCAATGTGACGATCTGGCTTTAACTCAATTCGATAACAGATGACGAAAAGGGACGGATTTCTCAGGTTTTTACTACAAATGAACCCTTTTCACATGCTCCCGTTTAATGCGGCTGCTAGTCCTCCTTTCATGCAAACTCTTAAGTTACTAGCACACGTCCAAGGAACCAAAGAAGGGTAAAAGGTAAATAATCAATAACTAAAACTTGAATTGTACTACTTCTTACTGGCTATTACATCAACTTAGAAGCTTCACCTGTGTTCTATATGGTGGTTTTAGTGTCTCCGCATACCGCAGCACGCAACATAGCATTGAAGACGATAAATGTAACCGTTTCAGACAGATGAGCGGCCAATGTGACGAACTGGCTTTAAGTCGATTTGATAACAAATGACGAAAACGGACGGATTTCTCAGGTTTTTACTACATATGAACACTTTTCACATTCTCCCGTGCAACTCGACTGCTAGTCCTCCTTTCATGCAGAATCTTAAGGTCCTAACTCATGTCGAAGGCACCAAAACCAGCTAAAAAATCAATAATCGATACATAAAACTTGAATTGTACTACTTCTTACTGGCTATTACATGAACTTAGAAGCTTCATCCTTGTTCTACTATGGTGCTTTTAGTGTCTACGCATACCGCAGCACGGGACATAGCTTTGCAGACGATAAGTACAACCGTTTCAGAGAGAAGAGCGGCCAATGTGACAATCTCGCTTTAAGTCGATTCGATAACAAATGACGAAAACGGACGGATTTCTCAGGTTTTGTCTACATATGAACACTTTTCCGATTTTCCAATGCAACGAGGCTGCTAGTCCTCCTTTCATGCAAAATCGTAAGGTCCTAGACCATGTCTAAGGCACCTAAGAAGGGTAAAAAGTCAATAATCCATAAATAAAACTTGAATTGTACTACTTCTGACTGGCTATAACATCAACTTAGAAGGTTTACCTGTGTTCTACTATGGTGCTTTTAGTGTCTCCGCATACCGCAGCACGCAACATAGCATTGAAGACGATAATTCGTTCCAGACAGAAGAGCGGCCAAAGTGACGATCTGGCTTTAACTCAATTCGATAACAGATGACGAAAAGGGACGGATTTCTCAGGTTTTTACTACATATGAACCCTTTTCACATGCTCCCGTTTAATGCGGCTGCTAGTCCTCCTTTCATGCAAAATCTTAAGTTACTAGCTCACGTCCAAGGAACCAAAGACGGGTATAAAGTCAATAATCGATAACTAAATCTGGAATTGTCCTACTTCTTACTGGCTATTACATTAACTTAGAAGCTTTATCTGTGTTCTACTATGGTGCTTTTAGGGTCTCTGCATACCTCAGCACACGACGTAGCTTTGCAGACGATAAATGTAACCGTTTCAGACAGAAGAGCTGCCAATGTGACGATCTGGCTTTAAGTCGATTCGATAACAAATGACGAAAACGGACCGATTTCTTAGGTTTTTACTACATATGAACACTTTTCACATCCTCCCGTGCAACGCGGCTGCTAGTCCTCCTTCCATGCAAAATCTTAAGGTCCTAGCCCATGTCCAAGGCACCAAAGAAAGGTAAAAAGTCAATAATCCATAAATAAAACTTGAATTGTACTACTTCTTACTGGCTATTACATCAACTTAGAAGCTTTATCTGTGTTCTACTAAGGTGCTATTAGTGTCTCCGCATACCGCAGCGCGCGACATAACTTTGCAGACGATAAGTACAACCGTTTCAGAGAGAAGAGCGGCCAATGTGACGATCTGGCTTTAAGTCGATTCGATAACAAATGACGAAAACGGACGGATTTCTCAGGTTTTTACTACATATGAACACGTTTCACATTTTCCAATGCAACGCGGCTGCTAGTCCTCCTTTCATGCAAAATCTTAAGGTCCTACACCATGTCCAAGGCACAAAACAAGGGTAAAAAGTCAATAATCCATAAATAAAACTTGAATTGTACTACTTCTGACTGGCTATTAAATCAACTTAGAAGGTTCACCTGTGTTCTACTATGGTGATTTTAGTGTCTCCGCATACCGCAGAACGCAACATGGCATTGACGACGATAAATCGTTTCAGACAGAAGTGCGGCCAATGTGACGATCTGGCTTTAACTCAATTCGATAACAGATGACGAAAAGGGACGGATTTCTCAGGTTTTTACTACATATGAACACTTTTCACATTCTCCCGTGCAACGCGGCTGCTAGTCCCCCTTTCATCAAAATCTTACGGTCCTAGCCCATGTCCAAGGCACCAAAGAAGGGTAAAAGGTCAATAATCAGTAACTAAAAAATGAAATGTACTACTTCTTACTGGCTATTACATCAACTTAGAAGCTTCACCTGTGTTCTATATGGTGGTTTTAGTGTCTCCGCATACCGCAGCACGCAACATAGCATTGAAGACGATAAATGTAACCGTTTCAGACAGATGAGCGGATAATGTGACGTTTTGGCTTTAAGTCGATTTGATAACAAATGACGAAAACGGACGGATTTCTCATGTTTTTACTACATATGAACACTTTTCACATTCTCCCGTGCAACACGGCCTCTAGTTCTCCTTTCATGCAAAATCTTAAGGTCCTAGCTCACGTCCAAGGCACCAAAGAAGGGTAAAACGTCAATAATCGATAACTAAAACTTGAATTGTACTACTTCTTACTGGCTATTACATCAACTTAGAAGTTTCATCTGTGTTCTACTAAGGTGCTTTTAGTGTCTTCGCACACCGCAGCACGCCACATAGCTTTGCAGACGATAAAGTTAACCGTTTCAGACAGAAGAGCGGCCAATGTGACTATCTAGCTTTAACTCGATTCGATAACAAATGACGAAAACGGACGGATTTCTCAGGGTTTTACAACATATGAACACTTTTCACATTCTCCCGTTTAATACGGCTGCTAGTCCTCCTTTCATGCAAAACCTTAAGTTCCTAGCTCACGTCCAAGGCACCAAAGAAAGTTAAAAAGTCAATAATCGATACCTAAAACTTGAATTGTACTACTTCTTACTGGCTATTACATCAACTTAGAAGCTTTATCTGTGTTCTACTATGGTGCTTTTAGTGTCTCCGCATACCGCAGCACGCGACATAATTTTGCAGACGATAAGTACAACCGTTTCAGAGAGAAGTGCGGCCAAAGTGACGATCTGGCTTGAAGTCGATTCGATAACATATGACTAAAACGGACGGATTTTTCAGGTTTTTACTACATATGAAACCTTTTCACATTCTCCCATGCCACGCGGCTGCTAGTCATCCTTTCATGCAAAATCTTAAGGTCGTAGCCCATGTCCATGGCTCCAAAGAAGCGTAAAAAGTCATTAATCGATAACTAAAACTTGAATTGTACTACATCTTACTGGCTATTACATCAACTTAGAAGCTTCGTCTGCGTTCTACTATGGTGCTTTTGTGTCTAAGCATACCGCAGCACGCGACATAGCTTTGCAGACGATAAATGTAACCGTTTCAGAGAGAAGAGCGGCCAATGTGACGATCTGGCTTTAAGTCGATTCGATAACAAATGACGAAAACGGTCGGATTTCTCAGGTTTTTACTACATATGAACCCTTTTCACATGCTCTCGTTTAATGCGGCTGCTAGTCCTCCTTTCATGCAAAATCTAAAGGTCCTAGCCCATGTCCAAGGCACCAAAGAAAGGTAAAAAGTCAATAATCCATAAATAAAACTTGAATTGTACTACTTCTTACTGGCTATTACATCAACTTAGAAGCTTCACCTGTGTTCTACTATGGTGCATTTAGTGTCTCCGCATACCGCAGCACGCAACATGGCATTGAAGACGATAAATCGTTTCAGACAGAAGAGCGGCCAATGTGACGATCTGGCTTTAACTCAATTCGATAACAGATGACGAAAAGGGACAGATTTCTCAGGTTTTTACTTCATATGAACCCTTTTCACATTCTCCCGTTTAATGCGGCTGCTAGTCCTCCTTTCATGCAAAATCTTATGCTACTAGCTCACGTCCAAGGCACCAAAGAAGGGTAACAAGTCAATAATCAATAACAAAAACTTGAATTGTACTACTTCTTACTGGCTATTACATTAACTTAGAAGCTTCATCTGCGTTCTACTATGGTGCTTTTAGTGTCTCTGTATACCTCAGCACACGACATAGCTTTGCAGACGATAAATGTAACCGTTTCAGACAGAAGAGCGGCCAATGTGACGATCTGGCTTTAAGTCGATTCGATAACAAATGACGAAAACGGACGGATTTCTCAGGTTTTTACTACATATGAACACTTTTCACATTCTCCCGTGCAACGCGGCTGCTAGTCCTCCTTTCATCAAAATCTTACGGTCCTAGCCCATGTCCAAGGCACCAAAGAAGGGTAAAAGGTCAATAATCAGTAACTAAAAAATTAAATGTACTACTTCTTACTGGCTATTACATCAACTTAAAAGCTTCATCTGTGTTCTACTATGGTGCTTTTAGTGTCTCCGCATACCGCAGCACGCGACATAGCTTCGCAGACGATAAGTACAACCGTTTCAGAGAAGAGCGGCTAATGTGACGATCTGGCTTTATGTCGATTCGATAACAAATGACGAAACCGGACGGATTTCTCAGGTTTTTACTACATATGAACACTATTCACATCCTCCCGTGAAACGCGGCTGCTAGTCCTCCTTTCATGCAAAATCTTAAGGTCCCAGCTTATGTCCAAGGCACCAAAGACGGGTAAAAAGTCAATAATCGATAACTAAAACTGGAATTGTACTTATTTTTACTGGCTATTACATCAACTTAGAAGCTTCACCTGTGTTCTACTATGGTGCTCTTAGTGTCTTGGCATACCGCAGTACGCGACATAGCTTTGCAGACGATAAATGTAACCGTTTCAGAGAGAAGAGCTGCCAATGTGACGATCTGGCTTTAAGTCGATTCGATAATAAATGACGAAAACAGACAGATTTCTCAGATTTTTACGACGTATTAACACTTTTCACATTCTCCCATGCAACGCGGCTGCTAGTCCTCCTTTCATGCAAAATCTTAAGGTCCTAGCCCATGTCCAAGCCACCAAAGGAGGGTAAAAAGTCAATAATCCATAAATAAAACTTGAATTGTACTACTTCTTACTGGCTATTACATCAACTTAGAAGCTTCATCTGTGTTCTACTATGGTCCTTTTAGTGTCTCCGCATACCGCAGCACGCGACATAGCATTGAAGACGATAAATGTTACCATTTCAGAGAGAAGAGCGGCTAATGTGACGATCTGGCTTTAAGTCGATTCGACAACAAATGACGAAAACGGATGGATTTCTCAGTTTTATACTACATATGATGACTTTTCACTTTCTCCCTTGCAATGCGGCTGCTAGTCCTCCACTCATGGAAAATCTTAAGGTTCTAGCTCATGTGCAAGGCACCAAAGAAGGGTAAAAAGTCAATAATCCATAACTAAAACTTGATTTTTTCTACTTTTACTGGCTATTACATCAACTTAGAAGCTTCACCTGTGTTCTACTATGGTGCGTTTAGTGTCTCCGCATAGCGCAGCACGCGCCATAGCATTGAGGACGATAAATGTAACCGTTTCAGACAGAAGAGCGGCCAATGTGACGATCTGGCTTGAAGTCGATTCGATAACAAATGACGAAAACAGACGGTTTTCTCAGGTTTTTACTACATATGAACACTTTTCACATTCTCCCGTGCAACGCGGCTGCTAGTCCTCCTTTCATCAAAATCTTACGGTCCTAGCCCATGTCCAAGGCACCAAAGAAGGGTAAAAGGTCAATAATCAGTAACTAAAAAATGAAATGTACTACATCTTACTGGCTATTACATCAACTTAGAAGCTTCATCTGTGTTCTACTATGGTGCTTTTAGTGTCTCCGCATACCGCAGCACGCGACATAGCTTCGCAGACGATAAATACAACCGTTTCAGAGAGAAGACCGGCCAATGTGGGATCTGGCTTTAAGTCGATTCGATAACAAATATCGAAAACAGACGGATTTCTCCGGTTTTTACTACATATGAACCCTTTTCACATTCTCCCATGCAACGCGGCTGCTAGTCCTCCTTTCATGCAAAACCTTAAGTCCTAGCCCATGTCCAAGGCACCAAAGAAGGGTAAAAAGTCAATAATCGATAACTAAAACTTGAATTGTACTTATTTTTACTGGCTATTACATCAACTTAGAAGCTTCACCTGAGTTCTACTATGGTGCTCTTAGTGTCTTGGCATACCGCAGTACGCGATATAGCTTTGCAGACGATAAATGTAACCGTTTCAGAGAGAAGAGCTGCCAATGTGACGATCTGGCTCTAAGTCGATTCGATAATAAATGACGAAAACAGACAGATTTCTCAGATTTTTACCACGTATTAACACTTTTCACATTCTCCCATGCAACGCGGCTGCTAGTCCTCCTTTCATGCAAAATCTTAAGGTCCTAGCCCATGTCCAAGCCACCAAAGAAGGGTAAAAAGTCAATAATCCATAAATAAAACTTGAATTGTACTACTTCTTACTGGCTATTACATCATCTTAGAAGCTTCATCTGTGTTCTACTATGGTCCTTTTAGTGTCTCCGCATACCGCAGCACGCGACATAGCATTGAAGACGATAAATGTTACCATTTCAGAGAGAAGAGCGGCTAATGTGACGATCTGGCTTTAAGTCGATTCGACAACAAATGACGAAAACGGATGGATTTCTCAGTTTTATACTACATATGATGACTTTTCACTTTCTCCCTTGCAATGCGGCTGCTAGTCCTCCATTCATGGAAAATCTTAAGGTTCTAGCTCATGTGCAAGGCACCAAAGAAGGCTAAAAAGTCATTAATCCATAAGTAAAACTTGAATTTTTCTACTTTTACTGGCTATTACATCAACTTAGAAGCTTCACCTGTGTTCTACTATGGTGCGTTTAGTGTCTCCGCATAGCGCAGCACGCGCCATAGCATTGAGGACGATAAATGTAACCGTTTCAGACAGAAGAGCGGCCAATGTGACGATCTGGCTTTAAGTCGATTCGATAACAAATGACGAAAACGGACGGTTTTCTCAGGTTTTTACTACATATGAACACTTTTCACATTCTCCCATGCAACGCGACTGCTAGTCCTCCTTTCATGCAAAATCTTAAGGACCGAGCCTATATCCAAGGCACCAAAGAATCGTAAAACGTCAATAATCGATAACTAAAACTTGAATTGTACTACTTCTTACTGGCTATTACATCAACTTAGAAGCTTCATCTGTGTTCTACTATGGTGCTTTTAGTGTCTTAGCATACCTCAGCTCGCGACATATCTTTGCAGACGATAAATGTTACTGTTTCAGACAGAAGAGCGGCCAATGTGACGATCTGGCTTTAAGTCGATTCGATAACAAATGACGAAAACGGACGGATTTCTCAGGTTTATACTACATATGAACACTTTGCACATTCTCCCGTGCAACGCGGCTGCTAGTCCTCCTTTCACGCAAAATCTGTAGGTCCTAGCTCATGTCCAAGGCAGCAAAGCCGGCTAAAAAGTCAATAATCGATACCTAAAACATAAATTGTACTACTTCTTACTGGCTTTTACATCAACTTAGAAACTTCATCTGTGTTCTACTATGGTGCTATTAGTGTCTTCCCATACCGCAGTAAGCGACAAAGCTTTGCAGACGATAAATGTAAGCGTTTCAGACAGAAGAGTGGCCAATGTGACGATCTGGCTTTAAGTCGATTCGATAACAAATGACGAAAACGGACGGATTTCTCAGGTTTTTACTACATATGAACACTTTTCACTTTCTCCCGTGCAACTCGGCTGCTAGTCCTCCTTTCATGCAGAATCTTAAGGTCCTAGCTCATGTCCAAGGCACCAAAGCCAACTAAAAAGTCAATAATCGATACCTAAAACTTGAGTCGTACTACTTCTTACTGGCATTTACATCAACTTAGAAGCTTCATCTGTGTTCTACTATGGTGCTTTAAGTGTCTCCGCATACCGCAGCACGCGACATATCTTTGCAGTCGATAAATTCAACAGCTTCAGAGAGAAGAGCGGCCAATGTGACGATCTGGCTTTAAGTCGATTCGATAACAAATGACGGAACCGGACGGATTTCTCAGGTTTTTAATACATATGAACACTATTGACATTCGCCAATGCAACGCGGCTGCTAGTCCTCCTCTCATGCAAAATCGTTAGGTCCTAGCTCATGTCCAAGGCACCAAAGAAGGGTAAAATTTCAAGAATCTATAACTAAAACTTGAATTGTACTACTTCTTATTGGCTATTAAATCAACTTAGAAGTTTTACATGTATTTTACTATGGTGCTTTTAGTGTATTGGCATACCGCAGTACGCGACATAGCTTTGCAGTCGATAAATGTAACCGTTTCAGACAGAAGAGTGGCCAATGTGACGATCTGGCTTTAAGTCGATTCGATAACAAATGACGAAACCGGACGGATTTCTCAGGTTTTTACTACATATGAACACTTTTCACATTCTCCCTTGTACGCGTCTGCCCGTCCTCCTTTCATGCAGTATCTTAAGATCCTAGCCCACGTCCAAGCAACCAAAGAAGGATAATAAGTCAATAATTGATAAGTAAAACTTGAATTGTACTACTTCCTATTGACTATTACATCAACTTAGAAGCTTCATCTGTGTTCTACTATGGTGCTTTTAGTGTCTCCGCATACCACAGCTGGCGACATAGCTTTGCACTCGATAAATGTAACCGTTTCAGACAGAAGAGCGGCCAATGTGGTATCTGGCCTTAAGGCGATTCGATAGCAAATAACGAAAACCGACGGATATCTCAGGTTTTTACTACACATGAAATCTTTTCACATTCTCCCACGCAACGCGGCTGCTAGTCCTCTTTTCATGCAAAATCTTAAGGTCCCAGCTCATGTCCAAGGCACCAAAGCCGGCTAAAAAGTCAATAATCGTTACCTAAAACTTGAATTGTACTACATCTGACTGGCTATTACATCAACTTGGAAGCTTCATCTGTGTTCTACTATGGTGCTTTTAGTGTCTCCGCATACCGCGACACGCGACATTGCTTTGCAGACTAAAAATTCAACCGTTTCAGTGAGAAGAGCGGCCAATTTGACGATCTCGCTTTAAGTCGATTCGATAACAAATGACGAAAACGGACGGATTTCTCAGGGTTATACTACATATGAACACTATTTACATTCTCCCTTGCAACGCGGCTGCTAGTCCTCCTTTGATGCAAAATCTTAAGGTCCTAGCTCATGTCCAAGGCACCAAAGAAGGGTAAAATGTCAATAATCCATAGCTAAAACTTGAATTGTACTACTTCTTACTGGCTATTACATCAACTTAGAAGCTTCATCTGTGTTCTACTATGGTGCTCTTAGTGTCTTGGCATACCGCAGTACGCGACATAGCTTTGCAGACGATAAATGTAACCGTTTCAGAGAGAAGAGCTGCCAATGTGACGATCTGGCTTTAAGTCGATTCGATAAAAAATGACGAAAACAGACAGATTTCTCAGATTTTTACCACGTATTAACACTTTTCACATTCTCCCATGCAACGCGGCTGCTAGTCCTCCTTTCATGCAAAATCTTAAGGTCCTAGCCCATGTCCAAGCCACCAAAGAAGGGTAAAATTCAATAATCCATAAATAAAACTTGAATTGTACTACTTCTTACTGGCTATTACATCAACTTAGAAGCTTCATCTGTGTTCTACTATGGTCCTTTTAGTGTCTCCGCATACCGCAGCACGCGACATAGCATTGAAGACGATAAATGTTACCATTTCAGAGAGAAGAGCGGCTGATGTGACGATCTGGCTTTAAGTCGATTCGACAACAAATGACGAAAACGGATGGATTTCTCAGTTTTATACTACATATGATGACTTTTCACTTTCTCTCTTGCAATGCGGCTGCTAGTCTTCCATTCATGGAAAATCTTAAGGTTCTCGCTCATGTGCAAGGCACCAAAGAAGGGTAAAAAGTCAATAATCCATAACTAAAACTTGAATTTTTCTACTTTTACTGGCTATTACATCAACTTAGAAGCTTCACCTGTGTTCTACTATGGTGCGTTTAGTGTCTCCGCATAGCGCAGCACGCGCCATAGCATTGAGGACGATAAATGTAACCGTTTCAGACAGAAGAGCGGCCAATGTGACGATCTGGCTTTAAGTCGATTCGATAACAAATGACGAAAACGGACGGATTTCTCAGGTTTTTACTACATATGAACACTTTTCACTTTCTCCCGTGCAACTCGGCTGCTAGTCCTCCTTTCATGCAGAATCTTAAGGTCCTAGCTCATGTCCAAGGCACCAAAGCCAACTAAAAAGTCAATAATCGATACCTAAAACCCGAGTCGTACTACTTCTTACTGGCTATTACATCAACTTAGAAGCTTCATCTGTGTTCTACTATGGTGCTTTTAGTGTCTCCGCATATCGCAGCACGCGACATATCTTTGCAGTCGATAAATTCAACAGCTTCAGAGAGAAGAGCGGCCAATGTGACGATCTGGCTTTAAGTCGATTCGATAACAAATGACGAAACCGGACGGATTTCTCAGGTTTTTACTACATATGAACACTATTGACATTCGCCAATGCAACGCGGCTGCTAGTCCTCCTCTCATGCAAAATCGTTAGGTCCTAGCTCATGTCCAAGGCACCAAAGAAGGGTAAAATTTCAAGAATCTATAACTAAAACTTGAATTGTACTACTTCTTATTGGCTATTAAATCAACTTAGAAGTTTTACCTGTATTTTACTATGGTGCTTTTAGTGTATTGGCATACCGCAGTACGCGACATAGCTTTGCAGTCGATAAATGTAACCGTTTCAGACAGAAGAGTGGCCAATGTGACGATCTGGCTTTAAGTCGATTCGATAACAAATGACGAAACCGGACGGATTTCTCAGGTTTTTACTACATATGAACACTTTTCACATTCTCCCTTGTACGCGTCTGCTCGTCCTCCTTTCATGCAATATCTTAAGATCCTAGCCCATGTCCAAGCAACCAAAGAAGGATAATAAGTCAATAATTGATAAGAAAACTTGAATTGTACTACTTCCTATTGGCTATTACATCAACTTAGAAGCTTCATCTGTGTTCTACTATGGTGCTTTTAGTGTCTCCGCATACCACAGCTCGCGACATAGCTTTGCACTCGATAAATGTAACCGTTTCAGACAGAAGAGCGGAAAATGTGGTATCTGGCCTTAAGGCGATTCGATAGCAAATAACGAAAACCGACGGATATCTCAGGTTTTTACTACACATGAAATCGTTTCACATTCTCCCACGCAACGCGGCTGCTAGTCCTCTTTTCATGCAAAATCTTAAGGTCCCAACTCATGTCCAAGGCACCAAAGCCGGCTAAAAAGTCAATAATCGTTACCTAAAACTTGAATTGTACTACATCTTACTGGCTATTACATCAACTTGGAAGCTTCATCTGTGTTCTACTATGGTGCTTTTAGTGTCTCCGCATACCGCGACACGCGACATTGCTTTGCAGACTAAAAATTCAACCGTTTCAGTGAGAAGAGCGGCCAATTTGACGATCTCGCTTTAAGTCGATTCGATAACAAATGACGAAAACGGACGGATTTCTCAGGGTTATACTACATATGAACACTATTTACATTCTCCCTTGCAACGCGGCTGCTAGTCCTCCTTTGATGCAAAATCTTAAGGTCCTAGCCCATGTCCAAGCCACCAAAGAAGGGTAAAAAGTCAATAATCCATAAATAAAACTTGAATTGTACTACTTCTTACTGCCTATTACATCAACTTAGAAGCTTCATCTGTGTTCTGCTATGGTCCTTTTAGTGTCTCCGCATACCGCAGCACGCGACATAGCATTGAAGACGATAAATGTTACCATTTCAGAGAGAAGAGCGGCTAATGTGACGATCTGGCTTTAAGTCGATTCGACAACAAATGACGAAAACGGATGGATTTCTCAGTTTTATACTACATATGATGACTTTTCACTTTCTCCCTTGCAATGCGGCTGCTAGTCCTCCATTCATGGAAAATCTTAAGGTTCTAGCTCATGTCCAAGGCACCAAAGAAGGGTAAAAAGTCAATAATCCAAAACAGAAACTTGAATTTTTCTACTTTTACTGGCTATTACATCAACTTAGAAGCTTCACCTGTGTTCTACTATGGTGCGTTTAGTGTCTCCGCATAGCGCAGCACGCGCCATAGCATTGAGGACGATAAATGTAACCGTTTCAGACAGAAGAGCGGCCAATGTGACGATCTGGCTTTAAGTCGATTCGATAACAAATGACGAAAACGGACGGTTTTCTCAGGTTTTTACTACATATGAACACTTTTCACATTCTATCATGCAACGCGGCTGCTAATCCTCCTTTCATGCAAAATCTTAAGGACCGAGCCTATACCCAAGGCACCAAAGAATCGTAAAAAGTCAATAATCGATAACTAAAACTTGAATTGTACTACTTCTTACTGGCTATTACATCAACTTAGAAGCTTCATCTGTGTTCTACTATGGTGCTTTTAGTGTCTTAGCATACCTCAGCACACGACATATCTTTGCAGACGATAAATGTAAGCGTTTCAGACAGAAGAGTGGCCAATGTGACGATCTGGCTTTAAGTCGATTCGATAACAAATGACGAAAACGGACGGATTTCTCAGGTTTATACTACATATGAACACTTTGCACATTCTCCCGTGCAACGCGGCTGCTAGTCCTCCTTTCACGCAAAATCTTTAGGTCCTAGCTCATGTCCAAGGCAGCAAAGCCGGCTAAAAAGTCAATAATCGATACCTAAAACATAAATTGTACTACTTCTTACTGGCTATTACATCAACTTAGAAACTTCATCTGTGTTCTACTATGGTGCTATTAGTGTCTTCCCATACCGCAGTACGCGACAAAGCTTTGCAGACGATAAATGTAAGCGTTTCAGACAGAAGAGTGGCCAATGTGACGATCTGGCTTTAAGTCGATTCGATAACAAATGACGAAAACGGACGGATTTCACAGGTTTTTACTACATATGAACACTTTTCACTCTCTCCCGTGCAACTCGGCTGCTAGTCCTCCTTTCATGCAGAATCTTAAGGTCCTAGCTCATGTCCAAGGCACCAAAGCCAACTCAAAAGTCAATAATCGATACCTAAAACTTGAGTCGTACTACTTCTTACTGGCTATTACATCAACTTAGAAGCTTCATCTGTGTTCTACTATGGTGCTATTAGTGTCTTCCCATACCGCAGTACGCGACAAAGCTTTGCAGACGATAAATGTAAGCGTTTCAGACAGAAGAGTGGCCAATGTGACGATCTGGCTTTAAGTCGATTCGATAACAAATGACGAAAACGGACGGATTTCACAGGTTTTTACTACATATGAACACTTTTCACTCTCTCCCGTGCAACGCGGCTGCTAGTCCTCCTTTCACGCAAAATCTTTAGGTCCTAGCTCATGTCCAAGGCAGCAAAGCCGGCTAAAAAGTCAATAATCGATACCTAAAACATAAATTGTACTACTTCTTACTGGCTATTACATCAACTTAGAAACTTCATCTGTGTTCTACTATGGTGCTATTAGTGTCTTCCCATACCGCAGTACGCGACAAAGCTTTGCAGACGATAAATGTAAGCGTTTCAGACAGAAGAGTGGCCAATGTGACGATCTGGCTTTAAGTCGATTCGATAACAAATGACGAAACCGGATGGATTTCTCGGGTTTTTACTACATATGAACACTATTGACATTCGCCAATGCAACGCGGCTGCTAGTCCTCCTCTCATGCAAAATCGTTAGGTCCTAACTCATGTCCAAGGCACCAAAGAAGGGTAAAATGTCAAGAATCTATAACTAAAACTTGAATTGTACTACTCCTTATTGGCTATTAAATCAACTTAGAAGCTTCACCTGTGTTCTACTATGGTGCTCTTAGTGTCTTGGCATACGGCAGTACGCGACATAGCTTTGCAGACGATAAATGTAACCGTTTCAGAGAGAAGAGCTGCCAATGTGACGATCTGGCTTTAAGTCGATTCGATAACAAATGACGAAACCGGACAGATTCCTCAGATTTTTACCACGTATTAACACTTTTCACATTCTCCCATGCAACGCGGCTGCTAGTCCTTCTTTCATTCAAAATCTTAAGGTCCTAGCTCATGTCCAAACCACCAAAGAAGGGTAAAAAATCAATAATCCATAACTAAAACTTGAATTTTTCTACTTTTACTGGCTATTACATCAACTTAGAAGCTTCACCTGTGTTCTACTATGGTGCGTTTAGTGTCTCCGCATAGCGCAGCACGCGCCATAGCATTGAGGACGATAAATGTAACCGTTTCAGACAGAAGAGTGGCCAATGTGACGATCTGGCTTTAAGTCGATTCGATAACAAATGACGAAAACGGACGGATTTCTCAGGTTTTTACTACATATGAACACTTTTCACTTTCTCCCGTGCAACTCGGCTGCTAGTCCTCCTTTCATGCAGAATCTTAAGGTCCTAGCTCATGTCCAAGGCACCAAAGCCAACTAAAAAGTCAATAATCGATACCTAAAACTTGAGTCGTACTACTTCTTACTGGCCATTACATCAACTTAGAAGCATCATTTGTGTTCTACTATGGTGCTTTTAGTGTCTCCGCATACCGCAGCATTCGACATAGCTTTGCAGACGATTAATGTAACCGTTTCAGACAGAAGAGCGGCCAATGTGACGATCTAACATTAAGTCGATTCGATAACAAATGACGAAAGCGGACGGATCTATCAGGTTTTTACTACATATGAACATTTTTCACTTTCTCCCTTGCAACACGGCTGCTAGTCCGCCATTGATGAAAATCTTAAGGTCCTAGCTCATTGTGCAAGGCACCAAAGGAGGGTAAAAAGTCAATAATCGATACCTAAAACTTGAATTCTACTACTTCTTACTGGCTTTTAAATCAACTTAGAAGCTTCACCTGTGTTCTACTATGGTGTTTTAGTGTCTTCGCATACCGCAGTACGCGACATAGCTTTGCGGACGATAAATGTAACCGTTTCAGACAGAAAAGCGGCCAATGTGACGATCTAACATTAAGTCGATTCGATAACAAATGACGAAAGCGGACGGATCTATCAGGTTTTTACTACATATGAACATTTTTCACATTCTCCCTTGCAACACGGCTGCTAGTCCGCCATTGATGAAAAATCTTAAGGTCCTAGCTCATTGTGCAAGGCACCAAAGGAGGGTAAAAAGTCAATAATCGATACCTAAAACTTGAATTCTACTACTTCTTACTGGCTTTTAAATCAACTTAGAAGCTTCACCTGTGTTCTACTATGGTGTTTTAGTGTCTTCGCATACCGCAGCACGCGGCATAGCTTTGCAGACGATAAGTACAACCATTTCAGACAGAAGAGCGGCCAATGTAACGATCTATCTTTAAGTCGATTCGATAATAAATGACGGAAACGGACGGATTTCTCAGGTTTTTACTAAATATGAACACTTTTCACATTCTCACGTACAACTCGGCTGCTAGTCCTCCTTTCATGCAGAATCTTAAGGTCCTAGCTCATGTCCAAGGCACCAAAGCCAGCTAAAAACTCAATAATCGATACCTTAAACTTGAATCGTACTACTTCTTACTGGCTAATACATCAACTTAGAAGCTTCATCTGTGTTCTACTATGGTGCTTTTAGTGTCTGCGCATACCGCAGCCCGCGACATAGCTTTGCAGACGATAAGTACAACCATTTCAGACAGAAGAGCGGCCAATGTGACGATCTATCTTTAAGTCGATTCGATAACAAATGATGAAAACGGACGGATTTCCCACGTTTATACTACATATGAACACTTTTCACATTCTCTCTTGCAACGCGGCTGCTAGTCCTCCTTTGATGCGAAATCTTAAGGTCCTAGCCCATATCCAAGCACCAAAGAACGGTAAAAACTCAATAATCGATAACTAAAACTTGAATTGTACTACTTCTTACTGTCTATTACATCAACTTTTAAGCTTCACCTGTGTTCTACTATGGTGCTTTTAGTGTCTTTGCATACCGCAGCACGCGACATAGCTTTGCAGACGATAAATGTAACCGTTCCAGACAGAAGAGCGGCCAATATGACGATCTGGCTTTAAATCGAGTCGATAACAAATGACTAAAGCGGACGGATCTATCAGGTTTTTACTACATATGAACATTTTTCACATTCTCCCTTGCAACACGGCTGCTAGTCCTCCATTGATAAAAAATCTTGAGGTCCTAGCTCATTGTCCAAGGCACCAAACTAGGGTAAAATGTCAATAATGCATAACTAAAACTTGAATTGTACTACTTCTTACTGGCTTTTAAATCAACTTAGAAGCTTCAACTGTTTCTACTATGGTGTTTTAGTGTCTTCGCATACCGCAGTACGCGACATAGCTTTGCAGACGATAAATGTAACCGTTTCAGACAGAAGAGCGGCCAATGTGACGATCTGGCTTTAAGTCGATTAGATAACAAATGACGAAAACGGACAGATTTCTCAGGTTCTTACTAATTATGACACTCCCGTGTACGCGTCTGCTAGTCCTACTTTCATGCATTATCTTGATGTCCTAGTCCATGTCCAAGCCACGAAATAAGGGTAACAAGTCCATAATCGATAATTAGAACTTGAATTGTACTACTTCCTACTGGCTATTACATCAACTTAGAAGCTTCATCTGTGTTCTAATACGGTGCATTTTGTGTATCCCCATACCGCAGCACGCGACATAGCTTTGCAGACGATAAATGTAACCGGTTCAGACAGAAGAGAGGCCAATATGACGGTCTGGCTTTAGGTCGATTCGATAACAAATGACGAAAACGGACGGATTTCTCAGGTTTTTAATACACATGAAATCTTTTCACATTCTCCCATGCAACGCGGCTGCTAGTCCTCCTTTCATGCAAAATCTTAAGGTCCTAGCACATGTCCAAGCCACCAAAGAAGGGTAATAAGTCGATAATTGATAACTAAAACTTGAATTTTATTACTTCCTATTGGCTATTACATCAACTTAGATGTTTCATCTGTGTTCTACTATGGTGCTTTTAGTGTCTCCGCATACCACAGCACGCGACATAGCTTTGCAGACGATAAATGTAACCGTTTCAGACAGAAGAGCGGCCTATGTGGTATCTGGCCTTAAGGCGACTCGATAGCAAATAAGGAAAACGGACGGATTTCTCAGGTTTTTGCTACACATGAAATCTTTTCACATTCTCCCATGCAACGCGGCTGCTAGTCCTCCTTCCATGCAAAATCTTAAGGTCCCAGCTCATGTCCAAGGCACCAAAGCCGGCTAAAAAGTCAATGATCGATACAGAAAACTTGAATAGTACTACTTCTGACTGCCTATTACATCAACTTAGAAGCTTCATCTGTGTTCTACTATGGTGCTTTTAGTGTCTCCGCATACCGCGGCACGCGACACTGCTTTGCAGACTAAAAATGCAACGGTTTCAGTGAGAAGAGCGGCCAATTTGACGATCTGGCTTTAAGTCGATTCGATAACAAATGACGAAAACGGATGGATTTCTCAGGTGTTTAATACATATGAACATTTTTCACATTCTCCCGTGCAACGCGGCTGCTTGTCCTAACTTCACCCAGAATGTTAAATTATTAGCCCATGCCCAAGCCACCAAAGAAGGGTAAAAAGTCAATAATCGATACCTAAAACTTGAATTGTACTTCTTCTTACTGGCTATTACATCAACTTAGAAGCTTCATCTGTGTTCTACTATTCTGCTTTTTGTGTCTCCGCATACCGCAGCACGCGACATAGCTTTGCAGACTATAAATACAATCGTTTCAGAGAGAAGAGCTGCCAATGTTACGATCTGGCTTTAAATCGATTCGATAACATATGACGAAAACGGACGGATTTCTCAGGTTTTTACTACATAGGAACACTTTTCACATTCTCCCGTGCAACACGGCTGCTAGTCCTCCTTTCATCAAAATCTTACGGTCCTAGCTCATGTCCAAGGCACCAAAGAAGGGTAAAAAGTCAATAATCCATAACTAAAACTTGAATTGTATTATTTCTTACTGGCTATTACATCAACTTAGAAGCTTCGTCTGCGTTCTACTATGGTGCTTTTGTGTCTAAGCATACCGCAGCACGCGACATAGCTTTGCAGACGATAAATGTAACCGTTTCAGAGAGAAGAGCGGCCAATGTGACTATCTAGCTTTAACTCGATTCGATAACAAATGACGAAAACGGACGGATTTCTCAGGGTTTTACAACATATGAACACTTTTCACATTCTCCCGTTTAATACGGCTGCTAGTCCTCCTTTCATGCAAAACCTTAAGTTCCTAGCTCACGTCCAAGGCACCAAAGAAAGTTAAAAAGTCAATAATCGATACCTAAAACTTGAATTGTACTACTTCTTACTGGCTATTACATCAACTTAGAAGCTTTATCTGTGTTCTACTATGGTGCTTTTAGTGTCTCCGCATACCGCAGCACGCGACATAATTTTGCAGACGATAAGTACAACCGTTTCAGAGAGAAGTGCGGCCAAAGTGACGATCTGGCTTGAAGTCGATTCGATAACATATGACTAAAACGGACGGATTTTTCAGGTTTTTACTACATATGAAACCTTTTCACATTCTCCCATGCCACGCGGCTGCTAGTCATCCTTTCATGCAAAATCTTAAGGTCGTAGCCCATGTCCATGGCTCCAAAGAAGCGTAAAAAGTCATTAATCGATAACTAAAACTTGAATTGTACTACTTCTTACTGGCTATTACATCAACTTAGAAGCTTCGTCTGCGTTCTACTATGGTGCTTTTGTGTCTAAGCATACCGCAGCACGCGACATAGCTTTGCAGACGATAAATGTAACCGTTTCAGAGAGAAGAGCGGCCAATGTGACGATCTGGCTTTAAGTCGATTCGATAACAAATGACGAAAACGGTCGGATTTCTCAGGTTTTTACTACATATGAACCCTTTTCACATGCTCTCGTTTAATGCGGCTGCTAGTCCTCCTTTCATGCAAAATCTAAAGGTCCTAGCCCATGTCCAAGGCACCAAAGAAAGGTAAAAAGTCAATAATCCATAAATAAAACTTGAATTGTACTACTTCTTACTGGCTATTACATCAACTTAGAAGCTTCACCTGTGTTCTACTATGGTGCATTTAGTGTCTCCGCATACCGCAGCACGCAACATGGCATTGAAGACGATAAATCGTTTCAGACAGAAGAGCGGCCAATGTGACGATCTGGCTTTAACTCAATTCGATAACAGATGACGAAAAGGGACAGATTTCTCAGGTTTTTACTTCATATGAACCCTTTTCACATTCTCCCGTTTAATGCGGCTGCTAGTCCTCCTTTCATGCAAAATCTTATGCTACTAGCTCACGTCCAAGGCACCAAAGAAGGGTAACAAGTCAATAATCAATAACAAAAACTTGAATTGTACTACTTCTTACTGGCTATTACATTAACTTAGAAGCTTCATCTGCGTTCTACTATGGTGCTTTTAGTGTCTCTGTATACCTCAGCACACGACATAGCTTTGCAGACGATAAATGTAACCGTTTCAGACAGAAGAGCGGCCAATGTGACGATCTGGCTTTAAGTCGATTCGATAACAAATGACGAAAACGGACGGATTTCTCAGGTTTTTACTACATATGAACACTTTTCACATTCTCCCGTGCAACGCGGCTGCTAGTCCTCCTTTCATCAAAATCTTACGGTCCTAGCCCATGTCCAAGGCACCAAAGAAGGGTAAAAGGTCAATAATCAGTAACTAAAAAATTAAATGTACTACTTCTTACTGGCTATTACATCAACTTAAAAGCTTCATCTGTGTTCTACTATGGTGCTTTTAGTGTCTCCGCATACCGCAGCACGCGACATAGCTTCGCAGACGATAAGTACAACCGTTTCAGAGAAGAGCGGCTAATGTGACGATCTGGCTTTATGTCGATTCGATAACAAATGACGAAACCGGACGGATTTCTCAGGTTTTTACTACATATGAACACTATTCACATCCTCCCGTGAAACGCGGCTGCTAGTCCTCCTTTCATGCAAAATCTTAAGGTCCCAGCTTATGTCCAAGGCACCAAAGACGGGTAAAAAGTCAATAATCGATAACTAAAACTGGAATTGTACTTATTTTTACTGGCTATTACATCAACTTAGAAGCTTCACCTGTGTTCTACTATGGTGCTCTTAGTGTCTTGGCATACCGCAGTACGCGACATAGCTTTGCAGACGATAAATGTAACCGTTTCAGAGAGAAGAGCTGCCAATGTGACGATCTGGCTTTAAGTCGATTCGATAATAAATGACGAAAACAGACAGATTTCTCAGATTTTTACGACGTATTAACACTTTTCACATTCTCCCATGCAACGCGGCTGCTAGTCCTCCTTTCATGCAAAATCTTAAGGTCCTAGCCCATGTCCAAGCCACCAAAGAAGGGTAAAAAGTCAATAATCCATAAATAAAACTTGAATTGTACTACTTCTTACTGGCTATTACATCAACTTAGAAGCTTCATCTGTGTTCTACTATGGTCCTTTTAGTGTCTCCGCATACCGCAGCACGCGACATAGCATTGAAGACGATAAATGTTACCATTTCAGAGAGAAGAGCGGCTAATGTGACAATCTGGCTTTAAGTCGATTCGACAACAAATGACGAAAACGGATGGATTTCTCAGTTTTATACTACATATGATGACTTTTCACTTTCTCCCTTGCAATGCGGCTGCTAGTCCTCCACTCATGGAAAATCTTAAGGTTCTAGCTCATGTGCAAGGCACCAAAGAAGGGTAAAAAGTCAATAATCCATAACTAAAACTTGATTTTTTCTACTTTTACTGGCTATTACATCAACTTAGAAGCTTCACCTGTGTTCTACTATGGTGCGTTTAGTGTCTCCGCATAGCGCAGCACGCGCCATAGCATTGAGGACGATAAATGTAACCGTTTCAGACAGAAGAGCGGCCAATGTGACGATCTGGCTTGAAGTCGATTCGATAACAAATGACGAAAACAGACGGTTTTCTCAGGTTTTTACTACATATGAACACTTTTCACATTCTCCCATGCAACGAAGCTGCTAGTCCTCCTTTCATGCAAAATCTTAAGGACCGAGCCTATATCCAAGGCACCAAAGAATCATAAAAAGTCAATAATCGATAACTAAAACTTGAACTGTACTACTTCTTACTGGCTATTACATCAACTTAGAAGCTTCATCTGTGTTCTACTATGGTGCTTTTAGTGTCTTAGCATACCTCAGCACGCGACATATCTTTGCAGACGATAAATGTTACTGTTTCAGACAGAAGAGCGGCCAATGTGACGATCTGGCTTTAAGTCGATTCGATAACAAATGACGAAAACGAACGGATTTCTCAGGTTTATACTACATATGAACACTTTGCACATTCTCCCGTGCAACGCGGCTCCTAGTCCTCCTTTCACGCAAAATCTGTTTGTCCTAGCTCATGTCCAAGGCAGCAAAGCCGGCTAAAAAGTCAATAATCGATACCTAAAACATAAATTGTACTACTTCTTACTGGCTATTACATCAACTTAGAAACTTCATCTGTGTTCTACTATGGTGCTATTAGTGTCTTCCCATACCGCAGTAAGCGACAAAGCTTTGCAGACGATAAATGTAAGCGTTTCAGACAGAAGAGTGGCCAATGTGACGATCTGGCTTTAAGTCGATTCGATAACAAATGACGATAACGGACGGATTTCTCAGGTTTTTACTACATATGAACACTTTTCACATTCTCCCGTGCAACGCGGCTGCTAGTCCTCCTTTCATCAAAATCTTACGGTCCTAGCCCATGTCCAAGGCACCAAAGAAGGGTAAAAGGTCAATAATCAGTAACTAAAAAATGAAATGTACTACATCTTACTGGCTATTACATCAACTTAGAAGCTTCATCTGTGTTCTACTATGGTGCTTTTAGTGTCTCCGCATACCGCAGCACGCGACATAGCTTCGCAGACGATAAATACAACCGTTTCAGAGAGAAGACCGGCCAATGTGGGATCTGGCTTTAAGTCGATTCGATAACAAATATCGAAAACAGACGGATTTCTCCGGTTTTTACTACATATGAACCCTTTTCACATTCTCCCATGCAACGCGGCTGCTAGTCCTCCTTTCATGCAAAACCTTAAGTCCTAGCCCATGTCCAAGGCACCAAAGAAGGGTAAAAAGTCAATAATCGATAACTAAAACTTGAATTGTACTTATTTTTACTGGCTATTACATCAACTTAGAAGCTACACCTGAGTTCTACTATGGTGCTCTTAGTGTCTTGGCATACCGCAGTACGCGACATAGCTTTGCAGACGATAAATGTAACCGTTTCAGAGAGAAGAGCTGCCAATGTGACGATCTGGCTCTAAGTCGATTCGATAATAAATGACGAAAACAGACAGATTTCTCAGATTTTTACCACGTATTAACACTTTTCACATTCTCCCATGCAACGCGGCTGCTAGTCCTCCTTTCATGCAAAATCTTAAGGTCCTAGCCCATGTCCAAGCCACCAAAGAAGGGTAAAAAGTCAATAATCCATAAATAAAACTTGAATTGTACTACTTCTTACTGGCTATTACATCATCTTAGAAGCTTCATCTGTGTTCTACTATGGTCCTTTTAGTGTCTCCGCATACCGCAGCACGCGACATAGCATTGAAGACGATAAATGTTACCATTTCAGAGAGAAGAGCGGCTGATGTGACGATCTGGCTTTAAGTCGATTCGACAACAAATGACGAAAACGGATGGATTTCTCAGTTTTATACTACATATGATGACTTTTCACTTTCTCCCTTGCAATGCGGCTGCTAGTCCTCCATTCATGGAAAATCTTAAGGTTCTAGCTCATGTGCAAGGCACCAAAGAAGGCTAAAAAGTCATTAATCCATAAGTAAAACTTGAATTTTTCTACTTTTACTGGCTATTACATCAACTTAGAAGCTTCACCTGTGTTCTACTATGGTGCGTTTAGTGTCTCCGCATAGCGCAGCACGCGCCATAGCATTGAGGACGATAAATGTAACCGTTTCAGACAGAAGAGCGGCCAATGTGACGATCTGGCTTTAAGTCGATTCGATAACAAATGACGAAAACGGACGGTTTTCTCAGGTTTTTACTACATATGAACACTTTTCACATTCTCCCATGCAACGCGACTGCTAGTCCTCCTTTCATGCAAAATCTTAAGGACCGAGCCTATATCCAAGGCACCAAAGAATCGTAAAAAGTCAATAATCGATAACTAAAACTTGAATTGTACTACTTCTTACTGGCTATTACATCAACTTAGAAGCTTCATCTGTGTTCTACTATGGTGCTTTTAGTGTCTTAGCATACCTCAGCTCGCGACATATCTTTGCAGACGATAAATGTTACTGTTTCAGACAGAAGAGCGGCCAATGTGACGATCTGGCTTTAAGTCGATTCGATAACAAATGACGAAAACGGACGGATTTCTCAGGTTTATACTACATATGAACACTTTGCACATTCTCCCGTGCAACGCGGCTGCTAGTCCTCCTTTCACGCAAAATCTGTAGGTCCTAGCTCATGTCCAAGGCAGCAAAGCCGGCTAAAAAGTCAATAATCGATACCTAAAACATAAATTGTACTACTTCTTACTGGCTTTTACATCAACTTAGAAACTTCATCTGTGTTCTACTATGGTGCTATTAGTGTCTTCCCATACCGCAGTAAGCGACAAAGCTTTGCAGACGATAAATGTAAGCGTTTCAGACAGAAGAGTGGCCAATGTGACGATCTGGCTTTAAGTCGATTCGATAACAAATGACGAAAACGGACGGATTTCTCAGGTTTTTACTACATATGAACACTTTTCACTTTCTCCCGTGCAACTCGGCTGCTAGTCCTCCTTTCATGCAGAATCTTAAGGTCCTAGCTCATGTCCAAGGCACCAAAGCCAACTAAAAAGTCAATAATCGATACCTAAAACTTGAGTCGTACTACTTCTTACTGGCTATTACATCAACTTAGAAGCTTCATCTGTGTTCTACTATGGTGCTTTAAGTGTCTCCGCATACCGCAGCACGCGACATATCTTTGCAGTCGATAAATTCAACAGCTTCAGAGAGAAGAGCGGCCAATGTGACGATCTGGCTTTAAGTCGATTCGATAACAAATGACGGAACCGGACGGATTTCTCAGGTTTTTAATACATATGAACACTATTGACATTCGCCAATGCAACGCGGCTGCTAGTCCTCCTCTCATGCAAAATCGTTAGGTCCTAGCTCATGTCCAAGGCACCAAAGAAGGGTAAAATTTCAAGAATCTATAACTAAAACTTGAATTGTACTACTTCTTATTGGCTATTAAATCAACTTAGAAGTTTTACCTGTATTTTACTATGGTGCTTTTAGTGTATTGGCATACCGCAGTACGCGACATAGCTTTGCAGTCGATAAATGTAACCGTTTCAGACAGAAGAGTGGCCAATGTGACGATCTGGCTTTAAGTCGATTCGATAACAAATGACGAAACCGGACGGATTTCTCAGGTTTTTACTACATATGAACACTTTTCACATTCTCCCTTGTACGCGTCTGCCCGTCCTCCTTTCATGCAGTATCTTAAGATCCTAGCCCACGTCCAAGCAACCAAAGAAGGATAATAAGTCAATAATTGATAAGTAAAACTTGAATTGTACTACTTCCTATTGACTATTACATCAACTTAGAAGCTTCATCTGTGTTCTACTATGGTGCTTTTAGTGTCTCCGCATACCACAGCTGGCGACATAGCTTTGCACTCGATAAATGTAACCGTTTCAGACAGAAGAGCGGCCAATGTGGTATCTGGCCTTAAGGCGATTCGATAGCAAATAACGAAAACCGACGGATATCTCAGGTTTTTACTACACATGAAATCTTTTCACATTCTCCCACGCAACGCGGCTGCTAGTCCTCTTTTCATGCAAAATCTTAAGGTCCCAGCTCATGTCCAAGGCACCAAAGCCGGCTAAAAAGTCAATAATCGTTACCTAAAACTTGAATTGTACTACATCTGACTGGCTATTACATCAACTTGGAAGCTTCATCTGTGTTCTACTATGGTGCTTTTAGTGTCTCCGCATACCGCGACACGCGACATTGCTTTGCAGACTAAAAATTCAACCGTTTCAGTGAGAAGAGCGGCCAATTTGACGATCTCGCTTTAAGTCGATTCGATAACAAATGACGAAAACGGACGGATTTCTCAGGGTTATACTACATATGAACACTATTTACATTCTCCCTTGCAACGCGGCTGCTAGTCCTCCTTTGATGCAAAATCTTAAGGTCCTAGCTCATGTCCAAGGCACCAAAGAAGGGTAAAATGTCAATAATCCATAGCTAAAACTTGAATTGTACTACTTCTTACTGGCTATTACATCAACTTAGAAGCTTCATCTGTGTTCTACTATGGTGCTCTTAGTGTCTTGGCATACCGCAGTACGCGACATAGCTTTCCAGACGATAAATGTAACCGTTTCAGAGAGAAGAGCTGCCAATGTGACGATCTGGCTTTAAGTCGATTCGATAATAAATGACGAAAACAGACAGATTTCTCAGATTTTTACCACGTATTAACACTTTTCACATTCTCCCATGCAACGCGGCTGCTAGTCCTCCTTTCATGCAAAATCTTAAGGTCCTAGCCCATTTCCAAGCCACCAAAGAAGGGTAAAAAGTCAATAATCCATAAATAAAACTTGAATTGTACTACTTCTTACTGGCTATTACATCAACTTAGAAGCTTCATCTGTGTTCTACTATGGTCCTTTTAGTGTCTCCGCATACCGCAGCACGCGACATAGCATTGAAGACGATAAATGTTACCATTTCAGAGAGAAGAGCGGCTGATGTGACGATCTGGCTTTAAGTCGATTCGACAACAAATGACGAAAACGGATGGATTTCTCAGTTTTATACTACATATGATGACTTTTCACTTTCTCTCTTGCAATGCGGCTGCTAGTCTTCCATTCATGGAAAATCTTAAGGTTCTCGCTCATGTGCAAGGCACCAAAGAAGGGTAAAAAGTCAATAATCCATAACTAAAACTTGAATTTTTCTACTTTTACTGGCTATTACATCAACTTAGAAGCTTCACCTGTGTTCTACTATGGTGCGTTTAGTGTCTCCGCATAGCGCAGCACGCGCCATAGCATTGAGGACGATAAATGTAACCGTTTCAGACAGAAGAGCGGCCAATGTGACGATCTGGCTTTAAGTCGATTCGATAACAAATGACGAAAACGGACGGATTTCTCAGGTTTTTACTACATATGAACACTTTTCACTTTCTCCCGTGCAACTCGGCTGCTAGTCCTCCTTTCATGCAGAATCTTAAGGTCCTAGCTCATGTCCAAGGCACCAAAGCCAACTAAAAAGTCAATAATCGATACCTAAAACCCGAGTCGTACTACTTCTTACTGGCTATTACATCAACTTAGAAGCTTCATCTGTGTTCTACTATGGTGCTTTTAGTGTCTCCGCATATCGCAGCACGCGACATATCTTTGCAGTCGATAAATTCAACAGCTTCAGAGAGAAGAGCGGCCAATGTGACGATCTGGCTTTAAGTCGATTCGATAACAAATGACGAAACCGGACGGATTTCTCAGGTTTTTACTACATATGAACACTATTGACATTCGCCAATGCAACGCGGCTGCTAGTCCTCCTCTCATGCAAAATCGTTAGGTCCTAGCTCATGTCCAAGGCACCAAAGAAGGGTAAAATTTCAAGAATCTATAACTAAAACTTGAATTGTACTACTTCTTATTGGCTATTAAATCAACTTAGAAGTTTTACCTGTATTTTACTATGGTGCTTTTAGTGTATTGGCATACCGCAGTACGCGACATAGCTTTGCAGTCGATAAATGTAACCGTTTCAGACAGAAGAGTGGCCAATGTGACGATCTGGCTTTAAGTCGATTCGATAACAAATGACGAAACCGGACGGATTTCTCAGGTTTTTACTACATATGAACACTTTTCACATTCTCCCTTGTACGCGTCTGCTCGTCCTCCTTTCATGCAATATCTTAAGATCCTAGCCCATGTCCAAGCAACCAAAGAAGGATAATAAGTCAATAATTGATAAGAAAACTTGAATTGTACTACTTCCTATTGGCTATTACATCAACTTAGAAGCTTCATCTGTGTTCTACTATGGTGCTTTTAGTGTCTCCGCATACCACAGCTCGCGACATTGCTTTGCACTCGATAAATGTAACCGTTTCAGACAGAAGAGCGGAAAATGTGGTATCTGGCCTTAAGGCGATTCGATAGCAAATAACGAAAACCGACGGATATCTCAGGTTTTTACTACACATGAAATCGTTTCACATTCTCCCACGCAACGCGGCTGCTAGTCCTCTTTTCATGCAAAATCTTAAGGTCCCAACTCATGTCCAAGGCACCAAAGCCGGCTAAAAAGTCAATAATCGTTACCTAAAACTTGAATTGTACTACATCTTACTGGCTATTACATCAACTTGGAAGCTTCATTTGTGTTCTACTATGGTGCTTTTAGTGTCTCCGCATACCGCGACACGCGACATTGCTTTGCAGACTAAAAATTCAACCGTTTCAGTGAGAAGAGCGGCCAATTTGACGATCTCGCTTTAAGTCGATTCGATAACAAATGACGAAAACGGACGGATTTCTCAGGGTTATACTACATATGAACACTATTTACATTCTCCCTTGCAACGCGGCTGCTAGTCCTCCTTTGATGCAAAATCTTAAGGTCCTAGCCCATGTCCAAGCCACCAAAGAAGGGTAAAAAGTCAATAATCCATAAATAAAACTTGAATTGTACTACTTCTTACTGCCTATTACATCAACTTAGAAGCTTCATCTGTGTTCTGCTATGGTCCTTTTAGTGTCTCCGCATACCGCAGCACGCGACATAGCATTGAAGACGATAAATGTTACCATTTCAGAGAGAAGAGCGGCTAATGTGACGATCTGGCTTTAAGTCGATTCGACAACAAATGACGAAAACGGATGGATTTCTCAGTTTTATACTACATATGATGACTTTTCACTTTCTCCCTTGCAATGCGGCTGCTAGTCCTCCATTCATGGAAAATCTTAAGGTTCTAGCTCATGTCCAAGGCACCAAAGAAGGGTAAAAAGTCAATAATCCAAAACTGAAACTTGAATTTTTCTACTTTTACTGGCTATTACATCAACTTAAAAGCTTCACCTGTGTTCTACTATGGTGCGTTTAGTGTCTCCGCATAGCGCAGCACGCGCCATAGCATTGAGGACGATAAATGTAACCGTTTCAGACAGAAGAGCGGCCAATGTGACGATCTGGCTTTAAGTCGATTCGATAACAAATGACGAAAACGGACGGTTTTCTCAGGTTTTTACTACATATGAACACTTTTCACATTCTATCATGCAACGCGGCTGCTAATCCTCCTTTCATGCAAAATCTTAAGGACCGAGCCTATATCCAAGGCACCAAAGAATCGTAAAAAGTCAATAATCGATAACTAAAACTTGAATTGTACTACTTCTTACTGGCTATTACATCAACTTAGAAGCTTCATCTGTGTTCTACTATGGTGCTTTTAGTGTCTTAGCATACCTCAGCACACGACATATCTTTGCAGACGATAAATGTAAGCGTTTCAGACAGAAGAGTGGCCAATGTGACGATCTGGCTTTAAGTCGATTCGATAACAAATGACGAAAACGGACGGATTTCTCAGGTTTATACTACATATGAACACTTTGCACATTCTCCCGTGCAACGCGGCTGCTAGTCCTCCTTTCACGCAAAATCTTTAGGTCCTAGCTCATGTCCAAGGCAGCAAAGCCGGCTAAAAAGTCAATAATCGATACCTAAAACATAAATTGTACTACTTCTTACTGGCTATTACATCAACTTAGAAACTTCATCTGTGTTCTACTATGGTGCAATTAGTGTCTTCCCATACCGCAGTACGCGACAAAGCTTTGCAGACGATAAATGTAAGCGTTTCAGACAGAAGAGTGGCCAATGTGACGATCTGGCTTTAAGTCGATTCGATAACAAATGACGAAAACGGACGGATTTCACAGGTTTTTACTACATATGAACACTTTTCACTCTCTCCCGTGCAACTCGGCTGCTAGTCCTCCTTTCATGCAGAATCTTAAGGTCCTAGCTCATGTCCAAGGCACCAAAGCCAACTCAAAAGTCAATAATCGATACCTAAAACTTGAGTCGTACTACTTCTTACTGGCTATTACATCAACTTAGAAGCTTCATCTGTGTTCTACTATGGTGCTATTAGTGTCTTCCCATACCGCAGTACGCGACAAAGCTTTGCAGACGATAAATGTAAGCGTTTCAGACAGAAGAGTGGCCAATGTGACGATCTGGCTTTAAGTCGATTCGATAACAAATGACGAAAACGGACGGATTTCACAGGTTTTTACTACATATGAACACTTTTCACTCTCTCCCGTGCAACGCGGCTGCTAGTCCTCCTTTCACGCAAAATCTTTAGGTCCTAGCTCATGTCCAAGGCAGCAAAGCCGGCTAAAAAGTCAATAATCGATACCTAAAACATAAATTGTACTACTTCTTACTGGCTATTACATCAACTTAGAAACTTCATCTGTGTTCTACTATGGTGCTATTAGTGTCTTCCCATACCTCAGTACGCGACAAAGCTTTGCAGACGATAAATGTAAGCGTTTCAGACAGAAGAGTGGCCAATGTGACGATCTGGCTTTAAGTCGATTCGATAACAAATGACGAAACCGGATGGATTTCTCGGGTTTTTACTACATATGAACACTATTGACATTCGCCAATGCAACGCGGCTGCTAGTCCTCCTCTCATGCAAAATCGTTAGGTCCTAACTCATGTCCAAGGCACCAAAGAAGGGTAAAATGTCAAGAATTTATAACTAAAACTTGAATTGTACTACTCCTTATTGGCTATTAAATCAACTTAGAAGCTTCACCTGTGTTCTACTATGGTGCTCTTAGTGTCTTGGCATACGGCAGTACGCGACATAGCTTTGCAGACGATAAATGTAACCGTTTCAGAGAGAAGAGCTGCCAATGTGACGATCTGGCTTTAAGTCGATTCGATAACAAATGACGAAACCGGACAGATTCCTCAGATTTTTACCACGTATTAACACTTTTCACATTCTCCCATGCAACGCGGCTGCTAGTCCTTCTTTCATTCAAAATCTTAAGGTCCTAGCTCATGTCCAAACCACCAAAGAAGGGTAAAAAATCAATAATCCATAACTAAAACTTGAATTTTTCTACTTTTACTGGCTATTACATCAACTTAGAAGCTTCACCTGTGTTCTACTATGGTGCGTTTAGTGTCTCCGCATAGCGCAGCACGCGCCATAGCATTGAGGACGATAAATGTAACCGTTTCAGACAGAAGAGTGGCCAATGTGACGATCTGGCTTTAAGTCGATTCGATAACAAATGACGAAAACGGACGGATTTCTCAGGTTTTTACTACATATGAACACTTTTCACTTTCTCCCGTGCAACTCGGCTGCTAGTCCTCCTTTCATGCAGAATCTTAAGGTCCTAGCTCATGTCCAAGGCACCAAAGCCAACTAAAAAGTCAATAATCGATACCTAAAACTTGAGTCGTACTACTTCTTACTGGCCATTACATCAACTTAGAAGCATCATTTGTGTTCTACTATGGTGCTTTTAGTGTCTCCGCATACCGCAGCATTCGACATAGCTTTGCAGACGATTAATGTAACCGTTTCAGACAGAAGAGCGGCCAATGTGACGATCTAACATTAAGTCGATTCGATAACAAATGACGAAAGCGGACGGATCTATCAGGTTTTTACTACATATGAACATTTTTCACTTTCTCCCTTGCAACACGGCTGCTAGTCCGCCATTGATGAAAATCTTAAGGTCCTAGCTCATTGTGCAAGGCACCAAAGGAGGGTAAAAAGTCAATAATCGATACCTAAAACTTGAATTCTACTACTTCTTACTGGCTTTTAAATCAACTTAGAAGCTTCACCTGTGTTCTACTATGGTGTTTTAGTGTCTTCGCATACCGCAGTACGCGACATAGCTTTGCGGACGATAAATGTAACCGTTTCAGACAGAAGAGCGGCCAATGTGACGATCTAACATTAAGTCGATTCGATAACAAATGACGAAAGCGGACGGATCTATCAGGTTTTTACTACATATGAACATTTTTCACATTCTCCCTTGCAACACGGCTGCTAGTCCGCCATTGATGAAAAATCTTAAGGTCCTAGCTCATTGTGCAAGGCACCAAAGGAGGGTAAAAAGTCAATAATCGATACCTAAAACTTGAATTCTACTACTTCTTACTGGCTTTTAAATCAACTTAGAAGCTTCACCTGTGTTCTACTATGGTGTTTTAGTGTCTTCGCATACCGCAGCACGCGGCATAGCTTTGCAGACGATAAGTACAACCATTTCAGACAGAAGAGCGGCCAATGTGACGATCTATCTTTAAGTCGATTCGATAATAAATGACGGAAACGGACGGATTTCTCAGGTTTTTACTAAATATGAACACTTTTCACATTCTCACGTACAACTCGGCTGCTAGTCCTCCTTTCATGCAGAATCTTAAGGTCCTAGCTCATGTCCAAGGCACCAAAGCCAGCTAAAAACTCAATAATCGATACCTTAAACTTGAATCGTACTACTTCTTACTGGCTAATACATCAACTTAGAAGCTTCATCTGTGTTCTACTATGGTGCTTTTAGTGTCTGCGCATACCGCAGCCCGCGACATAGCTTTGCAGACGATAAGTACAACCATTTCAGACAGAAGAGCGGCCAATGTGACGATCTATCTTTAAGTCGATTCGATAACAAATGATGAAAACGGACGGATTTCCCACGTTTATACTACATATGAACACTTTTCACATTCTCTCTTGCAACGCGGCTGCTAGTCCTCCTTTGATGCGAAATCTTAAGGTCCTAGCCCATATCCAAGCACCAAAGAACGGTAAAAACTCAATAATCGATAACTAAAACTTGAATTGTACTACTTCTTACTGTCTATTACATCAACTTTTAAGCTTCACCTGTGTTCTACTATGGTGCTTTTAGTGTCTTTGCATACCGCAGCACGCGACATAGCTTTGCAGACGATAAATGTAACCGTTCCAGACAGAAGAGCGGCCAATATGACGATCTGGCTTTAAGTCGAGTCGATAACAAATGACTAAAGCGGACGGATCTATCAGGTTTTTACTACATATGAACATTTTTCACATTCTCCCTTGCAACACGGCTGCTAGTCCTCCATTGATGAAAAATCTTAAGGTCCTAGCTCATTGTGCAAGGCACCAAAGGAGGGTAAAAAGTCAATAATCGATAACTAAACTTGAATTGTACTACTTCTTACTGGCTTTTAAATCAACTTAGAGGCTTCACCTGTGTTCTACTATGGTGTTTTAGTGTCTTCGCATACCGCAGTACGCGACATAGCTTTGCAGACGATAAATACAACCGTTTCAAAGAGAAGAGCGGCCAATGTGACGATCTGGCTTTAAGTCGATTCGATAACAAATGACGAAACTTGACGGATTTCACAGGTTTTTACTACATATGAACATTTTTCACATTCTCCCTTGCAACACGGCTGCTAGTCCTCCTTTCATGCAAAATCTTAAGGTCCTAGCCCATGTCCAAAGAACCAAAGAAGGGTAAAAAGTAAATTATCGATACCTAAAACTTAAATTGTACTACTTCTTACTGGCTATTACATCATCTTAGAATCTTCATTTGTGTTCTACTATGGTGCTATTAGTGTCTCCGCATACCCCAGCACACGACATAGCTTTGCAGACGATAAATACAACCGTTTCAAAGAGAAGAGCGGCCAATGTGACGATCTGGCTTTAAGTCGATACGATAACAAATGACGAAAACGGACGGATCTATCAGTTTTTTTCTACATATGAACACTTTTCACATTCTCCCTTGCAACACGGCTGCTAGTCCTCCATTGATAAAAAATCTTGAGGTCCTAGCTCATTGTCCAAGGCACCAAACTAGGGTAAAATGTCAATAATGCATAACTAAAACTTGAATTGTACTACTTCTTACTGGCTTTTAAATCAACTTAGAAGCTTCAACTGTTTCTACTATGGTGTTTTAGTGTCTTCGCATACCGCAGTACGCGACATAGCTTTGCAGACGATAAATGTAACCGTTTCATTCAGAAGAGCGGCCAATGTGACGATCTGGCTTTAAGTCGATTAGATAACAAATGACGAAAACGGACAGATTTCTCAGGTTCTTACTAATTATGACACTCCCGTGTACGCGTCTGCTAGTCCTACTTTCATGCATTATCTTGATGTCCTAGTCCATGTCCAAGCCACGAAATAAGGGTAACAAGTCCATAATCGATAATTAGAACTTGAATTGTACTACTTCCTACTGGCTATTACATCAACTTAGAAGCTTCATCTGTGTTCTAATACGGTGAATTTTGTGTATCCCCATACCGCAGCACGCGACATAGCTTTGCAGACGATAAATGTAACCGGTTCAGACAGAAGAGAGGCCAATATGACGGTCTGGCTTTAGGTCGATTCGATAACAAATGACGAAAACGGACGGATTTCTCAGGTTTTTAATACACATGAAATCTTTTCACATTCTCCCATGCAACGCGGCTGCTAGTCCTCCTTTCATGCAAAATCTTAAGGTCCTAGCACATGTCCAAGCCACCAAAGAAGGGAAATAAGTCGATAATTGATAACTAAAACTTGAATTTTATTACTTCCTATTGGCTATTACATCAACTTAGATGTTTCATCTGTGTTCTACTATGGTGCTTTTAGTGTCTCCGCATACCACAGCACGCGACATAGCTTTGCAGACGATAAATGTAACCGTTTCAGACAGAAGAGCGGCCTATGTGGTATCTGGCCTTAAGGCGACTCGATAGCAAATAAGGAAAACGGACGGATTTCTCAGGTTTTTGCTACACATGAAATCTTTTCACATTCTCCCATGCAACGCGGCTGCTAGTCCTCCTTCCATGCAAAATCTTAAGGTCCCAGCTCATGTCCAAGGCACCAAAGCCGGCTAAAAAGTCAATGATCGATACAGAAAACTTGAATAGTACTACTTCTGACTGCCTATTACATCAACTTAGAAGCTTCATCTGTGTTCTACTATGGTGCTTTTAGTGTCTCCGCATACCGCGGCACGCGACACTGCTTTGCAGACTAAAAATGCAACGGTTTCAGTGAGAAGAGCGGCCAATTTGACGATCTGGCTTTAAGTCGATTCGATAACAAATGACGAAAACGGATGGATTTCTCAGGTGTTTAATACATATGAACATTTTTCACATTCTCCCGTGCAACGCGGCTGCTTGTCCTAATTTCACCCAGAATCTTAAATTATTAGCCCATGCCCAAGCCACCAAAGAAGGGTAAAAAGTCAATAATCGATACCTAAAACTTGAATTGTACTTCTTCTTACTGGCTATTACATCAACTTGGAAGCTTCATCTGTGTTCTACTATTCTGCTTTTTGTGTCTCCGCATACCGCAGCACGCGACATAGCTTTGCAGACTATAAATACAATCGTTTCAGAGAGAAGAGCTGCCAATGGTACGATCTGGCTTTAAATCGATTCGATAACATATGACGAAAACGGACGGATTTCTCAGGTTTTTACTACATAGGAACACTTTTCACATTCTCCCGTGCAACACGGCTGCTAGTCCTCCTTTCATCAAAATCTTACGGTCCTAGCTCATGTCCAAGGCACCAAAGAAGGGTAAAAAGTCAATAATCCATAACTAAAACTTGAATTGTATTATTTCTTACTGGCTATTTAATCAACTGTGAAGCTTCACCTGTGTTCTACTATGGAGCTTTTAGTGTCTCTGCATACCGCAGCACGCGACATAGCTTTGCAGACCATAAATGTAACCGTTTCAGACAGAAGAGCGGCCAATATGACGATCTGGCTTTAAGTCGATTCGATAACAACTGACGAAACCGGACGGATTTCTCAGGTTTTTACTACATATGAACACTTTTCACATTCTCCCGTGCAACTCGGCAGCTACTCCTCCTTTCATGCAGAATTTTAAGGTCCTAGCTCATGTCCAAGGCACCAAAGAAAGCTAAAAAGTCATTAATTGATACCTAAAACTTGAATTGTACTACTTTTTACTGGCTATTACATCAACTTAGAAGCTTCATCTGGGTTCTACTAAGGTGCTTTTAGTGTCTCCGCATACCGCAGCACTCGACATAGCATTGAAGACAATAAATGTAAGCGTCTCAGACAGAAGAGCGGCCAATGTGTCGATCTGGCTTTAAGTCGATTCGATAACAAATAACGAAAGCGGACGGATCTATCAGGTTTTTACTACATAGTAACATTTTTCACATTCTCCCTTGCAACACGGCTGCTAGTCCTCCATTGATGAAAAATCTTAAGGTCCTAGCTCATTGTGCAAGGCACCAAACGAGGTTAAAAAGTCAATATTCGATAACTAAAACTTGAATTGTACTACTTCTTACTGGCTATTACAATCAACTTAGAAGTTTCATCTGTGTTCTACTTTGGTGCTTTTAGTGTCTCCGCATACCGCAGCACGCGACATAGCTTTGCGGACGATAAGTACAACCGTTTCAGAGAGAACAGCGGCCAATGTGACGATCTGGCTTTAAGCCGATTCAATAACAAATGACGAAACCGGACGGATTTCTCAGGTTTTTACTACATATGAACATTTTCACATTCTCCCGTGCAACGCGGCTACTAGTCCTCCTTTCATGCAAAATCTTAAGGTCCTAGCTCTTGTCCAAGGCACCAAAGAAGTCAATTATCGATACCTAAAACTTAAATTGTACTACTTCTTACTGGCTATTACATCAACTTAGAATTTTCATCTGTGTTCTAATATGGTGCTTTTAGTGTATCCGCATACCGCAGCACGCGGCATAGCTTTGCAGACGATAAGTACAACCATTTCAGACAGAAGAGCGGCCAATGTGACGATCTATCTTTAAGTCGATTCGATAATAAATGACGGAAACGGACGGATTTCTCAGGTTTTTACTACATATGAACACTTTTCACATTCTCACGTACAACTCGGCTGCTAGTCCTCCTTTCATGCAGAATCTTAAGGTCCTAGCTCATGTCCAAGGCACCAAAGCCAGCTAAAAACTCAATAATCGATACCTTAAACTTGAATCGTACTACTTCTTACTGGCTAATACATCAACTTAGAAGCTTCATCTGTGTTCTACTATGGTGCTTTTAGTGTCTGCGCATACCGCAGCCCGCGACATAGCTTTGCAGACGATAAGTACAACCATTTCAGACAGAAGAGCGGCCAATGTGACGATCTATCTTTAAGTCGATTCGATAACAAATGATGAAAACGGACGGATTTCCCACGTTTATACTACATATGAACACTTTTCACATTCTCTCTTGCAACGCGGCTGCTAGTCCTCCTTTGATGCGAAATCTTAAGGTCCTAGCCCATATCCAAGCACCAAAGAACGGTAAAAACTCAATAATCGATAACTAAAACTTGAATTGTACTACTTCTTACTGTCTATTACATCAACTTAGAAGCTTCATCTGTGGTCTAGAATGGTGCTTTTAGTGTCTTGCAATACCGCAGCACACGACATAGTTTTGCAGACGATAAATGTAATTGTTTCAGACAGAAAAGCGGCCAATGTGACGATCTGCCTTTAAGTCGATTCGATAACAAATGATGAAAACGGACGGATTTCTCAGGTTTTTACTACATATGAACACTTTTCACATTCTCCCTTGCAAAACGGCTGTTAGTACCCCTTTGATGAAAAATTTTAAGGTCCTAGCTCATATCCAAGGCCCAAAGAAGGGTAAAAAGTCAATAATCCATAACTAAAACTAGAATTGTACTACTTCTTACTGGCTATTTAATCAACTTTTAAGCTTCACCTGTGTTCTACTATGGTGCTTTTAGTGTCTTTGCATACCGCAGCACGCGACATAGCTTTGCAGACGATAAATGTAACCGTTCCAGACAGAAGAGCGGCCAATATGACGATCTGGCTTTAAGTCGAGTCGATAACAAATGACTAAAGCGGACGGATCTATCAGGTTTTTACTACATATGAACATTTTTCACATTCTCCCTTGCAACACGGCTGCTAGTCCTCCATTGATGAAAAATCTTAAGGTCCTAGCTCATTGTGCAAGGCACCAAAGGAGGATAAAAAGTCAATAATCGATAACTGAACTTGAATTGTACTACTTCTTACTGGCTTTTAAATCAACTTAGAGGCTTCACCTGTGTTCTACTATGGTGTTTTAGTGTCTTCGCATACCGCAGTACGCGACATAGCTTTGCGGACGATAAATGTAACCGTTTCAGACAGAAGAGCGGCCAATGTGACGATCTGGCTTTAAGTCGATTCGATAACAAATGACGAAACTTGACGGATTTCACAGGTTTTTACTACATATGAACATTTTTCACATTCTCCCTTGCAACACGGCTGCTAGTCCTCCTTTCATGCAAAATCTTAAGGTCCTAGCTCATGTCCAAGGCACCAAAGAAGGGTAAAAAGTCCATAATCGATACCTAAAACTTGAATCGTACTACTTCTTACTGGCTATTTTATCAACATAGAAGCTTCATCTGTGTTCTACTATGGTGCTTTTAGTGTCTCCGCATATAGCAGCACGCGACATAGCTTTGCAGACGATAAGTACAAACCGTTTCAGACAGAAGAGCGGCTAATGGTACGATCTGGCTTTAAGTCGATTCGATAAAAATTGACGAAAACGGACGGATTTCTCAGGTTTTTACTACATATGACCACTTTTAACATTCTCCCAAGCAACGCGGTGGCTAGTCCTCCTTTCATGCAAAATCTTAAGTTCCTAGCTCATGTCCAAGGCACCAAAAAGTGTGAATAGTCAATAATAGATACCTAAAACTTGAATTGTAATTCTTCTTACTGGCTATTACATCAACTTAGAAGCTTCATTTGTGTTCTACTATGGTGCTTTTAGTGTCTCCGCATACCGCAGCATGCGACATAGCTTTGCAGACGATTAATGTAACCGTTTCAGACAGAAGAGCGGCCAATGTGACGTTCTGGCTTTAAGTCGATTCGATAACAAATGACGAAAACGGACGTATTTGTCAGGTTTTTACTACATATGATCATTTTCACATTCTCCCGTGCAACGCGGCTGCTAGCCCTCCTTTCATGCAAAATCTTAAGGTCCTAGCCCATGTCCAAGGCACCAAAGAAGGGTAAAAAGTAAATTATCGATACCTAAAACTTAAATTGTACTACTTCTTACTGGCTATTACATTAACTGAGAAGCGTCATCTGTGTTCTACTATGGTGCTATTAGTGTCTCCGCATACCCCAGCACACGACATAGCTTTGCAGACGATAAATACAACCGTTTCAAAGAGAAGAGCGGCCAATGTGACGATCTGGCTTTAAGTCGATACGATAACAAATGACGAAAACGGACGGATCTATCAGTTTTTTTCTACATATGAACACTTTTCACATTCTCCCTTGCAACACGGCTGCTAGTCCTCCATTGATAAAAAATCTTGAGGTCCTAGCTCATTGTCCAAGGCACCAAACTAGGGTAAAGTGTCAATAATGCATAACTAAAACTTGAATTGTACTACTTCTTACTGGCTTTTAAATCAACTTAGAAGCTTCAACTGTTTCTACTATGGTGTTTTAGTGTCTTCGCATACCGCAGTACGCGACATAGCTTTGCGGACGATAAATGTAACCGTTTCAGACAGAAGAGCGGCCAATGTGACGATCTGGCTTTAAGTCGATTAGATAACAAATGACGAAAACGGACAGATTTCTCAGGTTCTTACTAATTATGACACTTTTCACATTCTCCCGTGTACGCGTCTGCTAGTCCTACTTTCATGCATAATCTTGATGTCCTAGTCCATGTCCAAGCCACGAAATAAGGGTAACAAGTCCATAATCGATAATTAGAACTTGAATTGTACTACTTCCTACTGGCTATTACATCAACTTAGAAGCTTCATCTGTGTTCTAATACGGTGCTTTTTGTGTATCCCCATACCGCAGCACGCGACATAGCTTTGCAGACGATAAATGTAACCGGTTCAGACAGAAGAGAGCCAATATGACGGTCTGGCTTTAGGTCGATTCGATAACAAATGACGAAAACGCACGGATTTCTCAGGTTTTTAATACACATGAAAGCTTTTCACATTCTCCCATGCAACGCGGCTGCTAGTCCTCCTTTCCTGCAAAATCTTAAGGTCCTAGCACATGTCCAAGCCACCAAAGAAGGGTAATAAGTCGATAATTGGTAACTAAAACTTGAATTTTATTACTTCCTATTGGCTATTACATCAACTTAGAAGTTTCATCTGTGTTCGACTATGGTGCTTTTAGTGTCTCCGCATACCACAGCACGCGACATAGCTTTGCAGACGATAAATGTAACCGTTTCAGACAGAAGAGCGGCCTATGTGGTATCTGGCCTTAAGGCGACTCGATAGCAAATAAGGAAAACGGACGGATTTCTCAGGTTTTTGCTACACATGAAATCTTTTCACATTCTCCCATGCAACGCGGCTGCTAGTCCTCCTTTCATGCAAAATCTTAAGGTCCCAGCTCATGTCCAAGGCACCAAAGCCAGCTAAAAAGTCAATGATCGATACCTAAAACTTGAATAGTACTACTTCTGACTGCCTATTACATCAACTTAGAAGCTTCATCTGTGTTCTACTATGGTGCTTTTAGTGTCTCCGCATACCGCGGCACGCGACATTGCTTTGCAGACTAAAAATGCAACGGTTTCAGTGAGAAGTGCGGCCAATTTGACTATCTGGCTTTAAGTCGATTCGATAACAAATGACGAAAACGGATGGATTTCTCAGGTGTTTAATACATATGAACATTTTTCACATTCTCCCGTGCAACGCGGCTGCTTGTCCTAATTTCACCCAGAATCTTAAATTATTAGCCCATGCCCAAGCCACCAAAGAAGGGTAAAAAGTCAATAATCGATACCTAAAACTTGAATTGTACTTCTTCTTTTTGGCTATTACATCAACTTAGAAGCTTCATCTGTGTTCTACTATTCTGCTTTTTGTGTCTCCGCATACCGCAGCACGCGACATAGCTTTGCAGACGATAAAGACAACCGTTTTAGAGAGAAGAGCGCCCAATGTGGGAGCTGGCTTTAAGTCGGTTTTGATAACAAATGACGAAAACGGACGGATTTCTCAGGTGTTTACGACATATGAACACATTTCACATTCTCCGGTGCAACACGGCTGCTAGTCCTCCTTTCATCAAAATCTTACGGTCCTAGCCCATGCCGAAGGCACCAAAGAAGGGTAAAAAGTCGATAATCGATAACTAAAACTTGAATTGTACTACTTCTTACTGGCTATTACATCAACTTAGAAGCTTCAACTGTGTTCTACTATGATGCTTTTAGTGTCCCTACATTCCTCAGCACACGTCATAGCTTTGCAGACGATTAATGTAACCGTTTCTGACAGAAGAGCGGCCAATGTGACGATCTGGCTTTAAGTCGATTCGATAACAAATGACGAGACCGGACGGATTTCTCAGATTTATACTACATATGAACACTTTTCACATTCTCCCTTGCAACGCGGCTGCTAGTCCTCCTTTCATGCAGAATCTTAAAGTCCTAGCTCATGTCCAAGGCAACAAAGAAGGGTAAAAAGTCAATTATCCATAACTAAAACTTAAATTGTACTACTTCATACTGGTTATTACATCAACTTAGAAGCTTCTCCGGTGTTCTACTATGGTGCTTTTAATGTCTCTGCATACCGCAGCACGCGACATAGCATTGAAGATGATAAATGTAGCCGTATCAAACAGAAGAGCGGCCAATGTGACGATATGGCTTTAAGTCGAGTCGATAACAAATGACGAAAACGGACGGATTTCTCAAGTTTTACTACATATGAACATTATCACATTCTCCCGTGGAACGCGGCTCCTAGTCCTCCTTTCACTCAAAATCTTAAGTTCCTAGCTCATGTCCAAGGCACCAAAGAAAGGTAAAAAGTCAATAATCGATAACTAAAACTTGAATCGTACTACATCTTACTGGCTACTACATCAACTTAGAAGCTTCATCTGTGTTCTACTATGGTGCTTTTGGTGTCTCCGCATACGGCAGCACGCGACATTGGTTTGCAGACAATAAATACAACCGTTTCATAGAGGAGAGCGGCCAATGAGACGATCTGGCTTTAAGTCGACTCGATAACAAATGACGAAACCGGACGGATATCTCAGGTTTTTACTACATATGAACACTTTTCACATTCTCCCGTACAACGCGGCTGCTAGTCCTCCTTTCATGCAAAATCTTAAGGTCCTAGCCCATGTCCAAGGCACCAAAGAAGGGTAAAAAGTCAATAATCGATAGCTAAAACTTGAATTGTACTACATCTTACTGGCTATTACATCAACTTAGAAGCTTCATCTGTGTTCTACAATGGTGTTTTTAGTGTCTCCGCATACCGCAGCACGCTACAAAACTTTGCAGACCATAAATACAACCGTTTTAGAGAGAAGAGCGGCCAATGTGGGAGCTGGCTTTAAGTCGATTTGATAACAAATGACGAAAACGGACGGATTTCTCAGGTGTTTACTACATATGAACACTATTCACATTCTCCCGTGCAACACGGCTGCTAGTCCTCCTTTCATCCAAATCTTACCGTCCGAACCCATGTCGAAGGCACCATAGAAGGGTAAAAAGTCAATAATCGATAACTAAAACTTAAATTGTACTACTTCTTACTAACTATTACATCAACTTAGAAGCTTCACCTGTGTTCTACTATGGTGCTTTTAGTGTCCCTGCATTTCTCAGCACACGTCATAGCGTTGCAGACGATAAATGTAACCGTTTCTGACAGAAGAGCGGCCACTGTGACGATCTGCCTTTAAGTCGACGCGATAACAAATGACGAAAACGGACGGATTTCTCAAGTTTTACTACATATAAACATTTTCACATACTCCCGTGCAACGCGGCTGCTAGTCCTCCTTTCATGCAAAATCTCAAGGTCCTAGCTCATGTCCAAGGCACCAAAGAAGGGTAAAAAGTCAATTATCCGTAACTAAAACTAAAATTTTACTACTACATACTGGCTATTACATCAACTTAGAAGCTTCACCGGTGTTCTACTATGGTGCTTTTAATGTCTCTGCATACCGCAGCACGCGACATAGCACTGAGGATGACAAATGTAGCCGTTTCAGACAGAAGAGCGGCCAATGTGGCGATCTGGCGTTAAGTCGATTCGATAACAAATGACGAAAACGGACGGATTTCTCAAGTTTTACTACATATGAACATTTTCACATTCTCCCGTGGAACGCGGCTCATAGTCCTCCTTTCATTCAAAATCTTAAGTTCCTAGCTCATGTCCAAGGCACCAAAGAAAGGTAACAAGTCAATAATCGATAACTAAAACTTGAATTGTACTACTTCTTACAGGCTATTACATCAACTTAGAAGCTTCATCTGTGTTCTACTATGGTGCTTTTAGTGTCTCCGCATACCGCAGCACGCGACATAGGTCAGCAGACGATAAATACAACCGTTTTAGAGAGAAGAGCGGCCAATGTGGGAGCTGGCTTTAAGTCGATTTGATAACAAATGACGAAGACGGATGGATTTCTCAAGTGTTTACTACATATGAACACTTTTCATATTCTCCCGTACAACGCGGCTGCTAGTCTTCCTTTCATGCAAAATCTTACGGTCCTAGCCCACGTCCAAGGCACCAAAGAAGGGTAAAATGTCAATAATCGATAACTAAAACTTGAATTGTACTACTTCTTACTGGCTATTACATCCACTTAGAAGCTTCACCTGTGTTCTACTATGGTGCTTTTAGTGTCCCTGCATTCCTCAGCACACGTCGTAGCTTCGCAGACGATAAATGTAACCGTTTCTGACAGAAGAGCGGCCAATGTGACGATCTGGCTTTAAGTCGATTCGATAACAAATGACGAAAACGGACGGATTTCTCAAGTTTTACTACACATGAACATTTTCACATTCTCCCGTGGAACGCGGCTCATAGTCCTCCTTTCATTCAAAATCTTAAGTTCCTAGCTCATGTCCAAGGCACCAAAGAAAGGTAAAAAGTCAATAATCGATAACTAAAACTTGAATTGTACTACTTCTTACTGGCTACTACATCAACTTAGAAGCTTCATCTGTGTTCTACTATGGTGCTTTAAGTGTCTCCGCATACCGCAGCACGCGACATAGCTTTGCAGTCGATAAATTCAACAGCTTCAGAGAGAAGACGGCCAATGTGAAGATCTGGCTTTAAGTCGATTCGATAACAAATGACGAAACCGGACGGATTTCTCAGGTTTTTACTACATGTCAACACTTTTCACATTCCCCCGTGCAACTCGGCTGCTAGTCCTCCTTTCATGCAGAATCTTAAGGTCCTAGCTCATGTCCAAGGCACCAAAGCCAGCTAAAATGTCAATCATCGATAACTAAAACTTGAATTGTACCACATCTTACTATCTATTACATCAACTTAGAAGCTTCATCTGTGTCCTACTATGGTGCTTTTAGTGTCTCTGCATTCCTCAGCACACGACATAGCTTTGCAGACGATAAATGTAACCGTTTCTGACAGAGGAGCGGCCAATGTGACGATCTTGCTTTAAGTCGATTCGATAACAAATGACGAAAACGGGCGGATTTCTCAGGTTTATACTACATAAGAACACTTTTCACATTCTACCTTGCAACGCCGCTGCTAGTCCTTTTTTGATGAAAAATCTTAATTTCCTAGCTCATGTCCAAGGCACCAAAGAAGGGTAAAAAGTCAATAATCCATAACTAAAACTTGAATTGTACTGCTTCTTACTGGCTATTAAATCAACTTAGAAGCTTCACCTATGTTCTACTATGGTGTTTTAGTGTCTTCGCATACCGCTGTAGGTGACATAGTTTTGCAGACGATAAATGTAACCATTTCAGACAGAAGAGCGGCCAATGTGACGACTTGGCTTTAACTCGATTCGACAACAAATGACGAAAACGGACGGATGTCTCAGGTTTATACTACATATAGACACTTTTCACATTCTCCTGTGCAACTCGGCCGCTAGTCCTCCTTTCATGCAAAATGTTAAGGTCCTAGCTCCTGTCCAAGGCACCAAAGCCAGCTAAAAAGTCAATAATCGATAACGAAAACTTGAATTGTACTACTTCCTACTGGCTATTACATCAACTTAGAAGCGTCATCTGTGTTCTACTATGGTGCTTTTAGTGTCTCCACATACTACAGCACGCAACATAGGTTTGCAGATGATAAATGTAACCGTTTCAGAGAGAAGAGCGGCCAATGTGGGATCTGGCTTTAAGTCGATTCGATAGCAAATGACGAAAACGGACGGATTTCTCGGGTTTTTACTACTTATTAAATCTTTAACACATTCTCCCGTGCAACGCGGCTGCTAGTCCTCTTTTCATGCAAAATCTTAAGGGGATAGCTCATCTCCAAGGCACTAAAGAAGGGTAAAAAGTCAATGATCGGTAATTAAAACTTGCATTGTACTACTTCTTACTGGCCATTACATCAACATAGAAATTCATCTGTGTTCTACTATGATGCTTTTAGTGTCTTCGCATACCGCAGTAAGCGATATAGCTTTGCAGACGATAAATGTAACAGTTTCAGAGAGAAGAGCGGCTAATGTGACGATCTGGGTTTAAGTCGATTCGATAACATATGACGAAAACGGACGGATTTCTCAGGTTTATACTACATATGAACACTTTTCACATTCTCCCTTGCAACGTGGCTGCTAGTCCTCCTTCATGCAAAATCTTAAGGTCCTAGCTCATGTCAAAGGCAGCAAAGCCAGCTAAATCGATAATTAAACTTGAATTGTACTACTTCTTGCTGGGCATTAAATCAACTTAGAAGCTTCATCTGTGTTCTACTATGGTGCTTTTAGTGTTTCCGCATAACTCAGCACGCGACATAGCTTTGCAGTCGATAAATACAACCGCTTCAGAGAGCGGCCAATTTGACTATTTGGCTTTAAGTCGATTCGATAAAAAATGACAATATCGGACGGATTTCTCAGGTTTTTACTACAAATGAACACTTATCACATTCTCCCGTGGAACGCGGCGGCTAGTCCTCCTTTCAGGCAAAATCTTAAGGTCCTAGCTCATGTCGAAGGCACCAAAGAAGGGTAAAAAGTCAATAATCGATAACTAACACTTGTATTGTACTACTTCTTACTGGCTATTATATCAACTTAGAAGCTTCATCTGTCTTAAACTATGGTGCTTTTAGTGACTCCTCATACCGCAGCACGCGACATAGCTTTGCAGATGATAAATGTAACTGTTTCAGAGGGAATAGCGGCCAATGTGACGATCTAGCTTTCAGTCGATTCGATAACAAATGACGAACACGGACGGATTTCTCTAGTTTTTACTACATAAGAACACTTTTCACACTCTCTCGTGCAACGCGGCTGCTAGTCCTCCTTTCATGCAAAATCTTAAGGTCCTAGCCCATGTCCAAGGCACCAAAGGAGGGTAAAAAGTCAATAATCCATAACTAAAACTTGAATTGTACTACTTCTTACTGACTATTACATCAACTTAGAAGCGTCATCTGTGTTCTACTATGGTGCTTTTAGGGTTTCCACATACTACAGCACGCAACATAGCTTTGCAGACGATAAATGTAACCGTTTCTGACAGAGGAGCGGCCAATATGACGATCTTGCTGTAAGTCGATTCGATAACAAATGACGAAAACGGACGGATTTATCGTGTTTTTACTACATATGAAAACTTTTCACATTCCCCCTTGCAACACCGCTGCTAGTCCTCCTTTAATGAAAAATCTTAATTTCCTAGCTCATGTCCAAGCACCAAAGAAGTGTAAAAAGTCAATAATCCATAACTAAAACTTGAATTATACTACTTCTTACTGGCTATTAAATGAACTTAGAAGCTTCACCTGTGTTCTACTATGGTGTCTTAGTGTCTTCGCATACCGCAGTACGTGACATAGCTTTGCAGACGGTAAATGTAACACTTTCAGACAGAAGAGTGACCAATGTGACGATCTGGCTTTAAGTCGGTTCGATAACAAATGACGAAAACGGACTGATTTCTCAGGTTTTTACTACATTTGGACACTTTTCACATTCTCCCGTGCAACTCGGTCGCTAGTCCTCCTTTCATGCAAAATGTTAAGGTCCTAGCTCATGTCCAAGGCACCAAAGCCAGCTAAAAAGTCAATAATCGATAACGAAAACTTGAATTGTACTACTTCCTACTGGCTATTACTTCAACTTAGAAGCGTCATCTGGGTTCTACTATGGTGCTTTTAGTGTCTCCACATACTACAGCACGTGACATAGCTTTGCAGACGATAAATGTAACCGTTTCAGAGAGAAGAGCGGCCAATGTGACGATCTGGCTTTAAGTCGATTCGATAGCAAATGACGAAAACGGACGGATTTCTCGGGTTTTTACTACATATTAAATCTTTAACACATTCTCCCGTGCAACGCGGCTGCTGGTCCTCTTTTCATGCTAAATCTTAAGGTAATAGCTCATGTCCAAGGCACTAAAGAAGGGTAAAAATTCAATAATCGATAACTAACACTTGTATTGTACTACTTCTTACTGGCTATTATATCAAATTAGAAGCTTCATCTGTCTTAAACTGTGGTGCTTTTAGTGACTCCGCATACCGCAGCACGCGACATAGCTTTGCAGATGATAAATGTAACTGTTTCAGAGAGAAAGCGGCCAATGTGGCAATCTGGCATTAAGTCGATTCGATAAGAAATGACGAAAACGGACGGATTTCTCCGGTTTTTACTACATATGAACACTTTTCACATTCTCTCGTGTAACGCGGCTGCTAGTCCTCCTTTCATGCAAAATCTTAAGGTCCTAGCCCATGTCCAAGGCACCAAAGAAGGAAAAAATTCAATAATCGATAATTAAAACTTGCATTGTACTACTTCTTACTGGCTATTACATCAACTTAGAAATTCATCTGTGTTCTACTATGGCGCTTTTAGTGTCTTCGCATACCGCAGTAAGCGATATAGCTTTGCAGACGATAAATGTAACAGTTTCAGAGAGAAGAGCGGATAATGTGACGATCTGGGTTTTTGTCGATTCGATAACAAATGACTTAAACGGAAGGATTTCTCAGGTTTTAACTACATATGAACACTTTTCACATTCTCCCGTGCAAGGCGGCCGCTGATCCTCCTTTCACGCAAAATCTTAAGGGCCTAGCTCATGTGGAAGGCGCCAAAGAATAGTAAAAAGGCAATAATCGATAATTAAATTTGACTTGTACTACATCTTACTTGCTATTACACCAACGTAGAAGCTCATCTGTGTTCTACTGTGGTGCTTTTAGTGTCTCCGCATACCGCAGCACGCGACATAGCTTTGCAGACGATAAATGTAACAGTTTCAGAGAGAAGAGCGGCCAATGTGACGATCTGGCTTTAAGTCGATTCGATAACAAATGACGAGAACGGACGGATTTCTCAGGTTTATACTACATATGAACACTTTTCACATTCTCCCTTGCAACGAGGCTTCTAGTCCTCCTTTCATGCAAAATCTTAAGGTCCTAGCTGATGTCAAAGGCACCAAAGCCTGCTAAATCGATAACTAAAACTTGAATTGTACTACTTCTTACTGACTATTACATCAACTTACAAGCTTCACCTGTGTTCTACTATGGTGCTTTTAGTGTCTTAGCATACCGCAGTAAGCAACATAGCTTTGCAGACGATAAATGTAACCGTTTCAGACAGAAGAGCGGACAATGTGACGATCTGGCTTTAAGTCGATTCGATAACAAATGACGAAAACGGACGGATTTCTCAAGTTTTACTACAGATGAAGATTTTCACATTCTCCCGTGGAACGCGGCTCCTAGTCCTCCTTTCATTCAAAATCTTAAGTTCCTAGCTCATGTCCAAGGCACCAAAGAAAGTTAAAAAGTCAATAATCGATAACTAAAACTTGAATTGTACTGCTTGTTACTGGCTATTACATCAAATTAGAAGCTTCATCTGTGTTCTACTATGGTGCCTTAAGTGTCTCCGCATACCGCAGCACGCGACATAGCTTTGCAGTCGAAAAATTGAACAGCTTCAGAGAGAAAAACGGCCAATGCGACGATCTGGCTTTAAGTCGATTCGATAACAAATGACGAAACCGGACGGATTTCTCAGGTTTTTACTACATGTGAACACTTCTCACATTCCCCCGTGCTATTCGGCTGCTAGTCCTCCTTTCATGCAGAATCTTAAGGTCCTAGCTCATGTCCAAGGCACCAAAGCCAGTTAAAATGTCAATAATCGATAACTAAAACTTGAATTGTACTATATCTTACTATCTATTACATCAACTTAGAAGCCTCATCTGTGTTCCACTACGGTGCTATTAGTGTCTCCCCATACCGCAGCACGCGAAATTAGCTTTGCTGTCGATAAATTCAACAGCTTGAGAGAGAGAGGAACGGCCAATGTGACGATCTGGCTTTAAGTCGATTCGATAACAAATGACAAAAGCGGACGGATTTCTCAGGTTTTTACTACATATGAACACTTTTCACAATCTCCCATGCAATGTGGCTGCTAGTCCTCCTTTCATGCAAAATGTTAAGATCCTAGCTCATGTCCAAGGCACCAAAGCCAGCTAAAACTCAATAATCGATAACGAAAACTTGAATTGTACTACATCCTACTGGCTATTACATCAACTTAGAAGCTTCATCTGTGTTCTACTATGGTGCTTTTAGTGTCTCCGCATACCGCAGCACGCGACATAGCTTTGCAGACGATAAATGTAACAGTTTCAGAGAGAAGAGCGGCCAATGTGACGATCTGGCTTTAAGTCGATTCGATAACAAATGACGAAAACGGACGGATTTATCATGTTTTTACTACATATGAAAACTTTTCACATTCTCCCTTGCAACACCGCTGCTAGTCCTCCTTTGATAAAAAATCTTAATTTCCTAGCTCATGTCAAAGGCACCAAAGAAGGGTAAAAAGTCAATAATCCATAACTAAAACTTGAATTATACTACTTGTTACTGGCTATTCAATCAACTTAGAAGCTTCACCTGTGTTCTACTATGGTGTTTTTGTGTCTTCGCATACCGCAGTACGTGACATAGCTTTGCAGACGTTAAACGTAACACTTTCAGACAGAAGAGCGACCAATGTGACGATCTGGCTTTAAGTCGATTCGATAACAAATGACGAAAACGGACTGATTTCTCAGGTTTTTACTACATTTGGACACTTTTCACATTCTCCCGTGAAACTCGGTCGCTAGTCCTCCTTTCATGCAAAATCTTAAGGTCCTAGCTCATGTCCAAGGCACCAAAGCCAGCTAAAAAGTCAATAATCGATAACGAAAACTTGAATTGTACTACTTCCTACTGGCTATTACATCAACTTAGAAGCGTCATCTGTGTTCTACTATGGTGCTTTTAGGGTTTCCACATACTACAGCACGCAACATAGCTTTGCAGACGATAAATGTAACCGTTTCAGAGAGAAGAGCGGCCAATGTGGGATCTGGCTTTAAGGCGATTCGATAGCAAATGACGAAAACGGACGGATTTCTCGGATTTTTACTACATATTAAATCTTTAACACATTCTCCCGTGCAACGCGGGTGCTAGTCCACTTTTCATGCAAAATCTTAAGGTAATAGCTCATGTCCAAGGCACTAAAGAAGGGTAAAAAGTCAATAATCGATAATTAAAACTTGCATTGTACTACTTCTTACTGGCTATTACATCAACTTAGAAATTCATCTGTGTTCTACTATGATGCTTTTAGTGTTTCCGCATACCGCAGTAAGCGATATAGCTTTGCAGACGATAAATGTAACCGTTTCAGACAGAAGAGCGGCCAATGTGACGATCTTTCTGTAAATCGATTCGATAACAAATGACGAAAACGTACGCATTTCCCAGGTTTATACTACATATGAACACTTTTCACATTCTCCCTTGGAACGTGGCTGGTAGTCCTCCTTTCATGAAAATCATAAGGTCCAACTCATGTCCAAGGCACCAAAGAAGGGTAAAAAGTCAATAATCGATAACTAAAACTTGAATTGTACTACTTCTTACTGGCTATTACATCAACTTAGACGCTTCACCTGTGTTCTACTATGGCGCTTTTAGTGTCTCCGCATACCGCAGCACGCGACATAGCTCTGTAGACGATAAATGTAACCGTTTCAGAGAGAAGAGCGGCCAATGTGACGATCTGGCTTTGAGTCGATTCGATAACAAATGACTTAAACGGAAGGATTTCTCAGGTTTTAACTACATATGAACACTTTTCACATTCTCCCATGCAACTCGGCTGCTAGTCCTCCTTTCATGCAGAATCTTAAGGTCCTAGCTCATGTCCAAGGCACCAAAGAAGGGTAAAATGTCAATAATCCATAACTAAAACTTAAATTGTACTACTTCCTAATGGCTATTATATCAACTTATACGCTTCACCTGTGTTCTACTATGGCGCTTTTAGTGTCTACGCATACCGCAGCACGCGACATAGCTTTGTAGACGATAAATGTAACCGTTTCAGAGAGAAGAGCGGCCAATGTGACGATCTGGCTTTGAGTCGATTCCATAACAAATGACTTAAACGGAAGGACTTCTCAGGTTTTAACTACATATGAACACTTTTCACATTCTCCCATGCAACTCGGCTGCTAGTAATCCTTTCATGCAGAATCTTAAGGTCCTAGCTCATGTCCAAGGCACCGAAGCAAGCTAAAAAGTCAATATTCGATACCTATAACTGTGTTCAACTATGGTGCTTATAGTGTTTCCGCATACCGCAGCACGCGACATAGCTTTGAAGACGATGAATGTAATCGTTGCAGACAGAAGAGCGTCCAATGTGACGATCTGGCTTTAAGTCGATTCGATAACAAATGACGAAAACTCACGGATTTCTCAGGTTTATACTACATATTAACACTTTTCACATTCTCCCTTGCAACGCGGCTGGTAGTGCTCTTTTGATGCAAAATCTTAAGGTCCTAGCTCATGTCCAAGGCACCAAAGAAGGGTTAAAGGTCAATAATCCATAACTAAAACTTGAATTGTACTACTTCTTACTGGCTATTACATCAACTTAGAAGCTTCACCTGTGTTCTACTATGGTGCTTTTACTGTCTCCACATACCACAGCACGCGACATAGTTTTGCAGACGATAAATGTAACCCTTTCCGACAGAAGAGCGGCCAATGTGACTATCTGGCTTTAGGTCGATTCGATAACAAATGACGAAAACGGACGGATTTCTCAGGTATTAACTACATATGAACACTTTTCACATTCTCCCGTGCAACTCGGCTGCTAGTGCTATTTTCATGCAGAATCTTAAGGTCCTAGCTCATGTCCAAGGCACCAAAGCAAGCTAAAAAGTCAATAATCGATACCTAAAACTTGAATTGTACTACTTCTTACTGGCTATTACATCAACTTAGAAGCTTCATCTGTGTTCTACTATGGTGCTTTTAGTGTCTCTGCATACCGCAGCACGCGACGTAGCTTTGCAGACGATAAATGTAATCGTTGCAGACAGAAGAGCGGCCAATGTGACGATCTGGCTTTAAGTCGATTCGATAAGAAATGACGAAAACGGATGGATTACTCAGGTTTATACTACATATGAACACTTTTCACATTATCCCTTGCAACGCGGCTGCTAGTGCTCTTTTGATGCAAAATCTTGAGGTCCTAGCTCATGTCCAAGGCAACAAAGAAGGGTAAACTGTCAATAATCCATAACTAAAACATGAATTGTACTACTTATTACTGGCTATTACATCAACTTAGAAGCTTTACCTGTGTTCTACTATGGTACTTTTAGTGTCTCCACATACCGCAGCACGCGACATAGCTTTGCAGACGATAAATGTAACCGTTTCCGACAGAAGAGCGGCCAAAGTGACGATCTGGCTTTAAGTCGATTCGATAACAAATGACGAAAACGGACGGATTTCTCAGGTTTTTGCTACATATGAACACATTTCACATTCTCTAGCGCAACGTTACTGCTAGTCCTCCTTTCATGCAAAATCTTAAGTTACTAGCTCCTGTTCAAGGCACCAAAGAAGGGTAAAAAGGCAATAATCGATACCTAAAACATGGATTGTACTACTTCTTACTGGCTATTACATCAAGTTAGAAGCTTCATCTGTGTTCTACTATGGTGCTTTTAGTGTCTCCGCATACCGCTGCACGCGGTATAGCTTTCCAGACGATAAATGTAACCGTTTCAGACAGAAGAGCAGCCAATGTGACAATCTGGCTTTAAGTCGATTCGATAACAAATGACGAAAACCGACGGATTTCTCAGGTTCTAACTACATATGAACACTTTTCACACTCTCCCGTGCAACTCGGCTGCTAGTCCTCCTTTCATGCAGAATCTTAAGGTCCTAGCTCGTGTCCAAGGCACCAAATCCAGATAAAAGTCAATAATAGATACCTAAAACTTGAATTGTACTACTTCTTATTGGCTATTACATCAACTTAGAAGCTTCATCTGTGTTCTACTATGGTGCTTTTAGTGTCTCCGCATTCCGCAGCACGCGACATAGCTTTGCAGACGATAAGTACAAATGTTACAGAGAGAAGAGCGGACAATGTGACGATCTGGCTTTAAGTCGATTCGATAACAAATGACGAAAACGGACGGATTTCTCAGGTTTTTACTACATATGAACACTTTTCACATTCTCCCATGCAACGCGGCTGGTAGGCCTCCTTTCATACAAAATATTAAGTTCCAAGCTCATGTCCAAGGCAGCAAAGAAGGGTAAAAAATCAATAATCGATACCTAAAACTTGAATTGTACTACTTCTTACTGGCTATTACATACTTAGAAGCGTCATCTGTATTCTACTATGGTGGTTTTGGTGTCTCCGCATACCGCAGCACGCGGTATAGCATTCCAGACGATAAATGTAACTGTTTCAGACAAATGAGCCGCCAATGTGACAATCTGGCTTTAAGTCGATTCGATAACAAATGACGAAAACGGACGGATTTCTCATTTTCTTACTACATATGAACACTTTTCACACACTCCCATGCAACTCGGCTGCTAGTCCTCCTTTCATGCAAAATCTTAAGTTCCTAGCTCATGTCCAAGGCAGCAAAGAAGGGAAAATAATCAATAATTGATACCTAAAACTTGAATTGTACTACTTCTTACTGGCTATTACATCAACTTAGAAGCGGCATCTGTATTCCACTGTGGTGCTTTTAGTGTCTCCGCATACCACAGCATGCGGTATAGCTTTCCAGACGAAAAATGTAAACATTTCAGACACAAGAGCATCCAATGTGACGATCTGGATTTAAGTCGATTCGATAACAAATGACGAAAACGGACGGATTTCTCAGGTTTTTACTGCATATGAACACTTTTCACATTCTCCCATTCAACTCGGCTGCTAGTCCTCCTTTCATGCAGAATCTAAGGGTCCTAGCTCATGCCCAAGTCAATAATCGATACCTAAAACTTGAATTGTACTACTTCTTACTGGCTATTACTTCAACTTAGAAGCTGCATCTGTGTTCTACTATGGTGCTTTTAGTATCTCAGCATACCGCAGCAGGCGACATAGCTTTGCAGACGAAAAATGTAACCGTTTCAGAGAGAAGAGCGGCCAATGTGACGATCTGGCTTTAAGTCGATTCGATAACAAATGACGAAAACGGACGGATTTCGCAGGTTTTTACTACATATGAACACTTTTCACATTCTCCCATTCAACTCGGCTGCTAGTCCTCCTTTCATGCAGACTCTAAAGGTCCTAGCTCATGCCCAAGGCACCAAAGCCAGCTAAATAGTCAATAATCGATACATAAAACTTGAATTGTACTACTTCTTACTGGCCATTACTTCAACTTAGAAGCTTCATCTGTGTTCTACTATGGTGCTTTTAGTGTCTCCGCATACCGCAGCACGCGACATAGCTTTGCAGACGATAAGTACAAATGTTACAGAGAGAAGAGGGGACAATGTGACGATCTGGCTTTAAGTCGATTCGATAACAAATGACGAAAACGGACGGATTTCTCAGGTTTTTACTACATATGAACACGTTTCACATTCTCCCATGCAACGCGGCTGGTAGTCCTCCTTTCATGCAAAATATTAAGTTCCAAGCTCATGTCCAAGGCAGCAAAGAAGGGTAAAAAATCAATAATCGATACCTAAAACTTGAATTGTACTACTTCTTACTGGCTATTACATACTTAGAAGCGTCATCTGTATTCTACTATGGTGGTTTTAGTGTCTCCACATACCGCAGCACGCGGTATAGCTTTCCAGACGATAAATGTAACTGTTTCAGACAAAAGAGCCGCCAATGTGACAATCTGGCTTTAAGTCGATTCGATAACAAATGACGAAAACGGACGGATTTCTCATTTTCTTACTACATATGAACACTTTTCACACTCTCCCATGCAACTCGGCTGCTAGTCCTCCTTTCATGCATAATCTTAAGTTCCTAGCTCATGTCCAAGGCAGCAAAGAAGGGAAAATAATCAATAATTGATACCTAAAACTTGAATTGTACTACTTCTTACTGGCTATTACATCAACTTAGAAGCGTCATCTGTATTCCACTGCGGTGCTTTTAGTGTCTCCGCATACCACAGCACGCGGTATAGCTTTCCAGACGAAAAATGTAAACGTTTCAGACACAAGAGCAGCCAATGTGACGATCTGGATTTAAGTCGATTCGATAACAAATGACGAAAACTGACGGATTTCTCAGGTTTTTACTACATATGAACACTTTTCACATTCTCCCATTCAACTCGGCTGCTAGTCCTCCTTTCATGCAGAATCTAAGGGTCCTAGCTCATGCCCAAGGCACCAAAGACAGCTAAATAGTCAATAATCGATACTTAATACTTGAATTGTACTACATCTTGCTGGCTATTACATCAACTTAGATGATTCATCTGTGTTCTACTATGGTACGTTTAGTGTCTCCGCATACCGCAGCATGCGACATAGCTTTGCAGACGATAAGTACAACCGTTTCAGAGGGAAGAGCGGCCAATGTGACGATCCGGGTTTAAGTCGATTCGATAACAAATGTCGAAAACCGACGGATTTTTCAGGTTTTTACTACATATGAACACTTTTCACATTGTCACATGCAACGCGGCTGCTAGTCATCCTTTCAGGCATAATCTTAAGGTCCTAGCCCATGTCAAAGATACCAAAGAAGAGTGAAAAATCAATAATCGATATCTAAAACTTGAATTGTATTACTTCTTACTGGCTATTACATCAACTTAGAAGCTTCATCTGTGTTCTAGGATGGTGCTTTTAGTGTCTCTGCATACCGCAGCACGCGACATAGCTTTGCAGACGATAAATGTAATCGTTGCAGATACAAGAGCGGCCAATGTGACGATCTGGCTTTAAGTCGATTCGATAACAAATGACGAAAACGGACGGATTTCGCAGGTTTATACTACATATGAACACTTTTCACATTCTCCCTTGCACGGGGCTGCTAGTCCTCCTTTGATGCAAAATCTTAATGTTCTAGCTCATTTCCAAGGCACCAAAGAAGGGTAAAAAGTCAATAATCCATAACTGAAACTTGAATTGTACTACTTATTACTGGCTATTACATCAACTTAGAAGCTGCATCTATGTTCTACTATGGTGCTTTTAGTGTCTCCGCATACCGCAGCTCGCGACATAGCTTTGAAGACGATAAATGTAACCGTTTCAGACAGAAGAGCGGCCAATGTGACGATCTGGCTTTAAGTCGATTCTGTAACAAATGACAAAAACGGACGGATTTCTCAGGTTTTTACTACATACGAACGGTTTTCACATTCGTCCTTGCAACGCGGCTGCTACTCCCACTTTCATGCCAAAACGTAAGTTCCTAACTCACGTCAAAGGCTCCAAAGAATGGTAAAAAGTCAATTATAGATACCTAAATCTTGAATTGTTCTACTTCTTACTGGCGATTACATCAACATAGAAGCTGCATCTGTGTTCTACTATGGTGCTTTCAGTGTCTCCACATACCGCAGCACGCGACATAGCTTTGCAGACGATAAATGTAACCGTTTCAGACAGAAGAGCGGATAATGTGACGATCTGGCTTTAAGTCGATTCGATAACAAATGACGAAAACGGACGGATTTCTCAGGTTTTTGCTACATATGAACACATTTCACATTCTCTAGCGCAACGTTACTGCTAGTCCTCCTTTCATGCAAAATCTTAAGTTACTAGCTCCTGTTCAAGGCACCAAAGAAGGGTAAAAAGGCAATAATCGATACCTAAAACATGGATTGTACTACTTCTTACTGGCTATTACATCAAGTTAGAAGCTTCATCTGTGTTCTACTATGGTGCTTTTAGTGTCTCCGCATACCGCTGCACGCGGTATAGCTTTCCAGACGATAAATGTAACCGTTTCAGACAGAAGAGCAGCCAATGTGACAATCTGGCTTTAAGTCGATTCGATAACAAATGACGAAAACCGACGGATTTCTCAGGTTCTAACTACATATGAACACTTTTCACACTCTCCCGTGCAACTCGGCTGCTAGTCCTCCTTTCATGCAAAATCTTAAGTTCCTAGCTCTTGTCCAAGGCAGCAAAGAAGGGTAATTAATCAATAATTGATACCTAAAACTTGAATTGTACTACTTCTTACTGGCTATTACATCAACTTAGAAGCTTCATCTGTGTCCTAATATGGTGCTTTTAGTATCTCAGCATACCGCAGCACGCGACATAGCTTTGCAGACGATAAATGTATCCGTTTCAGAGAGAAGAGCGGCCAATGTGACGATCTGGCTTTAAGTCGATTCGATAAGAATTGACGAAAACGGACGGATTTCTCAGGTATTTACTACATATGAACACTTACCACATTCTCCCGTGCAACGCGGCTGCTAGTCCTCCTTTCATGCAAAATCTTAAGTTCCTAGCTCCTGTTCAAGGCACCAAAGAAGGATAAAAGTCAATAATTGATATATAAAAGTTGAATTGCGCTACTTCTTACAAGCTATTACATCAACTTAGAAGCTTCATTTGTGTTCCACTATTGTGCTTTTAGTGTCTCCGCATACCGCAGCACGCGACATAGCTTTGCAGATGATAAATGTAATCGTTTCAGACAGAAGAGCGGCCAATGCGACGACCTGGCTTTAAGTCGATTAGATAACAAATGACGAAAACGGACGGATTTCTCAGGTTTTTACTACATATGAACACTTTGCACATTCTCCCGTGCAACTCGGCTGCTAGTCCTCCTTTCATGCAGAATCTAAGGGTCCTAGCTCATGCCCAAGTCAATAATCGATACCTAAAACTTGAATTGTACTACTTCTTACTGGCTATTACTTCAACTTAGAAGCTTCATCTGTGTTCTACTATGGTGCTTTTAGTATCTCAGCATACCGCAGCAGGCGACATAGCTTTGCAGACGAAAAATGTAACCGTTTCAGAGAGAAGAGCGGCCAATGTGACGATCTGGCTTTAAGTCGATTCGATAACAAATGACGAAAACGGACGGATTTCGCAGGTTTTTACTACATATGAACACTTTTCACATTCTCCCATTCAACTCGGCTGCTAGTCCTCCTTTCATGCAGAATCTAAAGGTCCTAGCTCATGCCCAAGGCACCAAAGCCAGCTAAATAGTCAATAATCGATACATAAAACTTGAATTGTACTACTTCTTACTGGCCATTACTTCAACTTAGAAGCTTCATCTGTGTTCTACTATGGTGCTTTTAGTGTCTCCGCATACCGCAGCACGCGACATAGCTTTGCAGACGATAAGTACAAATGTTACAGAGAGAAGAGGGGACAATGTGACGATCTGGCTTTAAGTCGATTCGATAACAAATGACGAAAACGGACGGATTTCTCAGGTTTTTACTACATATGAACACGTTTCACATTCTCCCATGCAACGCGGCTGGTAGTCCTCCTTTCATGCAAAATATTAAGTTCCAAGCTCATGTGCAAGGCAGCAAAGAAGGGTAAAAAATCAATAATCGATACCTAAAACTTGAATTGTACTACTTCTTACTGGCTATTACATACTTAGAAGCGTCATCTGTATTCTACTATGGTGGTTTTAGTGTCTCCACATACCGCAGCACGCGGTATAGCTTTCCAGACGATAAATGTAACTGTTTCAGACAAAAGAGCCGCCAATGTGACAATCTGGCTTTAAGTCGATTCGATAACAAATGACGAAAACGGACGGATTTCTCATTTTCTTACTACATATGAACACTTTTCACACTCTCCCATGCAACTCGGCTGCTAGTCCTCCTTTCATGCATAATCTTAAGTTCCTAGCTCATGTCCAAGGCAGCAAAGAAGGGAAAATAATCAATAATTGATACCTAAAACTTGAATTGTACTACTTCTTACTGGCTATTACATCAACTTAGAAGCGTCATCTGTATTCCACTGCGGTGCTTTTAGTGTCTCCGCATACCACAGCACGCGGTATAGCTTTCCAGACGAAAAATGTAAACGTTTCAGACACAAGAGCAGCCAATGTGACGATCTGGATTTAAGTCGATTCGATAACAAATGACGAAAACTGACGGATTTCTCAGGTTTTTACTACATATGAACACTTTTCACATTCTCCCATTCAACTCGGCTGCTAGTCCTCCTTTCATGCAGAATCTAAGGGTCCTAGCTCATGCCCAAGGCACCAAAGACAGCTAAATAGTCAATAATCGATACTTAATACTTGAATTGTACTACATCTTGCTGGCTATTACATCAACTTAGATGATTCATCTGTGTTCTACTATGGTACGTTTAGTGTCTCCGCATACCGCAGCATGCGACATAGCTTTGCAGACGATAAGTACAACCGTTTCAGAGAGAAGAGCGGCCAATGTGACGATCTGGCTTTAAGTCGATTCGATAACAAATGACAATAAAGGACGGATTTCTCAGGTTTTTACTACATATAAACACTTTTCACATTCTCCCATTCACCTCGGCTGCTAGTCCTCTTTTCATGCAGAATCTAAAGGTCCTAGCTCATGCCCAAGGCACCAAAGCCAACTAAATACTCAATAATCGATACCTAAAACTTGAATTGTACTACTTCTTACTGGCTATTACATCAACTTAGAAGCTTCATCTGTGTCCTACTATGGTGCTTTTAGTATCTCACCATACCGCAGCACGCGACATAGCTTTGCAGACGATAAATGTATCCGTTTCAGAGAGAAGAACGGCCAATGTGACGATCTGGCTTTCAGTCGATTCGATAAGAAATGACGAAATCGGACGGATTTCTCAGGTATTTACTACATATGAACACTTTTCACATTCTCCCGTGCGACGCGGCTGCTAGTCCTCCTTTCATGCAAAATCTTAAGTTCCTAGCTCCTGTTCAAGGCACCAAAGAAGGGTAAAAGGTCAATAATCGATATATAAAAGTTGAATTGTACTACTTCTTACCAGCTATTACATCAACTTAGAAGCTTCATCTGTGTTCCACTATTGTGCTTTTAGTGTCTCCGCATACCGCAGCACGCGACATAGCTTTGCAGATGATAAATGTAACCGTTTCAGACAGAAGAGCGGCCAATGTGACGATCTGGCTTTAAGTCGATTCGATAAGAAATGACGAAAACGGACGGATTTATCAGGTTTTTACTACATATGACCACTTTTCACATTCTCCCGTGCAATGCGGCTGCTAGTCCACCTTTCATGAAAAATCTTAAGTTCCTAGCTCATGTCCAAGGCACCAAATAAGGGTAAAAAATCAAAAATCGATACCCAAAACTTGAATTGTACTACTTCCTACTGTCTATTACATCAACTTAGAAGCGTCATCTGTGTTCTACTATGGTGCTTTTACTTTCTCCGCATAAAGCAGCACGCGACATAGCTTTGCAGACGATAAATGTAACAATTTCAGACAGAAGTTCGGCCAATGTGACGATCTGGCTTTAAGTCGATTCGATAACAAATGACGAAAACGGACGGATTTCTCAGGTTTTTGGTACATATGAACACTTTTCACATTCTCCAGTGCAATGCTACCGCTAGTCCTCCTTTCATGCAAAATCTTAAGTTCCTAGCTCCTGTTCAAAGCACCAAAGAAGGGTAAAAAGTCAATAATCGATACCTAAAACTTGAATTGTACTACTTCTTACTGGCTATTACATCAACTTAGAAGCTTCATCTGTGTTCTACTATGGTGCTTTTAGTGTCTCCGCATACCGCAGCACGCGACATAGCTTTGCAGACGATAAATGTAACCGTTTCAGGGAGAAGAGCGGCCAATGTGACGATCTGGCTTTAAGTCGATTCGATAACAAATGACGAAAACGGATGGATTTCTCAAGTTTTTACTACATATGAACACTTTTCACATTCTCCCGTGCAACGCAGCTGATAATCCTCGTTACATGCCGAATCTTTAAGTCCTAGCTCATGCCCAAGGCACCAAAGCCAGGTAAAAAGTCAATAATCGATACTTAAAACTTGAATTCTACTACTTCTTACTGGCTATTACAGCAACTTAGAAGCTTCATCTGAGTTCTAATATGGTGCGTTCAGTTTCTGCGCATACCGCAACACGCGACATAGCTTTGCAGACGATAAGTACAACCATTTCAGAGAGAAGGGCGGCCAATGTGACGATTTGGCTTTAAGCCGATTCGATAACAAATGACGAAAACGGACGGATTTCTCAGGTTTTTACTACATATGAACACTTTTCACAATCTCTCGTGCAACGCGGCTGCTAGGGCTCCTTTCATGCAAAATCTTAAGTTCCTAGCTCATGTCCAAGGCAGCAAAGAAGGGTGAAAAGTCAATAATCGATACCTAAAACTTGAATTGTACTACTTCTTACTGGCTATTACATTATCTTAGAAGCGTCATCTGTGTTCTACTATGGTGCTTTTAGTGTCTCCGCATACCACAGCACGCGACATACCTTAGCAGACGATAAATGTAATCGTTTCAAACAGAAGAGCGGCCAATGTGACGATCTGGCTTTAAGTCGATTCGATAACAAATGACGAAAACGGATGGACTTCTCAAGTTTTTACTACATATGAACACTTTTCACATTCTCCCGTGCAACGCAGCTGCTAATCCTCCTTTCATGAAGAATCTTAAGGTCCTAGCTCATGTCCAAGGCACCAAAGCCAGCTAAAAAATCAGTAATCGATACCCTTAAACTTGAATTGTACTACTTCTTACTGGCTATTACATCAACTTAGAAGCTTCAGCTGTGTTCTACTATGGTGCTTTTAGTGTCTCCGCATACCGCAGCACGCGACATAGCTTTGCAGACGATAAATGTAACCGTTTCAAACAGAAGAGCGGCTAATGTGACCATCTGGCTTTAAGTCGATTCAATAACAAATGACGAAAACGGGCGGATTTCTCAGGTGTTTACTACATATGAACACTTTTCACATTCTCTCGTTCAACTCGGCTGCTAGTCACTCTTTCATGCAAAATCTTAAGTTCGTAGCACATGTCCAAGGCAGCAATGAAGGGTAAAAAGTCAATAATCGATACCTAAAACTTGAATTGTACTACTTCTTACTGGCTATTACATTAACTTAGAAGCGTCATCTGTGTTCAACTATGGTGCTTTTAGAGTCTCCGCATACCGCAGCACGCGACATAGCTTTGCAGACGATAAATGTAATCGTTTCAGACAGAAGAGCGGCCAATGGACGATCTGGCTTTAAGTCGATTCGATAACAAATGACGAAAACTGATGGATTTCCCAAGTTTTTTCTACATATGAACACTTTTCACATTCTCCCGTGCAACGCGGCTGCTAATCCTCCTTTCATGCAACATCTTAAGTTCCTAGCTCATGTCCAAGACACCAAAGAAGGGTAAAAAATCAAATATCGATACCTAAAACTTGAATTGTACTACTTCCTACTGTCTATTACATCAACTTAGAAGCGTCATCTGTGTTCTACTATGGTGCTTTTACTTTCTCCGCATACCGCAGCACGCGACATAGCTTTGCAGACGATAAATGTAACCGTTTCAGACAGAAGTGCGGCCAATGTGACGATCTGGCTTTAAGTCGATTCGATAACAAATGACGAAAAGGGACGGATTTCTCAGGTTTTTGCTACGTATGAACACTTTTCAAATTCTCCAGTGCAACGCTACTGCTAGTCCTCCTTTCATGCAAAACCTTAAGTTCCTAGCTCCTGAAAGCACCTAAGAAGGGTAAAAAGTCAATAATCGATACCTAAAACTTGAATTGTACTACTTCTTACTGGACATTACATCAACTTAGAAGCTTCATCTGTGTTCTACTATGGTGCTTTTAGTGTCTCCGCATACCGCAGCACGCGACATAGCTTTGCAGACGATAAATGTAACCGTTTCAGACAGAAGTGCGGCCAATGTGACGATCAGGCTTTAAGTCGATTCGATAACAAATGACGAAAACGGATGGACTTCTCAAGTTTTTACTACATATGAACACTTTTCACATTCTCCCGTGCAACGCAGCTGCTAATCCTCCTTTCATGAAGAATCTTAAGGTCCTAGCTCATGTCCAAGGCACCAAAGCCAGCTAAAAAATCAGTAATCGATACCCTTAAACTTGAATTGTACTACTTCTTACTGGCTATTACATCAACTTAGAAGCTTCAGCTGTGTTCTACTATGGTGCTTTTAGTGTCTCCGCATACCGCAGCACGCGACATAGCTTTGCAGACGATAAATGTAACCGTTTCAAACAGAAGAGCGGCTAATGTGACCATCTGGCTTTAAGTCGATTCAATAACAAATGACGAAAACGGGCGGATTTCTCAGGTGTTTACTACATATGAACACTTTTCACATTCTCTCGTTCAACTCGGCTGCTAGTCACTCTTTCATGCAAAATCTTAAGTTCGTAGCACATGTCCAAGGCAGCAATGAAGGGTAAAAAGTCAATAATCGATACCTAAAACTTGAATTGTACTACTTCTTACTGGCTATTACATTAACTTAGAAGCGTCATCTGTGTTCAACTATGGTGCTTTTAGAGTCTCCGCATACCGCAGCACGCGACATAGCTTTGCAGACGATAAATGTAATCGTTTCAGACAGAAGAGCGGACAATGGACGATCTGGCTTTAAGTCGATTCGATAACAAATGACGAAAACTGATGGATTTCCCAAGTTTTTTCTACATATGAACACTTTTCACATTCTCCTGTGCAACGCGGCTGCTAATCCTCCTTTCATGCAACATCTTAAGTTCCTAGCTCATGTCCAAGACACCAAAGAATGGTAAAAAATCTAATATCGATACCTAAAACTTGAATTGTACTACTTCCTACTGTCTATTACATCAACTTAGAAGCGTCATCATTGTTCTACTATGGTGCTTTTACTTTCTCCGCATACCGCAGCACGCGACATAGCTTTGCAGACGATAAATGTAACCGTTTCAGACAGAAGTGCGGCCAATGTGACGATCTGGCTTTAAGTCGATTCGATAACAAATGACGAAAACGGACGGATTTCTCAGGTTTTTGCTACGTATGAACACTTTTCAAATTCTCCAGTGCAACGCTACTGCTAGTCCTCCTTTCATGCAAAACCTTAAGTTCCTAGCTCCTGAAAGCACCTAAGAAGGGTAAAAAGTCAATAATCGATACCTAAAACTTGAATTGTACTACTTCTTACTGGACATTACATCAACATAGAAGCTTCATCTGTGTTCTACTATGGTGCTTTTAGTGTCTCCGCATACCGCAGCACGCGACATAGCTTTGCAGACGATAAATGTAACCGTTTCAGACAGAAGTGCGGCCAATGTGACGATCAGGCTTTAAGTCGATTCGATAACAAATGACGAAAACGGACGGATTTCTCAGGTTTTTACTACATATGAACACTTTTCACAATCTCTCGTGCAACCCGGCTGCTAGTGCTCCTTTCATGCAAAATCTTAAGTTCCCAGCTCATGTCCAAGGCAGCAAAGAAGGGTGAAAAGTCAATAATCGATACCTAAAACTTGAATTGTACTACTTCTTACTGGCTATTACATTATCTTAGAAGCGTCATCTGTGTTCTACTATGGTGCTTTTAGTGTCTCCGCATACCGCAGCACGCGACATAGCTTTGCAGACGATAAACGTAATCGTTTCAGACAGAAGAGCGGCCAATGTGACGATCTGGCTTTAAGTCGATTCGATAACAAATGACGAAAAGGGACGGATTTCTCAGGTTTTTGCTACGTATGAACACTTTTCAAATTCTCCAGTGCAACGCTACTGCTAGTCCTCCTTTCATGCAAAACCTTAAGTTCCTAGCTCCTGAAAGCACCTAAGAAGGGTAAAAAGTCAATAACCGATACCTAAAACTTGAATTGTACTACTTCTTACTGGACATTACATCAACTTAGAAGCTTCATCTGTGTTCTACTATGGTGCTTTTAGTGTCTCCGCATACCGCAGCACCGACATAGCTTTGCAGACGATAAATGTAACCGTTTCAGACAGAAGAGCGGCTAATGTGACCATGTGGCTTTAAGTCGATTCAATAACAAATGACGAAAACAGACGGATTTCTCAGGTTTTTACTACATATGAACACTATTCACATTCTCCCATGCAACTCGGCTGCTAGTCCTCCTTTCAAGCAGAATCTTACGGTCCTAGCTCATGTCCAAGGCACCAAAGCCAGCTAAAAAGTCAATAATCGATACCTAAAACTTGAATTGTGCTACCTCTTACTGGATAATACATCAAATTAGAAGCTTCATCTGTGTTCTACTATGGTGCCTTTAGTGCCTCCGCATACCGCAACACGCGACATAGCTTTGCAGACGATAAGTACAACCGTTTCAGAGAGAAGGGCTTCCAATGTGACGATCTGGCTTTAAGCCGATTCGATAACAAATGACGAAAACGGACGGATATCTCAGGTTTTTACTACATATGAACACTTTTCACATTCTCCCGTGCAACGCGACTGCTAGTCCTCCTTTCATGCAAAATCTTAAGCTCCTAGCTCATTTCCAAGGCACCGAAGAAAGGTAAAAAGTTTATAATCGATACCTAAAACTTGATTTGAACTACTTCTTACTGGCTATTACTTCAACTTAGAAGCTTCATCTGCGATCTACTATGGTGCTTTTAGTGCCACCGCATTCCGCAGCACGCGACATAGCTTTGCAGACGATAAATGTAATCGTTTCAGACAGAAGAGCGGCCAATGTGACGATCTGGCTTTAAGTCGATTCGATAACAAATGACGAAAACGGATTGATTTCTCAAGTTTTTACTACATATGAACACTTTTCACATTCTCCCGTGCAACGCAGCTGCTAATCCTCGTTACATGCCGAATCTTTAAGTCCTAGCTCATGCCCAAGGCACAAAAGCCAGGTAAAAAGTCAATAATCGATACTTAAAACTTGAATTCTACTACTTCTTACTGGCTATTACAGCAACTTAGAAGCTTCATCTGAGTTCTACGATGGTGCGTTCAGTTTCTGCGCATACCGCAGCACGTGACATATCTTTGCAGACGATAAGTACAACTGTTTCAGAGAGGAGGGCGGCCAATGTGACGATCTGGCTTTAAGTCGATTCGATAACAAATGACGAAAACGGACGGATTTATCAGGTTTTTACTACATATGAACACTTTTTACATTCTCCCGTGCAACTCGGCTTCTTGTCCTCCTTTCATGCAGAATCTAAAGGTCCTAGCTCATTCCAAGGCACCAAAGCCAGCAAAAAAGTCAATAATCGATCACTAAGACCTGAGTTGTACTACTTCTTACTGGCTATTACATCAACTTAGAAGCTGCATCTGTGTTCTACTATGGTGCTTTTAGTGTCTCCGCATACCGCAGCACGCGACATAGCTTTGCAGACGATAAATGTAATCGTTTCAGACAGAAGAGCGGCCAATGTGACGATCTGGCTTTAAGTCGATTCGATAACAAATGACGAAAACGGATGGACTTCTCAAGTTTTTACTACATATGAACACTTTTCACATTCTCCCGTGCAACGCAGCTGCTAATCCTCCTTTCATGAAGAATCTTAAGGTCCTAGCTCATGTCCAAGGCACCAAAGCCTGCTAAAAAGTCAGTAATCGATACCCTTAAACTTGAATTGTACTACTTCTTACTGGCTATTACATCAACTTAGAAGCTTCAGCTGTGTTCTACTATGGTGCTTTTAGTGTCTCCGCATACCGCAGCACGCGACATAGCTTTGCAGACGATAAATGTAACCGTTTCAGACAGAAGAGCGGCTAATGTGACCATCTGGCTTTAAGTCGATTCAATAACAAATGACGAAAACGGACGGATTTCTCAGGTTTTTACTACATATGAACACTTTTCACATTCTCTCGTGCAACTCGGCTGCTAGTCCCCCTTTCATGCAAAATCTTAAGTTCGTAGCACATGTCCAAGGCAGCAATGAAGGGTAAAAAGTCAATAATCGATACCTAAAACTTGAATTGTACTACTTCTTACTGGCTATTACATTAACTTAGAAGCGTCATCTGTGTTCAACTATGGTGCTTTTAGTGTCTCCGCATACCGCAGCACGCGACATAGCTTTGCAGACGATAAATGTAATCGTTTCAGACAGAAGAGCGGCCAATGGACGATCTGGCTTTAAGTCGATTCGATAACAAATGACGAAAACTGATGGATTTCTCAAGTTTTTACTACATATGAACACTTTTCACATTCTCCCGTGCAACGCGGCTGCTAATCCTCCTTTCATGCAGAATCTTAAGGTCTTAGCTCCTGTCCAAGACACCAAAGCCAGATAAAAAGTCAATAATCGATACCTAAAACTTGAATTCTACTACTTCTTACTGGCTATTGCATCAACTAAGAACATTCATCTGTGTTCTACTATGGTGCTTTTACTTTCTCCGCATACCGCAGCACGCGACATAGCTTTGCAGACGATAAATGTAACCGTTTCAGACAGAAGTGCGGCCAATGAGACGATCTGGCTTTAAGTCGATTCGATAACAAATGACGAAAAGGGACGGATTTCTCAGGTTTTTGCTACGTATGAACACTTTTCAAATTCTCCAGTGCAACGCTACTGCTAGTCCTCCTTTCATGCAAAATCGTAAGTTCCTAGCTCCTGAAAGCACCTAAGAAGGGTAAAAAGTCAATAATCGATACCTAAAACTTGAATTGTACTACTTCTTACTGGACATTACATCAACTTAGAAGCTTCATCTGTGTTCTACTATGGTGCTTTTAGTGTCTCCGCATACCGCAGCACGCGACATAGCTTTGCAGACGATAAATGTAACCGTTTCAGACAGAAGTGCGGCCAATGTGACGATCAGGCTTTAAGTCGATTCGATAACAAATGACGAAAACGGACGGATTTCTCAGGTTTTTGCTACATATGAACACTTTTCACATTCTCCAGTGCAACGCTACTGCTAGTCCTCCTTTCATGCAAAATCTTAAGTTCCTAGCTCCTGTTCAAAGCACCAAAAAAGGGTAAAAAGTCAATAATCGATACCTAAAACTTGAATTGTACTAATTCTTACTGGCTATTACATCAACTTAGAAGCTTCATCTGTGTTCTACTATGGTGATTTTAGTGTCTCCGCATACCGCAGCACGCGACATAGCTTTGCAGACGATAAATGTAACCGTTTCAGAGAGAAGAGCGGCCAATGTGACGATCTGGCTTTAAGTCGATTCGATAACAAATGACGAAAACGTACAGATTTCTCAGGTTTTTACTACATATGAACACTTTTCACATTCTCCCATGTAACTCGACTGCTAGTCCTCCTTTCATGGAGAGTCTTACGGTCCTAGCTCATGTCCAAGGCACCAAAGCCAGCAAAAAAGTCAATAATCGATACGTAAAACTTGAATTGTACGACTTCTTACTGGATATCACATCAACTTAGAAGCTTCATCTGTGTTCTACTATGATGCTTTTAGTGTCTCCGCATACCGCAGCACGCGACATAACTTTGCAGACGATAAGTGCAATTGTTTCAGAGAGAAGAGCGGTCAATGTGACGATCTGGCTTTAAGTCGATTCGATAACAAATGACGAAAACGGACGGATTTCCCAGATTTTTACTACATACGAACACTTTTCACATTCTCCCGTGCAACTCTGCTGCTAGTCCTCCTTTCATGAAAAATCTTAAGTTCTTAGCTCATGTCCAAGGCACCAAAGAAGGGTAAAAAATCAAAAATCGATACCCAAAACTTGAATTGTACTACTTCCTACTGTCTATTACCTCAACATAGAAGCTTCATCTGTGTTCTATGATGCTTTTAGTGTCTCCGCATACCGCAGCACGCGACATAACTTTGCAGACGATAAGTACAATTGTTTCAGAGAGAAGAGCGGTCAATATGACAATCTGGCTTTAAGTCGATTCGATAACAAATGACGAAAACGGACGGATTTCCCAGGTTTTTACTACATATGAACACTTTTCACATTCTCCCGTGCAACTCGGCTACTAGTCCTCCTTTCATGCAGAATCGTACGGTCCTAGCTAATGTCCAAGGCACAAAAGCCAGCAAAAAAGTCAATAATCGATACCTAAAACTTGAATTGTACCACTTCTTACTGGATATCACATCAACTTAGAAGCTTCATCTGTGTTCTACTATGATGCTTTTAGTGTCTCCGCATACCGCAGAACGCGACATAGCTTCGCATACGATAAACGTAATTGTTTCAGACAAAAGAGCGGCATAGGTGGCGATCTGGCTTTAAGTCGATTCGATAACAAACTACGAAAACGGACAGATTTCTCAGGTTTTCACCACATATGAACACTTTTCACATTCTCCAGTCCAGCGCTACTGCTAGTCCTCCTTTCATGCAAAATCTTAAGTTCCTAGCTCCTGTTCAAGGCACCAAAGAAGGGTAAAAAGTCAATAATCGATACCTAAAACTTGAATTGTACTACTTCTTACTGGATATTACATCAAATTAGAAGCTTCATCTGTGTTCTACTATGGTGATTTTGTGTCTCCGCATACCGCAGCACGCGACATAGCTTTGCAGACGATAAATGTAACCGTTTCAGAGAGAAGAGCGGCCAATGTGACGATCTGGCTTTAATTCGATTCGATAACAAATGACGAAAACGGACAGATTTCTCAGGTTTTTACTACATATGAACACTTTTCACATTCTCGCATGCAACTCGGCTACTAGTCCTCCTTTCATGCAGAATCTTACGGTCCTAGCTAATGTCCAAGGCACAAAAGCCAGCAAAAAAGTCAATAATCGATCCCTAAAACTTGAATTGTACCACTTCTTACTGGATATCACATCAACTTAGAAGCTTCATCTGTGTTCTACTATGATGCTTTTAGTGTCTCCGCATACCGCAGCACGCGACATAACTTTGCAGACGATAAGTACAATTGTTTCAGAGAGAAGAGCGGTCAATGTGACGATCTGGCTTTAAGTCGATTCGATAACAAATGACGAAAACGGACGGATTTCCCAGGTTTTTACTACATATGAACACTTTTCACATTCTCCCGTGCAACTCGGCTGCTAGTCCTCCTTTCATAAAAAATCTTAAGTTCCTAGCAAATGTCCAAGGCACCAAAGAAGGGTAAAAAATCAAAAATCGATACCTAAAACTTGAATTTTACTACTTCCTACTGTCTATTACATCAACTTAGAAGCGTCATCTGTGTTCTACTATGGTGCTTTTACTGTCTCCGCATACCGCAGCACGCGACATAGCTTTGCAGACATTAAATGTAATTGTTTCAGACAAAAGAGCGGCCTAGGTGACTATCTGGCTTTAAGTCGATTCGATAACAAACGACGAAAACGGACAGATTTCTCAGGTTTTTACTACATATGAACACTTTTCACATTCTCCAGTGCAGCGCTACTGCTAGTCCTCCTTTCATGCAAAATCTTAAGTTCCTAGCTCCTTTTCAAGGCACCAGAGAAGGGTAAAAAGTCAATAATCGATACCTAAAACTTGAATTGTACTACGTCTTACTGGCTATTACATCAACTTAGGAGCTTCATCTGTGTTCTACTATGGTGCTTTTAGTGTCTACGCATACCGCAGCACGCGACATAGCTTTGCAGACGATAAATGTAACCGTTTCAGACAGAAGAGCGGCCAATGTGACGATCTGGCTTTAAGGCGATTCGATAACAAATGACCAAACGGACGAATTTCTTAGGTTTTTACTACATATGAACACTTTTCACATTCTCCCGTGCAACGCGACTGCTAGTCCTCCTTTCATGCAAAATCTTAAGTTCCTAGCTCATTTCCAAGGCACCAAAGAAGGTAAAAAGTTTATAATCGATACCTAAAACTTGATTTGAACTACTTCTTACTGGCTATCACATCAACTTATAAGCTTCATCTGTGATCTACTATGGTGCTTTTAGTGTATCCGCATACCGCAGCACGCGGCATAGCTTTGCAAACGATAAATCTAACCTTATCAGACAGAAGTGCGGCCAATGTGACGATCCGGCTTTTTAGTCGAATCGATAACAAATGACGAAAACGGACGGATTTCTCAGGTTTTTAGTACATATGAACACTTTTCACAATCTCCCGTGCAACTCGGCTACTAATCCCACTTTCATGCAGAATCTTAAGGTCCTAGCTCATGTCAAAGGCACCAAAGCCAGGTAAAAAGTCAATAATCGATACTTAAAACTTGAATTCTACTACTTCTTACTGGATATTACATCAATTTAGATGCTTCATCTGTGTTCTCCTATGGTGCTTTTAGTGTCTCCGCATACCGCAGCACGCGACATAGCTTTGCAGACGATAAATGTAACCGTTTCTGACAGAAGAGCGGCCAATGTGACGATCTGGCTTTAAGGCGATTCGATAACAAATGACCAAACGGACGAATTTCTTAGGTTTTTACTACATATGAACACTTTTCACATTCTCCCGTGCAACGCGACTGCTAGTCCTCCTTTCATGCAAAATCTTAAGTTCCTAGCTCATTTCCAAGGCACCAAAGAAGGTAAAAAGTTTATAATCGATACCTAAAACTTGATTTGAACTACTTCTTACTGGCTATTACATCAACTTATAAGCTTCATCTGTGATCTACTATGGTGCCCTTAGTGTATCCGCATACCGCAGCACGTTGCATAGCTTTGCAAACGATAAATCTAACCTTATCAGACAGAAGTGCGGCCAATGTGACGATCCGGCTTTTTAGTCGAATCGATAACAAATGACGAAAACGGACGGATTTCTCAGGTTTTTAGTACATATGAACACTTTTCACAATCTCCCGTGCAACTCGGCTACTAATCCCACTTTCATGCAGAATCTTAAGGTCCTAGCTCATGTCAAAGGAACCAAAGCCAGGTAAAAAGTCAATAATCGATACTTAAAACTTGAATTCTACTACTTCTTACTGGATATTACATCAATTTAGATGCTTCATCTGTGTTCTCCTATGGTGCTTTTAGTGTCTCCGCATACCGCAGCACGCGACATAGCTTTGCAGACGATAAATGTAACCGTTTCTGACAGAAGAGCGGCCAATGTGACGATCTGGCTTTAAGGCGATTCGATAACAAATGACCAAACGGACGAATTTCTTAGGTTTTTACTACATATGAACACTTTTCACATTCTCCCGTGCAACGCGACTGCTAGTCCTCCTTTCATGCAAAATCTTAAGTTCCTAGCTCATTTCCAAGGCACCAAAGAAGGTAAAAAGTTTATAATCGATACCTAAAACTTGATTTGAACTACTTCTTACTGGCTATCACATCAACTTATAAGCTTCATCTGTGTTCTACTATGGTGCTTTTAGTGTCTCCGCATACCGCGGCACGCGACATATCTTTGAAGACTATAAATGTAACCGTTACAGACAGAAGTGCGGCTAATGTTTCGATCAGGCTTTAAGTCGATTGGATAACAAATGACAAAAACGGACGGATTTCTCAGGTTTTTACTACATATGAACACTTTTCACAATCTCCCGTGCAACTCGGCTGCTAGTCCTCCTTTCAAGCAGAATCTTACGGTCCTAGCTCATGTCCAAGGCACCAAAGCAAGCTAAAAAGTCAATAATCGATACCTAAAACTTGAATTGTGCTACCTCTTACTGGATATTACATGAACTTAGAAGCTTCATCTGTGTTCTACTATGGTGCTTTTAGTGTCTCCGCATTCAGCAGCACACGACATAGCTTTGCAGACGATAAATGTAACCTTTTCAGACAGAAGTGCGGCCAATGTGACGATCTGGCTTAAAGTCGATTCGATAACAAATGACGAAAACGGACGGATTTCTCAGCTTTTTACTACATATGAACACTTTTCACATTCTCCCGTGCAACGTGGCTGCTAGTCCTCCTTTCCTGCTAAATCTTAAGTTCCTAGAACATGTCCAAGGCACCAAAGAAATGTAAAAAGTCAATAATCGGTACCTAAAACTTGAATTGTACTACTTCTTACTGGCTATTACATCAACTTAAAAGCTTCATCTGTGTTCTACAATGGTGCTTTTAGTGCCTCCGCATACCGCAACACGCGACATAGTTTTGCAGACGATAAGTACAAACGTTTCAGAGAGAAGGGCGGCCAATGTGACGATCTGGCTTTAAGCCGATTCGATAACAAATGACGAAAACGGACGGATTTCTCAGGTTTTTACTACATATGAACACTTTTCACAATCTCCCGTGCAACGCGGCTGTTAGTCCTCCTTTCATGCAAAATCTTAAGTTCCTAGCTCATGTCCAAGGCACCAGAGAAGGGTAAAAAGTCAATAATCGATAATTAAAACTTGAATTGTACTACTTCCTATTGGCTATTGCTACATCTTAGAAGCGTCATCTGTTTTCTACTATGGTGCTTTTAGTGTCTCGGCATACCGCAGCACGCGACATAGCTTTGCAGACGATAAATGTAATCGTTTCAGAGAGAAGAGCGGCCAATGTGACGATCTGGCTTTAAGGCGATTCGATAACAAATGTAGAAACGGACGAATTTCTTAGGTTTTTACCACATATGAACACTTTTCACATTCTCCCGTGCATCGCGACTGCTAGTCCTCCTTTCATGCAAAATCTTAAGTTCCTAGCTCATTTCCAAGGCACCGAAGAAGGGTAAAAAGTTTATAATCGATACCTAAATCTTGATTTGAACTACTTCTTACTGGCTATTACATCAACTTAGAAGCTTCATCTGAGTTCTACTATGGTGCGTTCAGTGTCTTCGCATACCGCAACACACGACATAGGTTTGCAGACGATAAGTACAACCGTTTCAGAGAGAAGGGCGCCCAATGTGAAGATCTGGCTTTAAGCCGATTCGATGACAAATGACGAAAACGGACGGATGTCTCAGGTATTTACTACATATGAACACTTTTCACATTCTCCCGTGCAACGCGACTGCTAGTCCTCCTTTCATGCAAAATCTTATGTTCCTAGCTCCTGTTCAAGGCACCAAAGAAGGATAAAAGGTCAATAATTGATACCTTAAACTTGAATTGCACTACTTCTTACTAGCTTTTACATCAACTTAGAAGCTTCATCTGTGTTCTACTATGGTGCTTTTAGTGTCTCCGCATACCGCAGCAAGCGACATAGCTTTGCAGACGATAAATGTAACCGTTTCCGACAGAAGAGCGGCCAATGTGACGATCTGTCTTTAAGTCGATTCGATAACAAATGACGAAAACGGACGGATTTCTCCGGTTTATACTACATATAAAATATTTTCACATCCTCCCGTGCAAATCGGCTGCTAGTCCGAATTTCATGCAGAATCTTAAGGTCCTAGCTCATGTCCAAGGCACCAAAGCCAGCTAAAAAGTCAATAATCGAAACCTAAAACTTGAATTGTACTACTTCTTACTGGCTATTACATCAACTTAGAAGCGTCATCTGTGTTCTACTATGGTGCTTTTAGTGTCTCCGCATACCGCAGCACGCGGCAAAGCTTTCCAGACGATAAATGTAACCGTTTCAGACAGAAGAGCGGCCAATGTGACAATCTGGCTTTAAGTCGATACGATAACAAATGACGAAAACGGACGGATTTCTCAGGTTTTTACTACATATGAACACTTTTCACATTCTCCCGTGCAAAGCGGCTGCTAGTCCTCCTTTCATGCAATATCTTAAGTTTACTAGCTCATGTCCGAGGCACCAGAGAAGGGTAAAAAGTCAATAATCGATACCTAAACTTGAATTGTACTACTTCTAACTGGCTATTACATCAACTTAGAAGCGTCAACTGTGTTCTACTATGGTGCTTTTAGTGGCCCCGCATACCGCAGCAGGCGGCAAAGCTTTACAGACGATAAATGTAACCGTTTCAGACGGAAGAGCGGCCAATGTGACAATCTGGCTTTAAGTCGATTCGATAACAAATGACGAATCGGACGGATTTCTCAGTTCCTACATATGAACACTTTTCACATTCTCCCGTCCAACTCGGCTGCTAGTCCTCCTTTCATGCAAAATGTTAAGGTCCTAGCTCATGTCCAAAGCACCAAAGCCAGTTAAAAAGTCAATTATCGATAACTAAAACTTGAATAGTACTACTTCTTACTGGATATCACATCAACTTAGAAGCTTCATCTGTGTTCTACTATGGTGCTTTTAGTGTCTCCGCATACCGCAGCACGCGACATAACTTTGCAGACGATAAATACAGTTGTTTCAGAGAGAAGAGCGGTCAATTTGACTAACTGGCTTTAAGTCGATTCGATAACAAATGACGAAAACAGACGGATTTCTCAGGTTTTTACTACATATGAACACTTTTCACATTCTCAAGTGCAACTCGGCTGCTAGTCCTCCTTTCATGAAAAATCTTAAGTTCCTAGCTCATGTCCAAGGCAAAAAAAGAAGGGTAAAAAATCAATAATCGATACCTAAAACTTGCATTGTACTACTTCCTACTGTCTATTACATCAACTTAGAAGCGTCATCTGTGTTCTACTATGGTGCTTTTACTGTCTCCGCAAACCGCAGCACGCGACATAGCTCAGAAGACGATAAATGTAACCGTTTCAGAGAGAAGAGCGGCCAATGCGACGATCTGGCTTTAAGTCGATTCGATAACAAATGACGAAAACGGACGGATTTCAAAGGTTTTTGCTACATATGAACTCTTTTCACATTCTCCCATGCCACTCGACTGCTAGTCCTCCTTTCATGCAGAATCTTACGGTCCTAGCTAATGTCCAAGGCACCAAAACCAGCTAAAAAGTCAATAATCGATACCTAAAACCTGAATTTTACTACTTCTTACTGGATATTACATCAAATTAGAAGCTTCATCGGTGTTCTACTATGGTGCTCTTAGTGTCTCCGCATACCGCAACACACGACATAGGTTTGCAGACGATAAGTACAACCGTTTCAGAGAGAAGGGCGCCCAATGTGAAGATCTGGCTTTAAGCCGATTCGATGACAAATGACGAATACGGACGGATTTCTCAGGTTTTTACCACATATTAACACTTTTCACATTCTGCCGTCCAACTCGGCTGCTAGTCCTAATTTCATGCAAAATCTTAAGTTCCTAGCTCATGTCCAAGGCACCAAAGAAGGGTAAAAAGTCAATAAACGATAATTAAAACTTGAATTGTACTACTTCCTATTGGCTATTGCATCATCGTAGAAGCTTCATCTGTATTCTACTATGGTGCTTTTAGTGTCTCGGCATACCGCAGCACGCGACATAGCTTTGCAGACGATAAATGTAATCGTTTCAGAGAGAAGAGCGGCCAATGTGACGATCTGGCTTTAAGGCGATTCGATAACAAATGTAGAAACGGACGAATTTCTTAGGTTTTTACTACATATGAACACTTTTCCAATTCTCCCGTGCATCGCGACTGCTAGTCCTCCTTTCATGCAAAATCTTAAGTTCCTAGCTCATTTCCAAGGCACCGAAGAAGGGTAAAAAGTTTATAATCGATACCTAAAACTTGATTTGAACTACTTCTTACTGGCTATTACATCAACTTAGAAGCTTCATCTGAGTTCTACTATGGTGCGTTCAGTGTCTTCGCATACCGCAACACACGACATAGGTTTGCAGACGATAAGTACAACCGTTTCAGAGAGAAGGGCGCCCAATGTGAAGATCTGGCTTTAAGCCGATTCGATGACAAATGACGAAAACGGACGGATTTCTCAGGTTTTTACTACATATGAACACTTTCCACAATCTCTCGTGCAACGCGGCTGCTAATCCTCCTTTCATGCAGAATCTTAAGGTCCTAGCTCATGTCCAAGGCACCAAAGCCAGCTAAAACGTCAATAATCGATACCTGAAACTTGAATTCTACTACTTCTTACTTGCTATTACATCAACTTAGAAGCTTCATCTGTGTTCTACTGTGGTGCTTTTAGTGTCTCCGCATACCGCAGCACGCGAATTAGCTTTGCAGACGACAAATGTAACCGTTTCAGTCAGAAGAGCGGCTAATGTGACCATCTGCCTTTAAGTCGGTTCAATAACAAATAACGAAAACGGACGGATTTCTCAGGTTTTTACTACATATGAACACTTTTCACATTCTCTCGTGCAACTCGGCTGCTAGTCCTCCTATCATGCAGAACTTTAAGGTCCTAGGTCATGTCCAAGCCACCAAAGCCAGCTAAATAGTCAATAATCGATACCTAATACTTGAATAGTACTACTTCTTACTGTCTATTGCATCAACTAAGAAGATTCATCTGTGTTCTACTATGGTGCGTTTAGTGTCCCCGCACACCGCAGCACGCGACATAGCTTTGCAGACGATAAGTACAACCGTTTCAGACAGAAGTGCGGCTAATGTTTCGATCAGGCTTTAAGTCGATTCGATAACAAATGACGAAAACGGACGGATTTCTCAGGTTTTTACTACATATGAACACTTTTCACATTCTCCCATGCAACTCGGCTGCTAGTCCTCCTTTCAAGCGGAATCTTACTGTCCTAGCTCATGTCCTAGGCACCAAAGCCAGCTAAAAAGTCAATAATCGATACGTAAAACTTGAATTGTACTACTTCTCACTGGACATTACATCAACTTAGAAGCTTCATCTGTGTTCTACTATGGTGCTTTTAGTGTCTCGTCATACCGCAGCACGCGACATAGCTTTGCAGACGATAAATGTAACTGTTTCAGACAGAAGTGCGGCCAATGTGACGATCAGGCTTTAAGTCGATTCGATAACAAATGACGAAAACGGACGGATTTCTCAGGTTTTTGCTACATATGAACACTTTTCACATTCTCCCGTGCAACGCGGCTGCTAGTCCTCCTTTCCTACTAAATCTTAAGTTCCTAGCTCATGTCCAACGCACCAAAGAAATGTAAAAAGTCAATAATCGATACCTAAAACTTGAACTGTACTACTTCTTACTGGATATTACATCAACTTAGAAGCTTCATCTGTGTTCTACGATGGTGCTTTTAGTGTCTCCGCATACCTCAGCATGCGACATATCTTTACAGACGATAAATGTAACCGTTTCAGGGAGAAGAGCGGCCAATGTGACGATCTGGCTTTAAGTCGATTCGATAACAAATGACGAAAACGGACGTATTTCTCAGGTTTTTACTACATATGAACTCTTTTCACATTCTCCCGTGCCACGCGGCTGCTAGTCCTCCTTTCATGCAAAATCTTAAGTTCCTAGCTCTGGTCCAAGGCACTAAAGAAGGGTAAAAGGTCAGTAATCGATACCTAAAACTTGAATTGTACTACTTCTTACTGGCTATTACATCAACTTAGAAGCGTCATCTGTGTTCTACTATGGTTCTTTTCGTGTCTCCGCATACCGCAGCACGCGACTTAGCTTTGCAGACGATAAATGTAATCGTTTCAGACAGAAGAGCGGCCAATGTGACGATCTGGCTTTAAGTCGATTCGTTAACAAATGACGAAAACTGACGGATTTCTCAAGTTTTTACTACATATGAACACTTTTCACATTCTCCCATGCAACTCGGCTGCTAGTCCTCCTTTCAAACAGAATCTTTCGGTCCTAGCTCATGTCCAAGGCACCAAAGCCAGCTAAAAAGTCAATAATCGATACCTAAAACTTGAATTGTGCTACTTCTTACTGGCTATTACATCAACTTAGAGGCTACATCTGTGTTCTAATTTGGTGCTTTTAGTGTCTTCGCATACCGCAGCGCGCGACATAGCTTTGCAGACGATAAGTACAACTGTTTCATAGAGAAGAGCGTTGTGACGATCTGGCTTAAGTCGTGTCGATAACAAATGACGAAAACGGACGGATTTCTCAGGTTTTTACTACATATGAATACTATTCACATTATCCCGTGCAACGCGGCTGCTAGTCCTCCTTTCATGGAAAATCTTAAGTTCCTAGCTCATGTCCAAGGCACCAAAGCCACCTAAAAAGTCAATAGTCGATACCTAAAACTTGAATTCTACTACTTCTTACTGGCTATTACATCAACATAGAAGCTTCATCTGTGTTCTACTATGGTGCTTTTAGTGTCTCCGCATACCGCAGCACGCGACATAGCTTTGCAGACGATAAATGTAACCGTTTCAGACAGAAGAGCGGCTAATGTGACCATCTGGCTTTAAGTCGATTCAATAACAAATGACGAACACGGACGGATTTCTCAGGTTTTTACTACACATGAACACTTTTCACATTCTCCCGTGCAACTCGGCTGCTAGTCCTCCTTTCATGCAGAATCTTTAAGTCCTAGCTCGTGTCCAAGGCACCAAAGCCAGCTAAAAAGGCAATAATCGATACCTAAAACTTGAATTGTACTACTTCTTACTGGATATTACAACAACCTAGAAGCGTCATCTGTGTTCTACTATAGTGCTTGTAGTGTCGCCACATACCGCAGCACGTGACATAGCTTTGCAGACGATAAATGTAACCGTTTCAGACAGAAGAGCGGCCAATGTGGCTATCTGGCTTTAAGTCGATTCGATAACAAATGACGAAAACGGACAGATTTCTCAGGTTTTTACTACATATGAACACTTTTCACATTCTCCCTTGCAACTCGGCAGCTAGTCCTCCTTTCAAGCAGAATCTTTCGGTCCTAGCTCATGTCCAAGGCACCAAAGCCAGCTAAAAAGTCAATAATCGATACCTAAAACTTGAATTGTGCTACTTCTTACTGGATATTACATCAACTTAGAAGCTTCATCTGTGTTCTACTATGGTGCTTTTAGTGTCTCCTCATACCGCAGCACGCGACATAGCTTTGCAGACGATAAGTACAACCGTTTCAGAGAGAAGAGCGGCCAATGTGACGATCTGGTTTTAAGTCGATTCGATAACAAATGACGAACACGGACGGGTTTCTCTGGTTCTTACTACTTATGAACACTTTTCAAATTCGCCCGTGCAACGCGGCCGCTAGTCCTCCTTTCATGCAAAATGTTAAGTTCCTAGCTCATCTCCAAGGCACCAAAGAAGGGTAAAATGTCAATAATCCATAACTAATACTTGAATTGTACTACTTCTCACTGGCTATTACAGCGACTTAGGAGCTTCATCTTTGTTCTACTATGGTGCTTTTAGTGTCTCCGCATACCGCAGAACGTGACGTAGCTTCGCATACGATAAGTACAACCGTTTCAGAGAGAAGGGCGGCCAATGTGACGATCTGGCTTCAAGTCGATTCGATAACAAATGACGAAAACGGATGGATTTCTCAGGTTTTTACTACATATGAAAACTTTTCACAGTCTCCCGTGCAACTCGGCTACTAATCCCACTTTCATGCAGAATCTTAAGGTCCTAGCTCATGTCCAAGGCACCAAAGCCAGCTAAAAAGTCAATAATCGTTACCTAAAACTTCAATTGTACTACTTCTTACTGGATATTACATCATCTTAGAAGCGTCATCTGTGTTCTACTATGGTGCTTTTAGTGTCTCCGCATACCGCAGCACGCGACATAGCTTTGCAGATGATAAGTACAACCGTTTCAGAGAAAAGAGCGGCCAATGTGACGGTCTGGTTTTAAGTCGATTCGTTAAAAATGACGAACACGGACGGATTTCTCAGGTTTTTACTACATATGAACACTTTTCACATTCTCCCGTCCAACTCGGCTGCTAGTCCTCCTATCATGCAAAATCTTAAGTTCCTAGCTCATGTCCAAGGCACCAAAGTGGGATAAAAAATCAACATTCGATACCTAAAACTTGAATTGTACTACTTCTTACTGGCTATTACATCAACTTAGAAGCTTCATCTGTGTTCTACTATGGTGCTTTTAGTGCCTCCGCATACCGCAGCACGCGACATAGCTTTGCAGACGATAAATGTAACCGTTTAAGACAGAAGTGCGGCAATGTGACGATTTGGCTTTTTGTCGATTGGATAACAAATGACGAAAACGGACGAATTTCTCAGGTTTTTGCTACATATGAACACTTTTCACATTCTCCAGTGCAACGCTACTGCTAGTCCTCCTTTCATGCAACATCTTAAGTTCTTAGCTCCTGTTCAATGCACCACAGAAGGGTAAAAAGTCAATAATCTATACCTAAAACTTGAATTGTACAACTTCTTACTGGCTATTACATCAACTTTGAAGCTTCATCTGTGTTCTACTATGGTGCTTTTAGTGTCTCCGCATACCGCAGCACGCGACATATCTTTGCAGACGATAAATGTAACCGTTTCAGACAAAAGTGCGGCTAATGTTTCGATAAGGCTTTAAGTCGATTCGATAACAAATGACGAAAACGGACAGATTTCTCAGGTTTTTACTACATATGAACACTTTTCACATTCTCCCATGCAACGCGGCTGCTAGTCCTCCTTTCCTGCTAATCTTAAGTTCCTAGAACATGTCCAAGTCACCAAAGAAATGCAAAAAGTCAATAATCGGTACCTAAAACTTGAATTGTAATACTTCTTACTGGCAATTACATCAACTTAGAAGCTTCATCTGTGTTCTACTATGGTGCTTTTAGTGCCTCCGCATACCGCAACACGCGACATAGCTTTGCAGACGATAAGTACAACCGTTTCAGAGAGAAGGGCGGCCAATGTGACGATCTGGCTTTAAGCCGATTCGATAACAAATGACGAAAACGGACGGATTTCTCAGGTTTTTACTACATATGAACACTTTTCACAATCTCCCGTGCAACGCGGCTGTTAGTCCTCCTTTCATGCAAAATCTTAAGTTCCTAGCTCATGTCCAAGGCACCAAAGAAGGGCAAAAAGTCAATAATCGATAATTAAAACTTGAATTGTACTACTTCTTATTGGCTATTGCATCATTATAGAAGCTTCATCTGTTTTCTACTATGGTGCTTTTAGTGTCTCCGCATACCTCAGCATGCGACATATCTTTGCAGACGATAAATGTAACCGTTTCAGACAGAAGTGCGGCCAATGTGACGATCTGGCTTTAAGTCGATTCGATAACAAATGACGAAAACGGACGGATTTCTCAGCTTTTTACTACATATGAACACTTTTCACATTCTCCCATGCAACGCGGCTGCTAGTCCTCCTTTCCTGCTAATCTTAAGTTCCTAGAACATGTCCAAGGCACCAAAGAAATGCAAAAAGTCAATAATCGGTACCTAAAACTTGAATTGTACTACTTCTTACTGGCAATTACATCAACTTAGAAGCTTCATCTGTGTTCTACTATGGTGCTTTTAGTGCCTCCGCATACCGCAACACGCGACATAGCTTTGCAGACGATAAGTACCACCGTTTCAGAGAGAAGGGCGGCCAATGTGACGATCTGGCTTTAAGCCGATTCGATAACAAATGACGAAAACGGACAGATTTCTCAGGTTTTTACTACATATGAACACTTTTCACAATCTCCCGTGCAAAGCGGCTGTTAGTCCTCCTTTCATGCAAAATCTTAAGTTCCTAGCTCATGTCCAAGGCACCAAAGAAGGGCAAAAAGTCAATAATCGATAATTAAAACTTGAATTGTACTACTTCTTATTGGCTATTGCATCATCTTAGAAGCTTCATCTGTTTTCTACTATGGTGCTTTTAGTGTCTCGGCATACCGCAGCACGCGACATAGCTTTGCAGACGATAAATGTAATCGTTTCAGACAGAAGAGCGGCCAATGTGACGATCTGGCAGTAGGCGATTCGATAACAAATGACGAAACGGACGAATTTCTTAGGTTTTTACTACATATGAACACTTTTCACATTCTCCCGTGCAACGCGACTGCTAGTCCTCCTTTCACGCAAAATCTTAAGTTCCTAGCTCATTTGCAAGGCACCGAGGAAGGGTAAAAAGTTTATAATCGATACCTAAAACTTGATTTGAACTACTTCTTACTGGCTATTACATCAACTTAGAAGCTTCATCTGTGTTCTACTATGGTGCTTTTAGTGTCTCGGCATACTGCAATACGCGACATAGCTTTGCAGACGATAAATGTAATCGTTTCAGACTAAGAGCGGCGAATGTGACGATCTGGCTTTAAGTCGATTCGATAACAAATGACGAACACGGACGGATTTCTCAGTTTTTTACTACATATGAACACTTTTCACATTCGCCTGTGCAACGCAGCCGCTAGTCCTCCTTTCATGCAAAATGTTAAGTTCCTAGCTCATGTCCAAGGCACCAAGCAAGGGTAAAAAGTCAATAATCCATATCTAAAACTTGAATTGTACTACCTCTCACTGGCTATTACATCGACTCAGGAGCTTCATCTGTGTTCTACTATGGTTCTTTTAGTGTCTCCGCATACCGCAGCACCCGACATAGCTTTGCAGACGATAAATGTAGCCGTTTCAGACAGAAGAGCGGCCAATGTGACAATTTGGCTTTAAGTAATTTCGATAACAAATGACGAAACGGACGGATTTCTTATGTTTTTACTACATATGAACACTTTTCACATTCTCCCGTGCAACGCGGCTGCTATTCCTCCTTTCATGCAAAATCTTAAGTTCCTAGCTCATGTCCAAGGCACCAAAGAAGGGTAAAAAGCCAATAATCGATACTTAAAACTTGAATTGTACTACTTCTTACTGGCTATTACATCAACTTAGAAGCTTCATCTGTGTTCTACTACAGTGCTTTTAGTGTCTCCGCATACCGCAGCACGCGACGTAGCTTTGCAGACGATAATTACAACCTTTATAGAGAGAAGAGCGGCCAATGTGTCGATCTGGCTTTAAGTCGATTCGATATCAAATGACGAAAACGGACGTATTTCTCAGGTTTTTACTACATATGAACTCTTTTCACATTCTCCTATGCCACGCGGCTGCTAGTCCTCCTTTCATGCAAAATCTTAAGTTCCTAGCTCTTGTCCAAGGCACCAAAGAAGGGTAAAAGGTCAGTAATCGATACCTAAAACTTGAATTGTACTACTTCTTACTAGCTATTACATCAACTTACAAGCGTCATCTGTGTTCTACTATGGTGCTTTTAGTGTCTCCGCATACCGCAGCACGCGACTTAGCTTTGCAGACGATAAATGTAATCGTTTCAGACAGAAGAGCGGCCAATGTGACGATCTGTCTTTAAGTCGATTCCATAACAAATGACGAAAACTGACGGATTTCTCAGGTTTTTACTACACATGAACACTTTGCACATTCTCCCGTGCAACTCGGCTGCTAGTCCTCCTTTCATGCAGAATCTTAAAGTCCTAGCACGTGTCCAAGGCACCAAAGCCAGCTAATAAGTCAATAGTCGATACCTAAAACTTGAATTCTACTACTTCTTACTTGCTATTATAACACCTTAGAATCTTCATCTGTGTTCTACTATGATGCTTTTAGTGTCTCCACATACCGCAGCACGCGACATAGCTTTGCAGACGATAAATGTAACCGTTTCAGACAGAAGAGCGGCCAATGTGACAATCTGGCTTTAAGTCATTTCGATAACAAATGACGAACCGAACGGATTTCTTAGGTTTTTACTACATATGAACACTTTGCACATTCTCCCGTGCAACTCAGCTGCTAGTCGTCCTTTCATGCAAGATCTTAAGTTCTTAGCTCATGTCCAAGGCACCAAAGAAGGGTAAAAAGTCAATAATCAATACCCAAAACTTGAATTGTACTACTTCTTATTAGCTATTACATCAACTTAGGAGCTTCATCTCTGTTCTACTATGGTGAATTCTTGTGTCTCCGCATACCGCAGCACGCGACATAGCTTTGCAGACTATAAATGAAAACGTTTCAGACAGAAGAGCGGCCAATGTGACGATCTGTCTTTAAGTCGATTCGATAACAAAGGACGAAAACGGACGGATTTCTCAGGTTTTTGCTACATATGAACACTTTTCACATTCTCCCGTGCAACGCGGCTGCTAGTGCTCCTTTCATGCAAAATCTTAAGTTCATAGCCCATGTCCAAGGCACTAAAGAAGGGTAAAAAGTCAATAATCGATACCTAAAACTTGAATTCTACTACTTCTTACTGGCTATTACATCAACTTAGAAGCTTCATCTGTGTTCTACTATGGTGCTTTTAGTGTCTCCGCCTACCGCAGCACGCGACATAGCTTTGCAGACAATAAACGTAACCGTTTCAGACAGAAGAGCGGCCAATGTGACGATCTGGCCTTAAGTCGATTCGATAACAAAAGAAAACGGACGGATTTCTCAGGTTTTTACTACATATGAACACTTTTCACATTCTCCCGTGCAACTCGGCTGCTAGTCCACGTTTCATGCAATATCTTAAGTTCGTAGCTCATGTCCAAGGCACCAAAGAAGGGTAAAAAGTCAATAATCGACACCTAAAACTTGAATTGTACTACATCGTACTGGCTATTACTTCAACTTAGAAGCTTCATCTGTGTTCTTCTATGGTACTTTTAGTGCCTCCGCATACCGCAGCACGCGACATAGCTTTTCAGACGATAAATGTATCCGTTTCAGACAGAAGAGCGGCCAATGTGACGATCTGTCTTTAAGTCGATTCGATAACAAATGACGAAAATGGACGGATTTCTCAGGTTTTTACTACATATGAACACTTTTCACATTCTCCCGTGCAACTCGGCTGCTAGTCCTCCTTTCATGCAGAATCTTAATGTCCTAGCTCATGTCCAAGTCACCAAAGCCAGCAAAAAAATCAATAATCGATATCTAAAACTTGAGTTGTACTACTTCTTACTGGCTATTACATCAACTTAGAAGCTTCATCTGTGTTCTACTATGGTGCTTTTAGTGTCTCCGCATACCGCAGCACGCGACATAGCTTTTCAGACGATAAATGTAACCGTTTCAGACAGAAGAGCGGCCAATGTGACGATCTGTCTTTAAGTCGATTCGATAACAAATGACGAAAATGGACGGATTTCTCAGGTTTTTACTACATATGAACACTTTTCACATTCTCGCGTGCAACGCGGCTGCTAGTGCTCCTTTCATGCAAAATCTTAAGGTCGTAGCTCATGTCCAAGGCACCAAAACCAGCTAAAAAGTCAATAATCGATACGTCAAACTTGAATTGTAGTACTTCTTACTGCCTATTACATCAACTTAGAAGCTTCATCTGTGTTCTACTATGGTGTTTTTAGTGTCTCCGCATACCGCAGCACACGACATAGCTTTGCAGACGATAAGTACAACCGTTTCAGAGACAAGAGCGGCCAATGTGACGATCTGGCTTTAAGTCGATTCGATAACAAATGACGAAAACGGACGGATTTCTCAGGTTTTTACTACATATGAACACTTTTCACATTCTCACGTGCAACGTGGCTACTAGTTCCTTTCATGCAAAATCTTCAATTCTTAGCTCATGTCCAAGGCACCAAAGAAGGGTAAAAAGTCAATAATCGATACCTAAAACTTAAATTGTACTACTTCTTACTAGATATTACATCAACTTAAGAGCTTCATCTGTGTTCTACTATGGTGCTTTCTGTGTCTCAGCTTACCACAGCACACGACATAGCTTTGCAGACGATAAATGTAACCGTTTCAGACAGAAGAGGGGCCAATGTGACGATGTGGCTTTAAGTCGATTCGATAACATATGACGAAAACGGACGGATTTCTAAGGTTTTTACTACATATGAACACTTTTCACATTCTCCCGTGCTACGTGGCTGCTAGTCCTAATTTCATGCAAAATCTTAAGTTCTTAGCTCATGTCCAAGGCACCAAAGAAGGGTTAAAAGTCAATATTCGATACCTAAAACTTGAATTGTACTAATTCTTCCTGGCTATTTCATCAACTTAGAAGCTTCATCTGTGTTCTACTATGGTGCTTTTAGTGTCTCCGCATACCGCAGCTCGTGACATAGCTTTGCAGACGATAAGTACAACTGTTTCAGAGAGGAGATGGCCAATGTGACGATCTGGCTTTAAGTCGATTCGATAACAAATTACGAAAACGGACGGATTTATCACGTTTTTACTACATATGAACACTTTTCACATTCTCCCGTGCAACTCGGCTGCTAGTCCTCCTTTCATGCAGAATCTTAATGTCCTAGCTCATGTCCAAGTCACCAAAGCCAGCAAAAAAATCAATAATCGATACCTAAAACTTGAGTTGTACTACTTCTTACTGGCTATTACATCAACTTAGAAGCTTCATCTGTGTTCTACTATGGTGCTTTTAGTGTCTCCGCATACCGCAGCACGCGACATAGCTTTGCAGACAATAAACGTAACCGTTTCAGACAGAAGAGCGGCCAATGTGACGATCTGGCTTTAAGTCGATTCGATGACAAATGACGAAAACTGACGGATTTCTCAGGTTTTTACTACATATGAACACTTTTTACATTCTCCCGTGCAACGGGGCTGCTAGTCCTCCTTTCATGCAAAATCTTAAGTTCATAGCTCATGTCCAAGGCACTAAAGAAGGGTAAAAAGTCAATAATCGATACCCAAAACTTGAATTGTACTACTTCTTATTAGCTATTACATCAACTTAGGAGCTTCATCTGTGTTCTACTATGGTGCATTTTTGTGTCTCCGCATACGCAGCACGCGACATAGCTTTGCAGACTATAAATGTAACCGTTTCAGATAGAAGAGCGGCCAATGTGACGATCTGCCTTTAAGTCGATTCGATAACAAAGGACGAAAACTGACGGATTTCTCAGGCTTTTACAACATATGAACACTTTTCACATTCTCGCGTGCAACGCGGCTGCTAGTGCTCCTTTCATGCAAAATCTTAAGGTCCTAGCTCATGTCCAAGGCACCAAAGCCAGCTAAAAAGTCAATAATCGATACGTCAAACTGGAATTGTAGTACTTCTTACTGCCTATTACATCAACTTAGAAGCTTCATCTGTGTTCTACTGTGGTGTTTTTAGTGTCTCCGCATACCGCAGCACACGACATAGCTTTGCAGACGATAAGTACAACCGTTTCAGAGACAAGAGCGGCCAATGTGACGATCTGGCTTTAAGTCGATTCGATAACAAATGACGAAAACGGACGGATTTCTCAGGTTTTTACTACATATGAACACTTTTCACATCATCACGTGCAACGTGGCTACTAGTTCCTTTCATGCAAAATCTTCAATTCTTAGCTCATGTCCAAGGCACCAAAGAAGGGTAAAAAGTCAATAATCGATACCTAAAACTTAAATTGTACTACTTCTTACTAGATATTACATCAACTTAAGAGCTTCATCTGTGTTCTACTATGGTGCTTTCTGTGTCTCAGTTTACCACAGCACACGACATAGCTTTGCAGACGATAAATGTAACCGTTTCAGACAGAAGAGCGTCCAATGTGACGATGTGGCTTTAAGTCGATTCGATAACATATGACGAAAACGGACGGATTTCTAAGGTTTTTACTACATATGAACACTTTTCACATTCTCCCGTGCAACGTGGCTGCTAGTCCTAATTTCATGCAAAATCTTAAGTTCTTAGCTCATGTCCAAGGCACCAAAGAAGGGTTAAAAGTCAATATTCGATACCTAAAACTTGAATTGTACTAATTCTTCCTTGCTATTTCATCAACTTAGAAGCTTCATCTGTGTTCTACTATGGTGCTTTTAGTGTCTCCGCATACCGCAGCACGCGACATAGCTTTGCAGACGACAAGTACAACGGTTTCACAGCGAAGAGCGGCTAATGTGACGATCTGGCTTTAAGTCGATTCGATAACAAATGAAGAAAACGGACGGATTTCTCAGATTTTTACAACATATGAACACTTTTCACATTCTCCCATGTAACGCGGCTGCTGGTCCTCCTTCCATGCTAAATCTTAAGATCCTAGCTCATGACCAAGCACCAAAGAAGGGTAAGAAGCCAATAATCGATACCTAAAACTTGCATTGAACTAGTTCTTACTGGCAATTACATCAACTTAGAAGCTTCATCTGTGTTCTACTATGATGCTTTTATTGTCTCCGCATACCGCAGCACGTGACATAGCTTTTCAGACGATAAGTACAACTGTTTCAGAGAGGAGGTCGGCCAATGTAACGATCGGGCTTTAAGTCGATTCGATAACAAATTACGAAAACGGACGGATTTATCAGGTTTATACTACATATGAACACTTTTCACATTCTCCCGTGCAACTCGGCTGCTAGTCCTCCCTTCATGCTGAATCTTAAGGTCCTAGCTCATGTCCAAGGCACCAAAGCCAGCAAAAAAGTCAATAATCGATACCTAAAACTTGAATTCTACTACTTCTTACTGGCTATTACATCAACTTAGAAGCTTCATCTGTGTTCCACTATGAGCTTTTAGTGTCTCCGCATACCGCAGCACGCGACATAGCTTTGCAGACAATAAACGTAACCGTTTCAGACAGGAGAGCGGCCAATGTGACGATCTGGCTTCAAGTCGATTCGATAACAAATGACGAAAACTGACGGATTTCTCAGGTTTTTACTACATATGAACACTTTTCACATTCTCGCGTGCAACGCGGCTGCTAGTGCTCCTTTCATGTAATATCTTAAGGTCCTAGCTCATGTCCAAGACAACAAAGCCAGCTAAAAGTCAATAATCGGTACGTAAAACTTGAATTGTAGTACTTCTTACTGCATATTACATCAACTTAGATGCTTCATCTGTGTTCAACTATGGTGTTTTTATTTTTTCCGCATACCGCAGCACGCGACATAGCTTTGCAGACGATAAGTACAACCGTTTCAGAGACAAGAGCGGCCAATGTGACGATCTGGCTTTAAGTCGATTCGATAACAAATGACGAAAACGGACGGATTTCTCAGGTTTTTACTACATATGAGACCTTTTCACATTCTCACGTGCAACGTGGCTGATAGTCATCCTTTCATGCAAAATCGTAAGGTCCTAGCACATGTCCAAGGCACCAAAGCTAGCAAAAAAGTCAATAATAGATACCTAAAACCTGAGTTTTACTACTTCTTACTGGCTATTACATCAACTTAGAAGCTTCATCTGTGTTCTACTATGGTGCTTTTAGTGTCTCCGCATACCTCAGCACGCGACATAGCTTTGCAGACGATAAATGTAACCGTTTCAGACAGAAGAGCGGCCAAGGTGACGATCTGGCTTAAGTCGATTCGATAACAAATGACGAAAACTGACGGATTTCTCAGGTTTTTACTACATATGAACACTTTTCACACTCTCCCGTGCAACTCAGGTTGTAGTCCTCCTTTCATCCAAAATCTTAAGTTCTTAGCTCATGTCCAAGGCACCAAAGAATCGTAAAAAGTCAATAATCGATACCTAAAACTTGAATTGTACTACTTCTTACTAGCTATTACACTAACTTAGGAGCTTCATCTGTGTTCTACTATGGTGCTTTTTGTGTTTCCGTATACCGCAGCACGCGACATAGCTTTGCAGACGATAAATGTAACCGTTTCAAACAGAAGAGCGGCCAATGTGACGATCTGGCTTTAAGTCGAATCGATAACAAATGACGAAAACGGACGGATGTCTCAGGTTTTTCCTACATATGAACACTTTTCACATTCTCCCATGCAACGCGGCTGCTAGTCGTCCTTTCTTGCAAAGTCATAAGTCCATAGCTCATGTCCAAGGCACCAAAGAAGGGTAAAAAGTCAATAATCAATACCCAAAACTTGAATTGTACTACTTCTTATTAGCTATTACATCAACTTAGGAGCTTCATCTGTGTTCTACTATGGTGCATTTTTGTGTCTCCGCATACCGCAGCACGCGACATAGCTTTGCAGACTATAAATGTAACCGTTTCAGACAGAAGAGCGGCCAATGTGACGATCTGTCTTTAAGTCGATTGGATAACAAATGACGAAACCGGACGGATTTCTCAGGTTTTTACTATATATGAACACTTTTCACATTCTTCCGTGCAACTCGGCTGCTAGTCCACGTTTCATGCAATATCTTAAGTTCCTAGCTCATGTCCAAGGCCCCAAAGAAGGGTAAAAAGTCAATAATCGACACCTAAAACTTGAATTGTACTACATCGTACTGGCTATTACTTCAACTTAGAAGCTTCATCTGTGTTCTTCTATGGTACTTTTAGTGTCCCTGCATACCGCAGCACGCGACATAGCTTTTCAGACGATAAATGTATCCGTTTCAGACAGAAGAGCGGCCAATGTGACGATCTGTCTTTAAGTCGATTCGATAACAAATGACGAAAACGGACGGATTTCTCAGGTTTTTACTACATATGAACACTTTTCACATTCTCGCGTGCAACGCGGCTGCTAGTGCTCCTTTCATGCAAAATCTTAAGGTCCTAGCTCATGTCCAAGGCACCAAAGCCAGCTAAAAAGTCAATAATCGATACGTCAAACTTGAATTGTAGTACTTCTTACTGCCTATTACATCAACTTAGAAGCTTCAACTGTGTTCTACTATGGTGTTTTTAGTGTCTCCGCATACCGCAGCACACGACATAGCTTTGCAGACGATAAGTACAACCGTTTCAGAGACAAGGGCGGCCAATGTGACGATCTGGCTTTAAGTCGATTCGATAACAAATGACGAAAACGGACGGATTTCTCAGGTTTTTACTACATATGAACACTTTTCACATTCTCACGTGCAACGTGGCTACTAGTTCCTTTCATGCAAAATCTTCAATTCTTAGCTCATCTCCAAGGCACCAAAGAAGGGTAAAAAGTCAATAATCGATACCTAAAACTTAAATTGTACTACTTCTTACTAGATATTATATCAACTTAAGAGCTTCATCTGTGTTCTACTATGGTGCTTTCTGTGTCTCAGCTTACCACAGCACACGACATAGCTTTGCAGACGATAAATGTAACCGTTTCAGACAGAATAGCGGCCAATGTGACGATGTGGCTTTAAGTCGATTCGATAACATATGACGAAAACGGACGGATTTCTAAGGTTTTTACTACATATGAACACTTTTCACATTCTCCCGTGCAACGTGGCTGCTAGTCCTAATTTCATGCAAAATCTTAAGTTCTTAGCTCATGTCCAAGGCACCAAAGAAGGGTTAAAAGTCAATATTCGATACCTAAAACTTGAATTGTACTAATTCTTCCTGGCTATTTCATCAACTTAGAAGCTTCATCTGTGTTCTACTATGGTGCTTTTATTGTCTCTTCATACCGCAGCACGTGACATAGCTTTTCAGACGATAAGTACAACTGTTTCAGAGAGGAGGTCGGCCAATGTAACGATCTGGCTTTAAGTCGATTCGATAACAAATTACGAAAACGGACGGATTTATCAGGTTTATACTATATATGAACACTTTTCACATTCTCCCGTGCAACTCGGCTGCTAGTCCTCCCTTCATGCTGAATCTTAAGGTCCTAGCTCATGTCCATGGCACCAAAGCCAGCAAAAAAGTCAATAATCGATACCTAAAACCTGAGTTGTACTACTTCTTACTGGCTATTACATCAACTTAGAAGCTTCATCTGTGCTCTACTATGGTGCTTTTAGTGTCTCCACATACCGCAGCACGCGACATAGCTTTGCAGACAATAAACGTAACCGTTTCCGACACAAGAGCGGCCAATGTGACGATCTGGCTTTAAGTCGATTCGATAACAAATGACGAAAACTGACGGATTTCTCAGGTTTTTCCTACATATGAACACTTTTCACATTCTCCCATGCAACGCGGCTGCTAGTCCTCCTTTCATGCAAAATCATATGTCCCTAGCTCATGTCCAAGGCACCAAAGAAATGTAAGAAGTCAATTATCGATACCTAAAACTTGAATTGTACTACTTCTTACTACCTATTACATCAACTTAGGAGCTTCATCTGTTTTCTACTATGGTGCTTTTTGTGTCTCCGCATACCGCAGCACGCGACATAGCTTTGCAGATGATAAATGTAACCGTTCCAGACAGAAGAGCCACTAATGTGACGATTTGTTTTTAATTCGATTCGATATCAAATGACGAAAACGGACGGATTTCTCAGGTTTTTCCTGCATATGAACACTTTTCACATTCTCCCGTGCAACGCGGCTGCTAGTGCTCCTTTCATGTAAAATCTTAAGGTCCTAGCTCATGTCCAAGACACCAAAGCCAGCTAAAAGTCAATAATCGCTACGTAAAACTTGTATTGTAGTACTTCTTACTGCCTATTACATCAACTTAGATGCTTCATCTGTGTTCTACTATGGTGTTTTTATTTTTTCCGCATACCGCAGCACGCGACATAGCTTTGCAGACGATAAATACAACTGTTTCAGAGACAAGAGCGGCCAATGTGACGATTTGGCTTTAAGTCGATTCGATAACAAATGACGAAAACGGACGGATTTCTCAGGTTTTTACTACATATGAGACCTTTTCACATTCTCACGTGCAACGTGGCTGATAGTCATCCTTTCATGCAAAATCTTAAGGTCCTAGCTCATGTCCAAGGCACCAAAGCCAGCAAAAAAGTCAATAATAGATACCTAAAACCTGAGTTTTACTACTTCTTACTGGCTATTACATCAACTTAGAAGCTTCATCTGTGTTCTACTATGGTGCTTTTAGTGTCTCCGCATACCTCAGCACGCGACATAGCTTTGCAGACGATAAATGTAACCGTTTCAGACAGAAGAGCGGCCAAGGTGACGATCTGGCTTTAAGTCGATTCGATAACAAATGACGAAAACTGACGGATTTCTCAGGTTTTTACTACATATGAACACTTTTCACACTCTCCCGTGCAACTCAGGTGCTAGTCCTCCTTTCATCCAAAATCTTAAGTTCTTAGCTCATGTCCAAGGCACCAAAGAATCGTAAAAAGTCAATAATCGATACCTAAAACTTGAATTGTACTACTTCTTACTAGCTATTACATCAACTTAGGAGCTTCATCTGTGTTCTACTATGGTGCTTTTTGTGTTTCCGTATACCGCAGCACGCGACATAGCTTTGCAGACGATAAATGTAACCGTTTCAAACAGAAGAGCGGCCAATGTGACGATCTGGCTTTAAGTCGAATCGATAACAAATGACGAAAACGGACGGATTTCCCAGGTTTTTCCTACATATGAACACTTTTCACATTCTCCCATGCAACGCGGCTGCTAGTCCTCCTTTCTTGCAAAGTCATAAGTCCATAGCTCATGTCCAAGGCACCAAAGAAGGGTAAAAAGTCAATAATCGATACCCCAAACTTGAATTGTACTACTTCTTATTAGCTATTACATCAACTTAGGAGCTTCATCTGTGTTCTACTATGGTGCATTTTTGTGTCTCCGCATACCGCAGCACGCGACATAGCTTTGCAGACTATAAATGTAACCGTTTCAGACAGAAGAGCGGCCAATGTGACGATCTGTCATTAAGTCGATTCGATAACAAATGACGAAAACGGACTGATTTCTCAGGTCTTTACTACATATGAACACTTTTCACATTCTCCCATGCAACTCGGCTGCTAGTCCTCCATTCATGCAGAATCTTAAGGTATTAGCTCATGTCCAAGGCACCAAAGAAGGGTAAAAAGTCAATAATCGATACCTAAAACTTGAATTCTACTACTTCTTACTGGCTATTACATCAACTTAGAAGCTTCATCTGTGTTCTACTATGGTGCTTTTAGTGTCTCCGCACACCGCAGCACGCGACATAGCTTTGCAGACAATAAACGTAACCGTTTCAGACAGAAGAGCGGCCAATGTGACGATCTGGCCTTAAGTCGATTCGATAACAAATGACGAAAACGGACGGACTTCTCAGGTTTTTACTACATATGAACACTTTTCACATTCTCCCGTGCAACTCGGCTGCTAGTCCACGTTTCATGCAATATCTTAAGTTCCTAGCTCATGTCCAAGGCACCAAAGAAGGGTAAAAAGTCAATAATCGATTCCCAAAACTTGAAGTGTACTACTTCTTATTAGCTATTACATCAACTTAGGAGCTTCATCTGTGTTCTACTATGGTGCATTTTTGTGTCTCCGTATACCGCAGCACGCGACATAGTTTTGCAGACTATAAATGTAACCGTTTCAGACAGAAGAGCGGCCAATGTGACGATCTGGCTTTAAGTCGATTGGATAACAAATGACGAAAACGGACGGATTTCTCAGGTTTTTACTACATATGAACACTTTTCACACTCTCCCGTGCAACTCAGGTGCTAGTCCTCCTTTCATCCAAAATCTTAAGTTCTTAGCTCATGTCCAAGGCACCAAAGAATCGTAAAAAGTCAATAATCGATACCTAAAACTTGAATTGTACTACTTCTTACTAGCTATTACATCAACTTAGGAGCTTCATCTGTGTTCTACTATGGTGCTTTTTGTGTTTCCGTATACCGCAGCACGCGACATAGCTTTGCAGACGATAAATGTAACCGTTTCAAACAGAAGAGCGGCCAATGTGACGATCTGGCTTTAAGTCGAATCGATAACAAATGACGAAAACGGACGGATTTCCCAGGTTTTTCCTACATATGAACACTTTTCACATTCTCCCATGCAACGCGGCTGCTAGTCCTCCTTTCTTGCAAAGTCATAAGTCCATAGCTCATGTCCAAGGCACCAAAGAAGGGTAAAAAGTCAATAATCGATACCCCAAACTTGAATTGTACTACTTCTTATTAGCTATTACATCAACTTAGGAGCTTCATCTGTGTTCTACTATGGTGCTTTCTGTGTCTCAGCTTACCACAGCACACGACATAGCTTTGCAGACGATAAATGTAACCGTTTCAGACAGAATAGCGGCCAATGTGACGATGTGGCTTTAAGTCGATTCGATAACATATGACGAAAACGGACGGATTTCTCAGGTTTTTACTACATATGAACACTTTTCACATTCTCGCGTGCAACGCGGCTGCTAGTGCTCCTTTCATGCAAAATCTTAAGGTCCTAGCTCATGTCCAAGGCACCAAAGCCAGCTAAAAAGTCAATAATCGATACGTAAAACTTGAATTGTAGTACTTCTTACTGCCTATTACATCAACTTAGAAGCTTCATCTGTGTTCTACTATGGTGTTTTTAGTGTCTCCGCATACCTCAGCACACGACATAGCTTTGCAGACGAGAAGTACAACCGTTTCAGAGACAAGAGCGGCCAATGTGACGATCTGGCTTTAAGTCGATTCGATAACAAATGACGAAAACGGACGGATTTCTCAGGTTTTTACTACATATGAACACTTTTCACATTCTCACGTGCAACGTGGCTGCTGGTTCCTTTCATGCAAAATCTTCAATTCTTAGCTCATGTCCAAGGCACCAAAGAAGGGTAAAAAGTCAATAATCGATACCTAAAACTTAAATTGTACTACTTCGTACTAGATATTACATCAACTTAAGAGCTTCATCTGTGTTCTACTATGGTGCTTTCTGTGTCTCAGCTTACCGCAGCACACGACATAGCTTTGCAGACGATAAGTACAACCGTTTCAGAGACAAGAGCGGCCAATGTGACGATCTGGCTTTAAGTCGATTCGATAACAAATGACGAAAACGGACGGATTTCTCAGGTTTTTACTACATATGAACACTTTTCACATTCTCCCGTGCAACTCGGCTGCTAGTCCACGTTTCATGCAATATCTTAAGTTCCTAGCTCATGTCCAAGTCACCAAAGAAGGGTAAAAAGTCAATAATCGATTCCCAAAACTTGAAGTGTACTACTTCTTATTAGCTATTACATCAACTTAGGAGCTTCATCTGTTTTCTACTATGGTGCTTTTTGTGTCTCCGCATACCGCAGCACGCGACATAGCTTTGCAGATGATAAATGTAACCGTCCAGACAGAAGAGCGACCAATGTGACGATTTGGCTTTAAGTCGATTCGATAACAAATGACGAAAACGGACTGATTTCTCAGGTTTTTAGTACATATGAACACTTTTCACATTCTCCCGTGCAACTCGGCTGCTAGTCCACGTTTCATGCAATATCTTAAGTTCCTAGCTCATGTCCAAGGCACCAAAGAAGGGTAAAAAGTCAATAATCGATACCTAAAACTTGAATTCTACTACTTCTTACTGCCTATTACATCAACTTAGAAGCTTCATCTGTGTTCTACTATGAGCTTTTAGTGTCTCCGCACACCGCAGCAGGCGACATAGCTTTGCAGACAATAAACGTAACCGTTTCAGACAGAAGAGCGGCCAATGTGACGATCTGGCTTTAAGTCGATTCGATAACAAATGACGAAAACTGACGGATTTCTCAGGTTTTTACTACATATGATCACTTTTCACATTCTCGCGTGCAACGCGGCTGCTAGTGCTCCTTTCATGCAAAATCTTAAGGTCCTAGCTCATGTCCAAGACACCAAAGCCAGCTAAAAGTCAATAATCGGTACGTAAAACTTGAATTGTAGTACTTCTTACTGGCTATTACATCAATTTAGATGCTTCATCTGTGTTCTACTATGGTGTTTTTATTTTTTCCGCATACTGCAGCACGCGACATAGCTTTAAAGACGATAAGTACAACCGTTTCAGAGACAACAGCGGCCAATGTGACGATCTGGCTTTAAGTCGATTCGATAACAAATGACGAAAACGGACGGATTTCTCAGGTTTTTACTACATATGGGACCTTTTCACATTCTCACGTGCAACGTGGCTGCTAGTCATCCTTTGATGCAAAATCTTAAGGTCCTAGCTCATGTCCAAGGCACCAAAGCCAGCAAAAAAGTCAATAATCGATACCTAAAACCTGAGTTTTACTACTTCTTACTGGCTATTACATCAACTTAGAAGCTTTATCTGTGTTCTACTATGGTGCATTTTTGTGTCTCCGCATACCTCAGCACGCGACATAGCTTTGCAGACGATAAATGTAACCGTTTCAAACAGAAGAGCGGCCAATGTGACGATCTGGCTTTAAGTCGAATAGATAACAAATGACGAAAACGGACGGATTTCTCAGGTTTTTCCTACATATAAATACTTTTCACATTCTCCCATGCAACGCGGCTGCTAGTCCTCCTTTCTTGCAAAGTCATAAGTCCGTAGCTCATGTCCAAGGCACCAAAGAAGGGTAAAAAGTCAATAATCGATACCCAAAACTTGAATTGTACTACTTCTTATTAGCTATTACATCAACTTAGGAGCTTCATAGCTCATGTCCATGGCACCAAAGAAGGGTAAAAAGTCAATAATCGATACCTAAAACTTGAATTCTTCTACTTCATACTGGCTATTACATCAACTTAGAGGCTTCATCTGTGTTCTACTATGGTGCTTTCAGTGTCTCCGCATACCGCAGCACGCGACATTGCTTTGCAGACAATAAACGTAACCGTTTCAGACAGAAGAGCGGCCAATGTGACGATCTGGCCTTAAGTCGATTCGATAACAAATGACGAAAACGGACGGATTTCTCATGTTTTTACTACATATGAACACTTTTCACATTCTCCCGTGCAACTCGGCTGCTAGTCCACGTTTCATGCAATATCTTAAGTTCCTAGCTAATGTCCAAGGCACCAAAGAAGGGTAAAAAGTCAATAATCGACACCTAAAACTTGAATTGTACTACATCGTACTGGCTATTAGATCAACGTAGAAGCTTCATCTGGGTTCTTCTATGATACTTTTAGTGTCTCCGCATACCGCAGCACGCGACATAGCTTTGCAGACAATAAACGTAACCGTTTCAGACATAAGAGCGGCCAATGTGACGATCTGGCTTTAATTCGATTCGATAACAAATGACGAAAACTGACGGATTTCTCAGGTTTTTACTACATATGAACACTTTTCACATTCTCCCATGCAACGGGGCTGCTAGTCCTCCTTTCATGCAATATCTTAAGGTCGTAGCTTATGTTCAAGGCACCAAAGCCGTCTAAAATGTCAATAATCGGTAACTAAAAATTGCATTGGACTACTTCTTATTGGCTATTACATCAACTTAGAAGCTTCGTCTGTGTTCTACTATGGTGCGTTTAGTGTCTCCGCATAACGCAGCACGTGACATAGCTTTGCAGACGATAAATGTAATCGTTTCAGAGAGAAGAGCGGCCAATGTGACGATCTGCTTTAAAGTCGATTCGTTAACAAATGACGAAAACGGTCGGATTTCTCAGGTTTTACCTACATATGAACACTTTTCACACTCTCCCATGCAACGGGGTGGTAGTCCTCCTTTCATGCAGAATCTTAAGGTCCTAGCTCATGTCCAAGGCACCAAAGCCAGCAAAAAGTCAATAATCGGTACGTAAAACTTGAATTGTAGTACTTCTTACTGCCTATTACATCAACTTAGAAGCTTCATCTGTGTTCTACTATGGTGTTTTTAGTGTCTCCGCATACCGCATCACGCGACATAGCTTTGAAGACGATAAGTACAACCGTTTCAGAGACAAGAGCGGCCAATGTGACGATCTGGCTTTAAGTCGATTCGATAACAAATGACGAAAACGGACGGATTTCTCAGGTTTTTACTACATATGAACACTTTTCACATTCTCCCGTGCAACGTGGCTGCTAGTCCTAATTTCATGCAAAATCTTAAGTTCTTAACTCATGTCCAAGGCACCAAAGAAGGGTTGAAAGTCAATAATCGATACCTAAAACCTGAATTGTACTACTTCTTACTGGCTATTACATCAACTTAGAAGCTTCATCTGTGTTCTACTATGGTGCTTTTATTGTCTCCGCATACCGCAGCACGTGACATAGCTTTGCAGACGATAAGTACAACTGTTTCAGAGAGGAGGGCGGCCAAAGTGACGATCTGGCTTTAAGTCGATTCGATAACAAATGACGAAAACGGACTGATTTCTTAGGTTTTTACTACACATGAACACTTTTCACATTCGCCCGTGCAACGCGACTGCTAGTCCTCCTTTCATGCAAAATCTTAAGTTCTTAGCTCATGTCCATGGTACCAAAGAAGGGTAAAAAGTCAATAATCGCTACCTAAAACTTGAATTCTACTACTTCTTACTGGTTATTACATGAATTTAGAAGCTTCATCTGTGTTCTATTATGGTGTTTTTAGTGTCTCCGCATACCGCAGCACGCGACATAGCTTTGCAGATGATTAATAGAACCGTTTCAGAGAGGAGAGCGGCCAGTGTGAGGATCTGGCTCTAAGTCGACTCGACAACAAATGACGAAAACGGACGGATTTCTCAGGTTTTTCCTACATTTGAACACTTTTCACATTCTCCCATGCAACGCGGCTGCTAGTCCTCCTTTCATGCAAAATCATATACCCTAGCTCATGTCCAAGGCATTAAAGAAGGGTAAAAAGTCAATAATCGATACCTGAAACTTGAATTGTACTACTTCTTACTAGCTATTACATCAAATTAGGAGTTTCATCTGTGTTCTACTATGGTGCATTTAGTGACTCCGCATAACGCAGCACGCGACTTAGCTTTGCAGACGAAAACTGTAACCGATTCAGACAGAAGAGCGGCCAATGTGACGATCTGGCTTTAAATCGATTCGATAACAAATGACGAAAACTGACGGATTTCTCAGGTTTTTCCTACATATGAACACTTTTCACATTCTCCCATGGAACGCCTCTGCTAGTCCTTTCATGCAAAATCATAGGTCCCTAGCTCATGTCCAAGGCACCAAAGAAATGTAAAAAGTCAATAATCGATACCTAAAACTTGAATTGTACTACTTCTTACTACCTATTACATCAACTTAGGAGCTTCATCTGTTTTCTACTATGGTGCTTTTTGTGTCTCCGTATACCGCAGCACGCGACATAGCTTTGCAGATGATAAATGTAACCGTTTCAGACAGAAGAGCGGCCAATGTGACGATCTGGCTTTAAGTCGACTCGGTAACAAATGACGAAAACCGACGGATTTCTCAGGTTTTTCCAACATATGAACACTTTTCACATTCTCCCGTGCAACTCGGCTGCTAGTCCACGTTTCATGCAATATCTTAAGTTCCTAGCTCATGTCCAAGGCACCAGAGAAGGGTAAAAAGTCAATAATCGATACCTAAAACTTGAATTCTACTGCTTCTTACTGGCTATTACATCAACTTAGAAGCTTCATCTGTGTTCTACTATGAGCTTTTAGTGTCTCCGCATACCGCAGCACGCGACATAGCTTTGCAGACAATAAACGTAACCGTTTCAGACAGAAGAGCGGCCAATGTGACGATCTGGCTTTAAGTCGATTCGATAACAAATGACGAAAACTGACGGATTTCTCAGGTTTTTACTACATATGATCACTTTTCACATTCTCGCGAGCAACGCGGCTGCTAGTGCTCCTTTCATGCAAAATCTTAAGGTCCTAGCTCATGTCCAAGACACCAAAGGCAGCTAAAAGTCAATAATCGGTACGTAAAACTTGAATTGTAGTACTTCTTACTGGCTATTACATCAACTTAGATGCTTCATCTGTGTTCTACTATGGTGTTTTTATTTTTTCCGCATATTGCAGCACGCGACATAGCTTTAAAGACGATAAGTACAACCGTTTCAGAGACAACAGCGGCCAATGTGACGATCTGGCTTTAAGTCGATTCGATAACAAATGACGAAAACGGACGGATTTCTCAGGTTTTTACTACATATGAGACCTTTTCACATTCTCACGTGCAACGTGGCTGCTAGTCATCCTTTCATGCAAAATCTTAAGGTCCTAGCTCATGTCCAAGGCACCAAAGCCAGCAAAAAAGTCAATAATCGATACCTAAAACCTGAGTTTTACTACTTCTTACTGGCTATTACATCAACTTAGAAGCTTTATCTGTGTTCTACTATGGTGCATTTTTGTGTCTCCGCATACCTCAGCACGCGACATAGCTTTGCAGACGATAAATGTAACCGTTTCAGACAGAAGAGCGGCCAAGGTGACGATCTGGCTTTAAGTCGATTCGATAACAAATGACGAAAACTGACGGATTTCTCAGGTTTTTACTACATATGAACACTTTTCACATTCTCCCGTGCAACCCAGCTGCTAGTCCTCCTTTCATGCAAAATCTTAAGTTCTTAGCTCATGTCCAAGGCACCAAAGAAGGGTAAAAAGTCAATAATCGATACCTAAAACTTGAATTGTACTTCTTCTTACTAGCTATTACATCAACTTAGGAGCTTCATCTGTGTTCTACTATGGTGCTTTTTGAGTCTCCGTATACCGCAGCACGCGACATAGCTTTGCAGACGATAAATGTAACCGTTTCAAACAGAAGAGCGGCCAATGTGACGATCTGGCTTTAAGTCGAATAGATAACAAATGACGAAAACGGACGGATTTCTCAGGTTTTTCCTACATATAAACACTTTTCACATTCTCCCATGCAACGCGGCTGCTAGTCCTCCTTTCTTGCAAAGTCATAAGTCCGTAGCTCATGTCCAAGGCACCAAAGAAGGGTAAAAAGTCAATAATCGATACCCAAAACTTGAATTGTACTACTTCTTATTAGCTATTACATCAACTTAGGAGCTTCATAGCTCATGTCCATGGCACCAAAGAAGGGTAAAAAGTCAATAATCGATACCTAAAACTTGAATTCTTCTACTTCATACTGGCTATTACATCAACTTAGAGGCTTCATCTGTGTTCTACTATGGTGCTTTCAGTGTCTCCGCATACCGCAGCACGCGACATAGCTTTGCAGACAATAAACGTAACCGTTTCAGTCAGAAGAGCGGCCAATGTGACGATCTGGCCTTAAGTCGATTCGATAACAAATGACGAAAACGGACGGATTTCTCATGTTTTTACTACATATGAACACTTTTCACATTCTCCCGTGCAACTCGGCTGCTAGTCCACGTTTCATGCAATATCTTAAGTTCCTAGCTAATGTCCAAGGCACCAAAGAAGGGTAAAAAGTCAATAATCGACACCTAAAACTTGAATTGTACTACATCGTACTGGCTATTAGATCAACTTAGAAGCTTCATCTGGGTTCTTCTATGATACTTTTAGTGTCTCCGCATACCGCAGCACGCGACATAGCTTTGCAGACAACAAACGTAACCGTTTCAGACAGAAGAGCGGCCAATGTGACGATCTGGCCCTAAGTCGATTCCACAACAAATGACGAAAACTGACGGATTTCTCAGGTTTTTACTACATATGAACACTTTTCACATTCTCCCATGCAACGCGTCTGCTAGTCCTCCTTCCATGCAAAATATTAAGTTCCTAGCTCATGTCCAAGGCACCAAAGAAATGTAAAAAGTCAATAATCGATACCTAAAACTTGAATTCTACTACTTCTTACTGGCTATTACATCAACTTAGAAGCTTCACCTGTGTTCTACTATGAGCTTTTAGTGTCTCCGCATACCGCAGCACGCGACATAGCTTTGCAGACAATAAACGTAACCGTTTCAGACATAAGAGCGGCCAATGTGACGATCTGGCTTTAATTCGATTCGATAACAAATGACGAAAACTGACGGATTTCTCAGGTTTTTACTACATATGAACACTTTTCACATTCTCCCATGCAACGGGGCTGCTAGTCCTCCTTTCATGCAATATCTTAAGGTCCTAGCTTATGTCCAAGGCACCAAAGCCGTCTAAAATGTCAATAATCGGTAACTAAAAATTGCATTGGACTACTTCTTATTGGCTATTAAATCAACTTAGAAGCTTCATCTGTGTTCTACTATGGTGCGTTTAGTGTCTCCGCATAACGCAGCACGTGACATAGCTTTGCAGACGATAAATGTAATCGTTTCAGAGAGAAGAGCGGCCAATGTGACGATCTGCTTTAAAGTCGATTCGTTAACAAATGACGAAAACGGTCGGATTTCTCAGGTTTTACCTACATATGAACACTTTTCACACTCTCCCATGCAACGGGGTGGTAGTCCTCCTTTCATGCAGAATCTTAAGGTCCTAGCTCATGTCCAAGGCACCAAAGCCAGCAAAAATGTCATTAATCGATACCTAAAACCTGAGTTGTACTACTTCTTACTGGCTATTACATCAACTTAGTAACTTCATCTCTGTTCTACTATGGTACTTTTATTGTTTCCGCATACCGCAGCACGTGACATAGCTTTGCAGACGATAAGTACAACTGTTTCAGAGAGGAGATTGTCAATGTGACGATCGGGCTTTAAGTCGATTCGATAACAAATGACGAAAACGGACGGATTTCTCAGGTTTTTACTACATATGAACACTTTTCACATTCTCCCGTGCAACGTGGCTGCTAGTCCTAATTTCATGCAAAATCTTAAGTTCTTAACTCATGTCCAAGGCACCAAAGAAGGGTTGAAAGTCAATAATCGATACCTAAAACCTGAATTGTACTACTTCTTACTGGCTATTACATCAACTTAGAAGCTTCATCTGTGTTCTACTATGGTGCTTTTATTGTCTCCGCATACCGCAGCACGTGACATAGCTTTGCAGACGATAAGTACAACTGTTTCAGAGAGGAGGGCGGCCAAAGTGATGATCTGGCTTTAAGTCGATTCGATAACAAATGACGAAAACAGACTGATTTCTTAGGTTTTTACTACACATGAACACTTTTCACATTCGCCCGTGCAACGCGACTGCTAGTCCTCCTTTCATGCAAAATCTTAAGTTCTTAGCTCATGTCCATGGACCCAAAGAAGGGTAAAAAGTCAATAATCGATACCTAAAACTTGAATTCTACTACTTCTTACTGGTTATTACATGAATTTAGAAGCTTCATCTGTGTTCTACTATGGTGTTTTTAGTGTCTCCGCATACCGCAGCACGCGACATAGCTTTGCAGATGATTAATAGAACCGTTTCAGAGAGGAGAGCGGCCAGTGTGAGGATCTGGCTCTAAGTCGACTCGACAACAAATGACGAAAACTGCTAGTCCTCCTTTCATGCAAAATCATATACCCTAGCTCATGTCCAAGGCATTAAAGAAGGGTAAAAAGTCAATAATCGATACCTGAAACTTGAATTGTACTACTTCTTACTAGCTATTACATCAAATTTACCAGTTTCATCTGTGTTCTACTATGGTGCATTTAGTGACTCCGCATAACGCAGCTCGCGACTTAGCTTTGCAGACGAAAACTGTAACCGTTTCAGACAGAAGAGCGGCCAATGTGACGATCTGGCTTTAAATCGATTCGATAACAAATGACGAAAACTGACGGATTTCTCAGGTTTTTCCTACATATGAACACTTTTCACATTCTCCCATGGAACGCCTCTGCTAGTCCTTTCATGCAAAATCATAAGTCCCTAGCTCATGTCCAAGGCACCAAAGAAATGTAAAAAGTCAATAATCGATACCTAAAACTTGAATTGTACTACTTCTTACTACCTATTACATCAACTTAGGAGCTTCATCTGTTTTCTACTATGGTGCTTTTTGTGTCTCCGCATACCGCAGCACGCGACATAGCTTTGCAGATGATAAATGTAACCGTTTCAGACAGAAGAGCGGCCAATGTGAAGATCTGGCTTTAAGTCGACTCGGTAACAAATGACGAAAACCGACGGATTTCTCAGGGTTTTCCAACATATGAACACTTTTCACATTCTCCCGTGCAACTCGGCTGCTAGTCCACGTTTCATGCAATATCTTAAGTTCCTAGCTCATGTCCAAGGCACCAGAGAAGGGTAAAAAGTCAATAATCGATACCTAAAACTTGAATTCTACTGCTTCTTACTGGCTATTACATCAACTTAGAAGCTTCATCTGTGTTCTACTATGAGCTTTTAGTGTCTCCGCATACAGCAGCACGCGACATAGCTTTGCAGACAATAAACGTAACCGTTTTGACAGAAGAGCGGCCAATGTGACGATCTGGCTTTAAGTCGCTTCGATAACTAATGACGAAAACTGACGGATTTCTCAGGTTTTTACTACATAAGAACACTTTATACATTCTCCCGTGCAACTCGGCTGCTAGTCCTCCTTTCATGCAGAATCTTAAGGTCCTAGCTCATGTCCAAGGCACCAAAGCCAGCAAAAAAGTCAATAATCGATACCTAAAACCTGAGTTGTACTACTTCTTACTGGCTATTACATCAACTTAGAAACTTCATCTGTGTTCTACTATGGTGCTTTTATTGTTTCCGCATACCGCAGCACGTGACATAGCTTTGCAGACGATAAGTACAACTGTTTCAGAGAGGAGATTGCCAATGTGACGATCTGGCTTTAAGTCGATTCGATAACAAATGACGAAAACTGACGGTTTTCTCAGGTTTTTACTACATATGAAACTTTTCACGTTCTCCCATGCAACGCGTCTGCTAGTCCTCCTTTCATGCAAAATCATAAGTCCCTAGCTCATGTCCAAGGCACCAAAGATGGGTAAAAAGTCAATAATCGATACCTACTACTTGAATTGTACTACTTCGTACTAGCTATTACATCAACTTAGGAGTTTCATCTGTGTTCTACTATGGTGCATTTTGTGTCTCCGCATAACGCAGCACGCGACATAGCTTTGCAGACGATAAACGTAACCGTTTCAGACAGAAGAGCGGCCAATGTGACGATCTGACTTTAAGTCGATTCGATAACAAATGACGAAAACTGACGGATTTCTCAGGTTTTTACTACATATGAACACTTTTCACATCCTCACGTGCAACGCGGCTGCTACTCCTCCTTCCATGCAAAATATTTAGTTCCTAGCTCATGTCCAAGCCACCAAAGCAGGCTAAAAAGTCAATAATCGATAACTAAAACTTGAATAGTACTACTTCTTACTGGCTATTACATCAACTTAGAAGCTTCATCGGTGTTCTACTACGGTGCTTTTATTGTCTCCGCATACCGCAGCACGCGACATAGCTTTGCAGACGATAAATGTATCCGTTTTAGACAGAAGAGCGGCCAATGTGACGATCTGGGATTAAGTCGAATCGATCACAAATGACGAAAACGGACGGATTTCTCAGGTTTTTACTACATATGAACACTTTTCACATTCTCCCATGCAACGCGGCTGCTAGTCCTCCATTCATGCAGAATCTTAAGGTACTAGCTCATGTCCAAGGCACCAAAGCCAGCTAAAAAGTCCATAATCGATATCTAAAACTTGAATTGTACTACTTCTTACTGTCTATTACATCAACTTAGAAGCTTCATCTGTGTTCTACTATGGTGCTTTTAGTGTCTCCGCATACCGCAGCACGCGACATAGCTTTGCAGACAATAAACGTAACCGTTTCAGATAGAAGAGCGGCCAATGTGACGATCTGGCTTTAAGTCGTATCGATAACAAATGACGAAAACTGACGGATTTCTCAGGTTTTTACTACATATGAACACTTTTCACATTCTCCCATGCAACGCGTCTGCTAGTCCTCCTTTCATGCAAAATCATAAGTCCCTAGCTCATATCAAAGGCACAAAAGAAGGGTAAAAAGTCAATAATCGATACATAAAACTTGAATTGTACTACTTCTTACTAGCTATTACATCAACTTAGGAGCTTCATCTGTGTACTACTATGGTGCATTTTTGTGTCTCCGCATACCGCAGCACGCGACATAGCTTTGCAGACGATAAATGTAACCGTTTCAGACAGAAGAGCGGCCAATGTGACGATCCGGCTTTAAGTCGACCCGATAACAAATGACGAAAACGGACGGATTTCTCAGGATTTTCCTACATATGAACACTTTTCACTTTCTCCCATGCAACGATGCTGCTATTCTTCCTTTCAAGCATAATCCTAAGTTCTTAGCTCATGTCCAAGGCACCAAAGAAGGGTAAAAAGTCAATAATCGATACATAAAACTTGAATTGTACTACTTCTTTCTGGCTATTACATCATTTTAGAAGCTTCATCTGTGTTCTACTATGGTGCTTTCAGTATCTCCGCATACCGCAGCACGCGACATAGCTTTGCAGACGATAAACGTAACCGTTTCAGACAGAAGAGCGGCCAATGTGACGATCTGGCTTTAAGTCGATTCGATAACAAATGACGAAAACTGACGGATTTCTCAGGTTTTTACTACATATGAACACTTTTCACATTCTCCCGTGCAACTCGGCTGCTAGTCCACGTTTCATGGAATATCTTAAGTTCCTAGCTCATGTCCAAGTCACCAAAGAAGGGTAAAAAGTCAGAAATCGGTACCTAAAACTTGAATTGTACTACATCTTACTGGCTCTTACATCAACTTAGAAGCTTAATCTGTGATCTTCCATGGTACTTTTAATGTCTCCGCATACCGCAGCACGCGACATAGCTTTGCAGACTATAAATGTATCCGTTTCAGACAGAAGAGCGGCCAATGTGACGATCTGGCTTTAAGTCGATTGGATAACAAATGACGAAAACGGTCGGATTTCTCAGGTTTTTACTACATATGAGCACTTTTCACATTCTCACGTGCAACGTGGCAGCTAGTTATCCTTTCATGCAAAATCTTAAGTTCTTAGATCATGACCAAGGCACCAAAGAAGGGTAAAAAGTCAATAATCGATACCTAAAACTTGAATTGTACTACTTCTTCCTGGCTATTACATCAACTTAGAAGCTTCATCTGTGTTCTACTATGGTGCTTTTAGTGTCTCCGCATACCGCAGCACGCGACATACCTTTGCAGACAATAAACGTAACCGTTTCAGACAGAAGAGCGGCCAATGTGACGATCTGGCTTTAAGACAATTCGATAACAAATGACGAAAACTGACGGATTTCTCAGGTTTTTACTACATATGAACACTTTTCACATCCTCACGTGCAACGCGGCTGCTAGTCCTCCTTCCATGCAAAATATTTAGTTCCTAGCTCATGTCCAAGGCACCAAAGAAGGGTAAATAGTCAATAATCGATACCTAAAACTTGAATTGTACTACTTCTTACTGGCTATTACATCAACTTAGAAGCTTCATCTGTGTTCTACTATGGTGCTTTTATTGTCTCCGCATACCGCAGCACGCGACATAGCTTTGGAGATAATAAGTACAACCGTTTCAGAGAGGAGAGCGGCCAATGTGACGATCTGGCTTTAAGTCGACTCGATAACTAATGACGAAAACGGACGGATTTCTCAGGATTTTCCTACATATAAACACTTTTCACTTTCTCCCATGCAACGTGGCTGCTATTCTTCCTTTCAAGCATAATCCTAAGTTCTTAGCTCATGTCCAAGGCACCAAAGAAGGGTAAAAAGTCAATAATCGATACATAAAACTTGAATTGTACTACTTCTTCCTGGCTATTACATCAACTTAGAAGCTTCATCTGTGTTCTACTATGGTGCTTTCAGTACCTCCGCATACCGCAGCACGCGACATAGCTTTGCAGACGATAAACGTAACCGTCTCAGACAGAAGAGCGGCCAATGTGACGATCTGGCTTTAAGTCGATTCGATAACAAATGACGAAAACGGACGGATTTCTCAGGTTTTTACTACATATGAACTTTTTTCACATTCTCCCGTGCAACTCGGCTGCTAGTCCTCATTTCATGCAATATCTTAAGTTAATAGCTCAAGTCCAATGCACCAAAGAAGGGTAAAAAGTCAATAATCGACACCTAAAACTTGAATTCTACTACTTCTTACTGGCTATTACATCAACTTAGAAGATTGATCTGTGTTCTACTATGGTGCTTTTAGTGTCTCCGCATACAGCAGCACGTGACATAGCTTTGCAGACGATAAATGTATCCGTTTCAGACAGAAGAGCGGCAAATGTGACGATCTGGCTTTAAGTCGATTCGATAACAAATGACGAAAACTGACGGATTTCTCAGGTTTTTACTACATATGAACACTTTTCACATTCTCCCGTGCAACTCGGCTGCTAGTCCACGTTTCATGGAATATCTTAAGTTCCTAGCTCATGTCCAAGGCACCAAAGAATGGTAAAAAGTCAGAAATCGGTACCTAAAACTTGAATTGTACTACAACTTACTGGCTATTACATCAACTTAGAAGCTTCATCTCTTTTCTTCTATGGTACTTTTAATGTCTCCGCATACCGCAGCACGCGACATAGCTTTGCAGACGATAAATGTATCCGTTTCAGACAGAAGAGCGGCCAATGTGACGATCTGGCTTTAAGTCGATTGGATAACAAATGACGAAAACGGACGGATTTCTCAGGTCTTTACTACATATGAACACTTTTCACATTCTCGCGTGCAACGCGGCTGCTGGTGCTCCTTTCATGCAAAATCTTAAGGTCCTAGCTCATGTCCAAGGCACCAAAGCCAGCTAAAAGTCAATAATCGGTACGTAAAACTTGAATTGTAGTACTTCTTACTGTCTATTACATTAACATAGATGCTTCATCTGTGTTCTACTATGGTGTTTTTAGTGTCTCCGCATACCGCAGCACGGGACATAGCTTTGCAGATGATAAGTACATCTGTTTCAGAGAGGAGGGCGGCCAATGTAACGATCTGGCTTTAAGTCGATTCGATAAAAATGACTAAAACGGACGGATTTATCAGGTTTTTCCTACATATGAACACTCTTCACATTCTCCCGTGCAACTCGCCTGCTAGTCCACGTTTCATGCAATATCTTAAGTTCCTAGCTCATGTCCAAGGCACCAAAGAAGGGTAAAAAGTCAATAATCGATACCTAAAACTTGAATTGAACTACTTCTTCCTGGCTATTACATCAACTTAGAAGCTTCATCCGTGTTCTACTATGGTGCTTTTAGTGTCTCCGCTTACCGCAACCGTTTCAGAGCGAATAGCGGCTAATGTGACGATCTGGCTTTAAGTCGATTCGATAACAAAGGACGAAAACGGACGGATTTCTCAGGTTTGTACTACATATGAGCACTTTTCACAGTCTCACGTGCAACGTGGCAGCTAGTCATCCTTTCATGCAAAATCTTAATTTCTTAGATCGTGACCAAGGCACCAAAGAAGGGTAAAAAGTCAATAATCGATACCTAAAACTTGAATTGTACTACTTCTTCCTGGCTATTACATCAACTTAGAAGCTTCATCTGTGTTCTACTATGGTGCTTTTAGTGTCTCCGCATACCGCAGCACGCGACATAGCTTTGCAGACGACAAGTACAACCGCTTCAGAGCGAAAGCGGCTAATGTGACGATCTGGCTTTAAGTCGATTCGATAACAAATGTAGAAAATGGACGGATTTCTCAGATTATTACTACATATGGACACTTTTCACATTCTCAGGTATAACGCGGCTGCTAGTCCTCCTTCCATGCAAAATCTTAGGTTCGTAGCTCATGACCAAGGCACCAAAGAAGGGTAAAAAGCCAGTAATCGATACCTAAAACTTGAATTGTACTACTTCTTACTGGCAATTACATCAATTTAGAAGCTTCATCTGTGTTCTACTATGGTGCTTTTATTGTCTCCTCATACCGCAGCACGTGACATAGCTTTGCAGATGATAAGTACATCTGTTTCAGAGAGGAGGGCGGCCAATGTAACGATCTGGCTTTAAGTCGATTCGATAAAAATGACTAAAACGGACGGATTTATCAGGTTTTTCCTACATATGAACACTCTTCACATTCTCCCGTGCAACTCGCCTGCTAGTCCACGTTTCATGCAATATCTTAAGTTCCTAGCTCATGTCCAAGGCACCAAAGAAGGGTAAAAAGTCAATAATCGATACATAAAACTTGAATTGTACTACTTCTTACTAGCTATTACATCAACTTAGGAGCTTCATCTGTGTTCTACTATGGTGCATTTTTGTGTCTCCGCATACCGCAGCACGCGACATAGCTTTGCAGACGATAAATGTAACCGTTTCAGACAGAAGAGCGGCCAATGTGACGATCTGGCTTTAAGTCGATTCGATAACCTATGACGAAAACGGACGGATTTCTAAGGTTTTTACTACATATGAACACTTTTCACATTCTCCCGTGCAACTCGGCCGCTAGTCCACGTTTCATGCAATTTCTTAAGTTCCTAGCTCATGTGTAAGGCACCAAAGAAGCGTAAAAAGTCAATAATCGGTACCTAAAACTTGAATTGTACTACATCTTACTGGCTATTACATCAACTTAGATGCTTCATCTGTGTTCTACTATGGTGTTTTTAGTGTCTGCGCACACCGCAGCACGCGACATAGCTTTGCACACGATAAGTACAACCGTTTCAGAGACAAGAGCGGCCAAAGTGACGATCTGGCTGTAAGTCGATTCGATAACAAATGACGAAAACTGACGGATTTCTCAGGTTTTTACTACATATGAACACTTTTCACATTCTCACGTGCAACGCGGCTGCTAGTCCTCCTTCCATGCAAAATATTAAGTTCCTAGCTCATGTCCAAGGCACCAAAGAAGGGTAAATAGTCAATAATCGATACCTAAAACTTGAATTGTACTACTTCTTACTGGCTATCACATCAACTTACAAGCTTCATCTGTGTCCTGCTATGGTGCTTTTACTGTCTCCGCATACCGCAGCACTTGACATAGCTTTGCAGACGATAAGTTCAACCGTTTCAGAGAGAAGAGCGGCCAATGTGACGATCTGGCTTTAAGTCGATTCGATAACAAATGACGAACACGGACGGATTTCTCAGGCTTTTACAACATATGAACACTTTTCACATTCTCCCTTGCAACTCGGCTGCTAGTCTTCCTTTCAAGCAGAATCTTAAGGTCCTAGATCATGTCCAAGGCACCAAAGCCAGCTAAAAAGTCAATAATCGATAACTAAAACTTGAATAGTACTACTTCTTACTGGCTATTACATCAACTTAGAATCTTCATCGGTGTTCTACTATGGTGCTCTTATTGTCTCCGCATACCGCAGCACGCGACATAGCTTTGGAGATGATAAGTACAATCGTTTCAGAGAGGAGAGCGGCCAATGTGACGAACTGGCTTTAAGTCGACTCGATAACAAATGACGAAAACGGACGGATTTCTCAGGTTTTTCCTACATATGAACACTTTTCACATTCTCCCGTGCAACTCGGCTGATATTCCTCCTTTCATGCAATATCTTAAGTTCCTAGCTCATGTCCAAGGCACCAAAGAAGGGTAAAAAGTCAATAATCTATACCTAAAACTTGAATTCTACTACTTCTTACTGGCCATTACATCAACTTAAAAGCCTCATCTGTGTTCTTCTATGGTACTTTTAGTATCTCCGCATACCGCAGCACGCGACATAGCTTTGCAGACGATAAATGTATCCGTTTTAGTCAGAAGAGCGGCCAATGTGACGATCTGGGATTAAGTCGATTCGATAACAAATGACGAAAACGGACGGATTTCTCAGGTTTTTACTACATATGAACACTTTTCACATTCTCCCATGCAACTCGGCTGCTAGTCCTCCATTCATGCAGAATCTTAAGGTACTAGCTCATGTCCAAGGCACCAAAGCCAGCTAAAAAGTCAATAATCGATACCTAAAACTTGAATTGTACTACTTCTTACTGTCTATTACATCAACTTAGAAGCTTCATCTGTGTTCTAATATGGTGCTTTTAGTGTCTCCGCATACCGCAGCTCGCGACATAGCTTTGCAGACAATAAACGTAACCGTTTCAAACAGAAGAGCGGCCAATGTGACGATCTGGCTTTAAGTCGTTTCGATAACAAATGACGAAAACTGACGGATTTCTCAGGTTTTTACTACATATGAACACTTTTCACATTCTCCCATGCAACGCGTCTGCTAGTCCTCCTTTCATGCAAAATCATAAGTCCCTAGCTCAATCAAAGGCACCAAAGAAGGGTAAAAAATCAATAATCGATACATAAAACTTGAATTGTACTACTTCTTACTAGCTATTACATCAACTTAGGAGCTTCATCAGTGTACTACTATGGTGCATTTTTGTGTCTCCGCATACCGCAGCACGCGACATAGCTTTCCTAACGATAAATGTAACCGTTTCAGACAGAAGAGCGGCCAATGTGACGATCTGGCTTTAAGTCGATTCGATAACAAATGAAGAAAATGGACGGATTTCTAAGATTTTTACTACATATGGACACTTTTCACATTCTCCCGTGCAACTCGGCTGCTAGTCCACGTTTCATGCAATATCTTAAGTTCCTAGCTCATGTGCAAGGCACCAAAGAAGGGTAAAAAGTCAATAATCGGTACCTAAAACTTGAATTGTACTACATCTTACTGGCTATTACATCAACTTAGAAGCTTCATCTGTGTTCTTCTATGGTACTTTTAATGTCTCCGCATACCGCAGCACGCGACATAGCTTTGCAGACGATAAATGTATCCGTTTCAGACAGAAGAGCGGCCAATGTGACGATCTGGCTTTAAGTCGATTGCATAACAAATGACGAAAACGGACGGATTTCTCAGGTTTTTACTACATATGAACACTTTTCACATTCTCGCGTGGAACGAGGCTGCTAGTGCTCCTTTCATGCTAAATCTTAAGGTCCTAGCTCATGTCCAAGGCACCAAAGCCAGCTAAAAGTTAATAATCGGTACGTAAAACTTGAATTGTAGTACTTCTTACTGGCTATTACATTAACTTAGATGCTTCATCTGTGTTCTACTATGGTGTTTTTAGTGTCTCCGCATACCGCAGCACGCGACATAGCTTTACAGACGATAAATGTATCCGTTTCAGACAGAAGAGCGGCCAATGTGACGATCTGGCTTTAAGTCGATTCAATAACCTATGACGAAAACGGACGGATTTCTAAGGTTTTTACTACATATGAACACTTTTCACATTCTCCCGTGCAACTCGGATGCTAGTCCACGTTTCATGCAATATCTTAAGTTATTAGCTCATGTGTAAGTCACCAAAGAAGGGTAAAAAGTCAACAATCGGTACCTAAAACTTGAATTGTACTACATCTTACTGGCTATTACATCAACTTAGATGCTTCATCTGTGTTCTACTATGGTGTTTTTAGTGTCTCCGCACACCGCAGCACGCGACATAGCTTTGCAGACGACAAGTACAACCGCTTCAGAGCGAAGAGCGGCTAATGTGACGATCTGGCTTTAAGTCGATTCGATAACAAATGAAGAAAATGGACGGATTTCTCAGATTTTTACTACATATGGACACTTTTCACATTCTCAGGTATAACGCGGCTGCTAGTCCTCCTTCCATGCAAAATCTTAGGTTCCTAGCTCATGACCAAGGCACCAAAGAAGGGTAAAAAGCCAATAATCGATACCTAAAACTTGAATTGTACTACTTCATACTGGCAATTAAATCAACTTAGAAGCTTCATCTGTGTTCTACTATGGTGCTTTTATTGTCTCCTCATACCGCAGCACGTGACATAGCTTTGCAGATGATAAGTACATCTGTTTCAGAGAGGAGGGCGGCCAATGTAACGATCTGGCTTTAAGTCGATTCGATAAAAATGACGAAAACGGACGGATTTATCAGGTTTTTCCTACATATGAACACTCTTCACATTCTCCCGTGCAACTCGCCTGCTAGTCCACGTTTCATGCAATATCTTAAGTTCCTAGCTCATGTCCAAGGCACCAAAGAAGGGTAAAAAGTCAATAATCGATACATAAAACTTGAATTGTACTACTTCTTACTAGCTATTACATCATCTTAGGAGCTTCATCTGTGTTCTACTATGGTGCATTTTTGTGTCTCCGCATACCGCAGCACGCGACATAGCTTTGCAGACGATAAATGTAACCGTTTCAGACAGAAGAGCGGCCAATGTGACGATCTGGCTTTAAGTCCATTCGATAACCTATGACGAAAACGGACGGATTTCTAAGGTTTTTACTACATATGAACACTTTTCACATTCTCCCGTGCAACTCGGCTGCTAGTCCACGTTTCATGCAATATCTTAAGTTCCTAGCTCATGTGTAAGGCACCAAAGAAGGGTAAAAAGTCAATAATCGGTACCTAAAACTTGAATTGTACTACATCTTACTGGCTATTACATCAACTTAGATGCTTCATCTGTGTTCTACTATGGTGGTTTTAGTGTCTCCGCACACCGCAGCACGCGACATAGCTTTGCAGACGATAAGTTCAACCGTTTCAGACAGAAGAGCGGCCAATGTGACGATCTGGCTTTAAGTCGATTCGATAACAAATGACGAACACGGACGGATTTCTCAGGCTTTTACAACATATGAACACTTTTCACATTCTCCCGTGCAACTCGGCTGCCAGTCTTCCTTTCAAGCAGAATCTTAAGGTCCTAGATCATGTCCAAGCCACCAAAGCCAGCTAAAAAGTCAATAATCGATAACTAAAACTTGAATAGTACTACTTCTTACTGGCTATTACATCAACTTAGAAGCTTCATCGGTGTTCTACTATGGTGCTTTTATTGTCTCCACATACCGCACCACGCGACATAGCTTTGGAGATGATAAGTACAACCGTTTCAGAGATCAGAGCGGCCAATGTGACGAACTGGCTTTAAGTCGACTCGATAACAAATGACGAAAACGGACGGATTTCTCAGGTTTTTCCTACATATGAACACTTTTCACATTCTCCCGTGCAACTCGGCTGATATTCCTCCTTTCATGCAAAATCTTAAGTTCCTAGCTCATGTCCAAGGCACCAAAGAAGGGTAAAAAGTCAATAATCTATACCTAAAACTTGAATTCTACTACTTCTTACTGGCCATTACATCAACTTAAAAGCCTCACCTGTGTTCTTCTATGGTACTTTTAGTATCTCCGCATACCGCAGCACGCGGCATAGATTTGCAGACGATAAATGTATCCGTTTTAGACAGAAGAGCGGCCAATGTGACGATCTGGGTTTAAGTCGATTCGATAACAAATGACGAAAACGGACGGATTTCTCAGGTTTTTACTGCATATGAACACTTTTCACATTCTCCCATGCAACTCGGCTGCTAGTCCTCCATTCATGCAGAATCGTAAGGTACTAGCTCATGTCCAAGGCACCAAAGCCAGCTAAAAAGTCAATAATCGATACCTAAACTTGAATTGTACTACTTCTTACTGTCTATTACATCAACTTAGAAGCTTCATCTGTATTCGTCTATGGTACTTTTAATGTCTCCGCATACCGCAGCACGCGACGTAGCTTTGCAGACGAAAAATGTAGCAGTTTCAGACAGAAGAGCGGCCAATGTGACGATCTGGCTTTAAGTCGATTCGATAACCTATGACGAAAACGGACGGATTTCTAAGGTTTTTACTACATATGAACACTTTTCACATTCTCCCGTGCAACTCGGCTGCTAGTCCACGTTTCATGGAATATCTTATGTTCCTAGCTCATGTCCAAGGCACCAAAGAAGGGTAAAAAGTCAATAATCGGTACCTAAAACTTGAATTGTATTACATCTTACTGGCTATTACATCAACTTAGAAGCTTCATCTGTGTTCTTCTATGGTAGTTTTAATGTCTCCGCATACCGCAGCACGCGACATAGCTTTGCAGACGATAAATGTATCCGTTTCAGACAGAAGAGCGGCCTATGTGACGATCTGGCTTTAAGTCGATTGGATAACAAATGACGAAAACGGACGGATTTCTCAGGTTTTTACTACATATGAACACTTTTCACATTCTCGCGTGCAACGCGGCTGCTAGTGCTCCTTTCATGCAAACTCTTAAGGTCCTAGCTCATGTCCAAGGCACCAAAGCCAGCTAAAAGTCAATAATCGGTACTTAAAACTTGAATTGTAGTACTTCTTACTGGCTATTACATCAACTTAGATGCTTCATCTGTGTTCTACTATGGTGTTTTTAGTGTCTCCGCATACCGCAGCACGCGACATAGCTTTGCAGGCGATAAGTACAACCGTTTCAGAGACAAGAGCGGCCAATGTGACGATCTGGCTTTAAGTCGATTCGATAACAAAGGACGAAAACGGACGGATTTCTCAGGTTTTTACTACATATGAGCACTTTTCACATTCTCACGTGCAACGTGGCAGCTAGTCATCCTTTCATGCAAAATCTTAAGTTCTTAGATGATGACCAAGGCACCAAAGAAGGGTAAAAAGTCAATAATCGATACCTAAAACTTGAATTGTACTACTTCTTCCTGGCTATTACATCAACTTAGAAGCTTCATCTGTGTTCTACTATGGTGCTTTTAGTGTCTCCGCATACCGCAGCATTCGACATAGCTTTGCAGACGAAAGTACAACCGTTTCAGAGCGAAGAGCGGCTAATGTGACGATCTGGCTTTAAGTCGATTCGATAACAAATGAAGAAAATGGACGGATTTCTCAGATTTTTACTACATATGGACACTTTTCACATTCTCACGTGCAACGCGGCTGCTAGTCCTCCTTTCATGCAAAATATTAAGTTCCTAGCTCATGTCCAAGGCACCAAAGAAGAGTAAATAGTCAATAATCGATACCTAAAATTTGAATTGTACTACTTCCTACTGGCTATCACATCAACTTAGAAGCTTCATCTGTGTCCTACTATGGTGCTTTTACTGTCTCCGCATTCCGCAGCACTTGACATAGCTTTGCAGACGGTAAGTTCAACCGTTTCAGAGAGAAGAGCGGCCAATGTGACGATCTCGCTTTAAGTCGATTCGATAACTAATGACGAAAACGGACGGATTTCTCAGGCTTTTACTACATATGAACACTTTTCACATTCTCCCGTGCAACTCGGCTGCTAGTCTTCCTTTCAAGCAGAATCTTAAGGTCCTAGATCATGTCCAAGGCACCAAAGCCAGCTAAAAAGTCAATAATCGATGACTAAAACTTGAATTGTACTACTTCTTACTGGCTATTACATCAACTTAGAAGCTTCATCTGTGTTCTACTATGGTGCTTTTATTGTCTCCGCATACCGCAGCACGCGACATAGCTTTGGAGATGATAAGTACAACCGTTTCAGAGAGGAGAGCGGCCAATGTGACGATCTGGGTTTAAGTCGATTCGATAACAAATGACGAAAACGGACTGATTTCTCAGGTCTTTACTACATATGAACACTTTTCACATTCTCCCATGCAACTCGGCTGCTAGTCCTCCATTCATGCAGAATCTTAAGGTATTAGCTCATGTCCAAGGCACCAAAGCCAGCTAAAAAGTCAATAATCGATACCTAAAACTTGAATTGTACTACTTCTTACTGTCTATTACATCAACTTAGAAGCTTCATCTGTGTTCGTCTATGGTACTTTTAATGTCTCCGCATACCGCAGCACGCGACGTAGCTTTGCAGACGATAAATGTATCCGTTTCAGACAGAAGAGCGGCCAATGTGACGATCTGGCTTTAAGTCGATTCGATAACAAATGAAGAAAATGGACGGATTTCTCAGTTTTTTACTACATATGAACACTTTTCACATTCTCCCGTGCAACTCGGCTGCTAGTCCTCCTTTCATGCGGAATCTTAAGGTCCTAGCTCATGTCCAAGGCACCAAAGCAACCAAAAAAGTCAATAATCGATACCTAAAACCTGAGTTGTACTACTTCTTACTGGCTATTACATCAACTTAGAAGCTTTATCTGTGTTCTACTATGGTGCTTTTAGTGTCTCCGCATACCGCAGCACGAGACATAGCTTTGCAGACAATAAACGTAACCGTTTCAGACAGAAGAGCGGCCAATGTGACGATCTGGCTTTAAGTCGTTTCGATAACAAATGACGAAAACTGACGGATTTCTCAGGTTTTTTCTACATATGAACACTTTTCACATTCTCCCATGCAACGCGTCTGCTAGTCCTCCTTTCATGCAAAATCATAAGTCCCTAGCTCATATCAAAGGCACCAAAGAAGGGTAAAAAGTCAATAATCCATACATAAAACTTGAATTGTACTACTTCTTACTAGCTATTACATCAACTTAGGAGCTTCATCTGTGTTCTACTATGGTGCATTTTTGTGTCTCCGCATACCGCAGCACGCGACATAGCTTTGCAGACGATAAATGTAACCGTTTCAGACAGAAGAGCGGCAAATGTGACGATCTGGCTTTAAGTCGGTCCGATAACCTATGACGAAAACGGACGGATTTCTAAGGTTTTTACTACATATGAACACTTTTCACATTCTCCCGTTCAACTCGGCTGCTAGTCCTCGTTTCATGCAATATCTTAAGTTCCTAGCTCATGTGTAAGGCACCAAAGAAGGGTAAAAAGTCAATAATCGGTACTTAAAACTTGAATTGTACTACATCTTACTGGCTATTACATCAACTTAGAAGCTTCATCTGTGTTCTTCTATGGTACTTTTAATGTCTCCGCATACCGCAGCACTCGACATAGCTTTGCAGGCGATAAATGTATCCGTTCCAGACAGAAGAGCGGCCAATGTGACGATCTGGCTTTAAGTCGATTGCATAACAAATGACGAAAACGGACGGATTTCTCAGGTTTTTACTACATATGAACACTTTTCACATTCTCGCGTGCAACGCGGCTGCTAGTGCTCCTTTCATGCAAAATCTTAAGGTCCTAGCTCATGTCCAAGGCACCAAAGGCAGCTAAAAGTCAATAATCGGTACGTAAAACTTGAATTGTAGTACTTCTTACTGGCTATTACATCAACTTAGATGCTTCATCTGTGTTCTACTATGGTGTTTTTAGTGTCTCCGCACACCGCAGCACGCGACATAGCTTTGCAAGCGATAAGTACAACCGTTTCAGAGACAAGAGCGGCCAATGTGACGATCTGGCTTTAAGTCGATTCGATAACAAATGACGAAAACGGAAGGATTTCTCGGGTTTTTTCTACATATGAACACTTTTCACATTCTCACGTGCAACGTAGCTGCTAGTCATCCTTTCATGCAAAATCTTAAGTTCTTAGCTCATGTCCAACGCACAAAAGAAGGGTAAAAAGTCAATAATCGATACCTAAAACTTAAATTGTACTACTCCTTAATAGCTATTACATCAACTTAAGAGCTTCATCTGTGTTCTACTATGGTGCTTTTATTGTCTCCGCATACCGCAGCACGTGACATAGCTTTGCAGACGATAAGTACAACTGTTTCAGAGAGGAGATGGCCAATGTGACGATCAGGCTTTAAGTCGATTCGATAACAAATGACTAAAACAGACGGATTTCTCAGGTTTTTACTACATATGAACACTTTTCACATTCTCCTGTGCAACGCGGCTGCTAGTCCTCCTTCCATGCAAAATCTCAAGTTCCTAGCTCATGTCCAAGTCACCAAAGAAGGGTAAAAAGTCAGTAATCGATAACTAAAACTTGAATTGTACTACTTCTTTCTGGCTATTACATCAACTTAGAAGCTTCATCTGTTTTCTACTATGGTGCTTTTATTGTCTCCGCATACCGCAGCACGTGACATAGCTTTTCAGACGATAAGTACAACTGTTTCAGAGAGGAGGGCGGCCAATGTGACGATCTGGCTTTAAGTCGATTCGATAACAAATTACGGAAACGGACGGATTTATGAGGTTTTTACTACATATGAACACTTTTCACATTCTTCCGTGCAACTTGGCTGCTAGTCCTCCTTTCATGCAAAATCTTAAGTTTCTAGCTCATGTCCAAGGCACCAAAGAAGGGTAAGAAGTCAATAATCTATACCTAAAACTTGAATTCTACTACTTCTTACTGGCCATTACATCAACTTAGAAGCTTTTTCTGTGTTTTTCTATGGTACTTTTAGTGTCTCCGCATACCGCAGCACGCAAAATAGCTTTGCAGACGATAAATGTATCCGTTTCAGACAGAAGAGCGGCCAATGTGACGATCTGGCTTTAAGTCGATTTGATAACAAATGACGAAAAAGGACGGATTTCTCAGGTTTTTACTACATATGAACACTTTTCACATTCTCCCGCGCAAGTCGGCTGCTTGTCCTCCTTTCATGCAATATCTTAAGTTCCTAGCTCAAGTCCAAGGCAGCAAAGAAGGGTAAAAAGTCAATAATCGATACCTAAAATTTGAATTGTACTACTTCTTACTGGCTATTACATCAACTTAGAAGCTTCATCTGTGTTCTACTGTGGTGCTTTTAGTGTCTCGGCATACCGCAGCATGTGACATAGCTTTGCAGACGATAAATGTATCCGTTTCAGACAGAAGAGCGGCCAACGTGACGATCTGGCTTTAATTCGATTCGATAACAAATGACGAAAACAGACGGATTTCTCAGGTTTTTACTACATATGAACACTTTTCACATTCTCCCATGCAACCCGGCTGCTAGTCGTCCATTTATGCAGAATCTTAAGGTACTAGCTCACGTCCAAGGCACCAAAGCCAGCTAAAAAGTCAATAATTGATACCTAAAACTTGAATTGTACTACTTCTTACTGGCTATTACATCAACTTAGAAGCTTCATCTGTGCTCTACAATGGTGCTTTTATTGTCTCCGCTAACCGCAGCACACGACGTAGCTTTGCAGATTATATGTACAAACGTTTCAGAGAGGAGAACGGCCAATGTGACTATCTGGCTTTAAGTCGACTCGACAACAAATGACGAAAACGGACGGATTTCTCAGGTTTTTCCTACATATGAACAATTTCACATTCTCCCATGCAACGTGTCTGCTAGTCCTCCTTTCATGCAAAATCATAAGTCCCTAGCTCATGTCCAAGGCACCAAAGAAGGGTAAAAAGTCAATAATCGATACCTAAAACTTGAATTGTACTACTTCTTACTGTCTATTACATCAACTTAGAGGCTTCATCTGTGTTCGTCTATGGTACTTTTAATGTCTCCGCATACCGCAGCACGCGACATAGCTTTGCAGACGATAAATGTAACCGTTTCAGACATAAGAGCGGCCAATGTGACGATCTGGCTTTAAGTCGATTGCATAACAAATGACGAAAACGGACGGATTTCTCAGGTTTTTACTACATATGAACACTTTTCACATTCTCCCGTTCAACTCGGCTGCTAGTCCACGTTTCATGCAATATCTTAAGTTCCTAGCTCATGTGCAAGGCACCAAAGAAGGGTAAAAAGTCAATAATCGGTACTTAAAACTTGAGTTGTACTACATCTTACTGGCTATTACATCAACTTAGAAGCTTCATCTGTGTTCTTCTATGGTACTTTTAATGTCTCCGCATACCGCAGCACGCGACATAGCTTTGCAGGCGATAAGTACAACCGTTTCAGAGACAAGAGCGGCCAATGTGACGATCTGGCTTTAAGTCGATTCGATAACAAATGACGAAAACTGACGGATTTCTCAGGTTTTTACTACATATGAACACTTTTCACATTCTCACGTGCAACGCGGCTGCTAGTCCTCCTTCCATGCAAAATATTATGTTCCTAGCTCATGTCCAAGGCACCAAAGAAGGGTAAATAGTCAATAATCGATACCTAAAACTTGAATTGTACTACTTCTTACTGGCTATCACATCAACCTACAAGCTTCATCTGTGTCCTACTATGGTGCTTTTACTGTCTCCGCATACCGCAGCACTTGACATAGCTTTGCAGACGATAAGTTCAACCGTTTCAGAGAGAAGAGCGGCCAATGTGACGATCTGGCTTTAAGTCGATTCGATAACAAATGACGAACACGGACGGATTTCTCAGGCTTTTACAACATATGAACACTTTTCACATTCTCGCGTGCAACGCGGCTGCTAGTGCTCCTTTCAAGCAGAATCTTAAGGTCCTAGATCATGTCCAAGGCACCAAAGCCAGCTAAAAAGTCAATAATCGATAACTAAAACTTGAATAGTACTACTTCTTACTGGCTATTACATCAACTTAGAAGCTTCATCGGTGTTCTACTATGGTGCTTTTATTGTCTCCGCATACCGCACCACGCGACATAGCTTTGGAGATGATAAGTACAACCGTTTCAGAGAGGAGAGCGGCCAATGTGACGAACTGGCTTTAAGTCGACTCGATAACAAAAGACGAAAACGGACGGATTTCTCAGGTTTTTCCTACATATGAACACTTTTCACATTCTCCCGTGCAACTCGGCTGATATTCCTCCTTTCATGCAATATCTTAAGTTCCTAGCTCATGTCCAAGGCACCAAAGAAGGGTAAAAAGTCAATAATCTATACCTAAAACTTGAATTCTGCTACTTCTTACTGGCCATTACATCAACTTAAAAGCCTCACCTGTGTTCTTCTATGGTACTTTTAGTATCTCCACATACCGCAGCACGCGACATAGCTTTGCAGACGATAAATGTAGCAGTTTCAGACAGAAGAGCGGCCAATGTGACGATCTGGCTTTAAGTCGATTCGATAACCTATGACGAAAACGGACGGATTTCTAAGGTTTTTACTACATATGAACACTTTTCACATTCTCCCGTGCAACTCGGCTGCTAGACCACGTTTCATGGAATATCTTATGTTCCTAGCTCATGTCCAAGGCACCAAAGAAGGGTAAAAAGTCAATAATCGGTACCTAAAACTTGAATTGTACTACATCTTACTGGCTATTACATCAACTTAGAAGCTTCATCTGTGTTCTTCTATGGTAGTTTTAATGTCTCCGCATACCGCAGCACGCGACATAGCTTTGCAGACGATAAATGTATCCGTTTCAGACAGAAGAGCGGCCTATGTGACGATCTGGCTTTAAGTCGATTGGATAACAAATGACGAAAACGGACGGATTTCTCAGGTTTTTACTACATATGAACACTTTTCACATTCTCGCGTGCAACGCGGCTGCTAGTGCTCCTTTCATGCAAACTCTTAAGGTCCTAGCTCATGTCCAAGGCACCAAAGCCAGCTAAAAGTCAATAATCGGTACGTAAAACTTGAATTGTAGTACTTCTTACTGGCTATTACATCAACTTAGATGCTTCATCTGTGTTCTACTATGGTGTTTTTAGTGTCTCCGCATACCGCAGCACGCGACATAGCTTTGCAGACAATAAACGTAACCGTTTCAGACAGAAGAGCGGCCAATGTGACGATCTGGCTTTAAGTCGTTTCGATAACAAATGACGAAAACTGACGGATTTCGCAGGTTTTTACTTCATATGAACACTTTTCGCATTCTCCCATGCAACGCGTCTGCTAGTCCTCCTTTCATGCAAAATCATAAGTCCCTAGCTCATATCAAAGGCACCAAAGAAGGGTAAAAAGTCAATAATCCATACATAAAACTTGAATTGTACTACTTCTTACTAGCTATTACATCAACTTAGGAGCTTCATCTGTGTTCTACTATGGTGCATTTTTGTGTCTCCGCATACCGCAGCACGCGACATAGCTTCGCAGACGATAAATGTAACCGTTTCAGACAGAAGAGCGGCAAATGTGACGATCTGGCTTTAAGTCGATTCGATAACCTATGACGAAAACGGACGGATTTCTAAGGTTTTTGCTACATATGAACACTTTTCACATTCTCCCGTTCAACTCGACTGCTAGTCCACGTTTCATGCAATATCTTAAGTTCCTAGCTCATGTGCAAGGCACCAAAGAAGGGTAAAAAGTCAATAATCGGTACTTAAAACTTAAATTGTACTACTTCTTAATAGCTATTACATCAACTTAAGAGCTTCATCTGTGTTCTACTATGGTGCTTTTATTGTCTCCGCATACCGCAGCACGTGACATAGCTTTGCAGACGATAAGTACAACTGTTTCAGAGAGGAGATGGCCAATGTGACGATCAGGCTTTAAGTCGATTCGATAACAAATGACGAAAACAGACGGCTTTCTCAGGTTTTTACTACATATGAACACTTTTCACATTCTCCTGTGCAACGCGGCTGCTAGTCCTCCTTCCATGCAAAATCTCAAGTTCCTAGCTCATGTCCAAGTCACGAAAGAAGGGTAAAAAGTCAATAATCGATAACTAAAACTTGAATTGTACTACTTCTTTCTGGCTATTACATCAACTTAGAAGCTTCATCTGTTTTCTACTATGGTGCTTTTATTGTCTCCGCATACCGCAGCACGTGACATAGCTTTTCAGACGATAAGTACAACTGTTTCAGAGAGGAGGGCGGCCAATGTGACGATCTGGCTTTAAGTCGATTCGATAACAAATTACGGAAACGGACGGATTTATGAGGTTTTTACTACATATGAACACTTTTCACATTCTCCCGTGCAACTTGGCTGCTAGTCCTCCTTTCATGCAAAATCTTAAGTTCCTAGCTCATGTCCAAGGCACCAAAGGAGGGTAAAAAGTCAATAATCGATACCTAAAATTTGAATTCTACTACTTCTTACTGGCTATTACATCAACTTAGAAGCTTCATCTGTGTTCTACTGTGGTGCTTTTAGTGTCTCGGCATACCGCAGCACGTGACATAGCTTTGCAGACGATAAATGTATCCGTTTCAGACAGAAGAGCGGCCAATGTGACGATCTGGCTTTAATTCGATTCGATAACAAATGACGAAAACAGACGGATTTCTCAGGTTTTTACTACATATGAACACTTTTCACATTCTCCCATGCAACCCGGCTGCTAGTCGTCCATTCATGCAGAATCTTAAGGTACTAGCTCACGTCCAAGGCACCAAAGCCAGCTAAAAAGTCAATAATTGATACCTAAAACTTGAATTGTACTACTTCTTACTGGCTATTACATCAACTTAGAAGCTTCATCTGTGCTCTACAATGGTGCTTTTATTGTCTCCGCTAATCGCAGCACGCGACGTAGCTTTGCAGATTATATGTACAAACGTTTCAGAGAGGAGAACGGCCAATGTGACGATCTGGCTCTAAGTCGACTCGACAACAAATGACGAAAACGGACGGATTTCTCAGGTTTTTCCTACATATGAACAATTTCACATTCTCCCATGCAACGTGTCTGCTAGTCCTCCTTTCATGCAAAATCATAAGTCCCTAGCTCATGTCCAAGGCACCAAAGAAGGGTAAAAAGTCAATAATCGATACCTAAAACTTGAATTGTACTACTTCTTACTGTCTATTACATCAACTTAGAGGCTTCATCTGTGTTCGTCTATGGTACTTTTAATGTCTCCGCATACCGCAGCACGTGACATAGCTTTGCAGACGATAAATGTAACCGTTTCAGACAGAAGAGCGGCCAATGTGACGATCTAGCTTTAAGTCGATTCGATAACCTATGACGAAAACGGTCGGATTTCTAAGGTTTTTACTACATATGAACACTTTTCACATTCTCGCGTGCAACGCGGCTGCTAGTGCTAATTTCATGCATAATCTTAAGGTCCTAGCTCATGTCCAAGGCACCAAAGCCAGCTAAAAGTCAATAATCGGTACGTAAAACTTGAATTGTACTACTTCTTACTGGCTATTACATCAACTTAGATGCTTCATCTGTGTTCTACTATGGTGTTTTAGTGTCTCCGCATACCGCAGCACGCGACATAGCTTTGCAGGCGATAAGTACAACCGTTTCAGAGACAAGAGCGGCCAATGTGACGATCTGGCTTTAACTCGATTCGATAACAAATGACGAAAACGGACGGATTTCTCAGGTTTTTACTACATTTGAACACTTTTCACATTCTCACGTGTAACGTGGCTGCTAGTCATCCTTTCATGCAAAATCTTAAGTTCTTAGCTCATGTCTAAGGCAGCAAAGAAAGTTAAAAAGTCAATAATCGATACCTAAAACTTAAATTGTACTACTTCTTAATAGCTATTACATCAACTTAAGAGCTTCATCTGTGTTGTACTATGGTGCTTTTTGTGTCTCAGCTTACCGCAGCAAGCGACATAGCTTTGCAGATGATAAATGTAACCGTTTCAGACAGAAGAGCGGCCAATGTGACGATATGGCTTTAAGTCGATTCGATAACCTATGACGAAAATATACGGATTTCTAAGGTTTTTACTACATATGAACACTTTTCACATTCTCCCGGGCAACGTGGCTGCTAGTCCTAATTTCAAGCGAAATCTTAAGTTCTTAGCTCATGTCCAACGCACCAAAGAAGAGTAAAAAGCCAATAATCGAAACCTAAAACTTGAATTCTACTACTTCTTACTGGCAATTACATCAACTTAGAAGCTTCATCTGTGTTCTACTATGGTGCTTTTAGGGTCTCCGCATACCGCAGCACGTGACATAGCTTTGCAGACGATAAGTACAACTGTTTCAGAGAGGAGAGCGGCCAATGTGACGATCTGGCTTTAAGCCGATTCGATAACAAATGACGAAAACGGACGGATTTCTCAGGCTTTTACAACATATGAACACTTTTCACATTCTCCCGTGCAACTCGGCTGCTAGTCTTCCTTTCAAGCAGAATCGTAAGGTCCTAGCTCATGTCCAAGGCACCAAAGCCAGCTAAAAAGTCAATAATCGATAACTGAAACTTGAATTGTACTACTTCTTGCTGGCTATTACATCAAATTAGAAGCTTCATCTGTGTTCTACTATGGTGTTTTTATTGTCTCCGCATACCGCGGCACGCGACATAGCTTTGGAGATGATAAGTACAACCGTTTCTGTGAGGAGAGCGGCCAATGTGACGATCTGGCTTTAAGTCGACTCGATAACAAATGACGAAAACGGACGGATTTCTCAGGTTTTTCTACATATGAACACTTTTCACATTCTCCCGTGCAACTCGGCTGAAATTCCTCCTTTCATGCAATATCTTAAGTTTCTAGCTCATGTCCAAGGCACCAAAGAAGGGTAAAAAGTCAATAATCGGTACCTAAAACTTGAATTGTAGTACTTCTTACTGGCTATTACATCAACGTAGATGCTTCACCTGTGTTCTACTATGGTGTTTTTAGTGTCTCCGCATACCACAGCACGCGACACAGCTTTGCAGACAATAAACGTAACCGTTTCAGACAGAAGAGCGGCCAATGTGACGATCTGGCTTTCAGTCGATTCGATAACAAATGACGAAAACTGACGGATTTCTCAGTTTTTTACTACATATGAACACTTTTCACATTCTCCTGTGCAACGCGGCTGCTAGTCCTCCTTCCATGCAAAATCTTAAGTTCCTAGCTCATGTCCAAGGCACCAAAGAAGGGTAAAAAGTCAATAATCGATACCTAAAACTTAAATTGTACTACTTCTTACTGGCCATTACACCAACTTAGAAGCTTTTTCTGTGTTCTTCTATGGTACTTTTAGTGTCTCCGCATGCCGCAGCACGCGACATAGCTTTGCAGACGATAAATGTATCCGTTTCAGACAGAAGAGCGGCCAATGTGACGATCTGGCTTTAAGTCGATTCGATAACCTATGACGAAAACGGACGGATTTCGGATTTCTGAGGTTTTTACTACATATGAACACTGTTCACATTCTCCCGTGCAACTCGGCTGCTAGTCCACGTTTCATGCAATATCTTAAGTTCCTAGCTCATGTCCAAGGCACCAAAGAAGGGTAAAAAGTCAATAATCGATACCTAAAACTTGAATTGTACTACTTCTTATTGGCTATTACATCAACTTAAAAGTTTCATCTGTGTTTTACTATGGTACTTTTAGTGTCTCCGCATACCGCTGCACGCGACATACGTTTGCAGACGATAAGTACAACCGTTTCAGAGAGAAGTGCGGCCAATGTGAAGATCTGGCTTTAAGTCGATTCGATAACAAATGACGAACAGGGACGGATTTCTCAGGTTTTTACTACATATGAAACCTTTTCACGTTCTCCCGTGCAACGCGGCTGCTAGTCCTACTTTCATGAAAAATCTCAAGTTCCTAGCTCATGTCCAAGGCACCAAAGAAGGGTAAAAAGTCAATAATCGATACGTAAAACCTGAATTCTACTACTTCTAACTGGCTATTACATCAACTTAGAAGCTTCATCTGTGTTCTACTATGGTGCTTTTATTGTCTCCGCATACCGCAGCACGTGACATAGCTTTGAAGACGAAAAGTACAACTGTTTCAGAGAGGAGGGCGGCCAATGTGACGATATGGCTTTAAGTCGATTCGATAACAAATGACGAAAACTGACGGATTTCTCAGGTTTTTACTACATATGAACACTTTTCACATTCTCCCGTTCAACGCGGCTGCTAGTCCTCCTTTCATGCAGAATCTTAAGGTCCTAGCTAATGTCCAAGGCACCAAAGCAAGCAAAAAAGTCAATAATTGTTACCTAAAACCTGAGTTGTACTACTTCTTACTGGCTATTACATCAACTTAGAAGCTTCATCTGTGTTCTACTATGGTGCTTTTAGTGTCTCCGCATACAGCAGCACGTGACATAGCTTTGCAGACGATAAATGTATCCGTTTCAGACAGAAGAGCGGCAAATGTAACGATCTGGCTTTAAGTCGACTCGATAACAAATGACGAAAACGGACGGATTTCTCAGGTTTTTCCTACATATGAACACTTTTCACATTCTCCCGTGCAACTCGGCTGATATTCCTCATTTCATGCAATATCTTAAGTTCCTAGCTCATGTCCAAGGCACCAAAGAAGGGTAAAATGTCAATAATCGATACCTAAAACTTGAATTCTAGTACTTCTTACTGGCTATTACATCAAATTAGAAGCTTCATCTGTGTTCTACTATGGTGCATTTAGTGTCTCCGCATAACGCAGCACGCGACATAGCTTTGCAGACGATAAACGTAACCGTTTCAGACAGAAGAGCGGCCAATGTGACGATCTGGCTTTAAGTCGATTCGATAACATATGACGAAAACGGACATATTTCTCAGCTTTTTACTACATAATAACACTTTTCACATTCTCCCGTGCAAATCGGATGCTATTCTTCCTTTCATGCAAAATCTTAAGTTCTTATCTCATGTCCATGGCACCAAAGAAGAGTAAAAATTCAATAATCGATACCTATAACTTGAATTGTACTACTTCTTCCTGGCTATTACATCAACTTAGAAGCTTCATCTGTGTTCTACTATGGTGCTTTTAGTGTCTCCGCATACCGAAGCACACGACATATCTTTGCAGACATTAAGTACAACGGTTTCAGTGAGAAGTGCGGCCAATGTGACGATCTGGCTTTAAGTCGATTCGATAACAAATGACGAACAGGGACGGATTTATCAGGTTTTTACTACATTTTTCACATTCTCCCGTGCAACGCGGCTGCTAGTCCTCCTTTCATGCAGAATCTTAAAGTCCTAGCTCATGTCCAAGGCACCAAAGAAAGGAAAAAGTCAATAATCGATACCTAAAACCTGAGTTGTACTACTTCTTACTGGCTACTACATCAACTTAAAAGCTTCATCTGTGTTCTACTATGGTGCTTTTCGTGTCTCCGCATACCGCAGCACGCGACATAGCTTTGCAGACAATAAACGTAACCGTTTCAGACAGAAGAGCGGTTAATGTGACGATCTGGCTTTCAGTATATTCGATAACAAATGACGAAAACTGACGGATTTCTCACGCTTTTACTACATATGAACACTTTTCACATTCTCCCGTGCAACTCGCCTGCTAGTCCTCCTTCCATGCAAAATCATAAGACCCTAGCTCATGTCCAAGGCACGAAAGAAGGGTAAAAAGTCAATAATCGATACCTAAAACTTGAATTGTACTACTTCTTACTGGCTATTACATCAACTTAGAAGCTTCATCTGTTTTCCACTATGGTGCTTTTAGTGTCTGCGCATACCGCAGCACGTGACATAGCTTTGCAGACGATAAATGTATCCTTTTCACACAGAAGAGCGGCAAATGTGACGATCTGGCTTTAAGTCGATTCGATAACAAATGACGAATACGGACGGATTTCTCAGGTCTTTACTATATATGAACACTTTTCACATTCTCCCATGCAACTCTTTTGCTAGTCCTCCATTCATGCAGAATCTTAAGGTCCTAGCTCATGTCCAAGGCACCAAAGCCATATAAAAAGTCAATAACCGATACCTAAAAGTTGAATTGTACTACTTCTTACTGGCTATTACATCAACTTAGAAGCTTCATCTGTGTTCTACTATGGTGCTTTTAGTGTCTCCGCATACTGAAGCACGCGACATAGCTTTGCAGACGATAAGTAGAACCGTTTCTGAGCGAAGAGCGGCAAATGTGACGATCTGGCTTTATGTCGATTCGATAACAAATGACGAAAACTGACGGATTTCTCAGGTTTTTACTACATATGAACACTTTTCACATTCTCCCGTGTGACGCGGCTGCTAGTCCTCCTTCCATGCAAAATCTTATGTTCCTAGCTCATGTCCAAGGCACCAAAGAAGGGTAATAAGTTAATAATCGATACCTAAAACTTGAATTCTACTACTTCTTACCGGCCATTACATCAACTTAGAAGCTTCATCTGTGTTCTTCTATGGTACTTTTAGTTTCTCCGCATACCGCAGCACGCGACATAGCTTTGCAGACGATAAATGTATCCGTTTCAGACAGAAGAGCGGCCATTGTGACGATCTGCCTTTAAGGCGATTCGATAACAAATGTCGAAAACGGACGGATATCTCAGGTTTTTACTACATATGAACACTTTTCACATTCTCCCGTGCAACTCGGCTGCTAGTCTTCCGTTTATGCAATGTCTTAAGTTAATAGCTCAAGTCCAAGGCACCAAAGAAGGGTAAAATGTCAATAATCGATACCTAAAACTTGAATTCTAGTACTTCTTACTGGCTATTACATCAACTTAGAAGCTTCATCTGTGTTCTACTATCGTGCATTTAGTGTCTCCGCATAACGCAGCACGCGACATAGCTTTGCAGACGATAAATGTATCCGTTTCAGTCAGAAGAGCGGCCAATGTGACGATCTGGGGCTCTAAGTCGACTCGACATCAAATGACGAAAACGGACGGATTTCTCAGGTTTTTCCTATATATGAACACTTTTCACATTCTCGCATGCAACGCGGCTGCTAGTCCTCCTTTCATGCAAAATCATTTTCCCTAGCTCATGTCCAAGGCATTAAAGAATGGCAAAAAGTCAATAATCGATACCTAAAACATTAATTGTATTACTTCTTACTAGCTATGACATCAACTTAGGAGTTTCATCTGTGTTCTACTATGGTGCATTTAGTGTCTCCGCATAACGCAGCACGCGACATAGTTTTGCAGATAATAAACGTAACCGTTTCAGACACAAGAGCGGCCAATGTGAAGATCTGGATTTAAGTCGATTCGATAACAAATGACGAAAGCTGACGGATTTCAAAGGTTTTTACTACATATGAAAATTTTTCACATTCTCCCGTGCAACGCGGCTGCTAGTCCTACTTTCATGAAAAATCTTAAGTTCCTAGCTCTTGTCCAATTCACCAAAGAAGGGTAAAAAGTCAATAATCGATACCTAAAACTTGAATTGTACTACTTGTTACTGGCTATTACATCAACTTAGAAGCTTCATCTGTTTTCTACTATGGTGCTTTTAGTGTCTGCGCATACCGCAGCACGTGACATAGCTTTGCAGACGATAAATGTATCCGTTTCACACAGAAGAGCGACAAATGTGACGATTTGGCTTTAAGTCGATTCGATAACAAATGACGAAATCGGACGGATTTTTCAGGTCTTTACTACATGTGAACACTTTTCATATTCTCCCATGCAACTCGGCTGCTAGTCCTACATTCATGCAGAATCTTAAGGTCCTAGCTCATGTCCAAGGCACCAAAGCCATATAAAAAGTCAATAATCGATACCTAAAACTTGAATTGTACTACTTCATACTGGCTTTTACATCAACTTAGAACCTTCATCTGTGTTCTACTATGGTGCTTTTAGTGTCTCAGCATACCGCAGCACGCGACATAGCTTTGCAGACGATAAGTACAACCGTTTCAGAGCGAAGAGCGGCAAAAGTGACGATCTGGTTTTATGTCGATTCGATAACAAATGACGAAAACTGACGGATTTATCAGGTTTTTACTACATATGAACACTTTTCACATTCTCCCGTGAACGCGGCTGCTAGTCCTACTTCCATGCAAAATCTTAAGTTCCTTGCTCATGTCCAAGGCACCAAAGAAGGGTAAAAAGTCAATAATCGATACCTAAAACTTGAATTGTACTACTTCTTTCTGGCTATTACATCAACTTAGAAGCTTCATCTGTGTTCCACTATGGTGCTTTTATTATCTCCGCATACCGCAGCACGTGACATAGCTTTGCAGACGATAAGTACAATTGTTTCAGATAGGAAGGCGGCCAATGTGACGATCTGGCTTTAAGTCGATTCGATAACAAATGACGAAAACGGACGGATTTATCAGGTTTTTACTACATATGAACACTTTTCACATTCTCCCGTGCAACGTGGCTGCTAGTCCTCCTTTCATACAGAATCTTAAGGTCCTAGCTCATGTCCAAGGCACCAAAGCAAGAAAAAAGTCAATAATCGATACCTAAAACTTGAATTCTACTACTTCTTACTGGCTCTTACATCAACTTAGAAGCTTCATCTGTGTTCTACTATGGTGCTTTTATTGTCTCCGCATAACGCAGCACGCGACATAGCTTTGGAGATGATAAGTACAACCGTTTCAGAGAGGAGAACGGCCAATGTGACGATCTGGCTTTAAGTCGACTCGATAACAAATGACGGAAACGGACGGATTTCTCAGATTATTACTACATATGAACACTTTTCATATTCACCCGTGCAACACGGCTGCTAGTCTTCCTTTCATGCAATATCTTAAGTTCCTAGCCCAAGTACAAGGCACCAAAGAAGGGTAAAAAGTCAATAATCGATACCTAAAAGTTGAATTGTACTACTTCTTATTGGCTATTACATCAACTTTAAAGCTTTATCTGTGTTTTACTATGGTGCTTTTAGTGTCTCCGCATACCGCTGCACGCGACATAGCTTTTCAGACGATAAGTACAACCGTTTCAGAGAGAAGAGCGTCCAATGTGAGATCTGGCTTTAAGTCGATTCGATAACAAATGACGAACAGTGACGGATTTCTCTGGTTTTTACTACATATGAAAACTTTTCACATTCTCCCGTTCAACTCGGCTCGTAGTCCTCCTTTCATGCAATATCTTAGGTTCCTACCTCATGTCCAATGCACCAAAGGAGGGTAAATAGTCAATAATCGATACCTAAAACTTAAATTGTACTACTTCTTACTGACTATTACATCAACTTAGAAGCTTCATCTGTGTTCCACTATGGTGCTTTTAATGTCTCCGCATACCGCAGCACGCGCCATAGCTTTGCAGACGATAAGTACAACCGTTTCAGAGAGAAGAGCGGCCAATGTGACGATCTGGCTTTAAGGCGATTCGATAACAAATGACGAAAACAGACGGATTACTCAGGTTTTTGCTACATATGAACACTTTTCTCATTCTCCCGTGCAACTCGGCTGCTAGTCCTCCTTTCATGCAAAATCATAAGACCCTAGCTCATGTCCAAGGCACCAAAGAAGGGTAAAAAGTCAATAATCGATACCTAAAACTTGAATTGTACTACTTCTTACTAGCTATTACATCAACTTAGGAGTTTCTCTGTGTTCTACTATGGTGCTTTTTGTGTCTCCGCATACCGCAGCACGCTACAAAGCTTTGCAGACGATAAGTACAAAGGTTTCAGAGAGGAGTGCGGCCAATGTGACGATCTGGCTCTAAGTTGACTCGATAACAAATGACGAAAACGGACGGATTTCTCAGGTTTTTCCTACATATGAACAGTTTTCACATAACCCATGCAACGTGGCTGCTAGTCCTCCTTTCATGCAAAATCATAAGACCGTAGCTCATGTCCAAGGCACCAAAGAAGGGTAACAAGTCAATAATCGTTACCTAAAACTTAAATTGTACTACTTCGTATTGGCTATTACATCAACTTAGAAGTTTCATCTGTGTTTTACTATGGTGCTTTTAGTGTCTCCACATACCGCTGCACGCGACATAGCTTTGCAGACGATAAGTACAACCGTTTCAGAGAGAAGAGCGGCCAATGTGATGATCTGGCTTTAATTCGATTCGATAACAAATGACGAAAACGGACGGATTTCTCCGGTTTTCACTACATATGAAAACCTTTCACATTCTCCCATGCAACGCGGCTGCTAGACCTCCTTTCATGAAAAATCTTAAGTTCCTAGCTCATGTCCAAGGCACCAAAGAAGGGTAAAAAGTCAATAATCGATACCTAAAACTTGAATTGTACTACTTGTTACTAGCTATTACATCAACTTAGGAGCTTCATCTGTGTTCTACTATGGTGCTTTTTGTGTCTCCGCATATCGCAGCACGCGACATAGCTTTGCAGACGATAAACGTAACCGTTTCAGACAGAAGAGCGGCCAATGTGACGATCTGGCTTTAAGTCGATTCGATAAAATATGACAAAAACGGACGGATTTCTCAGGTTTTTACTACATATGAACACTTTTCACATTCTCCCGTGAACGCGGCTGCTAGTCCTACTTCCATGCAAAATCTTAAGTTCCTTGCTCATGTCCAAGGCACCAAAGAAGGGTAAAAAGTCAATAATCGATACCTAAAACTTGAATTGTACTACTTCTTTCTGGCTATTACATCAACTTAGAAGCTTCATCTGTGTTCCACTATGGTGCTTTTATTATCTCCGCATACCGCAGCACGTGACATAGCTTTGCAGACGATAAGTACAATTGTTTCAGATAGGAAGGCGGCCAATGTGACGATCTGGCTTTAAGTCGATTCGATAACAAATGACGAAAACGGACGGATTTATCAGGTTTTTACTACATATGAACACTTTTCACATTCTCCCGTGCAACGTGGCTGCTAGTCCTCCTTTCATACAGAATCTTAAGGTCCTAGCTCATGTCCAAGGCACCAAAGCAAGAAAAAAGTCAATAATCGATACCTAAAACTTGAATTCTACTACTTCTTACTGGCTCTTACATCAACTTAGAAGCTTCATCTGTGTTCTACTATGGTGCTTTTATTGTCTCCGCATAACGCAGCACGCGACATAGCTTTGGAGATGATAAGTACAACCGTTTCAGAGAGGAGAACGGCCAATGTGACGATCTGGCTTTAAGTCGACTCGATAACAAATGACGGAAACGGACGGATTTCTCAGATTATTACTACATATGAACACTTTTCATATTCACCCGTGCAACACGGCTGCTAGTCTTCCTTTCATGCAATATCTTAAGTTCCTAGCCCAAGTACAAGGCACCAAAGAAGGGTAAAAAGTCAATAATCGATACCTAAAAGTTGAATTGTACTACTTCTTATTGGCTATTACATCAACTTTAAAGCTTTATCTGTGTTTTACTATGGTGCTTTTGGTGTCTCCGCATACCGCTGCACGCGACATAGCTTTTCAGACGATAAGTACAACCGTTTCAGAGAGAAGAGCGTCCAATGTGAGATCTGGCTTTAAGTCGATTCGATAACAAATGACGAACAGTGACGGATTTCTCTGGTTTTTACTACATATGAAAACTTTTCACATTCTCCCGTTCAACTCGGCTCGTAGTCCTCCTTTCATGCAATATCTTAGGTTCCTACCTCATGTCCAATGCACCAAAGGAGGGTAAATAGTCAATAATCGATACCTAAAACTTAAATTGTACTACTTCTTACTGACTATTACATCAACTTAGAAGCTTCATCTGTGTTCCACTATGGTGCTTTTAATGTCTCCGCATACCGCAGCACGCGCCATAGCTTTGCAGACGATAAGTACAACCGTTTCAGAGAGAAGAGCGGCCAATGTGACGATCTGGCTTTAAGGCGATTCGATAACAAATGACGAAAACAGACGGATTACTCAGGTTTTTGCTACATATGAACACTTTTCTCATTCTCCCGTGCAACTCGGCTGCTAGTCCTCCTTTCATGCAAAATCATAAGACCCTAGCTCATGTCCAAGGCACCAAAGAAGGGTAAAAAGTCAATAATCGATACCTAAAACTTGAATTGTACTACTTCTTACTAGCTATTACATCAACTTAGGAGTTTCTCTGTGTTCTACTATGGTGCTTTTTGTGTCTCCGCATACCGCAGCACGCTACAAAGCTTTGCAGACGATAAGTACAAAGGTTTCAGAGAGGAGTGCGGCCAATGTGACGATCTGGCTCTAAGTTGACTCGATAACAAATGACGAAAACGGACGGATTTCTCAGGTTTTTCCTACATATGAACAGTTTTCACATAACCCATGCAACGTGGCTGCTAGTCCTCCTTTCATGCAAAATCATAAGACCGTAGCTCATGTCCAAGGCACCAAAGAAGGGTAACAAGTCAATAATCGTTACCTAAAACTTAAATTGTACTACTTCGTATTGGCTATTACATCAACTTAGAAGTTTCATCTGTGTTTTACTATGGTGCTTTTAGTGTCTCCACATACCGCTGCACGCGACATAGCTTTGCAGACGATAAGTACAACCGTTTCAGAGTGAAGAGCGGCCAATGTGATGATCTGGCTTTAATTCGATTCGATAACAAATGACGAAAACGGACGGATTTCTCCGGTTTTCACTACATATGAAAACCTTTCACATTCTCCCATGCAACGCGGCTGCTAGACCTCCTTTCATGAAAAATCTTAAGTTCCTAGCTCATGTCCAAGGCACCAAAGAAGGGTAAAAAGTCAATAATCGATACCTAAAACTTGAATTGTACTACTTGTTACTAGCTATTACATCAACTTAGGAGCTTCATCTGTGTTCTACTATGGTGCTTTTTGTGTCTCCGCATATCGCAGCACGCGACATAGCTTTGCAGACGATAAACGTAACCGTTTCAGACAGAAGAGCGGCCAATGTGACGATCTGGCTTTAAGTCGATTCGATAAAATATGACAAAAACGGACGGATTTCTCAGGTTTTTACTACATATGAACACTTTTCACATTCTCCCGTGAACGCGGCTGCTAGTCCTACTTCCATGCAAAATCTTAAGTTCCTTGCTCATGTCCAAGGCACCAAAGAAGGGTAAAAAGTCAATAATCGATACCTAAAACTTGAATTGTACTACTTCTTTCTGGCTATTACATCAACTTAGAAGCTTCATCTGTGTTCCACTATGGTGCTTTTATTATCTCCGCATACCGCAGCACGTGACATAGCTTTGCAGACGATAAGTACAATTGTTTCAGATAGGAAGGCGGCCAATGTGACGATCTGGCTTTAAGTCGATTCGATAACAAATGACGAAAACGGACGGATTTATCAGGTTTTTACTACATATGAACACTTTTCACATTCTCCCGTGCAACGTGGCTGCTAGTCCTCCTTTCATACAGAATCTTAAGGTCCTAGCTCATGTCCAAGGCACCAAAGCAAGAAAAAAGTCAATAATCGATACCTAAAACTTGAATTCTACTACTTCTTACTGGCTCTTACATCAACTTAGAAGCTTCATCTGTGTTCTACTATGGTGCTTTTATTGTCTCCGCATAACGCAGCACGCGACATAGCTTTGGAGATGATAAGTACAACCGTTTCAGAGAGGAGAACGGCCAATGTGACGATCTGGCTTTAAGTCGACTCGATAACAAATGACGGAAACGGACGGATTTCTCAGATTATTACTACATATGAACACTTTTCATATTCACCCGTGCAACACGGCTGCTAGTCTTCCTTTCATGCAATATCTTAAGTTCCTAGCCCAAGTACAAGGCACCAAAGAAGGGTAAAAAGTCAATAATCGATACCTAAAAGTTGAATTGTACTACTTCTTATTGGCTATTACATCAACTTTAAAGCTTTATCTGTGTTTTACTATGGTGCTTTTAGTGTCTCCGCATACCGCTGCACGCGACATAGCTTTTCAGACGATAAGTACAACCGTTTCAGAGAGAAGAGCGTCCAATGTGAGATCTGGCTTTAAGTCGATTCGATAACAAATGACGAACAGTGACGGATTTCTCTGGTTTTTACTACATATGAAAACTTTTCACATTCTCCCGTTCAACTCGGCTCGTAGTCCTCCTTTCATGCAATATCTTAGGTTCCTACCTCATGTCCAATGCACCAAAGGAGGGTAAATAGTCAATAATCGATACCTAAAACTTGAATTGTACTACTTCTTACTGGCTATTACATCAACTTAGAAGCTTCATCTGTGTTCTACTATGGTGCTTTTAGTGTCTCCGCATACCGCCGCACGCGACATAGCTTTGCAGACGATAAACGTGACCGTTTCAGACAGAAGAGCGGCCAATGTGACGATCTGGCTTTAAGTCGATTCGATAACAAATGATGAAAACGGACGGATTTCTCAGGATTTTACTACATATGAACACTTGTCACTTTCTCCCGTGCAATTCGGATGCTAGTCCTCCTTTCATGCTATACCTTAAGTTCCTAGCTCATGTCCAAGGCACCAAAGAAGGGTAAAAAGTCAATAATCTACACCTAAAACTTGAATTTCACTACTTCTCACTGGCTATTACATCAAATTAGAAGCTTCATTTGTGTTCTTCTATGGTACTTTTAGTGTCTCCGCTTACTGCAGCACGCGACATAGCTTTGCAGGCGATAAATGTATCCGTCTCAGACAGAAGAGCGGCCAATTTGACGATCTGGCTTTAAGTCGATTCGATAACAAATGACGAAAACGGTCGGGTTTCTAAGGTTTTTACTACATATGAACACTTTTCAAATTCTCCCGTGCAAATCGGCTGCTAGTGCTCCTTTCATGCAAAATCTTAAGTTCCTAGCTCATGTCCAAGGCACCAAAGAAGGGTAAAAATTTAATAATAGATACCTAATACTTGAATTGTAGTACTTCTTACTGGCTATTACATCAACTTAGAAGCTTCATCTGTGTTCTACTATGGTGATTTAGTGTCTCCGCATACCGCCGCACACAACATAGCTTTGCAGACGATAAGTACAACCGTTTAAGAGAGAAGAGCGGCCTATGTGACGATCTGGCTTTAAGTCGATTCGATAACAAATGACGAACACGGACGGATTTCTCCGGTTTTTACTACATATGAAAACTTTTCACATTCTCCCTTGCAACGCGGCTGCTATTCCTCCCTCCACGCAAACTCTGAAGTTCCTAGCTCATGTCCAAGGCACCAAAGAAGGGTAAAAAGTCAATAATCGATACCTAATACTTGAATTCTGCTACTTGTTACTGGCCATTACATCAACTTAGAAGCTTCATCTGTGTTCTACTATGGTGCTTTTATTGTCTCCGCATACCGCAGCACGTGACATAGCTTTGCAGACGATAAGTACAACTGTTTCAGAGAGGAGGGCGTCCAATGAAACGATCTGGCTTTAAGTCGATTCGATAACAAATGACGAAAACGGACGGATTTATCAGGTTTTTACTACATATGAACACTTTTCACATTCTCCCGTGCAACGTGGCTGCTAGTCCTCGTTTCATACAGAATCTTAAGGTCCTAGCTCATGTCCAAGGCACCAAAGAGAGCAAAAAAGTCAATAATCGATACCTAAAACTTGAATTGTACTACATCTTACTGGCTATTACATCAACTTAGAAGCTTCATCTGTGTTCTACTATGGTGCTTTTAGTGTCTCCGCATACCGCCGCACGCGACATAGCTTTGCAGACGATAAACGTGACCGTTTCAGACAGAAGAGCGGCCAATGTGACGATCTGGCTTTAAGTCGATTCGATAACAAATGACGAAAACGGACGGATTTCTCAGGTTTTTGCTATATATGATAACTTTTCACATTCTCTCTTGCAACGCGGCTGCTAGTGCTCCTTTCATGCAAAATCTTAAGTTCCTAGGTCATGTCCAAGGCACCAAAGAAGCGTAAAAAGTCAATAATCGATACCTAAAACTTGAATAGTACTACCTCTTACTGGCTGTTACATCAACTTAAAAGTTCCATCGGTGTTTTACTATGGTGCTTTTAGTGTCTCCGCATACCGCAGCACGCGACATAGCTTTGCAGACGATAAGTACAACCGTTTCAGAGGGAAGAGCGGCCAATGTGGCGATCTGGCTTTAAGTCTATTCGATAACAAATGACGAACACGGACGGATTTCTCCGGTTTTTACTACATATGATAACTTTTCACATTCTCCCGTGCGACACGGCTGCTAGTCCTCTTTCCATGCAAAATCTGAAGTTTCTAGCTCATGTCCAAGGCACCAAAGAAGGGTAAAAAGTCAATAATCGATACCTAAAACTTGAATTCTACTACTTCTTACTGGCTATTACATCAACTTAGAAGCTTCATCTGTGTTCTACTATGGTGCTTTTATTGTCTCCGCATACCGCAGCACGTGACATAGCTTTGCAGACGATAAGTACAACTGTTTCAGAGAGGAGGGCGTCCAATGAAACGATCTGGCTTTAAGTCGATTCGATAACAAATGACGAAAACGGACGGATTTATCAGGTTTTTACTACATATGAACACTTTTCACATTCTCCCGTGCAACGTGGCTGCTAGTCCTCGTTTCATACAGAATCTTAAGGTCCTAGCTCATGTCCAAGGCACCAAAGAGAGCAAAAAAGTCAATAATCGATACCTAAAACTTGAATTCTACTACTTCTTACTGGCTCTTACATCAACTTAGAAGCTTCATCTGTGTTCTACTATGGTGCTTTTATTGTCTCCGCATAACGCAGCACGCGACATAGCTTTGGAGATGATAAGTACAACCGTTTCAGAGAGGAGAACGGCCAATGTGACGATCTGGCTTTAAGTCCACTCAATAACAAATGACGGAAACAGACGGATTTCTCAGGTTTTTCCTACATATGAACACTTTTCACATTCTCCCATGCGACTCGGCTGCTAGTCGTCCATTCATGCAGAATCTTAAGGTCGTAGCTCTTGTCTAAGGCACCAAAGCCAGTTAAAAAGTCAATAACCGATACGAAAAACTTGAATTGTACTACTTCTTACTGGCTATTACATCAACTTAGAAGCTTCATCTGTGTTCTACTATGGTGCTTTTAGTGTCTCCGCATACCGCAGCACCCGACATAGCTTTGCAGACGATAAGTACAACCGTTTCAGAGCGAAGAGCGGCTAATGTGACAATCTGGCTTTAAGTCGATTCGATAACAAATGAAGAAAACGGACGGATTTCTCAGATTATTACTACATATGAACACTTTTCATATTCACCCGTGCAACACGGCTGCTAGTCTTCCTTTCATGCAATATCTTAAGTTCCTAGCCCAAGTACAAGGCACCAAAGAAGGGTAAAAAGTCAATAATCGATACCTAAAAGTTGAATTGTACTACTTCTTATTGGCTATTACATCAACTTTGAAGCTTTATCTGTGTTTTACTATGGTGCTTTTAGTGTCTCAGCATACCGCTGCACGCGACATGGCTTTGCAGACGATAAGTACAACCGTTTCAGAGAGAAGAGCGTCCAATGTGAGATCTGGCTTTAAGTCGATTCGATAACAAATGACGAACAGTGACGGATTTCTCTGGTTTTTACTACATATGAAAACTTTTCACATTCTCCCGTTCAACTCGGCTCTTAGTCCTCCTTTCATGCAATATCTTATGTTCCTACCTCATGTCCAATGCACCAAAGGAGGATAAATAGTCAATAATCGATACCTAACACTTGAATTGTACTACTTCTTACTGACTATTACATCAACTTAGAAGCTTCATCTGTGTTCCACTATGGTGCTTTTAATGTCTCCGCATACCGCAGCACGCGCCATAGCTTTGCAGACGATAAGTACAACCGTTTCAGAGAGAAGAGCGGCCAATGTGACGATCTGGCTTTAAGGCGATTCGATAACAAATGACGAAAACGGACGGATTACTCAGGTTTTTCTACCTATGAACACTTTTCACATTCTCTCGTGCAACTTGGCTGCTAGTCCTCCTTTCATGCAAAATCATAAGACCCTAGCTCATGTCCAAGGCACCAAAGAAGGGTAAAAAGTCAATAATCGATACCTAAAACTTTAATTGTACTACTTCTTACTAGCTATTACATCAACTTAGGAGTTTCTCTGTGTTCTACTATGGTGCTTTTTGTGTCTCCGCATACCGCAGCACGCTACAAAGCTTTGCAGACGATAAGTACAAAGGTTTCAGAGAGGAGAGCGGCCAATGTGACGATCTGGCTCTAAGCTGACTCGATAACAAATGACGAAAACGGACGGATTTCTCAGGTTTTTCCTACATATGAACAGTTTTCACATTCTCCCATGCAACGCGGCTGCTAGTCCTCCTCTCATGCAAAATAATAAGACCGTAGCTCATGTCCAAGGCACCAAAGAAGGGTAACAAGTCAATAATCGTTACCTAAAACTTGAATTGTACTACTTCTTACTGGTTATTACATGAATTTAGAAGCTTCATCTGTGTTCTACTATGGTGCTTTTATTGTCTCCGCATACCGCAGCACGTGACATAGCTTTGCAGACGATAAGTACAACTGTTTCAGAGAAGAGGGCGGCCAAAGTGACGATCTGGCTTTAAGTCGATTCGATAACAAATGACGAAAACGGACTGATTTCTTAGGTTTTTACTACACATGAACACTTTTCACACTCGCCCGTGCAACGCGACTGCTAGTCCTCCTTTCATGCAAAATCTTAAGTTCTTAGCTCATGTCCATGGTACCAAAGAAGGGTAAAAAGTCAATAATCGATACCTAAAACTTGAATTCTACTACTTCTTACTGGTTATTACATGAATTTAGAAGCTTCATCTGTGTTTTACTATGGTGCTTTTAGTGTCTCCGCATACCGCAGCACGCGACATAGCTTTGCAGACGATAAACGTAACCGTTTCAGACAGAAGAGCGGCCAATGTGACGATCTGGCTTTAAGTCGATTCGAAACAAATGACGAAAACGGACGGATATCTCAGGTTTTTACTACATATGAACACTTGTCACATTCTCCCGTGCAACTCGGCTGCTAGTCCTCCTTTCATGCAATACCTTAAGTTCCTAGCTCATGTCCAAGGCACCAAAGAAGGGTAAAAAGTCAATAATCGACACCTAAAACTTGAATGCTACTACTTCTCTCTGGCTATTACATCAACTTAGAAGCTTCATCTGTGTTCTTCTATGGTACTTTTAGTGTCTCCGCATACCGCAGCACGCGACATAGCTTTGCAGGCGATAAATGTATCCGTTTCAGACAGAAGAGCGGCCAATGTGACGATCTGGCTTTAAGTCGATTCGATAACAAATGACGAAAACGGACGGATTTCTCAGGTTTTTGCTATATAATGTAACTTTTCACATTCTCTCTTGCAACGCGGCTGCTAGTGCTCCTTTCATGCAAAATCTTAAGTTCCTAGGTCATGTCCAAGGCACCAAAGAAGCGTAAAAAGTCAATAATCGATACCTAAAACTTGAATAGTACTACCTCTTACTGGCTATTACATCAACTTAAAAGTTCCATCGGTGTTTTACTATGGTGCTTTTAGTGTCTCCGCATACCGCAGCACGCGACATAGCTTTGCAGACGATAAGTACAACCGTTTCAGAGGGAAGAGCGGCCAATGTGGCGATCTGGCTTTAAGTCTGTTCGATAACAAATGACGAACACGGACGGATTTCTCAGGTTTTTACTACATATGATAACTTTTCACATTCTCCCGTGCGACGCGGCTGCTAGTCCTCTTTCCATGCAAAATCTAAAGTTTCTAGCTCATGTCCAAGGCACCAAAGAAGGGTAAAAAGTCAATAATCGATACTTAAAACTTGAATTCTACTATTTCTTACTGGCTATTACATCAACTTAGAAGCTTCATCTGTGTTCTACTATGGTGCTTTTATTGTCTCCGCATACCGCAGCACGTGACATAGCTTTGCAGACGATAAGTACAACTGTTTCAGAGAGGAGGGCGGCCAATGTGACGATCTGGCTTTAAGTCGATTAGATAACAAATGACGCAAACGGACTGATTTATCAGGTTTTTACTACATATGAACACTTTTCACATTTTCCCGTGCAACTCTGCTTCTAGTCGTCGTTTCATGCAGAATCTTAAGGTCCTAGCTCATGTCCAAGGCACCAAAGCCAGCAAAAAAGTCAGTAATCGATGAATAAAACCTGAGTTGTACTACTTCTTACCGTCTATTACATCAACTTAGAAGCTTCATCTGTGTTCTACTATGGTGATTTAGTGTCTCCGCATACCGCCGCACACGACATAGATTTGCAGACGATAAGTACAACCGTCTCAGAGAGAAGAGCGGCCAATGTGACGATCTGGCTTTAAGTCGATTCGATAAGAAATGACGAACACGGACGGATTTCTCAGGTTTTTACTACATATGAAAACTTTTCACATTCTTCCGTGGAACGCGGCTGCTAGTCCTCCATTCATGAAAAATCTTAAGTTCTTAGCTCATGTCCAAGGCACCAAAGAAGGGTAAAAAGTCAGTAATCGATACCTAAAACTTGAATTCTACTACATCTTACTGGCTATTACATCAACTTAGATGCTTCATCTGTGTTCTACTATGGTGCTTTTAGTGTCTCCGCATATCGCAGCACGCGACGTAGCTTTGCAGACAATAAACGTAACCGTTTCAGACAGAAGAGCGGCCAATGTGGCATTCTGGCTTTAAGTCGATTCGATAACAAACAACGAAAACTGACGGATTTCTCAGGTTTTTACTACATATGATAACTTTTCACATTCTCCCGTTCGACGCGGCTGCTAGTCCTCTTTCCATGCAAAATCTGAAGTTCCTAGCTCATGTCCAAGGCACCAAAGAAGGGTAAAAAGTCAATAATCGATACCTAAAACTTGAATTCTACTACTTCTTACTGGCTATTACATCAACTTAGAAGCCTCATCTGTGTTCTACTGTGGTGCTTTTATTGTCTCCGCATACCGCAGCACGTGCCATAGCTTTGCAGACGATAAGTTCAACTGTTTCAGAGAGGAGGGCGGCCAATGTGACGATATGGCGTTAAGTCGATTCGATAACAAATGACGAAAACGGACGGATTTATCAGGTTTTTACTACATATGAACACTTTTCACATTCTCCCATGCACCTCGGCTGCTAGTCCTCCTTTCATGCAGAATCTTAAGGTCCTAGCTCTTATCCAAGGCACCAAAGCCCGCAAGAAAGTCAATAATCGATACCTAAAACTTGAGTTGTACTACTTCTTACTGGCTATTACATCAACTTAGCAGCTTCATCTGTGTTCTACTATGGTGCTTTTAGTGTACCCGCATACCGCTGCACGCGACGTAGCTTTCAGACAATAAACGTAACCGTTTCAGACAGAAGAGGGGCTAATGCGACGATCAGGCTTTAAGTCGATTCGATAACAAATGACGAAAACTGACGGATTTCTCAGGTTTTTACTACATATAAACACTTTTCACATTCTCCCATGCAACCCGGCTGCTAGTCCTCCTTCCGTGCAAAATCTTATGTTCCTAGGTCATGTCCAAAGCACCAAAGAAGGGTAAAAAGTCACTAATCGATACCTAAAACTTGAATTATACTACTTCTTACTGGTTATTACATTAACTTAGCAGCTTCATCTGTGTTCTACTAAGGTGCTTTTATTGCCTCCGCATACCGCAGCACACGACATAGCTTTGGAGATTATAAGTACAACCGTTTCACAGAGGAGAGCAGCCAATGTGACGATCTGGCTTGAAGTCGACTCGATAACAAATGACGAAAACGGACGGATTCCTCAGGTTTTTCCAACATATGAACACTTTTCACATTCTCCCATGCAACGCGGCTGCTAGTCCTCCTTACATGCAAAATCATAAGTCCCTAGCTCATGTCCAAGGCACCAAAGAAGGGTAAAAAGTCAATAATCGATACCTAAAACTTGAATTGTACTACTTCTTACTAGCTATTACATCAACTTAGGAGCTTCATCTGTGTTCTACTATGGTGCTTTTAGTGTCTCCGCATATCCAAGCACGCGACGTAGCTTTGCAGACGGTAAGTACAACCGTTTCAGAGAGAAGAGCGGCCAATGTGATGATCTGGCTTTAATTCGATTCGATAACAAATGACGAAAACGGACGGATTTCTCAGGATTTTACTACATATGAACACTTGTCACATTCTCCCGTGCAATTCGGATGCTAGTCCTCCTTTCATGCTATACCTTAAGTTGCTAGCTCATGTCCAAGGCACCAAAGAAGGGTAAAAAGTCAATAATCGACACCTAAAACTTGAATTGCACTACTTCTCACTGGCTATTACATCAACTTAGAAGCTTCATTTGTGTTCTTCTATGGTACTTTTAGTGTCTTCGCATACCGCAGCACGCGACATAGCTTTGCAGGCGATAAATGTATCCGTTTCAGACAGAAGAGCGGCCAATTTGACGATCTGGCTTTAAGTCGATTCGATAACAAATGGCGAAAACGGTCGGGTTTCTAAGGTTTTTACTACATATGAACACTTTTCAAATTCTCCCGTGCAAATCGGCTGCTAGTCCTCCTTCCATGCAAACTCTGAAGTTCCTAGCCCATGTCCAAGGTACCAAAGAAGGGTAAAAAGTCAATAATCGATACCTAAAACTTGAATTCTGCTACTTGTTACTGGCCATTACATCAACTTAGAAGCTTCATCTGTGTTCTACTATGGTGCTTTTATTGTCTCCGCATACCGCAGCACGTGACATAGCTTTGCAGACGATAAGTACAACTGTTTCAGAGAGGAGGGCGGCCAATGTGACGATCTGGCTTTAAGTCGATTCGATAACAAATGACGATAACGGACGGATTTATCAGGTTTTTACTACATATGAACACTTTTCACATTCTCCCGTGCAACTCGGCTTCTAGTCCTCGTTTCATGCAGAATCTTAAGGTCCTAGCTCATGTCCAAGTCACCAAAGCCAGCAAAAAATTCAGTAATGGATACCTAAAACCTGAGTTGTACTACTTCTTACTGGCTATTACATCAACTTAGAAGCTTCATCTGTGTTCTACTATGGTGATTTAGTGTCTCCGCATACCGCCGCACACTACATAGCTTTGCAGACGACAAGTACAACCGTTTCAGAGAGAAGAGCGGCCAATGTGATGATCTGGCTTTAATTCGATTCGATAACAAATGACGAACACGGACGGATTTCTCAGGTTTTTACTACATATGAAAACCTTTCACATTCTCCCATGCAACGCGGCTGCTAGACCTCCTTTCATGAAAAATCTTAAGTTCCTAGCTCACGTCCAAGGCACCAAAGAAGGGTAAAAAGTCAATAATCGATACCTAAAACTTGAATTCTACTACTTCTTACTGGTTATTACATGAATTTAGAAGCTTCATCTGTGTTCTACTATGGTGCTTTTATTGTCTCCGCATACCGCAGCACGTGACATAGCTTTGCAGACGATAAGTACAACTGTTTCAGAGAGGAGGGCGGCCAAAGTGACGATCTGGCTTTAAGTCGATTCGATAACAAATGACGAAAACGGACGGATTTCTTAGGTTTTTACTACACATGAACACTTTTCACATTCTCCCGTGCAAAGCGACTGCTAGTCCTCCTTTCATGCAAAATCATAAGTTCTTAGCTCATTCATGTCCATGGTACCAATGAAGGGTAAAAAGTCAATAATCGATACCTAAAACTTGAATTGTACTACTTCTTACTGGCTATTACATCAACTTAGAAGCTTCATCTGTGTTCTACTATGGTGCTTTTAGTGTCTCCGCATACCGCAGCACGCGACATAGCTTTGCAGACGATAAACGTAACCGTTTCAGACAGAAGAGCGGCCAATGTGACGATCTGGCTTTAAGTCGATTCGAAACAAATGACGAAAACGGACGGATTTCTCAGGTTTTTACTACATATGAACACTTGTCACATTCTCCCGTGCAACTCGGCTGCTAGTCCTCCTTTCATGCAATACCTTAAGTTCCTAGCTCATGTCCAAGGCACCAAAGAAGGGTAAAAAGTCAATAATCGACACCTAAAACTTGAATTCTACTACTTCTCTCTGGCTATTACATCAACTTAGAAGTCTTCATCTGTGTTCTTCTATGGTACATTTAGTGTCTCCGCATACCGCAGCACGCGAGATAGCTTTGCAGGCGATAAATGTATCCGTTTCAGACAGAAGAGCGGCCAATGTGACGATCTGGCTTTAAGTCGATTCGATAACAAATGACGAAAACGGACGGATTTCTCAGGTTTTTGCTATATATGATAACTTTTCACATTCTCTCTTGCAACGCGGATGCTAGTGCCCCTTTCATGCAAAATCTTAAGTTCCTAGGTCGTGTCCAAGGCACCAAACAAGCGTAAAAAGTCAATAATCGATACCTAAAACTTGAATAGTACTACATCTTACTGGCTATTACATCAACTTAAAAGTTCCATCGGTGTTTTACTATGGTGCTTTTAGTGTCTCCGCATACCGCAGCACGCGACATAGCTTTGCAGACGATAAGTACAACCGTTTCAGAGGGAAGAGCGGCCAATGTGGCGATCTGGCTTTAAGTCGATTCGATAACAAATGACGAACACGGACGGATTTCTCCGGTTTTTACTACATATGAAAACTTTTCACATTCTCCCGTGCATCGCGGCTGCTAGTCCTCCTTCCATGCAAACTCTGAAGTTCCTAGCTCATGTCCAAGGCACCAAAGAAGGGTAAAAAGTCAATAATCGATACCTAAAACTTGAGTTCTGCTACTTGTTACTGGCCATTACATCAACTTAGAAGCTTCATCTGTGTTCTACTATGGTGCTTTTATTGTCTCCGCATACCGCAGCACGTGACATAGCTTTGCAGACGATAAGTACAACTGTTTCAGAGAGGAGGGCGGCCAATGTGACGCTATCGGGTGGAGAAATGTAGGGTCCCCCTGAATAGGTCAGGCGTGCACTACACGCCGGAAGCGGCTACGAGGGTAGCGGAGTACGTGTGGAGTGCACATGGGGTTTTTTTAGGTTAGAGAATTCCCTCCCTAGGCCCGACAAGACGCCTCCTGAGACGCGGCAAGGCAGGAGTAGGCAAAATGCAACAAGGAATAACAATATTAATGTGCTAATAGTAAACTGCAGAAGCGTCTATAGAAAGGTCCCAGAACTGCTCTCATTAATAAACGGTCACAACGCCCATATAGTACTAGGAACAGAAAGTTGGCTGAAACCAGACGTAAACAGTAATGAAATCCTAAACTCTGATTGGAATGTATACCGCAGAGATAGGCTGGACAGTGAAGGGGGAGGCGTGTTTATAGCGATAAGAAGTGCAATAGTATCGAAGGAAATTGACGGAGATTCGAATTGTGAAATGATTTGGGTGAAGGTCACGGTTAAAGCAGGCTCAGACATGGTAATTGGATGTCTCTATAGGCCCCCGGGCTCAGCAGCTGTTGTGGCTCAGCACCTGAAGAATAATTTGGAAAATATTTCGAGTAGATTTCCCCACCATGTTATAGTTCTGGGTGGAGATTTTAATTTGCCGGATATAGACTGGGAGACTCAAACGTTCATAACGGGTGGCAGGGACAAAGAATCCAGTGAAATATTTTTAAGTGCTTTATCTGAAAACTACCTTGAGCAGTTAAACAGAAAACCGACTCGTGGCGATAATATATTAGACCTTCTGGTGACAAACAGACCCGAACTATTTGAATCAGTTAATGCAGAACAGGGAATCAGCGATCATAAAGCGGTTACTGCGTCGATGATTTCAGCCGTAAATAGAAATATTAAAAAAGGTAGGAAGATTTTTCTGTTTAGCAAAAGTGACAAAAAGCAGATTACAGAGTACCTGACGGCTCAACACAAAAGTTTTGTCTCAAGTGCAGATAGTGTTGAGGATCAGTGGACAAAGTTCAAAACCATGGTACAATATGCGTTAGATGAGTATGTGCCAAGCAAGATCGTAAGAGATGGAAAAGAGCCACCGTGGTACAACAACCGAGTTAGAAAACTGCTGCGGAAGCAAAGGGAACTTCACAGCAAACATAAACATAGCCAAAGCCTTGCAGACAAACAAAAATTACGCGAAGCGAAATGTAGTGTGAGGAGGGCTATGCGAGAGGCTTTCAATGAATTCGAAAGTAACGTTCTATGTACTGACTTGGCAGAAAATCCTAAGAAATTTTGGTCCTATGTCAAAGCGGTAGGTGGATCAAAACAAAATGTCCAGACACTCTGTGACCAAAATGGTACTGAAACAGAGGATGACAGACTAAAGGCCGAAATACTAAATGTCTTCTTCCAAAGCTGTTTCACAGAGGAAGACTGCACTGTGCTTCCTTCTCTAGATTGTCGCACAGTTGACAAAATGGTAGATATCGAAGTAGACGACAGAGGGATAGAGAAACAATTAAAATCGCTCAAAAGAGGAAAGGCCGCTGGTCCTGATGGGATACCAGTTCGATTTTACACAGAGTACGCGAAGGAACTTGCCCCCCTTCTTGCAGCGGTGTACCGTAGGTCTCTAGAAGAGCGAAGCGTTCCAAAGGATTGGAAAAGGGCACAGGTCATCCCCGTTCTCAAGAAGGGACGTCGAACAGATGTGCAGAACTATAGACCTATATCTCTAACGTCGATCAGTTGTAGAATTTTGGAACACGTATTATGTTCGAGTATAATGTCTTTTCTGGAGACTAGAAATCTACTCTGTAGGAATCAGCATGGGTTTCGAAAAAGACGATCGTGTGAAACCCAGCTCGCGCTATTCGTCCACGAGACTCAGAGGGCCTTAGACACGGGTTCACAGGTAGATGCCGTGTTTCTTGACTTCCGCAAGGCGTTTGACACAGTTCCCCATAGTCGTTTAATGAACAAAGTAAGAGCATACGGACTATCGGATCAATTGTGTGATTGGATTGAGGAGTTCCTAGATAACAGAACGCAGCACGTCATTCTCAATGGAGAGAAGTCTTCCGAAGTAAGAGTGATTTCAGGTGTGCCGCAGGGGAGTGTCATGGGACCGTTGCTGTTCACAATATACATAAATGACCTGGTGGATGACATCGGAAGTTCACTGAGGCTTTTTGCAGATGATGCTGTGGTGTATCGAGAGGTTGCAACAATGGAAAATTGTACTGAAATGCAGGAGGATCTGCAGCGAATTGACGCATGGTGCACGGAATGGCAATTGAATCTCAATGTAGACAAGTGTAATGTGATGCGAATACATAGAAAGATAGGTCCCTTATCATTTAGCTACAAAATAGCAGGTCAGCAACTGGAAGCAGTTAATTCCATAAATTATCTGGGAGTACGCATTAGGAGTGATTTAAAATGGAATGATCATATAAAGTTGATCGTCGGTAAAGCAGATGCCAGACTGAGATTCATTGGAAGAATCCTAAGGAAATGCAATCCGACAACAAAGGAAGTAGGTTACAGTACGCTTGTTCGCCCAATGCTTGAATACTGCTCAGCAGTGTGGGATCCGCACCAGGTGGGGTTGATAGAGGAGATAGAGAAGATCCAACGGAGAGCAGCGCGCTTCGTTACGGGATCGTTTGGTGATTGCGAAAGCGTTACGGAGATGATAGATAAACTCCAGTGGAAGACTCTGCAGGAGAGACGCTCAGTAGCTCGGTACGGGCTTTTGTTTAAGTTTCGAGAACATGCCTTCACCGAGGAGTCGAGCAGTATATTGCTCCCTCCTACGTATATCTCGCGAAGAGACCATGAGGATAAAATCAGAGAGATTAGAGCCCACACAGAAGCATACCGACAGTCCTTCTTTCCACGTACAATACGAGACTGGAATAGAAGGGAGAACCGATAGAGGTACTCAGGGTACCCTCCGCCACACACCGTCAGGTGGCTTGCGGAGTACGGATGTAGATGTAGATGTAGATGTAGATCTGGCTTTAAGTCGATTCGATAACAAATGACGAAAACGGACGGATTATTAGGTTTTTACTACATATGAACACTTTTCACATTATCCCGTGCATCTCGGCTTCTAGTCTTCGTTTCATGCAGAATCTTAAGGTCCTAGCTCATGTCCAAGTCACCAAAGCCAGCAAAAAATTCAGTAATCGATACCTAAAACCTGAGTTGTACTACTTCATAATGGCTATTACATCAAATTAGAAGCTACATCTGTGTTCTACTATGGTGATTTAGTGTCTCCGCATACCGCCGCACACTACATAGCTTTGCAGACGATAAGTACAACCGTTTCAGAGAGAAGAGCGGCCAATGTGACGATCTGGCTTTAAGTCGATTCGATAAGAAATGACGAACACGGACGGATTTCTCAGGTTTTTACTACATATGAAAACTTTTCACATTCTTCCGTGCAACGCGGCTGCTAGTCCTCCATTCATGAAAAATCTTAAGTTCTTAGCTCATGTCCAAGGCACCAAAGAAGGGTAAAAAGTCAGTAATCGATACCTAAAACTTGAATTCTACTACATCTTACTATCTATTACATCAACTTAGATGCTTCATCTGTGTTCTACTATGGTGCTTTTAGTGTCTCCGCATATCGCAGCACGCGACGTAGCTTTGCAGACAATAAACGTAACCGTTTCAGACAGAAGAGCGGCCAATGTGGCAATCTGGCTTTAAGTCGATTCGATAACAAACAACGAAAACTGACGGATTTCTCAGGTTTTTACTACATATGATAACTTTTCACATTCTCCCGTGCGACGCGGCTGCTAGTCCTCTTTCCATTCAAAATCTGAAGTTCCTAGCTCATGTCCAAGGCACCAAAGAAGGGTAAAAAGTCAATAATCGATACCTAAAACTTGAATTCTACTACTTCTTACTGGCTATTACATCAACTTAGAAGCTTCATCTGTGTTCTACTGTGGTGCTTTTATTGTCTCCGCATACCGCAGCACGTGCCATAGCTTTGCAGACGATAAGTTCAACTGTTTCAGAGAGGAGGGCGGCCAATGTGACGATATGGCGTTAAGTCGATTCGATAACAAATGACGAAAACGGACGGATTTATCAGGTTTTTACTACATATGAACACTTTTCACATTCTCCCATGCACCTCGGCTGCTAGTCCTCCTTTCATGCAGAATCTTAAGGTCCTAGCTCTTATCCAAGGCACCAAAGCCCGCAAGAAAGTCAATAATCGATACCTAAAACTTGAGTTGTACTACTTCTTACTGGCTATTACATGAACTTAGCAGCTTCATCTGTGTTCTACTAAGGTGCTTTTATTGCCTCCGCATACCGCAGCACACGACATAGCTTTGGAGATTATAAGTACAACCGTTTCACAGAGGAGAGCAGCCAATGTGACGATCTGGCTTGAAGTCGACTCGATAACAAATGACGAAAACGGACGGATTTCTCAGGTTTTTCCAACATATGAACACTTTTCACATTCTCCCATGCAACGCGGCTGCTAGTCCTCCTTACATGCAAAATCATAAGTCCCTAGCTCATGTCCAAGGCACCAAAGAAGGGTAAAAAGTCAATAATCGATACCTAAAACTTGAATTGTACTACTTCTTACTAGCTATTACATCAACTTAGGAGCTTCACCTGTGTTCTACTATGGTGCTTTTAGTGTCTCCGCATATCCAAGCACGCGACGTAGCTTTGCAGACGGTAAGTACAACCGTTTCAGAGAGAAGAGCGGCCAATGTGATGATCTGGCTTTAATTCGATTCGATAAGAAATGACGAACACGGACGGATTTCTCAGGTTTTTACTACATATGAAAACCTTTCACATTCTCCCATGCAACGCGGCTGCTAGTCCTCCTTTCATGCAAAATCTTAAGTTCTTAGCTCATGTCCATGGTACCAAAGAAGGGTAAAAAGTCAATAATCGATACCTAAAATTTGAATTCTACTACTTCTTACTGGTTATTACATGAATTTAGAAGCTTCATCTGTGTTCTACTATGGTGCTTTTAGTGTCTCCGCATACCGCAGCACGCGACATAGCTTTGCAGACGATAAACGTAACCGTTTCAGACAGAAGAGCGGCCAATGTGACGATCTGGCTTTAAGTCGATTCGATAACAAATGACGAAAACGGACGGATTTCTCAGGTTTTTGCTATATATGATAACTTTTCACATTCTCTCTTGCAACGCGGCTGCTAGTGCTCCTTTCATGCAAAATCTTAAGTTCCTAGGTCATGTCCAAGGCACCAAAGAAGCGTAAAAAGTCAATAATCGATACCTAAAACTTGAATAGTACTACCTCTTAGTGGCTATTACATCAACTTAAAAGTTCCATCGGTGTTTTACTATGGTGCTTTTAGTGTCTCCGCATACCGCAGCACGCGACATAGCTTTGCAGACGATAAGTACAACCGTTTCAGAGGGAAGAGCGTCCAATGTGGCGATCTGGCTTTAAGTCTATTCGATAACAAATGACGAACACGGACGGATTTCTCAGGTTTTTACTACATATGATAACTTTTCACATTCTCCGGTGCGACGCGGCTGCTAGTCCTCTTTCCATGCAAAATCTGAAGTTTCTAGCTCATGTCCAAGGCACCAAAGAAGGGTAAAAAGTCCATAATCGATACCTAAAACTTGAATTCTACTACTTCTTACTGACTATTACATCAACTTAGAAGCTTCATCTGTGTTCTACTATGGTGCTTTTATTGTCTCCGCATACCGCAGCACGTGACATAGCTTTGCAGACGATAAGTACAACTGTTTCAGAGAGGAGGGCGGCCAATGTGACGATCTGGCTTTAAGTCGATTAGATAACAAATGACGCAAACGGACTGATTTATCAGGTTTTTACTACATATGAACACTTTTCACATTTTTCCGTGCAACTCGGCTTCTAGTCGTCGTTTCATGCAGAATCTTAAGGTCCTAGCTCATGTCCAAGGCACCAAAGCCAGCAAAAAAGTCAGTAATCGATGAATAAAACCTGAGTTGTACTACTTCTTACTGTCTATTACATCAACTTAGAAGCTTCATCTGTGTTCTACTATGGTGATTTAGTGTCTCCGCATACCGCCGCACACGACATAGATTTGCAGACGATAAGTACAACCGTTTCAGAGAGAAGAGCGGCCAATGTGACGATCTGGCTTTAAGTCGATTCGATAAGAAATGACGAACACGGACGGATTTCTCAGGTTTTTACTACATATGAAAACTTTTCACATTCTTCCGTGCAACGCGGCTGCTAGTCCTCCATTCATGAAAAATCTTAAGTTCTTAGCTCATGTCCAAGGCACCAAAGAAGGGTAAAAATTCAGTAATCGATACCTAACACTTGAATTCTACTACATCTTACTGGCTATTACATCAACTTAGATGCTTCACCTGTGTTCTACTATGGTGCTTTTAGTGTCTCCGCATATCGCTGCACGCGACGTAGCTTTGCAGACAATAAACGTAACCGTTTCAGACAGAAGAGCGGCCAATGTGGCAATCTGGCTTTAAGTCGATTCGATAAGAAATGACGAAAACTGACGGATTTCTCAGGTTTTTACTACATATGAACACTTTTCACATTCTCCCGCGCAACTCGGCTTCTAGTCCTCCATTCATGCAGAATCTTAAGGTCCTAGCTCATGTCCAAGGCACCAAAGCCAGCAAAAAAGTCAATAATCGATACCTAAAACCTGAGTTGTACTACTTCTTACTGGCTATTACATCAACTTAGAAGCTTCATCTGTGTTCTACTATGGTGCTTTTAGTGTCTCCGCATACCGCAGCACGCGACATAGCTTTGCAGACAATAAACGTAACCGTTTCAGACAGAAGTGCGGCCAATGTGACGATCTGGCTTTAAGTCGATTCGATAACAAATGACGATAACTGACTGATTTCTCAGGTTTTTACTACATATGAACACTTTTCACATTCTCCCGTGCAACGCGGCTGCTAGTCCTCCTTCCATGCAAAATCTTAAGATCCTAGCTCATGTCCAAGGCACCAAAGAATGGTAAAAAGTCAATAATCGATACCTAAAACATGAATACTACTACTTCTTACTGGTTATTACATGAATTTAGGAGCTTCATCTGTGTTCTACTATGGTGCTTTTATTGTCTCCGCATACCGCAGCACGTGACATAGCTTTGCAGACGATAAGTACAACTGTTTCAGAGAGGAGGGCGGCCAATATGACGATCTGGCTTTAAGTCGATTCGATAACAAATGACGAAAACGGACGGATTTCTCAGGTTTTTACTACATATGAACACTCGTCACATTCTCCCGTGAAACTCGGCTGCTAGTCCTCCTTTCATGCAATACCTTAAGTTCCTAGCTCATGTCCAAGGCACCAAAGAAGGGTAAAAAGTCAATAATCGACACCTAAAACTTGAATTCTATTACTTCTTTCTGGCTATTACATCAACTTAGAAGCTCCATCTGTGTTCTTCTATGGTACTTTTAGTGTCTCCGCATACCGCAGCACGCGGCATAGCTTTGCATTCGATAAATGTATCCGTTTCAGACAGAGGAGCGGCCAATGTGACGATCTGGCTTTAAGTCGATTCGATAACAAATGACGAAAATGGACGGATTTCTCAGGTTTTTGCTACATATGATTACTTTTCACATTCTCTCGTGCAACGCGGCTGCTAGTGCTCCTTTCATGCAAAATCTTAAGTTCCTAGGTCATGTCCAAGGCACCAAAGAAGGGAAAAAGTCAATAATCGATAACTAAAACTTGATTTGTGCTACCTCTTACTCCCTATTACATCAACTTAAAAGTTCCATCTGTGTTTTACTATGGTGCTTTTAGTGTCTCCGCATACCGCAGCACGCGACGTAGCTTTGCAGACGATAAGTACAACCGTTTCAGAGGGAAGAGCGGCCAATGTGGCGATCTGGCTTTAAGTCTATTCGATAACAAATGACGAACACGGACGGATTTCTCAGGTTTTTACTACATATGATAACTTTTCACATTCTCCCGTGCGACGCGGCTGCTAGTCCTCTTTCCATGCAAAATCTGAAGTTCCTAGCTCATGTCCAAGGCACCAAAGAAGGGTAAAAAGTTAATAGTCGATATCTAAAACTTGAATTCTACTACTTCTTACTGGCTATTACATCAACTTAGAAGCTTCATGTGTGTTCTACTATGGTGCTTTTATTGTCTTCGCATACCGCAGCACGTGACATAGCTTTGCAGACGATAAGTACAACTGTTTCAGAGAGGAGGGCGGCCAATGTGACGATCTGGCTTTAAGTCGATTCGATAACAAATGACGCAAACGGACTGATTTATCAGGATTTTACTACATATGAACACTTTTCACATTTTCCCGTGCAACTCGGCTTCTAGTCGTCGTTTCATGCAGAATCTTAAGGTTCTAGCTCATGTCCAAGGCACCAAAGCCAGCAAAAAAGTCAGTAATCGATACCTAAAACCAGAGTTGTACTACTTCTCACTGGCTATTACGTCAACTTAGAAGCTTCATCTGTGTTCTACTATGGTGATTTAGTGTCTCCCCATACCGCCGCACACGACATAGCTTTGCAGACGATAAGTACAACCGTTTCAGAGAGAAGAGCGGCCAATGTGACGATCTGGCTTTAAGTCGATTCGATAAGAAATGACGAAAACGGACGGATTTCTTAGGTTTTTGCTACATATGAACACTTTTCACATTCTCCCGTGCAACGCGACTGCTAGTCCTCCTTTCATGCAAAATCTTAAGTTCTTAGCTCATGTCCATTGTACCAAAGAAGGGTAAAAAGTCAATAATCGATACCTAAAACTTGAATTGTTCTACTTCTTCCTGGCTATTACATCAACTTAGAAGCTTCATCTGTGTTCTACTATGGTGCTTTTAGTGTCTCCGCATACCGCAGCACGCGACATAGCTTTGCAGACGATAAGTACAACCGTTTCAGTGAGAACAGCGGCCAATGTGACGATCTGGCTTTAAGTCGATTCGATAAGAAATGACGAACACGGACGGATTTCTCAGGTTTTTACTACATATGAAAACTTTTCACATTCTCCCGTGCAACGCGGCTGCTAGTCATCCATTCATAAAAAATCTTAATTTCTTAGCTCATGTCCAAGGCACCAAAGAAGGGTAAAAAGTCAATAATCGATACCTAAAACTTGAATTGTACTACTTCTTACTGGCTATTACATCAAATTAGAAGCTTCATCTGTGTTCTACTATGGTGCTTTTATTGTCTCCGCATGTCGCAGCACTCGACGTAGCTTTGCAGACGATAAACGTAACCGTTTCAGACAGAAAAGCGGCCATTGTTACGATCTGGCTTTAAGTCGATTCGATAACATATGACGAAAACGGACGGATTTCTCAGGTTTTTACTACATATGAACACTTTTCACATTCTCCCGTGCAACGCGACTGCTAGTCCTCCTTTCATGCATAATCTTAAGTTCTTAACACATGTCCATGGTACCAGAGAAGGGTAAAAAGTCAATAATCGATACCTAAAACTTGAATTGTACTACTTCTTACTGGCTATTACATCAACTTAGAAGCTTCATCTGTGTTTTACAATGGTGCTTTTAGTGTCTCCGCATATCGCAGCACGCCACGTAGCTTTGCAGACAATAAACGTAACCGTTTCAGACAGAAGAGCGGCCAATGTGGCGATCTGGCTTTAAGTCGATTCGATAACAAATGACGAAAACGGGCGGATTTATCAGGTTTTTACTACATATGAACACTTTTCACATTCTCCCGTGTAACTCGGCTTCTAGTCCTCGTTTCATGCAGAATTTTAAGGTCCTAGCTCATGTCCAAGGCACCAAAGCCAGCGAAGAAGTCAGTAATCGATACCTAAAACCTGAGTTGTACTACTTCTTACTGGCTATTACATCAACTTAGAAGCTTCATCTGTGTTCTACTATGGTGATTTAGTGTCTCCCCATACCGCCGCACACGACATAGCTTTGCAGACGATAAGTACAACCGTTTCAGAGAGAAGAGCGGCCAATGTGACGATCTGGCTTTAAGTCGATTCGATAAGAAATGACGAAAACGGACGGATTTCTTAGGTTTTTGCTACATATGAACACTTTTCACATTCTCCCGTGCAACGCGACTGCTAGTCCTCCTTTCATGCAAAATCTTAAGTTCTTAGCTCATGTCCATTGTACCAAAGAAGGGTAAAAAGTCAATAATCGATACCTAAAACTTGAATTGTTCTACTTCTTCCTGGCTATTACATCAACTTAGAAGCTTCATCTGTGTTCTACTATGGTGCTTTTAGTGTCTCCGCATACCGCAGCACGCGACATAGCTTTCCAGATGATAAACGTAACCGTTTCAGACAGAAGAGCGGCCAATGTGACGATCTGGCTTTAAGTCGATTCGATAACAAATGACGAAAACGGACGTATTTCTCAGGTTTTTACTACATATGAACACTCGTCACATTCTCCCGTGCAACGCGACTGCTAGTCCTCGTTTCATGCAAAATCTTAAGTTCCTAGGTCATGTCCAAGGCACCAAAGAAGGGAAAAAGTCAATAATCGATACCTAAAACTTGATTTGTGCTACCTCTTACTCCCTATTACATCAACTTAAAAGTTCCATCTGTGTTTTACTATGGTGCTTTTAGTGTCTCCGCATACCGCAGCACGCGACATAGCTTTGCAGACGATAAGTACAACCGTTTCAGAGGGAAGAGCGGCCAGTGTGGCGATCTGGCTTTAAGTCTATTCGATAACAAATGACGAACACGGACGGATTTCTCAGGTTTTTACTACATATGATAACTTTTCACATTCTCCCGTGCAACGCTTCTGCTAGTCCTCCATTCATGAAAAATCTTAAGTTCTTAGCTCATGTCCAAGGCACCAAAGAAGGGTAAAAAGTCAGTAATCGATACCTAAAACTTGAATTGTACTACAACTTACTGGCTATTACATCAAATTAGATGCTTCATCTGTGTTCTACTATGGTGCTTTTAGTGTCTCCGCATATCGCATCACGCGACGTAGCTTTGCAGACAATAAACGTAACCGTTTCAGACAGAAGAGCGGCCAATGTGGCGATCTGGCTTTAAGTCGATTCGATAACAAATGACGAAAACTGACGGATTTCTCAGGTTTTTACTACATATGAACACATTTCACATTCTCCCGTGCAACGCGGCTGCTAGTCCTCCTTCCATGCACAATCTCAAGTCCCTAGCTCATGTCCAAGGCACCAAAGAAGGGTAAAAAGTCAATAATCGATACCTAAAACTTGAATTCTACTACTTCTTACTGGTTATTACATGAACTTAGAAGCTTTATCTGTGTTCTACTATGGTGCTTTTATTGTCTCCGCATACCGCAGCACGTGACATAGCTTTGCAGACGATAAGTACAACTGTTTCAGAGAAGAGGGCGGCCAATGTGACGATCTGGCTTTAAGTCGATTCGATAGCAAATGACGAAAACGGACGGATTTATCAGGTTTTTACTACATATGAACACGTTTCACATTCTCCCGTGCAACTCGGCTTCTAGTCCACGTTTCATGCAGAATCTTAAGGTCCTGGCTCATGTCCAAGGCACCAAAGCCAGCAAAAAAGTCAGTAATCGATACCTAAAACCTGAGTTGTACTACTTCTTACTGGCTATTATATCAACTTACAAGCTTCATCTGTGTTCTACTATGGTGATTTAGTGTCTCCGCATACCGCCGCACACGACATAGCTTTGCAGACGATAAGTACAACCGTTTCAGAGAGAAGAGCGGCCAATGTGACGATGTGGCTTTAAGTCGATTCGATAAGAAATGACGAACACGGACGGATTTCTCAGGTTTTTACTACATATGAAAACTTTTCACATTCTCCCGTGCAACGCGGCTGCTAGACATCCATTCATGAAAAATCTTAAGTTCTTAGCTCATGTCCAAGGCACCAAAGAAGGGTAAAAAGTCAATAATCGATACCTAAAACTTGAATTCTACTACTTCTTACTGGCTATTACATCAACTTAGAAGCTTCATCTGTGTTCTACTATGGTGCTTTTATTGTCTCCGCATGTCGCAGAACGCGACGTAGCTTTGCAGACAATAAACGTAACCGTTTCAGTCAGAAAAGCGGCCAATGTGACGATCTGGCTTTAAGTCGATTTGATAACATATGACGAAAACAGACGGATTTCTCAGGTTTTTACTACATATGAACACTTTCCACATTCTCCCGTGCAACGCGACTGCTAGTCCTCCTTTCATGCATAATCTTAAGTTCTTAACACATGTCCATGGTACCAAAGAAGTGAAAAAGTCAATAATCGATACCTAAAACTTGAATTGTACTACTTCTTACTGGCTATTCCATCAACTTAGAAGCTTCATCTGTGTTCTACTATGGTGCTTTTAGTGTCTCTGCATATCGCAGCACGCGACGTAGCTTTGCAGACAATAAACGTAACCGTTTCAGACAGAAGAACGGCCAATGTGGCGATCTGGCTTTAAGTCGATTAGATAACAAATGACGAAAACTGACGGATTTCTCAGGTTTTTACTACATATGAACACTTTTCACATTCTCCCGTGCAACGCGGCTGCTAGTCCTCCTTCCATGCACAATCTCAATTTCCTAGCTCATGTCCAAGGCACCAAAGAAGGGTAAAAAGTCAATAATCGGTACCTAAAACTTTAATTCTACTACTTCTTACTGGTTATTACATGAACTTAGAAGCTTCATCTGTGTTCTACTATGGTGCTTTTATTGTCTCCGCATACTGCAGCACGTGACATAGCTTTGCAGACGATAAGTACAACTGTTTCAGAGAGGAGGGCGGCCAATGTGACGATCTGGCTTTAAGTCGATCGATAACAAATGACGAAAACGGACGGATTTATCAGGTTTTTACTACATATGAACACTTTCCACATTCTCCCGTGCAACTCGGCTTCTAGTCCTCGTTTCACGCAGAATCTTAAGGTCCTAGCTCATGTCCAAGGCACCAAAGCCAGCAAAAAAGTCGGTAATCGATACCTAAAACCTGAGTTGTACTACTTCTTACTGGCTATTACATCAACTTAGAAGCTTCATCTGTGTTCTACTATGGTGATTTAGTGTCTCCCCATACCGCCGCACACGACATAGCTTTGCAGACGATAAGTACAACCGTTTCAGAGAGAAGAGCGGCCAATGTGACGATCTGGCTTTAAGTCGATTCGATAAGAAATGACGAACACGGACGGATTTCTCAGGTTTTTACTACATATGAAAACCTTTCACATTCTCCCATGCAACGCGGCTGCTAGACCTACTTTCATGAAAAATCTTAAGTTCCTAGCTCACGTCCAAGGCACCAAAGAAGGGTAAAAAGTCAATAATCGATAACTAAAACTTGATTTGTGCTACCTCTTACTCCCTATTACATCAACTTAAAAGTTCCATCTGTGTTTTACTATGGTGCTTTTAGTGTCTCCGCATACCGCAGCACGCGACGTAGCTTTGCAGACGATAAGTACAACCGTTTCAGAGGGAAGAGCGGCCAATGTGGCGATCTGGCTTTAAGTCTATTCGATAACAAATGACGAACACGGACGGATTTCTCAGGTTTTTACTACATATGATAACTTTTCACATTCTCCCGTGCGACGCGGCTGCTAGTCCTCTTTCCATGCAAAATCTGAAGTTCCTAGCTCATGTCCAAGGCACCAAAGAAGGGTAAAAAGTTAATAGTCGATATCTAAAACTTGAATTCTACTACTTCTTACTGGCTATTACATCAACTTAGAAGCTTTATGTGTGTTCTACTATGGTGCTTTTATTGTCTCCGCATACCGCAGCACGTGACATAGCTTTGCAGACGATAAGTACAACTGTTTCAGAGAGGAGGGCGGCCAATGTGACGATCTGGCTTTAAGTCGATTCGATAACAAATGACGCAAACGGACTGATTTATCAGGATTTTACTACATATGAACACTTTTCACATTTTCCCGTGCAACTCGGCTTCTAGTCGTCGTTTCATGCAGAATCTTAAGGTTCTAGCTCATGTCCAAGGCACCAAAGCCAGCAAAAAAGTCAGTAATCGATACCTAAAACCTGAGTTGTACTACTTCTCACTGGCTATTACGTCAACTTAGAAGCTTCATCTGTGTTCTACTATGGTAATTTAGTGTCTCCCCATACCGCCGCACACGACATAGCTTTGCAGACGATAAGTACAACCGTTTCAGAGAGAAGAGCGGCCAATGTGACGATCTGGCTTTAAGTCGATTCGATAAGAAATGACGAACACGGACGGATTTCTCAGGTTTTTACTACATATGAAAACTTTTCACATTCTCCCGTGCAACGCGGCTGCTAGTCATCCATTCATGAAAAATCTTAAGTTCTTAGCTCATGTCCAAGGCACCAAAGAAGGGTAAAAAGTCAATAATCGATACCTAAAACTTGAATTCTACTACTTCTTACTTGCTATTACATCAACTTAGAAGCTTCATCTGTGTTCTACTATGGTGCTTTTATTGTCTCCGCATGTCGCAGCACGCGACGTAGCTTTGCAGACAATAAACGTAACCGTTTCAGACAGAAAAGCGGCCATTGTGACGATCTGGCTTTAAGTCGATTCGATAACATATGACGAAAACGGACGGATTTCTCAGGTTTTTACTACATATGAACACTTTTCACATTCTCCCGTGCAACGCGACTGCTAGGCCTCCTTTCATGCATAATCTTAAGTTCTTAACACATGTCCATGGTACCAAAGAAGGGTAAAAAGTCAATAATCGATACCTAAAACTTGAATTGTACTACTTCTTACTGGCTATTACATCAACTTAGAAGCTTCATCTGTGTTTTACAATGGTGCTTTTAGTGTCTCCGCATATCGCAGCACGCCACGTAGCTTTGCAGACAATAAACGTAACCGTTTCAGACAGAAGAGCGGCCAATGTGGCGATCTGGCTTTAAGTCGATTCGATAACAAATGACGAAAACGGACGGATTTCTCAGGTTTTTACTACATATGAAAACTTTTCACATTCTCCTGTGCAACGCGGCTGCTAGTCTTTAATTCATGAAAAATCTTAAGTTCTTAGCTCATGTCCAAGGCACCAAAGAAGGGTAAAAAGTCAGTAATAGATACCTAAAACTTGAATTTTACTACTTCTTACTGGCTATTACATCAACTTAGAAGCTTCATCTGTGTTCTACTATGGTGCTTTTAGTGTCTCCGCATATCGCAGCACGCGACGTAGCTTTGCAGACGATAAGTACAACCGTTTCAGAGAGAAGAGCGGCCAATGTGATGATCTGGCTTTAATTCGATTCGATAACAAATGACGATCACGGACGGATTTCTCAGGTTTTTACTACATATGAAAACCTTTCACATTCTCCCATGCAACGCGGCTGCTAGACCTACTTTCATGAAAAATCTTAAGTTCCTAGCTCACGTCCAAGGCACCAAAGAAGGGTAAAAAGTCAATAATCGATACCTAAAACTTGAATTCTACTACTTCTTACTGGTTATTACATGAATTTAGAAGCTTCATCTGTGTTCTACTATGGTGCTTTTAGTGTCTCCGCATACCGCAGCACGCGACATAGCTTTGCAGACGATAAACGTAACCGTTTCAGACAGAAGAGCGGCCAATATGACGATCTGGCTTTAAGTCGATTCGAAACAAATGACGAAAACGGACGGATTTCTCAGGTTTTTACTACATATGAACACTTGTCACATTCTCCCGTGCAACTCGGCAGCTAGTCCTCCTTTCATGCAATACCTTAAGTTCCTAGCTCATGTCCAAGGCACCAAAGAAGGGTAAAAAGTCAATAATCGACACCTAAAACTTGAATTCTACTACTTCTTTCTGGCTATTACATCAACTTCGAAGCTTCATCTGTGTTCTTCTATGGTACTTTCAGTGTCTCCGCATACCGCAGCACGCGACATAGCTTTGCAGGCGATAAATGTATCCGTTTCAGACACAAGAGCGGCCAATGTGACGATCTGGCTTTAAGTCGATTCGATAACAAATGACGAAAACGGACGGATTTCTCAGGTTTTTGCTATTTATGATAACTTTTCACATTCTCTCTTACAACGCGGCTGCTAGTGCTCCTTTCATGCAAAATCTTAAGTTCCTAGGTCATGTCCAAGGCACCAAAGAAGGGAAAAAGTCAATAATCGATACCTGAAACTTGATTTGTGCTACCTCTTACTCCCTATTACATCAACTTAAAAGTTCCATCTGTGTTTTACTATGGTGCTTTTAGTGTCTCCGCATACCGCAGCACGCGACATAGTTTTGCAGACAATAAACGTAACCGTTTCAGACAGAAGAGCGGCCAATGTGGCAATCTGGCTTTAAGTCGATTCGATAACAAGCAACGAAAACTGACGGATTTCTCAGGTTTTTACTACATATGAACACTTTTCACATTCTCCCGTGCAACGCGGCTGCTAGTCCTCCTTCCATGCACAATCTCAATTTCCTAGCTCATGTCCAAGGCACCAAAGAAGGGTAAAAAGTCAATAATCGGTACCTAAAACTTTAATTCTACTACTTCTTACTGGTTATTACATGAACTTAGAAGCTTCATCTGTGTTCTACTATGGTGCTTTTATTGTCTCCGCATACCGCAGCACGTGACATAGCTTTGCAGACGATAAGTACAACTGTTTCAGAGAGGAGGGCGGCCAATGTGACGATCTGGCTTTAAGTCGATCGATAACAAATGACGAAAACGGACGGATTTATCAGGTTTTTACTACATATGAACACTTTCCACATTCTCCCGTGCAACGCGGCTGCTAGTCATCCATTCATGAAAAATCTTAAGTTCTTAGCTCATGTCCAAGGCACCAAAAAAGGGTAAAAAGTCAATAATCGATACTTAAAACTTGAATTCTACTACTTCTTACTGGCTATTACATCAACTTAGAAGCTTCATCTGTGTTCTACTATGGTGCTTTTATTGTCTCCGCATATCGCAGCACGCGACGTAGCTTTGCAGACAATAAACGTAACCGTTTCAGACAGAAAAGCGGCCATTGTGACGATCTGGCTTTAAGTCGATTCGATAACATATGACGAAAACGGACGGATTTCTCAGGTTTTTACTACATATGAACACTTTTCACATTCTCCCGTGCAACGCGACTGCTAGGCCTCCTTTCATGCATAATCTTAAGTTCTTAACACATGTCCATGGTACCAAAGAAGGGTAAAAAGTCAATAATCGATACCTAAAACTTGAATTGTACTACTTCTTACTGGCTATTACATCAACTTAGAAGCTTCATCTGTGTTTTACAATGGTGCTTTTAGTGTCTCCGCATATCGCAGCACGCCACGTAGCTTTGCAGACAATAAACGTAACCGTTTCAGACAGAAGAGCGGCCAATGTGGCGATCTGGCTTTAAGTCGATTCGATAACAAATGACGAAAACGGACGGATTTCTCAGGTTTTTACTACATATGAAAACCTTTCACATTCTCCCATGCAACGCGGCTGCTAGACCTCCTTTCATGAAAAATCTTAAGTTCCTAGCTCACGTCCAAGGCACCAAAGAAGGGTAAAAAGTCAATAATCGATACCTAAAACTTGAATTCTACTACTTCTTACTGGTTATTACATGAATTTAGAAGCTTCATCTGTGTTCTACTATGGTGCTTTTATTGTCTCCGCATACCGCAGCTCGTGACATAGCTTTGCAGACGATAAGTACAACTGTTTCAGAGAGGAGGGCGGCCAAAGTGACGATCTGGCTTTAAGTCGATTCGATAACAAATGACGAAAACGTACGGATTTCTTAGGTTTTTACTACACATGAACACTTTTTACATTCTCCCGTGCAACGCGACTGCTAGTCCTCCTTTCATGCAAAATCTTAAGTTCTTAGCTCATGTCCATGGTACCAAAGAAGGGTAAAATGTCAATAATTGATACCTAAAACTTGAATTGTACTACTTCTTCCTGGCTATTACATCAACTTAGAAGCTTCATCTGTGTTCTTCTATGGTACTTTTAGTGTCTCCGCATACCGCAGCACGCGACATAGCTTTGCAGGCGATAAATGTATCCGTTTCAGACACAAGAGCGGCCAATGTGACGATCTGGCTTTAAGTCGATTCGATAACAAATGACGAAAACGGACGGATTTCTCAGGTTTTTGCTATTTATGATAACTTTTCACAATCTCTCTTGCAACGCGGCTGCTAGTGCTCCTTTCATGCAAAATCTTAAGTTCCTAGGTCATGTCCAAGGCACCAAAGAAGCGTAAAAAGTCAATAATCGATACCTAAAACTTGAATAGTACTACCTCTTACTGGCTATTACATCAACTTAAAAGTTCCATCGGTGTTTTACTATGGTGCTTTTAGTGTCTCCGCATACCGCAGCACGCGACATAGCTTTGCAGACAATAAACGTAACCGTTTCAGACAGAAGAGCGGCCAATGTGGCAATCTGGCTTTAAGTCGATTCGATAACAAACAACGAAAACTGACGGATTTCTCAGGTTTTTACTACATATGATAACTTTTCACATTCTCCCGTGCGACGCGGCTGCTAGTCCTCTTTCCATGCAAAATCTGAAGTTCCTAGCTCATGTCCAAGGCACCAAAGAAGGGTAAAAAGTCAATAATCGATACCTAAAACTTTAATTCTACTACTTCTTACTGGTTATTACATGAACTTAGAAGCTTCATCTGTGTTCTACTATGGTGCTTTTATTGTCTCCGCATACCGCAGCACGTGACATAGCTTTGCAGACGATAAGTACAACTGTTTCAGAGAGGAGGGCGGCCAATGTGACGATCTGGCTTTAAGTCGATCGATAACAAATGACGAAAACGGACGGATTTATCAGGTTTTTACTACATATGAACACTTTCCACATTCTCCCGTGCAACGCGGCTGCTAGTCATCCATTCATGAAAAATCTTAAGTTCTTAGCTCATGTCCAAGGCACCAAAAAAGGGTAAAAAGTCAATAATCGATACTTAAAACTTGAATTCTACTACTTCTTACTGGCTATTACATCAACTTAGAAGCTTCATCTGTGTTCTACTATGGTGCTTTTATTGTCTCCGCATATCGCAGCACGCGACGTAGCTTTGCAGACAATAAACGTAACCGTTTCAGACAGAAAAGCGGCCATTGTGACGATCTGGCTTTAAGTCGATTCGATAACATATGACGAAAACGGACGGATTTCTCAGGTTTTTACTACATATGAACACTTTTCACATTCTCCCGTGCAACGCGACTGCTAGGCCTCCTTTCATGCATAATCTTAAGTTCTTAACACATGTCCATGGTACCAAAGAAGGGTAAAAAGTCAATAATCGATACCTAAAACTTGAATTGTACTACTTCTTACTGGCTATTACATCAACTTAGAAGCTTCATCTGTGTTTTACAATGGTGCTTTTAGTGTCTCCGCATATCGCAGCACGCCACGTAGCTTTGCAGACAATAAACGTAACCGTTTCAGACAGAAGAGCGGCCAATGTGGCGATCTGGCTTTAAGTCGATTCGATAACAAATGACGAAAACGGACGGATTTCTCAGGTTTTTACTACATATGAAAACCTTTCACATTCTCCCATGCAACGCGGCTGCTAGACCTCCTTTCATGAAAAATCTTAAGTTCCTAGCTCACGTCCAAGGCACCAAAGAAGGGTAAAAAGTCAATAATCGATACCTAAAACTTGAATTCTACTACTTCTTACTGGTTATTACATGAATTTAGAAGCTTCATCTGTGTTCTACTATGGTGCTTTTATTGTCTCCGCATACCGCAGCTCGTGACATAGCTTTGCAGACGATAAGTACAACTATTTCAGAGAGGAGGGCGGCCAAAGTGACGATCTGGCTTTAAGTCGATTCGATAACAAATGACGAAAACGTACGGATTTCTTAGGTTTTTACTACACATGAACACTTTTTACATTCTCCCGTGCAACGCGACTGCTAGTCCTCCTTTCATGCAAAATCTTAAGTTCTTAGCTCATGTCCATGGTACCAAAGAAGGGTAAAATGTCAATAATTGATACCTAAAACTTGAATTGTACTACTTCTTCCTGGCTATTACATCAACTTAGAAGCTTCATCTGTGTTCTTCTATGGTACTTTTAGTGTCTCCGCATACCGCAGCACGCGACATAGCTTTGCAGGCGATAAATGTATCCGTTTCAGACACAAGAGCGGCCAATGTGACGATCTGGCTTTAAGTCGATTCGATAACAAATGACGAAAACGGACGGATTTCTCAGGTTTTTGCTATTTATGATAACTTTTCACAATCTCTCTTGCAACGCGGCTGCTAGTGCTCCTTTCATGCAAAATCTTAAGTTCCTAGGTCATGTCCAAGGCACCAAAGAAGCGTAAAAAGTCAATAATCGATACCTAAAACTTGAATAGTACTACCTCTTACTGGCTATTACATCAACTTAAAAGTTCCATCGGTGTTTTACTATGGTGCTTTTAGTGTCTCCGCATACCGCAGCACGCGACATAGCTTTGCAGACAATAAACGTAACCGTTTCAGACAGAAGAGCGGCCAATGTGGCAATCTGGCTTTAAGTCGATTCGATAACAAACAACGAAAACTGACGGATTTCTCAGGTTTTTACTACACATGAACACTTTTCAAATTCTCCCGTGCAAATCGGCTGCTAGTGCTCCTTTCATGCAAAATCTTAAGTTCCTAGCTCATGTCCAAAGCACCAAAGAAGGGTAAAAATTTAATAATCGATACCTAATACTTGAATTGTAGTACTTCTTACTGGCTATTACATCAACTTAAAAGCTTCATCTGTGTTCTACTATGGTGATTTAGTGTCTCCGCATACCGCCGCACACAACATAGCTTTGCAGACGATAAGTACAACCGTTTAAGAGAGAAGAGCGGCCATTGTGACGATCTGGCTTTAAGTCGATTCGATAACAAATGACGAAAACTGACGGATTTCTCAGGTTTTTACTACATATGAACACTTTTCACATTCTCCCGTGCAACGCGGCTGCTAGTCCTCCTTCCATGCAAACTCTGAAGTTCCTAGCCCATGTCCAAGGCACCAAAGAAGGGTAAAAAGTCAATAATCGATACCTAAAACTTGAATTCTGCTACATGTTACTGGCTATTACATCAACTTAGAAGCTTCATCTGTGTTCTACTATGGTGCTTTTATTGTCTCCGCATACCGCAGCACGTGACATAGCTTTCCAGACGATAAGTAAAACTGTTTCAGAGAGGAGGGCGGCCAATGTGACGATCTGGCTTTAAGTGGATTCGATAACAAATGACGAAAACGGACGGATTTATCAGGTTTTTACTACATATGAACACTTTTCACATTCTCCCGTGCAACTCGGCTTCTAGTCCTCGTTTCATGCAAAATCTTAAGGTCCTAGCTCATGTCCAATTCACCAAAGCCAGCAAAAAAGTCAGTAATCGATACCTAAAACCTGAGTTGTACTACTTCTTACTGGCTATTACATCAACTTAGAAGCTTCATCTGTGTTCTACTATGGTGATTTAGTGTCTCCGCATACCGCCGCACACGACATAGCTTTGCAGACGATAAGTACAACCGTTTCAGAGAGAAGAGCGGCCATTGTGACGATCTGGCTTTAAGTCGATTCGATAACAAATGACGAAAACTGACGGATTTCTCAGGTTTTTACTACATATGAACACTTTTCACATTCTCCCGTGCAACGCGGCTGCTAGTCCTCCTTCCATGCAAAATCTTAAGATCCTAGCTCATGTCCATGGTACCAAAGAAGGGTAAAAAGTCAATAATCGAGACCTAAAACTTGAATTGTACTACTTCTTCCTGGCTATTACATCAACTTAGAAGCTTCATCTGTGTTCTACTATGGTGCTTTTAGTGTCTCCGCATACCGCAGCACGCGACATAGCTTTCCACATGATAAACGTAACCGTTTCAGACAGAAGAGCGGCCAATGTGCCGATCTGGCTTTAAGTCGATTCGATAACAAATGACGAAAACGGACGGATTTCTCAGGTTTTTACTACATATGAACACTCGTCACATTCTCCCGTGCAACTCGGCTGCTAGTCCTCGTTTCATGCAATACCTTAAGTTCCTAGCTCATGTCCAAGGCACCAAAGAAGGGTAAAAAGTCAATAATCGACACCTAAAACTTGAATTCTACTACTTCTTTCTGGCTATTACATCAACTTAGAAGCTTCATCTGTGTTCTACTATGGTGCTTTTATTGTCTCCGCATACCGCAGCACGTGACATAGCTTTGCAGACGATAAGTACAACTGTTTCAGAGAGGAGGGCGGCCAATGTGACGATCTGGCTTTAAGTCGATTCGATAACAAATGACGCAAACGGACTGATTTATCAGGATTTTACTACATATGAACACTTTTCACATTTTCCCGTGCAACTCGTCTTCTAGTCGTCGTTTCATGCAGAATCTTAAGGTCCTAGCTCATGTCCAAGGCACCAAAGCCAGCAAAAAAGTCAGTAATCGATACCTAAAACCTGAGTTGTACTACTTCTCACTGGCTATTACGTCATCTTAGAAGCTTCATCTGTGTTCTACTATGGTGATTTAGTGTCTTCGCATACCGCCGCAGACGACATAGATTTGCAGACGATAAGTACAACCGTTTCAGAGAGAAGAGCGGCCAATGTGACGATGTGGCTTTAAGTCGATTCGATAAGAAATGACGAACACGGACGGATTTCTCAGGTTTTTACTACATATGATAACTTTTCACATTCTCCCGTGCAACGCTTCTGCTAGTCCTCCATTCATGAAAAATCTTAAGTTCTTAGCTCATGTCCAAGGCACCAAAGAAGGGTAAAAAGTCAGTAATCGATACCTAAAACTTGAATTGTACTACATCTTACTGGCTATTACATCAAATTAGATGCTTCATCTGTGTTCTACTATGGTGCTTTTAGTGTCTCCGCATATCGCATCACGCGACTTAGCTTTGCAGACAATAAACGTAACCGTTTCAGACAGATGAGCGGCCAATGTGGCGATCTGGCTTTAAGTCGATTCGATAACAAATGACGAAAACTGACGGATTTCTCAGGTTTTTACTACATATGGACGCTTTTCACATACTCCCGTGCAACGCGGCTGCTAGTCCTCCTTCCATGCACAATCTCAAGTTCCTAGCTCATGTCCAAGGCACCAAAGAAGGGTAAAAAGTCAATAATCGATACCTAAAACTTGAATTCTACTACTTCTTACTGGTTATTACATGAACTTAGAAGCTTTATCTGTGTTCTACTATGGTGCTTTTATTGTCTCCGCATACCGCAGCACGTGACATAGCTTTGCAGACGATAAGTACAACTGTTTCAGAGAGGAGGGCGGCCAATGTGACGATCTGGCTTTAAGTCGATTCGATAACAAATGACGAAAACGCACGGATTTATCAGGTTTTTACTACATATGAACATTTTTCACATTCTCCCATGCAACGCGGCTGCTAGTCCTCCTTTCATGCAAAATCATAAGTTCCTAGCTCATGTCCAAGGCACCAAAGAAGGGTAAAAAGTCAATAATCGATACCTAACACTTGAATTGTACTACTTCTTACTAGCTATTACATCAACTTAGGAGTTTCATCTGTGTTCTACTATGGTGCTTTTTGTGTCTCCGCATACCGCAACACGCGACATAGCTTTTCAGACGATAAATGTTACCGTTTCAGACAGAAGAGCGGCCAATGTGACGATCTGGCTTTAAGTCGATTCGATAACATATGACGAAAACGGACGGATTTCTCAGGTTTTTACTACATCTGAACACTTTTCACATTCTCCCGTGCAACGCGACTGCTAGTCCTCCTTTCATGCATAATCATAAGTTCTTAACACATGTCCATGGTTCCAAAGAAGGGTAAAAAGTCAATAATCGATACCTAAAACTTGAATTGTACTACTTCTTACTGGCTATTACATCTACTTAGAAGCTTCATCTGTGTTCTACTATGGTGCTTTTAGTGTCTCCGCATACCGCAGCACGCGACCTAGCTTTGCAGACGATAAACGTAACCTTTTCAGACAGAAGAGCGGCCAATGTGACGATCTGGCTTTATGTCGATTCGATAACATATGACGAAAACGGACGGATTTCTCAGGTTTTTACAACATATGAACACTTTTCACATTCTCCCGTGCAACGCGACTGCTAGTCCTCCATTCATGCAAAATCTTAAGTCCTTAGCTCATGTCCATGGTACCAAAGAAGGGTAAAAAGTCAATAATCGATACTTAAAACTTGAATTGTACTACTTCTTCCTGGCTATTACATCATCTTAGAAGCTTCATCTGTGTTCTACTATGGTGCTTTTAGTGTCTCCACATACCGCAGCACGCAACATAGCTTTGCAGACGATAAACGTAACCGTTTCAGACAGAAGAGCGGCCAATGTGACGATCTGGCTTTAATTCGATTCGATAACAAATGACGAAAACGGACGGATTTCTGAGGTTTTTACTACATATGAACGCTTGTCACATTCTCCCGTGCAACTCGGCTGCTAGTCCTCCTTTCATGCAATACCTTAAGTTCCTAGCTCATGTCCAAGGCACCAAAGAAGCGTAAAAAGTCAATAATCGATACCTAAAACTTGAATTGTAGTACTTCTTCCTGGCTATTACATCAACTTAGAAGCTTCATCTGTGTTCTACTATGGTGCTTTTGGTGTTTCCGCATTATGCAGGACGCGACATAGCTTTGCAGACGATAAACGTAACCGTTTCAGACAGAAGAGCGTCAATGTGACGATCTCGCTTTAAGTCGATTCGATAACAAATGACGATAACGGACGGATTTCTCAGGTTTTTACTACATATAAACACTTTTCACATTGTCCCGTGCAACTCGGCTGCTAGTGCTCCTTCCATGCAAAATCTTAAGTTCCTAGCTCATGTCCAAGTCACCAAAGAAGGGTAAAAAGTCAATAATCGATACCTAAAACTTGAATTGTACTACATCCTACTGGCTATTAAATCAACTTAGAAGCTACATCTGTGTGTTACTATGGTGATTTAGTGTCTCCGCATACCGCCTCACACGACATAGCTTTGCGGACGATAAGTACAACCGTTTCAGAGAGAAGAGCAGCCAATGTGACGATCTGGCTTTAATTCGATTCGATAACAAATGACGATGACGGACGGATTTCTTAGGTTTTTACTACATATGAACACTTTTCACATCTGCCGTGCGACTCGGTTGCTAGTCCTCCATTCATGCAGAATCTTAAGGTCCTAGCTCATGTCCAAGGCACCAAAGCCAGCTAAAAAGTCAATAATCGATACCTAAAACTTGAATTGTAGTACTTCTTACTGGCTATTACATTATGTTAGAAGCTTCATCTGTGTTCTACTATGGTGCTTTTAGTGTCTCCGCATACCGCAGCACGCGACATAGCTTTGCAGACGATAAATGTATCCGTTTCAGACAGAAGAGCTGCCAATGTGACGATCTGGCTTTAAGTCAATTCGATAACAAATGACGAAAACGGACGGATTTCTCAGGTTTTCACTACAAATATAAACACTTTTCACATTGTCCCATGCAACGCGGCTGCTAGTGCTCCTTTCATGCAAAATCTTAAGTTCCTAGCTTATGTCCAAAGCACCAAAGAATGATAAAAATTCAATAATCGATACCTAAAACTTGAATTGCACTACTTCTTACTGGCTATTACATCAACTTAGAAGCATCATCTGTGTTCTAGTATGGTGATTTAGTGTCTCCGCATACCGCCGCACACGACATAGCTTTGCAGACGATAAGTTCAACCGTTTCAGAGAGAAGGGGGGTCAATGTGACGATCTGGCTTTAATTCGATTCGATAACAAATGACGAAAAGTTACGGATTTCTCAGGTTTTTACTACATATGAACATTTTTCACACCTCCCGTGCGTCTCGGCTGCTAGTCCTCCATTCATGCAGAATCTTAAGGTCTTAGCTCATGTCCAAGGCAGCAAAGCCAGCTAAAAAGTCAATAATCGATACCTAAAACTTAAATTCTACTACTACTTACTGGCTATTACGTCAACGTAGAAGCTTCATCTGTGTTCTACTATGGTGCTTTTAGTGTCTCCGCATACCGCTGCACGCGACACAGCATTGCAGACGATAAGTACAACCGTTTCAGAGAGAATAGCGGCCAATGTGACGATCTGGCTTTAAGTCGATTCGATAACAAATGACGAACACGGACGGATTTCTTAGGTTTTTACTACATATGAAAACTTTTCACATTCTCCTGTGCAACGTGTCTGCTAGTCCTCCTTTCATGAAAGATTTCAAGTTCCTAGCTCATGTCCAAGGCACCAAAGAAGGGTAAAAAGTCAATAATCGATACCTAAAACTTGAATTGTACTTCATCTTACTGGCTATAACATCAACTTAGAAGCTTGATGTGTGTTCTACTATGGTGATTTTAGTGTCTCCGCATATCGCAGCACGCGACATAGCTTTGCAGACGATAAATGTAACCGTTTCAGACAGAAGAGCGGCCAATGTGACGATCTGGCTTTAAGTCGATTCGATAACAAATGACGAAAATAGTCGGATTTCTCAGGTTTTTACTACATATGAAAACTTTTCACATTCTCCCATGCAACGCGGCTTCTAGTCCTCCTTTCATGCAAAATCTTAAGTTCCTAGCCAATGTCCAAGGCACCAAAGAAGGGTAAAAAGTCAATAATCGATACCTAAAACTTGAATTGTACTTCATCTTACTGGCTATAACATCAACTTAGAAGCTTCATCTGTGTTCTACTATGGTGCTTTTAGTGTCTCCACATACCGCAGCACGCGACATTGCGCTGCAGACTATAAATGTATCCGTTTCAGACAGAAGAGCGGCCAATGTGACGATCTGGCTTTAAGTCGATTCGATTACAAATGACGAAAACGGACGGATTTCTCAGGTTTTTCCTACATATGAACTCTTTTAACATTCTCCATGCAACGCGGCTGCTAGTCCTCCTTTCATGCAAAATCTTAAGTTCCTAGCTCATGTCCAAGGCACCAAAGAAGGGTAAAAAGTCAATAATCGATAACGAAAACTTGAGTTGTACTACATCTTAGTGGCTATTACATCAACTTAGAAGCTTCATCTGTGTTCTTCTATGGTACTTTTAGTGTCTCCGCATACCGCAGCACGCAACACACCTTTGCAGACGATAAATGTAACCGTTTAAGAGAGAAGAGCGGCCAATGTGACGATCTGGCTTTAATTCGATTCGATAACAAATGACGAAAACGGACGGATTTCTCAGGTTTTCCCTACAAATATAAACACCTTTCACATTCTCCCGTGGAACGCGGCTGCTAGTCCTAATTTCATGCAAAATGTTAAGGTCCTAGCTCATTCCAAGGCACCAAAGAAGGGTAAAAAGTCAATAATCCATAATTGAAACTTGAATTGTACTACGTCTTACTGGCTATTACATGAACTTAGAAGCTTCATCTGTGTTCTACTATGGTGCTTTTAGTGTCTCCGCATAATGCAGGACGCGACATAGCTTTGCAGACGATAAACGTAACCGTTTCAGACAGAAGAGCGGCCAATGTGACGATCTGGCTTTAGGTCGATTCGATAACAAATGACGAAAACTGACGGATTTCTCAGGTTTTTAATACATATAAACACTTTTCACATTGTCCCGTGCAACGCGGCTGCTAGTGCTCCTTTCATGCAAAATCTTAAGTTCCTAGCTCATGTCCAAAGCACCAAAGAAGGGTAAAAAGTCAATAATCGATACCTAAAACTTGAATTACACTACTTCTTACTGGCTATTACATCAACTTAGAAGCTTCATCTGTGTTCTACTATAGTGATTTAGTGTCTCCGCATACCGCCGCACACGACATAGCTTTGCAGACGATAAGTTCAACCGTTTCAGAGAGAAGAGGGGTCAATGTGACGATCTGGCTTTAATTCGATTCGATAACAAATGACGAAAACTGACGGATTTCTCAGGTTTTTACTACATATGAACACATTTCACATTCTCCCGTGCAACTCGACTGCTAGTCCTCCTTTCATGCAGAATCTTAAGGTCCTAGCTCATGTCCAAGGCACCAAAGCCAGCTAAAAAGTCAGTAATCGATATCTAAATCTTGAATGTTCTACTTCTTACTGGCTATTACATCAACATAGAACCTTCATCTGTGTTCTACTATGGTGCTTTTAGTGTCTCCGCATACCGCAGCACGCGACATAGCTTTGCAGACGATAAGTACAACCGTTTCAGAGAGAAGAGCTGACAATGTGACGATCTGGCTTTAATACGATTCGATAACTAATGACGAAACCGGACGGATTTATCAGGTTTTTACTACATATGAAAACTTTTCACATTCTCCCGTGCAATGCGGCTGCTAGTCCTCCTTTCATGAAAAATCTTAAGTTCTTAGCTCATGTCCAAGGCACCAAAGAAGGGATAAAAGTCAATAATGGAACCCTAAAACTTGAATTCTACTACTTCTTACTGGCTATTACATCAACTTAGGAGTTTCATCTGAGTTCTACTATGGTGCTTTTAGTGTCTCCGCATATCGCAGCACGCGACGTAGCTTTGCAGACAATAAACGTAACCGTTTCAGACAGAAGAGCTGCCAATGTGACGATCTGGCTTTAAGTCGATTCGATAACAAATGACGAAAACTGACGGATTTCTCAGGTTTTTACTACATATGAACACTTTTCACATTCTCCCGTGCAACGCGGCTGCTAGTCCTCCTTCCATGAAAAATCTTAAGTTCTTAGCTCATGTCCAAGTCACCAAAGAAGGGTAAAAAGTCAATAATCGATAGTTAAAACTTGAATTCTACTACACCTTACTGGATATTACATCAACTTAGAAGCTTCATCTGTGTTCTACTATGGTGCGTTTAGTGTCTCCGCATTCCGCAGCACGCGACATTGCTTTGCGTACGATAAATGTAACCGTTTCAGACAGAACTGCGGCCAATGAGACGATCTGGCATTAAGTCGATTCGAAAACAAATGACGAAAACGGACGGATTTCTCAGGTTTTTACTACATACGAACACTTTTATTATTCTCCCGTGCAACGCGGCTGCTAGTCCTCCTTTCATGCAAAATCTTAAGTTCCTAGCTCATGTCCAAGGCACCTAAGAAGGGTAAAAAGTCAATAATCAATAACTAAAACTTGAATTGTACTACATCATACTGGCTATTACATCAACTTAGAAGCTTCATCTGAGTTCTACTATGGTGCTTTTAGTGTCTCCGCATACCACAGTACGCGACATAGATTTGCAGACGATAAGTACAACCGTTTCAGAGAGAAGAGCGGCGAATGTGACGACCTGGCTTTAAGTCGATTCGATAACAAATGACGAAAATGGACGGATTTCTCAGGTTTTTACTACGTATGAACACTTTTCACATTCTCCCGTGCAACTCGACTGCTAGTCCTCCTTTCATGCAGAATCTTAAAGTCCTACCTCATGTCCAAGGCACCAAAGATAGCTAAAAAGTCAATAATCGATACCTAAAACTTGAATTGCACTAATTCTTACTGGCTATTACATCAACTTAGATGCTTCATCTGTGATCGATCATGGTGCTTTTAGTGTCTCCGCATACCGCAGCACGCGACATAGCTTTGCAGACGATAAATGTAACCGTTTAAGACAGAACTTCGGCCAATGAGACGATCTGGCATTAATCCGATTCGATAACAAATGACGAAAACTGAGGGATTTCTCAGGTTTTTACTACATATGAACACTTTACACATTCTCCCATGCAACGCGGCTGCTAGTCCTCCTTCCATGCAAAATCTTATGTTCGTAGCTCATGACCAGGGCACCAAAGAAGGGTAAAAAGCCAATAATCGATACCTAAAACTTGAATTGTACTACTTCTTACTGGCTATTACATCAACTTAGAAGCTTCATCTGTGTTCTACTATGGTACTTTTAGTGTCTCTGCATACCGCAGCACGCGACATAGCTTTGCAGACGATAAGTACAACCGTTTCAGAGAGAAGAGCGGCCAATGTGACGATCTGGCTTTAATTCGATTCGATAACAAATGACGAAAACGGACGGATTTCTCAGGTTTTTCTTACATATGAACACTTTTCACATTCTCCCATGCAACGCGGCTGATAGTCCTCTTTCCATGCAAAATCATAAGTCTCTATCTCATGTCCAAGGCACCGAAGAAGGGTAAAATGTCAATAATCGATACCTAAAACCTGAATTGTACTACTTCTTACTGGGTATTACATCAACTTAGAAGCTTCATCTGTGTTCTTCTATGGTACTTTTAGTGTCTCTGCATACCGCAGCACGCGACATAGCTTTGCAGACGATAAGTACAACCGTTTCAGAGAGAAGAGCGGCCAATGTGACGATCTGGCTTTAATTCAATTCGATAACAAATGACGAAAACGGACGGATTTCTCAGGTTTTCACTACAAATATAAACACCTTTCACATTCTCCCGTGCAACGCGGCTGCTAGTCCTAATTTCATGCAAAATGTTAAGGTCCTAGCTCATTCCAAGGCACCAAAGAAGGGTAAAAAGTCAATAATCCATAATTGAAACTTGAATTGTACTACGTCTTACTGGCTATTACATGAACTTAGAAGCTTCATCTGTGTTCTACTATGGTGCTTTTAGTGTCTCCGCATAATGCAGGACGCGACATAGCTTTGCAGACGATAAACGTAACCGTTTCAGACAGAAGAGCGGCCAATGTGACGATCTGGCTTTAGGTCGATTCGATAACAAATGACGAAAACTGACGGATTTCTCAGGTTTTTACTACATATAAACACTTTTCACATTGTCCCGTGCAACGCGGCTGCTAGTGCTCCTTTCATGCAAAATCTTAAGTTCCTAGCTCATGTCCAAAGCACCAAAGAAGGGTAAAAAGTCAATAATCGATACCTAAAACTTGAATTACACTACTTCTTACTGGCTATTACATCAACTTAGAAGCTTCATCTGTGTTCTACTATAGTGATTTAGTGTCTCCGCATACCGCCGCACACGACATAGCTTTGCAGACGATAAGTTCAACCGTTTCAGAGAGAAGAGGGGTCAATGTGACGATCTGGCTTTAATTCGATTCGATAACAAGTGACGAAAACTGACGGATTTCTCAGGATTTTACTACATATGAACACATTTCACATTCTCCCGTGCAACTCGACTGCTAGTCCTCCTTTCATGCAGAATCTTAAGGTCCTAGCTCATGTCCAAGGCACCAAAGCCAGCTAAAAAGTCAGTAATCGATATCTAAAACTTGAATGTTCTACTTCTTACTGGCTATTACATCAACATAGAACCTTCATCTGTGTTCTACTATGGTGCTTTTAGTGTCTCCGCATACCGCAGCACGCGACATAGCTTTGCTGACGATAAGTACAACCGTTTCAGAGAGAAGAGCTGACAATGTGACGATCTGGCTTTAATTCGATTCGATAACTAATGACGAAACCGGACGGATTTATCAGGTTTTTACTACATATGAAAACTTTTCACATTCTCCCGTGCAATGCGGCTGCTAGTCCTCCTTTCATGAAAAATCTTAAGTTCTTAGCTCATGTCCAAGGCACCAAAGAAGGGATAAAAGTCAATAATGGAACCCTAAAACTTGAATTCTACTACTTCTTACTGGCTATTACATCAACTTAGGAGTTTCATCTGTGTTCTACTATGGTGCTTTTAATGTCTCCGCATATCGCAGCACGCGACGTAGCTTTGCAGACAATAAACGTAACCGTTTCAGACAGAAGAGCTGCCAATGTGACGATCTGGCTTTAAGTCGATTCGATAACAAATGACGAAAACTGACCGATTTCTCAGGTTTTTACTACATATGAACACTTTTCACATTCTCCCGTGCAACTCGGCTTCTAGTCCTCGTTTCATGCAGAATCTTAAGGTCCTAGCTCATGTCCAAGTCACCAAAGCCAGCAAAAAAGTCAGTAATCGATACCTAAAACCTGAGTTGTACTACTTCTTACTGGCTATTACATCAACTTAGAAGCTTCATCTGTGTTCTACTATGGTGCTTTTAGTGTCTCCGCATTCCCCAGCACGCGACATTGCTTTGCGTACGATAAATGTAACCGTTTAAGACAGAACTGCGGCCAATGAGACGATCTGGCATTAAGTCGATTCGAAAACAAATGACGAAAACGGACGGATTTCTCAGGTTTTTACTACATATGAACACTTTTCTTATTCTCCCGTGCAACGCGGCTGCTAGTCCTCCTTTCATGCAAAATCTTAAGTTCCTAGCTCAAGTCCAAGGCACCTAAGAAGCGTAAAAGGTCAATAATCAATAACTAAAACTTGAATTTTACTACATCATACTGGCTATTACATCAACTTAGAAGCTTCATCTGAGTTCTACTATGGTGCTTTTAGTGTCTCCGCATACCACAGTACGCGACATAGCTTTGCAGACGATAAGTACAACCGTTTCAGAGAGAAGAGCGGCGAATGTGACGACCTGGCTTTAAGTCGATTCGATAACAAATGACGAAAATGGACGGATTTCTCAGGTTTTTACTACGTATGAACACTTTTCACATTCTCCCGTGCAACTCGACTGCTAGTCCTCCTTTCATGCAGAATCTTAAAGTCCTACCTCATGTCCAAGGCACCAAAGATAGCTAAAAAGTCAATAATCGATACCTAAAACTTGAATTGCACTAATTCTTACTGGCTATTACATCAACTTAGATGCTTCATCTGTGATCGATCATGGTGCTTTTAGTGTCTCCGCATACCGCAGCACGCGACATTGCTTTGCGTACGATAAATGTAACCGTTTAAGACAGAACTGCGGCCAATGAGACGATCTGGCATTAAGCCGATTCGATAACAAATGACGAAAACTGAGGGATTTCACAGGTTTTTACTACATATGAACACTTTACACATTCTCCCATGCAACGCGGCTGCTAGTCCTCTTTCCATGCAAAATCTTATGTTCGTAGCTCATGACCAGGGCACCAAAGAAGGGTAAAAAGCCAATAATCGATACCTAAAACTTGAATTGTACTACTTCTTACTGGCTATTACATCAACTTAGAAGCTTCATCTGTGTTCTACTATGGTGCTTTTATTGTCTCCGCATAATGCAGCACGTGACATAGCTTTGGAGATGATAAGTACAACCGTTTCAGAGAGGAGACCGGCCAATGTGACGATCTGGATTTAAGTCGACTCGATAACAAATGACGAAAACGGACGGATTTCTCAGGTTTTTCTTACATATGAACACTTTTCACATTCTCCCATGCAATGCGGCTGATAGTCCTCTTTCCATGCAAAATCATAAGTCTCTATCTCATGTCCAAGGCACCAAAGAAGGGTAAAATGTCAATAATCGATACCTAAAACCTGAATTGTACTACTTCTTACTGGCTATTACATCAACTTAGAAGCTTCATCTGTGTTCTTCTATGGTACTTTTAGTGTCTCTGCATACCGCAGCACGCGACATAGCTTTGCAGACGATAAGTACAACCGTTTCAGAGAGAAGAGCGGAAAATGTGACGATCTGCCTTTAATTCGATTCGATAACAAATGACGAAAACGGACGGATTTATCAGGTTTTTACTACATATGAACACCTTTCACATTCTCCCGTGCAACGCGGCTGCTAGTCCTCGTTTCATGCAGAATCTTAAGGTCCTAGCTCATGTCCAAGTCACCAAAGCCAGCAAAAAAGTCAGTAATCGATACCTAAAACCTGAGTTGTACTACTTCTTACTGGCTATTACATCAACTTAGAAGCTTCATCTGTGTTCTACTATGGTGCTTTTAGTGTCTCCGCATTCCCCAGCACGCGACATTGCTTTGCGTACGATAAATGTAACCGTTTAAGACAGAACTGCGGCCAATGAGACGATCTGGCATTAAGTCGATTCGAAAACAAATGACGAAAACGGACGGATTTCTCAGGTTTTTACTACATATGAACACTTTTCTTATTCTCCCGTGCAACGCGGCTGCTAGTCCTCCTTTCATGCAAAATCTTAAGTTCCTAGCTCATGTCCAAGGCACCTAAGAAGGGTAAAAGGTCAATAATCAATAACTAAAACTTGAATTTTACTACATCATACTGGCTATTACATCAACTTAGAAGCTTCATCTGAGTTCTACTATGGTGCTTTTAGTGTCTCCGCATACTACAGTACGCGACATAGCTTTGCAGACGATAAGTACAACCGTTTCAGAGAGAAGAGCGGCGAATGTGACGACCTGGCTTTAAGTCGATTCGATAACAAATGACGAAAATGGACGGATTTCTCAGGTTTTTACTACGTATGAACACTTTTCACATTCTCCCGTGCAACTCGACTGCTAGTCCTCCTTTCATGCAGAATCTTAAAGTCCTACCTCATGTCCAAGGCACCAAAGATAGCTAAAAAGTCAATAATCGATACCTAAAACTTGAATTGCACTAATTCTTACTGGCTATTACATCAACTTAGATGCTTCATCTGTGATCGATCATGGTGCTTTTAGTGTCTCCGCATACCGCAGCACGCGACATTGCTTTGCGTACGATAAATGTAACCGTTTAAGACAGAACTGCGGCCAATGAGACGATCTGGCATTAAGCCGATTCGATAACAAATGACGAAAACTGAGGGATTTCACAGGTTTTTACTACATATGAACACTTTACACATTCTCCCATGCAACGCGGCTGCTAGTCCTCCTTCCATGCAAAATCTTATGTTCGTAGCTCATGACCAGGGCACCAAAGAAGGGTAAAAAGCCAATAATCGATACCTAAAACTTGAATTGTACTACTTCTTACTGGCTATTACATCAACTTAGAAGCTTCATCTGTGTTCTACTATGGTGCTTTTATTGTCTCCGCATAATGCAGCACGTGACATAGCTTTGGAGATGATAAGTACAACCGTTTCAGAGAGGAGACCGGCCAATGTGACGATCTGGATTTAAGTCGACTCGATAACAAATGACGAAAACGGACGGATTTCTCAGGTTTTTCTTACATATGAACACTTTTCACATTCTCCCATTCAATGCGGCTGATAGTCCTCTTTCCATGCAAAATCATAAGTCTCTATCTCATGTCCAAGGCACCAAAGAAGGGTAAAATGTCAATAATCGATACCTAAAACCTGAATTGTACTACTTCTTACTGGCTATTACATCAACTTAGAAGCTTCATCTGTGTTCTTCTATGGTACTTTTAGTGTCTCTGCATACCGCAGCACGCGACATAGCTTTGCAGACGATAAGTACAACCGTTTCAGAGAGAAGAGCGGAAAATGTGACGATCTGCCTTTAATTCGATTCGATAACAAATGACGAAAACGGACGGATTTATCAGGTTTTTACTACATATGAACACCTTTCACATTCTCCCGTGCAACGCGGCTGCTAGTCCTCCTTCCATGCAAAATCTTAAGTTCCTAGCTCATGTCCAATGCACCAAACAAGGGTAAAAAGTCAATAATCGATACCTAAAACTTGAATTCTACTACTTCTTACTGGCTATTACATCAACTTAGAAACTTCATCTGTGTTCTACTATGGTGCTTTTATTGTCTCCGCATACCGCAGCACGTGACATATCTTTGCAGACGATAAGTACAACTGTTTCAGAGAGGAGGGCGGCCAATGTGACGATCTGGCTTTAAGTCGATTCGATAACAAATGACGAAAACGGACGGATTTATCAGGTTTTTACTACATATGAACACTTTTTACATTCTCCCGTGCAACTCGGCTTCTTGTCCTCCTTTCATGCAGAATCTTAAGGTCCTAGCTTATTCCAAGGCACCAAAGCCAGCAAAAAAGTCAATAATCGATCACTAAGACCTGAGTTGTACTACTTCTTACTGGCTATTACATCAACTTAGAAGCTGCATCTGTGTTCTACTATGGTGCTTTTAGTGTCTCCGCATACCGCAGCACGCGACATAGCTTTGCAGACAATAAACGTAACCGTTTCAGACAGAAGAGCGGCCAATGTGACGATTTGGCTTTAAGTCGATTCCATAACATATGACGAAAACGGACGGATTTCTCAGGTTTTTACTACTTATGAACACTTGTCACATTCTCCCGTGCAACTCGGCTGCTAGTCCTCCTTTCATGCAATACCTTAAGCTCCTAGCTCATGTCCAAGGCACCAAAGAAGTGTAAAAAGTAAATAATCGATACCTAAAACTTAAATTGTACTACTTCTTACTGGCTATTACATCAACTTAGAAGCTTCATCTGTGTTCTTCTATGGTACTTTTAGTGTCTCCGCATACCGCAGCACACGACATAGCTTTGCAGACGATAAATGTATCCGTTTCAGACAGAAAACCAGCCAATGTGACGATCTGGCTTTAAGTCGATTCGATAACAAATGACGAAAACTGACGGATTTCTCATGTTTTTACTACATATGAACACTTTTCACATTCTCCCATGCAACGCGGCTGCTAGTCCTCCTTCCATGCAAAATCTTACGTTCGTAGCTCATGTCCAAGGCACCAAAGAAGGGTAAAAAGTCAATAATCGATACCTAAAACTTGAATTGTAGTACTTCTTACTGGCTATTACATCAACTTAGAAGCTTCATCTGTGTTCTACTATGGTGATTTAGTGTCTCCGCATACCGCCGCACACGACTTAGCTTTGCAGACGATAAGTACAACCGTTTCAAAGAGAAGAGCGGCCAATGTGACGATCTGGCTTTAAGTCGATTCAATAACAAATGGCGAAAACTGACGGATTTCTCAGGTTTTTGCAATATATGAACACATTTATCATTCTCCCGTGCAAAGCGGCTGCTAGACTTAGCTTCATGTAAAATCTTAAGGTCCTAGCTTATGTCCAAGGCACCAAAGCCTGCAAAAAATCAATAATCGATAACCAAAACTTGAATTGTACTGCGTCTTACTGGTTATTACATCAACTTGGAAGCTTCTTCTGTGTTCAACTATGGTGCTTTTAAAGTCTCCGCATACCGCAGCACGCGACCTTGCTTTGCAGACGATAAATGTAACCGTTTCAGAGAGAAGAGCGGTCAATGTGGCGATATGGCTTTAAGTCGATTTGATAACAAATGACGAAAACGGACGAATTTCTCAGGTTTTTACAACATATGAACACTTTTCACATTCTCCCATGCAACGCGGCTGCTAGACTTACCTTTATGGATAATCTTAAGGTCCTAGCTTATGTCCAAGGCACAAAAGACGGCTATAAACTCAATAATCGATAGCTTAAACTTGAATTGTACTGCTTGTTACTGACTATTACATCATTTTGTAAGCTTCTTCTGTGTTCTACTATGGTGCTTTTAGTGTCTCCGCATACCGCAGCACGTGACATAGCTTTGCAGACGATAAATGAAACAGTTTCAGAGAGAAGAGCGGCCATTGTAACGATCTGGCTTTAAGTCGATATGATAACAAATGACGAAAACTGGCAGATTTCTGAGGTTTTTACTACATATGAACACTTTTCACATTCTCCCGTGCAACGCAGCGGCTAGTCTTCCATTCATGAAAAATCGTAAGGTCCTAGCTCGGGTCCATGGTACCAAAGCCGGCTATGAAATCAGTAATCGATAACTGATTCTTCCATTGTACTGGTTCATACTGGCTATTACTTCAACTTAAAAGCTGTTTCTGTGTTCTACTATGGTGCTTTTAAAGTCTCCGCATACCGCAGCACGCGACATAGCATTTCAGACGATAAATGAAACCGTTTCAGAGAGAAGAGCGGCCAATGTAACGATATGGCTTTAAGTCGATTCAATAACAAATGGCGCAAACGGACGGACTTCTCAGGTTTCTACTACATATTAACACTTTTCATATTCTCCCGTGAAACACTGCTGCTAGTCCTCCTTTCATGCGACATCTTAAGGTCCTAGGTCATGTCCAAGGCACCAAAGACGGCTAAAAAGTCAATAATCCATAAGCAAAACTTGAATTGTACTGCTTCTTACTGGCTATTACATTAACTTGGAAGCTTCTTCTTTGTTCTACTACGGTGCTTTTAGTGTCTCCGCATACCGCAGCACGTGACATAGCTTTGCAGACGATAAATGAAACAGTTTCAGAGAGAAGAGCGGCCAATGAAACGATCTGGCTTTAAGACGATTTGATGACAAATGACGAAAACGGGCTGATTTCTCAGGTTTTTACTACATATGAACACTTTTCACATTCTCCCGTGCAACGCAGCTGCTAGTCTTCTAATCATGCAAAATCGTAAAGTCCTAGCTCGTGTCCATGGTACCAAAGCCGGCTATGAAGTCAGTAATCGATAACTGATACTTCCATTGTACTAGTTCTTACTGGCTATTACTTCAACTTAGAAACTGTTTCTGTGTTCTACTATGCTGCTTTTAAAGTCTCCGCATGCCGCAGCACGCGACATTGCATTCCTGGCAATAAATGTAACCGTTTCAGAGAGAACAGCGACCAATGTGACGATCTGTATTTAAGTCGATTTTAAAACAAATGACGATACGAATGGATTTGTAAGGTTTTTAGTACGAATGAACACTTTTCACATTCTCCCGTGCACCGCGGCTGTTAGACTTCACTTCATGCAAAATCTTAAGGTCCTAGCTCATGTCCAAGCCACCAAAGAAGGGTAAAAGTTCAATAATCGATAACTAAAACTTGAATTGTAATGTTTCTTACTGGCTATTACATGAACTTAGAAACTTCTTCTATGTTATACTATGATGCTTTTAGTGTACCGCACATACCGAACCACGGGACATAGCTTTGCAGACGATAAATAAAACCGTTTCAGAGAGAAGAGCGGCCAATGTAACGATCTGGCTTTAAGTCGATTTGATAACAAATGACGAAAACGGACAGATATCTCAATATTTTACTACGTATGAACACTTTTCTCATTCTCCGGTGCAACGCGGCTGCTAGACTTACCTTCATGGATAATCTTAAGGTCCTAGCTTATGTCCAAGGCACCAAAGACGGCTAAAAATTCAATAATCGATAGCTGAAACTTGAATTGTACTGCTTGTTACTGACTATTACATCATTTTGTAAGCTTCTTCTGTGTTCTACTATGGTGCTTTTAGTGTCTCCGCATACCGCAGCACGTGACATAGTTTTGCAGACGATAAATGAAACAGTTTCAGAGAGAAGAGCGGCCAATGTAACGATCTGGCTCTAAGTCGATTTGATAACAAATGACGAAAACGGACGGATATCTCAGTATTTTACTAGGTATGAACACTTTTCTCATTCTCCCGTGCAACGCGGCTGCTAGACTTACCTTCACGAATAATCTTAAGGTCCTAGCTTATGTCCAAGGCACCAAAGCCGGCTAAAAAGTGAATAATCCATAACCAAAACTTGCAATGTACTACTTCTTACTGGCTATTACTTCAACTTAGAAGCTTCTTCTATGTTCTACTATGGTGCTTTTAAAGTCTCCGCATACCGCATCACGCGACATAGCTTTGCAGACGATAAATATAACCGTTTCAGAGAGAAGAGAGGCCAATGTAACGATCTGGCTTTAAGTCGATTTGATAACAAATGACGAAAACGAACGGATTTCTAAGGTTTTTACTACATATGAACACTTTCAAATTTTCCCGTGCAACGCGGCTGCTAGTCCTCCTTTCATGCAAAATCTTAAGGTCCTAGCTCTTGTCCAAGGCGCCAAAGCCGTCTAAAAAGTCAATAATCGATAACTAAAACGTGAATTGTACTACTTCTTACTGGCTATTACCACAACTTAGAAGCTTTTTCTGTGTTCTACTATGGCGCATTTAGTGTCTCCGCATACCGCAGCACGCAACATAGCTTTGCAGACGATAAATGTAACCGTTTCAGAGACAAGAGCGGCCAATGTGACGAACTGGCTTTAAGTTGATTCGATAACAAATGACGTAAAGTGACGGATTTCTCATGTTTTTACTACATATGAACACTTTCAAATTTTCCCGTGCAACGCAGCTGCTAGTCCTCCATTCTTGCAAAATCGTAAGGACCTACGTCATGTCCAAAGTACCAAAGCGGTCTAAAAAGTCAATAATCGATAGCTAAAACTTGCATTGTACTACTTCTTACTGTCTAATACTTCAACTTAGAAGCTTCTTCTGTGTTCTGCTATGGTGCTTTTAGTGTCTCCGCATACCGCAGCACGCGACATAGCTTTGCAGACGATAAATGTAACCGTTTCAGAGAGAAGAGCGGCCAATGTGACGATCTGGCTTTAAGTCGATTCGATAAAATATGACAAAAACGGACGGATTTCTCAGGTTTTTACTACATATGAACACTTTTCACATTCTCCCGTGCAACGCGACTGCTAGTCCTCCTTTCATTCAAAATCTTAAGTTCTTAGCTCATGTCCATGGTACCAAAGAAGGGTAAAAAGTCAATAATCGATACCTAAAACTTGAATAGTACTACTTCTTACTGGCTATTACATCAACTTAGAAGCTTCATCTGTCTTCTACTATGGTGCTTCTAGTGTCTCCGCATACCGCAGCACGCGACATAGCTTTGCAGACGATAAATGTAACCGTTTCAGAGACAAGAGCGGCCAATGTGACGAACTGGCTTTAAGTTGATTCGATAACAAATGACGTAAAGTGACGGATTTCTCACGTTTTTACTACATATGAACACTTTCAAATTTTCCTGTGCAACGCGGCTGCTAGGTATCCTTTCATGCAAAATCTTAAGGTAGTAGCTCTTGTCCAAGGCGCTAAAGCCGTCTAAAAAGTCAATAAACGATAACTAAAACATGAATTGTACTACTTCTTACTGGCTATTACATCAACTTAGATGCTTTTTCTGTGTTCTACTATGGTGCTTTTAGTGTCTCCGCATACCGCAGCACGCGACATAGCTTTGCAGACGATAAATGTAACCGTTTCAGAGACAAGAGCGGCCAATGTGACGAACTGACAATAAGTTGATTCGATAACAAATGACGAAAACTGACGGATTTCTCATGTTTTTACTACATATGAACACTTTCAAATTTTCCCGTGCAACGCAGCTGCTAGTCCTCCATTCTTGCAAAATCGTAAGGACCTACCTCATGTCCAAAGTACCAAAGCGGTCTAAAAAGTCAATAATCGATAACTAAAACTTGCATTCTACTACTTCTTACTGTCTAATACTTCAACTTAGAAGCTTCTTCTGTGTTCTGCTATGGTGCTTTTAGTGTCTCCGCATACCGCCCCACGCGACGTAGCTTTGCAGGCGATAAATGTAACAGTTTCAGGAGAATAGCGGCCAATGTGACGATCTTTCTTTAAGTCGATTCGATAACAAATGACGAAAACCGACGGATTTTTCAGGTTTTTACCTCATTTGAACACTTTTTACATTCTCCCCTGCAACGCGGCTGCTAGTCCTCCTTTCATGCAAACTCGTAAGTTCCTAGCTCATGTCCAAGGCACAAGGCTGGCTAAAAAGTATATACTCGAAAATCAAAATTTGAATTGTGCTACTTCTTACTGATTATTACATCAACTTGGAAGCTTCTTGTGTGTTCTACTATGGTGCTTTTAAAGTCTCCGCATACCGCATCACGCGACATAGCTTTGCAGACGATAAATGTAACCGTTTCAGAGAGAAGGGCGGCCAATGTGACGAACTGGCTTTAAGCCGATTCGATAACAAATGACGAAAACGGTCGGATTTCTCAGGTTTTTACTACATATGAACACTTTCAAATTTTCCCGTGCAACGCGGCTGCTAGGTATCCTTTCATGCAAAATCTTAAGGTCCTAGCTCTTGTCCAAAGCGCCAAAGTTGTCTAAAAAGTCAATAATCGATAACTAAAACATGAATTGTACTACTTCTTACTATCTATTACATCGACTTAGATGCTTTTTCTGTGTTCTACAAAGGTGCTTTTAGTGTCTCCGCATACCGCAGCACGCGACAGAGCTTTGCAGACGATAAATGTAATCGTTTCAGAGAGAAGAGCGGCCAATGTGACGATCTGTCTTGAAGTTGATTTAATAACAAATGAAGAAAACGGGGTAAATTCTCAAATTTTTACTGCATATGAACACTTTCAAATTTTACTGTGCAACGCGGCTGCTAGTCCTCCCTTTACGCACAAACGTATGGTCCTAGTTCATGGCCAAAGCACCAAAGCCGGCTAAAAAGTCAATAATCGATAACTAAAACTTGCAATGTACTACTTCTTACTGGCTATTACTTCAACTTAGAAGCTTCTTGTGTGTTCTACTATGGTACTTTTAAAGTCTCCGCATACCGCAGCACGCGACATAGCTTTGCAGACGATAAGTACAACCGTTTCAGTGAGAAGTGTGGCGAGTGTGACGATCTGGCTTTAAGTCGATTCGATAAAAAATGACGAAAACGGACGGATTTCTCATGTTTTTACTACATAAGAACACTTTTCACATTCTCCTGTGCAACGCGGCTGCTAGTCCTCCTTTCATGCAAAATCTTAAGTTCCTAGCTCATGTCCAAGGCACCAAAGAAGGGTAAATAGTCAATAATCGATACCTAAAACTTGAATTGTACTACTTTTTACTGGCTATTACATCTACTTAGAAGCTTCATCTGTGTTCTGCTATTGTGCTTTTAGTGTCTCCGCATACCGCAGCAGGCGACATAGTTTTGCAGACACTAAGTACAACCGTTTCAGACAGAAGAGCGGCCAATGTTACGATCTGGCTTTAAGTCGATTCGATAACAAATGACGAAAACGGACGGATTTCTCAGGCTTTTACTACATATGAACACTTTTCACATTCTCCCGGGCAACGCGGCTGCTAGTCCTCCTTTCATGCCAAATCTTAAGTTCCTAGCTCATGTCCAAGGCACCAAGGAAGGGTAAAAAGCCTTAATCCATAACTAAAACTTGAATTGTACTACTTCTTACTGGCTATTACATCAATTTAGAAGCTTCATCTGTGTTCTATTCTGGTGCTTTTAGTGTCTCCGCATACCGCAGCACGCGACATAGCTTTGTAGACGATAAATGTAACCGTTTCAGAGAGAAGAGCGGCCAATGTGACAATCTGGCTATAAGTCGATTCGATAACAAATGACAAAAACGGGCGGATTTCTCAGGTTTTTACTACATATGAACACTATTCACATTCTCCCGTGCAACTCGGCTGCTAGTCCTCCTTTCATGCAAAACGTTAAGGTCCTAGCTCATGTCCAAGGCACCAAAGCCAGCTAAAAAGTCAATAATCGATAACTAAAACTTGAATTGTACTACTTCTTACTGGCTATTACATCAACTAAGAAGCTTCACCTGTGTTCTACTATTGTGCTTTTAGTGTCTCCGCTTACCGCAGTACGCGACATAGCTTTGCAGACGATAAGTACAACCGTTTCAGAGAGAAGAGCGGCCAATGTGACGATCTGGCTTTAAGTCGATTCGATAACAAATGACGAAAACGGGCGGATTTCTCAGGTTTTTACTACATATGAACACTTTTAACATTCTCCCATGCAACGCGGCTGCTAGTCCTCCTTTCATGCAAAATGTTAAGGTCCTAGCTCATTTCCAAGCACCAAAGCCAGCTAAAAAGTCAATAATCGATGACTAAACATTGAATTGTACTACTTTTTACTTGCTATTACATCTACTTAGAAGCTTCATCTGTGTTCTGCTATGGTGCTTTTAGTGTCTCCGCATACCGCAGCACGCGACATAGCTTTGCAGACACTAAGTACGACCGTTTCAGAGAGAAGAGCGGCCAATGTGACGATCTGGCTTTAAGTCGATTCGATAACAAATGACGAAAACGGACGTATTTCTCAGTATTTTACTACATATGAATACTTTTCATATTCTCCCGTGCAACGCGGATGCTAGTCCCCCTTTCATGCAAAAAATTAAGTTCCTAGCTCATGTCCAAGGCACCAAAGAAGGGTAAAACGTCAATAATCCATACCTAAAACTTGAATTGTACTACATCTTACTGGCTATTACATCAATTTAGAAGCTTTATCTGTGTTCTACTATGGTGCTTTTCGTGTCTCGCATACCGCAGCACGCGACATAGCTTTTCAGACGATAAGTACCTCCGTTTCAGAGAGAAGAGCGGCCAATGTGACGATGTGCTTTAAGTCGATTCGATAACAAATGACGAAAACGGGCGGATTTCTCTGGTTTTTACTACATATGAACACTATTCACATTCTCTCGTGCAACTCGGCTGCTAGTCCTCCTATCATGCTAAATCATACGTTCCTAGCTCATGTCCAAGGCACCAAAGATGGGTAAAAAGACAACAATCGATACCTAAAACTTGAATTGTACTACTTCTTACTGGCTATTACATCAACTTAGGAGCTTCATCTGTGTTCTACTATGGTGCTTTTAGTGTTTCCGCATACCGCAGCACGCGACATAGCTTTGCAGACGATAAATGTAACCGTTTCAGACATAAGAGCTGCCAATGTGACAATCTGTCTTTAAGTCGATTCGATAACAAATGACGAAAACGGACGGATTTCTCAGGTTTTTTCTACAAATGAACACTTTTCACATTCTCCCGTGCAACGCAGCAGCTAGTCGTCCTTTCATGCAAAATCTTAAATACCTAGCTCATGTCAAAGGCAACAAAGAGGGGTAAAAAGTCAATAATCGATACCTAAAACTTGAATTGTACTACTTCTTACTGGCTATTAAATCAACTTCGAAGCTTCATCTGTGTTCTACTATGGTGCGTTTAGTGTGTCCGCATACCGCAGCACGCGACATAGCTTTGCAGACGATAAGTTCAACTTTTTCAGAGAGAAGAGCGGCCAATGTGACGATCTGGCTTTAAGTCGATGCGATAACAAATGACGAACATGGACGGATTTCTCAGGTTTTTACTACATATGAACACTTTCCACATTCTCCCGTGGAACGCGGCTGATAGTCCTCCTATCATGCTAAATCATAAGTTCCTAGCTCATGTCCAAGGCACCAAAGAAGGGTAAAAAGTCAACAATCGATACCTAAAACTTGAATTGTACTACTTCTTACTGGCTATTACATCAACTTAGGAGCTTCATCTGTGTTCTACTATGGTGCTTTTAGTGTCTCCGCATACCGCAGCACGCGACATAGCTTTGCAGACGATAAGTACAACCGTTTCAGGGAGAAGAGCGGCCAATGTGACGATCTGGTTTTAAGTCGATTCGATAACAAATGACGAAAACGGGCGGATTTCTCAGGTTTTTACTACATATGAACACTATTTACATTCTCCCGTGCAACTCGGCTGCTAGTCCTCCTTTCATGCAAAATGTTAAGGTCCTAGCTCATGTCCAAGACACCAAAGCCAGCTAAAAAAGTCAATAATCTATAACTAAAACTTGAATTGTACTACTTCTTACTGGCTATTACATAAACTTAGAAGCTTCATCTGTGTTCTACTATGGTGCTTCTGGTGTCTCCGCATTCCGCAGCACGCGACATAGCTTTGCAGACGATAAATGTAACCGTTTCAGACATAAGAGCGGCCAATGTGACGATCTGGCTTTAAGTCGATTCGATAACAAATGACGAAAACGGACGGATTTCTCAGGTTTTTACTACATATGAACACTTTTCACATTCTCCCGCGCATCGCGGCTGCTAGTCCTCCTTTCATGCAAAATCTTAAGTTCCTAGCTCATGTCCAAGGCACCAAAGAAGGGTAAAAAGTCATTAGTCGATACCTAAAACTTGAATTGTACTACTTCTTACTGGCTATTACACCTTCTTAGAAGCTTCATCTGTGTTCTACTATGGTGCTTTTAGCGTCTCCGCATACCGCAGCACGCGACATAGCTTTGCAGACGATAAGTACAACCGTTTCAGAGAGAAGAGCGGCCAATGTGACGATCTGGCTTTAAGTCTATTCGATAACAAATGACGAAAACGGACGGATTTCTCAGGTTTTTACTACATATGAACACTTTTCACATTCTCCCGTGCAACGCAACAGCTAGTCGTCTTTTCATGCAAAATCTTAAATTCCTAGCTCATGTCCAAGGCAACAAAGAGGGGTAAAAAGTCAATAATCGATACCTAAAACGTGAATTGTACTACTTATTACTTACTATTACATCAACTTCGAAGCTTCATCTGTGTTCTACTATGGTGCGTTTAGTGTGTCCGCATACCGCAGCACGCGACATAGCTTTGCAGACGATAAGTACAACCGTTTCAGAAAGAAGTGCGGCCAATGTGACGATGTGGCTTTAAGTCGATTCGATAACAAATGATGAAAACGAACGGATTTCTCAGGTTTTTACTACATATGAACACTTTTCACATTCTCCCGTGCAACTCGGCTGCTAGTCCTCCTTTCATGCAGAATCTTAAGGTCCTAGCTCTTGTCAAAGGCACCAAAGCCAGCTAAAAAGTCAATAATCGACAACTAAAACTTGAATTGTACGACTTCTTACTGGCTATTACATCAACTTAGAAGCTTCATATGTGTTCTCCTATGGTGATTTTAGTGTCTCCACATACCGCGGCACGAGACATAGCTTTGCAGACGATATGTACAATCGTTTCAGAGAGAAGAGCGGCCAATGTGATGACCTGGCTTTGAGTCGATTGATAACAAATGACGAAAACGGACGCATTTCTCAGGTTATTACTACAAATGAACACTTTTCACATTCTCCCGTGCAACTCGGCTGCTAGTCCTCCTTTCATGCAGAATCTTAAGGTCCTAGCTCATGTCCAAGGCACCAAAGAATGGTAAGAAAGTCAATAATTCGTAACTAAAACTTGAATTGTACTACTTCTTACTGGCTATTACATCAACTTAGAAGCGTCATGTGTGTTCTACTATGGTGCTGTTAGTGTCACCGCATAAAGCAGATCGCGACATAGCTTTGCCGACGATAAATGTGTTCGAGAGAAAAGAGCGGTCAATGTGACGATCTGGCTTTAAGTCGATTCGATAACAAATGACGAAAACGGACGGAATTCTCAGGGTTTTACTACATATGAACACTTTTCACATTCTCTCATGCAACTCGGCTGCTAGTCCTCCTTTCATGCAGAATCTTAAGGTCCTAGCTCATGTCAAAGGCACCCAAGCCAGCTAAAAAGTCAATAATCAATACCTAAAACTTGAATTGTACTACTTCTCACTGGCTATTACATCAACTTAGAAGCTTCATCTGTGTTCTACTATGGTGCTTTTAGGGTCTCCGCATACCGCAGCACGCGACATAGCTTTGCACACGATAAGTACAACCGTTTCAGGGAGAAGAGCGGCCAATGTGATGACCTGGCTTTAAGTCGATTCGATAACAAATGACGAAAACGGACGGATTTCTCAGGTTTTTACTACATATGAACAATTTTCACATTCTCCCGTGCAACTCGGCTGCTAGTCCTCCTCTCATGCAAAATCTTAAGTTCCTAGCTCATGTCCAAGGCACCAAAGAAGGCTAAAAAATCAATAATCGATAGCTAAAACTTAAATTGTACTGTTTCTTACTGGCTATTACATCAACTTAGAAGCTTCATCTGTGTTCTACTATGGTGCTTTCAGTGTCTCCTAATGCCGCAGCACGCGACATAGCATTGCAGACGATAAATGTAACAGTTTCAGGGAAAAGAGCGGCCAATATGGCGATGTGGCTTTAAGTCGATTCGATAACAAATGATGAAAACGAACGGATATCTCAGGTTATTACTACATATGAACACTTTTGACATTCTCCCGTGCAACTCGGCTGCTAGTCCTCCTTTCATGCAGAATCTTAAGGTCCTAGCTCTTGTCAAAGGCACCAAAGCCAGCTAAAAAGTCAATAATCGACACCTAAAACTTGAATTGAACGACTTCTTACTGGCTATTACATCAACTTAGAAGCTTCATCTGTGTTGTACTATGGTGCTTTCAGTGTCTCTGCATACCGCAGCACGCGACATAGCTTTGCAGACGATAAATGTAAACGTTTCAGACTGAAGTGCGGCCAATGTGACGATCTGGCTTCAAGACGATTCGATAACAAATGACGAAAACGGACGGATTTCTCAGGTTTTTACTACATATGAACACTTTTAACATTCTCCCGTGCAACGCGGCTGCTAATCCTCCTTTCATGCAAAGTCTTAAGGTCCTAGCTAATGCACAAGGCACCAAAGAATGGTAAGAAAGTCAATAATTCATAACTAAAACTTGAATTGTACTACTTCTTACTGACTATTACATCAAATTAGAAGCTTCATCAGTGTTCTACTATGGTGCTTTTAGTGTCTCTGCATACCGCAACACGCGACATAGCTTTGCAGACGATAAATGTAAAAGTTTTAGAGAGAAGACCGGCCTATGTGACGATCTAGCTTTAGGCCGATTCGATAACAAATGACGAAAACGGACGGATTTCTCAAATTTTTACTACTTAAGAACACTTTTAACACTCTCCCGTGCAACGCGTCTGCTATACCTCCCTTCATGCAAAATCTTAAGGTCCTAGCTCATGGCCACGCACCAAAGAAGGGTAAAAAGTGTATACTCGATAACTAAAACTTGAATTGTAGTGTTTCTTACTGGCTATTACATGATTTAGAAGCTTCTTCTGTGTTCTAATATGGTGCTTATAATGTCTCCGCATACCGCAGCACGCGACATAGCTTTGCAGACGATAAATGTAACCGTTTGAGAGAGAGGAGCGGCAAATGTGACGATCTGGCTTTAAGTCGATTCGATAACAGATGACGAAAACGGACGGATTTCTCAGGTTTTTACTACATATGAACACTTATGACATTCTCGAGTGCAACGCGGCTGCTAGTTCTCCTTTGATGCAAAATCTTAAGGTCCTAGCTCTTGTCCAACGCACCAAAGAAGGGCAAAACGTCAATAATTGGTAACTAAAACTTTAATTGTAATACTTCTTACTGGTTATTACATCAACGTAGAAGCTTCATCTGTGTTCTACTATGGTTCTTTTAGTGGCTCCGCATATCGCAGCACGCGACATAGCTTTGCAGACGATAAGTGTAACCGATTCAGGGAGAAGAGCGGCCTGTGTGACGATCTGGCAATAAGTCGTTACGATAACAAATGAAGAAAACGGAATGATTTCTCAGGTTTTTACTACTTATGAACACTTTTCACATTCTCCAATGCAACGCGGCTGCTAGCCCTCCTTTCATGCAAAATCGTTATGTCCCAGCTCATGTCCAAGGCACCAAAGAATTGTAAGAAGTCAGTAATCGGTAACTAAAACTTTAATTGTACTACTTCTTACTGGCTATTACATCAACTTAGGAGTTTCGTCTGTGTTGTACTAAGCTTCTTTTAGTGTCCTCGCATACCGCAGCATGCGACATAGCTTAGCAGACCATAAATGTACCCGTTTCAGTGAGAAGAGAAGCCAATGTGACGCTCTTGCTTTAACTCGATTCGATAACAAATGACGAAAACGGACGGATTTCTCAGGTTTTTACTACATATGAGAACTTTTTACATTCTCCCGTGCAACGCGGCTGCTAGTTCTCCTTTCATGCAAAATCTTAAGTTCCTGGCTCATGTCGAAGGCACCAAAGCCGGCTAAAATGTCAATAATCGATAACTAAAACTTGAATTGTACAACATCTTACTGGCTATTACATCAACTAGAAGCTTCATCTGTGTTCTAGTATGGTGCTTTTAGTGTGTCCGCATATCGTAGCACGCAACATAGCTTTGCAGACGACAAATGTAACCGTTTCAGAGAGAAGAGCGGCAAATGTGACGATCTGGCTTTATGTCGTTTCGATCACCAATGAGGAAAACGGACAGATTTCACAAGTTTTTACTATATATGAACACTTTTCACATTCTCCAATGCAACGCGGCTGCCAGTCCTCCTTTCATGCAAAATCGTAATGTCCTACCTAATGTCCATGGCACCAAAGTATTGTAAGAAGTCAATAATCGGTAACTAAAACTTGAATTGTACTACTTCTTACTGGCTATTACGTCAACTTAGGGGCTTCATCTGTGATTTACTATGGTTCGTTTAGTGTCCTCGCATACCGCAGCACGCGATATAGCTGTGCAGACGATAAATGTAACCGTTTCAGAGAGAAGAGAAGCCAATGTGACGTCTGCCTTGACGTCGATTCGATAACAAATGACGAAAACGGACGGATTTCTCAGGTTTTTACTACATATGAACACTTTTCACATTCTCCCGTGCAACGCGGCTCCTAATCCTCCTTTCATGCAAAATCTTAAGGTCCTAGCTAATGCCCAAGGCACCAAAGAATGGTAAGAAAGTCAATAATTCATAACTAAAACTTGAATTGTACTACTTCTTACTGACTATTACATCAAATTAGAAGCTTCATCAGTGTTCTACTATGGTGCTTTTAGTGTCTCCGCATACCGCAACACGCGACATAGCTTTGCAGACGATAAATGTAAAAGTTTTAGAGAGAAGACCGGCCTATGTGACGATCTAGCTTTAGGCCGATTCGATAACAAATGACGAAAACGGACGGATTTCTCAAATTTTTACTACTTAAGAACACTTTTAACACTCTCCCGTGCAACGCGTCTGCTATACCTCCCTTCATGCAAAATCTTAAGGTCCTAGCTCATGGCCACGCACCAAAGAAGGGTAAAATGTGTATACTCGATAACTAAAACTTGAATTGTAGTGTTTCTTACTGGCTATTACATGATTTAGAAGCTTCTTCTGTGTTCTAATATGGTGCTTATAATGTCTCCGCATACCGCAGCACGCGACATAGCTTTGCAGACGATAAATGTAACCGTTTGAGAGAGAGGAGCGGCAAATGTGACGATCTGGCTTTAAGTCGATTCGATAACAGATGACGAAAACGGACGGATTTCTCAGGTTTTTACTACATATGAACACTTATGACATTCTCGAGTGCAACGCGGCTGCTAGTTCTCCTTTGATGCAAAATCTTAAGGTCCTAGCTCTTGTCCAATGCACCAAAGAAGGGCAAAACGTCAATAATTGGTAACTAAAACTTTAATTGTAATACTTCTTACTGGTTATTACATCAACGTAGAAGCTTCATCTGTGTTCTACTATGGTTCTTTTAGTGTCTCCGCATATCGCAGCACGCGACATAGCTTTGCAGACGATAAGTGTAACCGATTCAGGGAGAAGAGCGGCCTGTGTGACGATCTGGCAATAAGTCGTTACGATAACAAATGAAGAAAACGGAATGATTTCTCAGGTTTTTACTACTTATGAACACTTTTCACATTCTCCAATGCAACGCGGCTGCTAGCCCTCCTTTCATGCAAAATCGTAATGTCCCAGCTCATGTCCAAGGCACCAAAGAATTGTAAGAAGTCAGTAATCGGTAACTAAAACTTTAATTGTACTACTTCTTACTGGCTATTACATCAACTTAGGAGTTTCTTCTGTGTTGTACTAAGCTTCTTTTAGTGTCCTCGCATAACGCAGCATGCGACATAGCTTAGCAGACCATAAATGTACCCATTTCAGTGAGAAGAGAAGCCAATGTGACGCTCTTGCTTTAACTCGATTCGATAACAAATGACGAAAACGGACGGATTTCTCAGGTTTTTACTACATATGAAAACTTTTTACATTCTCCCGTGCAACGCGTCTGCTAGTTCTCCTTTCATGCAGAATCTTAAGGTCCTAGCTCATGTCACAGGCACCAAAGAATTGTAAGAAGTCAATAATGGGTAACTAAAACTTGAATTGTACTACTTCTTACTGGCTATTACATCAACTTAGAAGCGTCATCTGTTTTCTACTATGGTGCTGTTAGTGTCACCGCATAAAGCAGCACGCGACATAGCTTTGCCGACGATAAATGTGTTCGAGAGAAAAGAGCGGTCAATGTGACGATCTGGCTTTAAGTCGATTCGCTAACAAATGACGAAAACGGACGGAATTCTCAGGGTTTTACTACATATGAACACTTTTCACATTCTCTCATGCAACTCGGCTGCTAGTCCTCCTTTCATGCAGAATCTTAAGGTCCTAGCTCATGTCAAAGGCACCCAAGCCAGCTAAAAAGTCAATAATCGATACCTAAAACTTGAATTGTACTACTTCTCACTGGCTATTACATCAACTTAGAAGCTTCATCTGTGTTCTACTATGGTGCTTTTAGGGTCTCCGCATACCGCAGCACGCGACATAGCTTTGCACACGAAAAGTACAACCGTTTCAGAGAGAAGAGCGGCCAATGTGATGACCTGGCTTTAAGTCGATTCGATAACAAATTTCGAAAACGGACGGATTTCTCAGGTTTTTACTACATATGAACACTTTTCACATTCTCCCGTGCAACTCGGCTGCTAGTCCTCCTCTCATGCAAAATCTTAAGTTCCTAGCTCATGTCCAAGGCACCAAAGAAGGGTAAAAAATCAATAATCGATAGCTAAAACTTGAATTGTACTGTTTCTTACTGGCTATTACATCAACTTAGAAGTTTGATCTGTGTTCTACTATGGTGCTTTCAGTGTCTCCTAATGCCGCAGCACGCGACATAGCATTGCAGACGATAAATGTAACAGTTTCAGGGAAAAGAGCGGCCAATGTGGCGATGTGGCTTTAAGTCGATTCGATAACAAATGATGAAAACGAACGGATTTCTCAGGTTTTTACTACATATGAACACTTTTGACATTCTCCCGTGCAACTCGGCTGCTAGTCCTCCTTTCATGCAGAATCTTAAGGTCCTAGCTCTTGTCAAAGGCACCAAAGCCAGCTAAAAAGTCAATAATCACCACCTAAAACTTGAATTGTACGACTTCTTACTGGCTATTACATCAACTTAGAAGCTTCATCTGTGTTGTACTATAGTGCTTTCAGTGTCTCCGAATACCGCAGCACGCGACATAGCTTTGCAGACGATAAATGTAACCGTTTCAGACTGAAGTGCGGCCAATGTGACGATCTGGCTTCAAGTCGATTCGATAACAAATGACGAAAACGGACGGATTTCTCAGGTTTTTACTACATATGAACACTTTTCACATTCTCCCGTGCAACGCGGCTGCTAATCCTCCTTTCATGCAAAATCTTAAGGTCCTAGCTCATGTCCAAGGCACCAAAGAATGGTAAGAAAGTCAATAATTCATAACTAAAACTTGAATTGTACTACTTCTTACTGACTATTACATCAAATTAGAAGCTTCATCAGTGTTCTACTATGGTGCTTTTAGTGTCTCCGCATACCGCAACACGCGACATAGCTTTGCAGACGATAAATGTAAAAGTTTTAGAGAGAAGACCGGCCTATGTGACGATCTAGCTTCAGGCCGATTCGATAACAAATGACGAAAACGGACGGATTTCTCAAATTTTTACTACTTAAGAACACTTTTAACACTCTCCCGTGCAACGCGTCTGCTATACCTCCCTTCATGCAAAATCTTAAGGTCCTAGCTCATGGCCACGCACCAAAGAAGGGTAAAAAGTGTATACTCGATAACTAAAACTTGAATTGTAGTGTTTCTTACTGGCTATTACATGATTTAGAAGCTTCTTCTGTGTTCTAATATGGTGCTTATAATGTCTCCGCATACCGCAGCACGCGACATAGCTTTGCAGACGATAAATGTAACCGTTTGAGAGAGAGGAGCGGCAAATATGACGATCTGGCTTGAAGTCGATTCGATAACAGATGACGAAAACGGACGGATTTCTCAGGTTTTTACTACATATGAACACTTATGACATTCTCGAGTGCAACGCGGCTGCTAGTTCTCCTTTGATGCAAAATCTTAAGGTCCTAGCTCTTGTCCAATGCACCAAAGAAGGGCAAAACGTCAATAATTGGTAACTAAAACTTTAATTGTAATACTTCTTACTGGTTATTACATCAACGTTGAAGCTTCATCTGTGTTCTACTATGGTTCTTTTAGTGTCTCCGCATATCGCAGCACGCGACATAGCTTTTCAGACGATAAGTGTAACCGATTCAGGGAGAAGAGCGGCCTGTGTGACGATCTGGCAATAAGTCGTTACGATAACAAATGAAGAAAACGGAATGATTTCTCAGGTTTTTACTACTTATGAACACTTTTCACATTCTCCAATGCAACGCGGCTGCTAGCCCTCCTTTCATGCAAAATCGTAATGTCCCAGCTCATGTCCAAGGCACCAAAGAATTGTAAGAAGTCAGTAATCGGTAACTAAAACTTTAATTGTACTACTTCTTACTGGCTATTACATCAACTTAGGAGATTCGTCTGTGTTGTACTAAGCTTCTTTTAGTGTCCTCGCATACCGCAGCATGCGACATAGCTCAGCAGACCATAAATGTACCAGTTTCAGTGAGAAGAGAAGATAATGTGACGCTCTTGCTTTAACTCGATTCGATAACAAATGACGAAAACGGACGGATTTCTCAGGTTTTTACTACATATGAAAACTTTTTACATTCTCCCGTGCAACGCGGCTGCTAGTTCTCCTTTCATGCAAAATCTTAAGTTCCTGGCTCATGTCCAAGGCACCAAAGCCGGCTAAAAAGTCAATAATCGATAACTAAAACTTGAATTGTATTACATCTTACTGGCTATTACATCAACTAGAAGCTTCATCTGTGTTCTAGTATGGTGCTTTTAGTGTGTCCGCATATCGTAGCACGCAACATAGCTTTGCAGACGACAAATGTAACCGTTTCAGAGAGAAGAGCGGCAAATGTGACGATCTGGCTTTATGTCGTTTCGATCACCAATGAGGAAAACGGACAGATTTCACAAGTTTTTACTATATATGAACACTTTTCACATTCTCCAATGCAACGCGGCTGCCAGTCCTCCTTTCATGCAAAATCGTAATGTCCTACCTAATGTCCATGGCACCAAAGTATTGTAAGAAGTCAATAATCGGTAACTAAAACTTGAATTGTACTACTTCTTACTGGCTATTACGTCAACTTAGGGGCTTCATCTGTGTTTTACTATGGTTCTTTTAGTGTTCTCGCATACCGCAGCACGCGATATAGCTGTGCAGACGATAAATGTAACCGTTTCAGAGAGAAGAGAAGCCAATGTGACGTCTGCCTTGACGTCGATTCGATAACAAATGACGAAAACGGACGGATTTCTCAGGTTTTTACTACATATGAACACTTTTTACATTCGCCCGTGCAACGTGGCTGCTAGTTTTCCTTTCATGCAAAATCGTAAGTTCCTGGCTCATGTACAAGGCACCAAGGCCGGCTAAAAAGTCGATAATCGATAACTAAAACTTGAATTGTACTACTTCTTACTGTCTATTACATCAAATTAGAAGCTTCATCTGTGTTCTACTATGATGCTTTTAGAGTCTCCGCATACCGTCCCACGCGACATAGCTTTGCAGGCGATAAATGTAATCGTTTCAGAGAGAAGAGAGGCCAATGTGGCGATCTGGCTTTAAGTCGATTCGGTAACAAATGACGAAAACGGATGGATTTCTCAGATTTTTACTACATGTGAACACTTTTCACAATTTCCCGTGCAACGTGGCTTCTAGTCCTCCATTCATGCAAAATCGTAAGGTCCTAGCTCGTGTCCAAGGTACCAAAGCCGGCTAAAAAGTCAATAATCGATAACTAAAACTTGAATTGTGCTACTTCTTACTGGCTATAACATCAACTTTGAAGCTTCATTTGTGTTCTGCTATAATGCTTTTAGTGTCTCCGCATACCGCCCCAAGCGACATAGCTTTGCAGGCGATAAATGTAACAGTTTCAGAGAGAAGAGCGGCCAATGGGACGATGTGGCTTTAAGTTGATTCGATAACAAATGACGAAAACGTACGGATTTCTCAGGTTTTTACAACATATGAACACTTTTCACATTCTCCCGTGCAACGCGGCTGCTAGTCCTTCTTTCATGCAAAATCTTAAGGTCCTAGCTCATGTCCAAGTCACCAAAGAAGGGTAAAAAGTCAATAATCGATAAGTAAAACTAGAATTGTACTACTTCTTACTGGCTATTACATTAACTTAGAAGCTTCATATGTGTTCTACTATGGTGCCTTTAGTGTCTCCGCATACCGCAGCATGGGACATAGCTTTGCAGACGATGTGTTTCAGAGAGATGAGCGGCCAATGTGACGATCTGGCCTTAAGACGATTCGATAACGAACAACTAAAATCAACGGAATTCTCGGGTTTTTACTACATATGAACAATTTTCACATTCTCCCGTGCAACGCGGCCGCTAGTCCTCCTTTCATGCAAAATCTTAAGTTCCTAGCTCATGTCCAAGGCACAAAAGCAGGCTAAAAAGTCAATTATCGATATCTGAAACTTGAATTTTACTATTTCTTACTCGCTATTACATCAACTTAGAAGCTTCTTCTGTTTTCTACAATGGTGCTTTTAGTGTCTCCGCATGCCGCAGCACGCACATAACTTTGCAGATGATAAATGTAACCGTTTCAGAGAGAAGAGCGGCCAATGTGACGATCTGGCTTTAAGTCGATTCGATAACAGATGAAGAAAACGGACGGATTTCTCAGGTTTTTTGCTACATATGAACACTTTCCACATTCTCCCGTGCAACGCGGCTGCTAGTAATCCTTTCATGCAAAATCTTAGGTGCTAGCTCATGTCCAAGGCGCCAAAGAAGGGTAAAAAGTCAATAATCGATGACTATAACTTGAATATTACTACTTCTTACTGGCTATTACATAAACTTAGTAGCTTCATCTCTGCTCTACTATGGTGCTTTTGGTGTCTCCGCATATCGCAGCACACGACATAGCTTTGCAGACGATAAATGTAACCGTTTAGAGAGAAGAGCGGCTAGTGTGACGGTCTGACATTAAGTCGATTCGATAACAAATGACGAAAAGGGACGGGTTTCTCAGCTTTTTACTACATATGTACACTTATCACATTCTCCCGTGCAACGCAGATTCTAGTCCTCCTTTCATGCAAAATCTTAAGGTCCTAGCTCATGTCCAAAGCACCCAAGCCGGCTATAAAGGCAATAATCGATAACTGAAACTTAATGTGTACTGCTTCTTACTGGCTATTACATCAACTTCTAAGCTTCTTCTGTGTTCTACTATGGTGCTTATAGTGTGTTCGCATGACGCAGCACGCGACATTGCTTTGCAGACGATAAATGTAACCGTTTCAGTGAGAAGAGCGGAGAACGTGACGATCTGGGTTTAAGTCCATTCGATAACAAATGACGAAAACGGGCGGATTTGTGAGGTTTTTACTACATATGAACACTTCTCACATTTTCCCGTGCAACGCGGTTGCTAGACCTCCTTTCATGAAAAATCTTAAGGTCCTACCTCATGTCCAAGGCGCCAAAGCCGGCTAAAAAGTCATTAATCGATAACTAAAACTTGCATTGTAATACTTCTTACTGACTATTACTTCAACTTAGAAACTACTTCTGTTTTCTTCTAAGGTGCTTTTTGTGTCCCCTCATACCGCAGCACGCGACATAGCTTTGCAGACGATAAATGTAACCGTTTCAGAGAGAAGAGTGGACAATGTAACGTCCTGACTTTAAGTCGATTCGATAACAAATGACGAAAACAGACAGATTTCTCAGGTTTTTACTACATATGAACACTTTAACTCATTTTAGCGTGCAACGCGGCTGCTAGTCATTTTTTCACGCAATCCCTTAAGGTCCTAGCTCATGTCCAAGGCACCAAAGCCGGCTAAAATGGCAATAATAGATAACTAAAACTTGATTGTACTACTTTTTACTGGCTATTAGAACAACTTAGAAGCTACTCCTGTTTCTACTATAGTGCTTTTAGTGTCTCAGCATACCGCACCCATCGACATAGCTTTGCTGACGATAAATGTAACCGTTTCAGAGAGAAGAACGGAAAATGTAACGGTCTGCCTTTAAATCGATTCGATAACAAATGACGAAAACGGGCGGATTTCTCAGGTTTTTATTACATATGAACACTTTTCACATTCTCCCGTGTAACTCAGCTGCTAGTTATCCTTTCATGCAAAATCTTAAGGTCCTAGCTCATGTCCAAGTCACCAAAGCCGGCTAAAAAGTCAATAATCTATAACTAAAACTTGAATTTTACTACTTCTTACTGGCTGTTACATTCTCTTAGAAGCTTCTTCTGTTTTCTACTATGGTGCTTTCAGTGTCTTCGCATACTGCAGCACGGGACATAGCTTTGCACAGGATAAATGTAAACGTTTCAGAGAGAAGAGCGGCCAATGTGACGATCTGGGTTTAAGTCGATTCGATAACAAATGACGAAAACGGGCGGATTTATCAGGTTTTTACTACATATGAACACTTTTCAAATTCTCCCGAGCCACGCGGCACCTAGTCCTCCTTTCATGCAAAATCTTAAGGTCCTAGCTCATGTCCAAGGCACCAAAGACGGCTAAAAAGTCAATAATCGATAACCAAAACTTGAATTGTACTGCTTCTTACTGGCTATTACATTAACTTGGAAGCTTCTTCTGTGTTCTACTACGGTGCTTTTAGTGTCTCCGTATACCGCAGCACGCGACATTGCTTTGCAGGCGACAAATGTAACCGTTTCAGAGAGAAGATCCGCCAATGCGACGATCTCGCTTTAAGTCGATACGATAACAAATGACGAGAAACGGGCGGATTTCTCAGGTTTTTACTACATATGAACACTTTTCTCATTCTCCCGTGCAACGCGGCTGCTAAACTAACCTTCATGGATAATCTTAAGGTCCTAGCTTATGTCCAAGGCACCAAAGCCGGCTAAAAAGTCAATAATCGATAGCTAAAACTTGAATTGTATTGCTTCTTACTGACTATTACATCAACTTGGAAGCTTCTTCTGTGTTCTACTATGGTGCTTTTAGTGTCTCCGCATACCGCAGCACGCGACATAGCTTTGGAGACGATAAATGTAACCGATTCAGAGAGAAGAGCGGCCAATGTAACGCCATGGCTTTAAGTCGATTCAATAACAAATGGCGAAAACTGACGGATTTCTCAGGTTTTTGCAATATATGAACACATTTAACATTCTCCCGTGCAAAGCGGCTGCTAGACTTAGCTTCATGTAAAATCTTAAGGTCCTAGCTCATGTCCAAGGCATCAAAGCCTGCAAAAAATCAATAATCGATAACCAAAACTTGAATTGTACTGCGTCTTACTGGTTATTACATCAACTTGGAAGCTTCTTCTGTGTTCTACTATGGTGCTTTTAAAGTCTCCGCATACCGCAGCACGCGACCTAGCTTTGCAGACGATAAATGTAACCGTTTCAGAGAGAAGAGCGGTCAATGTGGCGATCTGGCTTTAAGTCGATTTGATAACAAATGACGAAAACGGACGGATTTCTCAGGTTTTTACAACATATGAACACTTTTCACATTCTCCCGTGCAACGCGGCTGCTAGACTTACCTTCATGGATAATCTTAAGGTCCTAGCTTATGTCCAAGGCACCAAAGACGGCTATAAAGTCAAAAATCGGTAGCTGAAACTTGAATTGTACTGCTTGTTACTGACTATTACATCATTTTGTAAGCTTCTTCCTTGTTCTACTACGGTGCTTTTAGTGTCTCCGCATACCGCAGCACGCTACATATCTTTGCAAACGATAAATGTAACCGTTTCAGAGAGAAAACTGCCAATGTGACGATCTGGCATTACGTCGATTCGAAAGCAGATGACGAAAACGGTCGGATTTCTTATCTTTTTACTGCATATGAACACTTTCCACATTCTCCCGTGCAACTTGGCTGCTAGACCTCCCTTCATGCAAATTCGTAACGTCCTACCTCATGTCCAAGGCACCAAAGCCGGCCAAAAAGTCAATAATCGAAAGCTAATACTTGAATTGTACTGCTTCTTACTGGGTATTACATGAACTTAGAAACTTCTTCTGTGTTCTACTATGGTGTTTTCATTGTCTCCGCATACCGCAGCCCGCGACATATCTTTGCACACGATAAATGTAATCGTTTCAGAGAAAAGAGCAGCCAATGTGACGATCTGGAATTAAGTCGATTCGATAACAAATGACGAAAACGAGCGGATTTCTCAGGTTTTTTTCCAGATGTGAACACTTGTTACGTTCTCCCGTGCAACGTGGCTGACAGACCTTCCTTCATGCAAAATCGTAAGGTCCTAGCACACATCCAGGGCATCAAAGCCGGCTAAAAAGTCATTAATCGATAACTAAAAATTGAATTTTACTGCTTATTACATCAACTTAAGAACTTCTTCTGTGTTCTACTATGGTGCTTTCATTGTCTCCGCATACCGCAGCACACGTCATAGCTTTGCACACGATTAATGTAAATGTTTCAGAGAGAGGAGTGGCCAATGTGAGATCTGGCATTTAGTCGATTCGATAGCAAATGAAGAAAACGGGCGGATTTCTCAGGTTTTTTCTACATATGAACACTTTTCACAATGTTCCGTACAACGTGGCTGCTAGACCTCCCTTCACACTAAAACGTAAGGTCCTAGCTCATGTCCAATGCATTAAAGCCATCTAAAATGTCAATACTCGATAACTAATACTTGAATTGTAGAGCTGCTTACTGGCTATTAGATCAACTTAGAAGCCCCTTATGTGTTCTACTATGTTGCTTTTAGTGTCTCCGCATTCCGCAGCACGCGACATAGTTTTGCACACGATAAATGTAACCGTTTCAAAAGAAGAGCGGAAAATGTGACGATCAGGCATTAATTGGATACGATAGCAAATGACGATAATGGGCTGATCTCTCAGGTTTCTACTAGATGTGAACACTTATCACATTGTCCCGTGCGATGTGGCTGATAGACCACCCTTCATACTAAATCGTAAGGTCCTAGCTCATGCCCAATGCACTAAAGCCTTCTAAAAACTCAATAATCGACAACTAATGCTTCAATTGTACAGCTACTTATTGGCTATTACATCAACTTAGAAGCTTTTTCTGTGTTCTACTATGGTTCTTTTAGTGTCTCCTCATACCGCAGCACGCGACATAAGTTTGCACACGATAAATGTAACCGTTTCAGAGGGAGAACGGCCAATGTGACGATCTGGCATTACGTCGATTCGAAAGCAGTTGACGAAAACGGGCGGATTTCTTATGTTTTTACTGCACATGAAAACTTTTCACATTCTCCCGTGCAATGTGGCTGCTAGACCTCCCTTCAAGCCAAATCTTAAGGTCCTAGCTGATGTCCAAGGCTCCAAAGCTGGCTAAAAATTCAATATTCGATAACAAAACTTGAATTCTACCGCTTCTTACTGGCTATTACACCAAATTAAAAGCTTCTTCGGTGTTCTACTATGGTGCTTTTAGTGTCTCCGCATACCGCAGCACGCTACATATCTTTGCAAACAATAAAAGTAACCGTTTCAGAGAGAAAACGGCCAATGTGACGATCTGGCATTACGTCGATTCGAAAGCAGATGACGAAAACGGTCGGATTTCTTATCTTTTTACTGCATATGAACACTTTCCACATTCTCCCGTGCAACTTGGCTGCTAGACCTCACTTCATGCAAATTCGTAACGTCCTACCGCATGTCCAAGGCACCAAAGCCGGCCAAAAAGTCAATAATCGAAAGCTAATACTTGAATTGTACTGCTTCTTACTGGGTATTACATGAACTTAGAAACTTCTTCTGTGTTCTACTATGGTGTTTTCATTGTCTCCGCATACCGCAGCCCGCGACATAGCTTTGCACACGATAAATGTAATCGTTTCAGAGAAAAGAGCAGCCAATGTGACGATCTGGAATTAAGTCGATTCGATAACAAATGACGAAAACGAGTGGATTTCTCAGGTTTTTTCCAGATGTGAACACTTGTTACGTTCTCCCGTGCAACGTGGCTGATAGACCTTCCTTCATGCAAAATCGTAAGGTCCTAGCACACATCCAGGGCATCAAAGCCGGCTAAAAAGTCATTAATCGATAACTAAAAATTGAATTTTACTGCTTCTTACTGCTTATTACATCAACTTAAAAACTTCTTCTGTGTTCTACTATGGTGCTTTCATTGTCTCCGCATACCGCAGCACACGTCATAGCTTTGCACACGATTAATGTAAATGTTTCAGAGAGAGGAGTGGCCAATGTGACGATCTGGCATTTAGTCGATTCCATAGCAAATGAAGAAAACGGGCGGATTTCTCAGGTTTTTTCTACATATGAACACTTTTCGCAATGTTCCGTACAACGTGGCTGCTAGACCTCCCTTCACACTAAAACGTAAGGTCCTAGCTCATGTCCAATGCATTAAAGCCATCTAAAATGTCAATACTCGATAACTAATACTTGAATTGTAGAGCTGCTTACTGGCTATTAGATCAACTTAGAAGCTCCTTCTGTGTTCTACTATGGTGCTTTTAGTGTCTCCGCATTCCGCAGCACGCGACATAGTTTTGCACTCGATAAATGTAACCGTTTCAAAAGAAGAGCGGAAAATGTGACGATCAGGCATTAATTGGATACGATAGCAAATGACGATAATGGGCGGATTTCTCAGGTTTCTACTAGATGTGAACACTTTTCACATTCTCCCGTGCGATGTGGCTGATAGACCTCCCTTCATACTAAATCGTAAGGTCCTAGCTCATGCCCAATGCACTAAAGCCTTCTAAAAACTCAATAATCGACAACTAATGCTTCAATTGTACAGCTACTTATTGGCTATTACATCAACTTAGAAGCTTCTTCTGTGTTCTACTATGGTTCTTTTAGTGTCTCCTCATACCGCAGCACGCGACATAAGTTTGCACACGATAAATGTAACCGTTTCAGAGAGAGAACGGCCAATGTGACGACCTGGCATTACGTCGATTCGAAAGCAGTTGACGAAAACGGGCGGATTTCTTATGTTTTTACTGCACATGAAAACTTTTCACATTCTCCCGTGCAGTGTGGCTGCTAGACCTCCCTTCAAGCCAAATCTTAAGGTCCTACCTGTATCCAAGGCACCAAAGCTTTCTAAAAATTCAATAATCGATAACAAAACTTGAATTGTACCGCTTCTTACTGGCTATTACACCAAATTAAAAGCTTCTTCGGTGTTCTACTATGGTGCTTTTAGTGTCTCCGCATACCGCAGCACGCTACATATCTTTGCAAACGATAAATGTAACCGTTTCAGAGAGAAAACGGCCAATGTGACGATCTGGCATTACGTGGATTCGAAAGCAGATGTGAAAACGGGTGGATTTCTTGGGTTTTTAGTACATATGAACACTTTTCACATTCTCTCGTGTAACGTGGCTGCCAGACCTTGTTTAAAGCCAAATCTTAAGGTTGTCGGTCATTTCACTGGCACCAAAGCCGGCTAATAAATCAATAATCGATAGCTGAAACCTGAATCGTACTGTTTCCTACGGTCTAATTACATCAACCTAGAAGCTTCTTCTGTGTTCTACTGTGTTGTTTTTAGTGTCTCTGCATTCCTTAGCACGCGACATAAGTTTGCAGACGATAAATGTAACCGTTTCAGAGAGAAAAGCTGCCAATGTAACGCTCTGGCATTACGTCGATTTGATAGCAAATGACGAAAACGGGCTTCTTTCTTAGGTTGTTACTACATATGAACACTTTTCACATTCTCTCGTGTAACGTGGCTTCTAGACCTCCCTTCATGCAAAATCCTAAGGTCGTCGGTCATGTCCAAAGCACCAAAGCCGGATAATAAGTCAATAATCGATTACTAAAACTTGAATTTTACTGCTTCTTACTGGCTGATTACATTAACTTATAAGCTTCTTCTGTGTTTTACTGTGTTGCTATTAGTGCCTCCGCATACCGCAGCACACAACATAAGTTTGCAGACGATGAAGGTAACCGCTTCACAGAGAAATTTTAAATTGTATGTTTGTGTCTACTGCCTGCTCATATTGTTTAAAGCAGGTTGCTCTAAATGCCCAGTGGATCTGATTCCCTTGATACCCATTCTAAACAATCTCGGATTGGGAAAGACCAAGCTCTGCTTATACTTATAGTCTGGGAAGTTGACATATCTTAGAAAGTAAAATATGATGGTTAAATATGTCCACTGAGTATTCCCATATACACTGAAGTTAGCTTTGAACAACAAATTATTAATTGGCCACCTACTCTTGACTCAATAGCTACTAAGATCTTTCACTGGTGAAGGAGGTGACGACGTTGTTACGTCCATTAGATGCTTCTGTAGTTTGCTGAGAATGATGTGATATAATTGTGCCTTGTTATTTTCTGTGGAGCTCCAGAGTAAGTTCTACACTGGTGCAGGACATTCATTCTTGCTGTTCTCATTCGAGGCAATTCTCTATTCTGAATCTCAAGCACCAGAGGATTAAAAACAGCAATGGAACCTCTGTCTTCCTGGCTGTCCACTATTTCAAAGTGCTGTGGTTGACAGTCTCTTCTCATTGTGCAGTGCTTTTAGATTATTGTAAATGGATAAACTGCAATGTTTAAAACATCTCATTCTAAACTTTCTAAAGAACGAGACTTTTCTGTCACGACCACTTTTTGTGTGATTTGATAAGTACCAGTAATTTGTTTGCATTTTGGGAACCTGATGGTGACATACATTAGTGTCTTTGTAAATTAATGAAACTGGATTTTTCCTGAGGTAGGCAGTTTTCCGAAGGTCGGCGTTTTTCCCGAGGTCGACGTTTTTCCCAAGGTCGGAGTTTTTCCCCGAGGTTGGCCTTTTTTCCCAACGGCGGCGTTTCTCCCTGAGGTCGGCGTTTTCCCACGATGTCGTCGTTTTTCCCCGAGGCCGGCGTTTTACCCCGAGTTCGGCGTTTTTCCCCCAAGATCGGCGTTTTACCCCGACGTCGCCGTTTTACCCAGAGGTCGACGTTTTTCCCTCGAGGTCTGCGTTTTTCCCCGAGGTCGGCGTTTTTTCCGTAGGTCTGCGTTTTTGCACCGAGGTCGGATCGGCGATTTTTTCCCCAAGGTCTAGAAATCTATCGATGTATTGAAAATCCTAAGTATTTTCATGTATATCGAACTATACTGATATGTCATGTCATCTTGAAACATATATCCGACCACTAGATATCGGTATTTATCGAGATAGCGATATATTTCGATATATCTATTTATTTCGAGAAAAGTTTTCTTAGGGGTACAGATTTATTTCGAGATGTCCATTTTTTACCATTAACGATTCATTTCGATATATCGACTTATGTCGAGGCACACATTATATCGAGATGTCGATTTATTCGAGATATCTATCTATAATGATGAGTCCATTTATTTCGAGGTATCGATTGATTTCGAAGTATCTGTTTATGTCGAGATATCGTTTATTTTGATATACCGACACAAATCGGGTTTGCCTATACATTTCGATATATCGATATATTTCAATGTATTGGTGTACTTCAGATATCGATTCCTTTCTAGATATCGATATATTTCAAGAAACCTCTATATCTCAAGTAATCCATAAATTTCTAGATATCGTATTTTTAGAGATATCTCTATATTACGAGGTACCAATATATTTCAAGATATCGATAGATTTCCATACCTCGATTTATCTCGAGAGGTCCTTGAATTTCGAGATATCGATCTATATGGTAAGTTGAAATGCGTCTAGATGTCGATATATTTCGGTATATCGAATCATTTCGATTTAGCAGTCTTTTGGATATGTCGATTTATTTCGAAGTTTCGATTTTTTTCATGGTGTCGATTTATTTCGAGGTTGCGATTTATTTCGGGGTGGCGATTTATTTATAGGTGTTGATTTATTTCGAGGTGTCGATATATTTCGAGGTGACGATATATATCGACGTTACTTGTCGACTGCATCAGCTTAGGACCTATTTCGTACAGAGTGGTGAGACTGCATACCTCAGAAGGCGACATTAATATCCAGACGCTGAATGCAAACGTTTCCGAGAGAAAAGCGTCCAATGTGACGAATTGGCACTACGTCATTATGAAAACGTGAGGTTTCTGCCACTCAAAGTGCTGCCAACTTTCACCCCACCCCCTCCTCACTCTCCCCAGTCGTTGCGATCAGCTGGTGTGATAGAAATGGACACAGGAAAGTAATAACGTTCCATGAAATCCCATTCTAGGGACGTTTAAGGGTAAATGTTCCAGACGGTTTATTTGCATTAAGACACGCATACTGGACATCTACAATGTCACATCTGCCAGATTGTTTCTATTGTCAGCAGTGGAAAACAAAACAGCGTACTGAAAAAGCCATAGTGAGACGCGGATTTTGGTAGACGAAATAATAGGAATACTCTAGCCACTGATAATGATGATCTAATGAGAATTCTGGTATTGTTTTGAAAGATGCATTTAAATATGCATTGAACGTAGCTCCAAATTATTTTGAGAATTATAATTGCGGTATGATGAATCTACATTGGAGATTTGGTAATGCAAAACATTTCGTTCTGAGAATACTTTACGTGATAGAACGGCATTGACCTTGTGTGTCATTAGGGTAAAGTTAATTTGCCGCCATTAACAAAAAATTTATCCGCCATTAACATAAAATCTATTTTTCAGCGCACTTCAATAAGGACTCACTTCAGATGATTGGACAATTAAAGAGAACTCAAACCGTTATTTTAATAGTATTCGTAGGTCCAATGCAGCATTTACCGTGGACAGTCCATGAGCCAAGACTGTCAATTTTATGTAGGGAGCACTACTTTAAGAAAGCACTCCGTGTTCAGACCACAAGTGGCCAATCAGGACCATCCGACCGCCACGTCATTCTCACTGAGGGTGGAGGAGGAGCTGGCTCTCCCACTCGTTGTGGTAGTTTCCTTTGACTTGAGCCGCTACTATTCGGTCGAGTAGTTCCTCAATTGGCATCGCAAGGCTGAGTGCAACCCGAAAAATGGAAACAGCGCATAGCGGATCGGATGGTCACCCATCCAAGTGCCGACCACGCCCGAAAGTGCTAAACTTCAGTGATCTGACGGGAACCGGTGTATCCACTGCGGCAAGGCCGTTGCCCCTACCACTTTTACATGATATTTTTGATCGTAGATCAGGTCTGATGGCTGGAAAGAATGGACGTTTACCATGTTATGCACATTTATATTTTCACTACGTCGACACAGCTGGTCCAATTTCGACCACAGGTGATGGTAGCCATAATGATGGAGCCAAGCATCCTGTGTACATTAGTTGCACCCATGTGTGTGGGGATCACAGCATTCGTGACATTTAAATTTGTTACTTCTTTGGTACTATATTCGCAATAAATTTTGCAGACAGTATCCGCATATGACGCTGAATGTACCTACAAAATTATATCATTGTACGACACATGTTTCAGGAGATACGTCATAAAAACTCAGGACAAGGCCAGACGCTGCATAGTACGGACGTGGACGCACAGATGTAAATAAATGCCTAGTCAACACCAAGCTTTTCCGCTAGTCATCTATACAGATAAAAAAATCCCCAATATTTTCCACCAGCGTATTTTTGAAAAACCTTTATTTTGTCATCCATTTTTTTCCTGTAAAAATCGTAAAAGCCGAGCATCATTGTGTTTTTAAAAATCGTTTCCTATTGTCATCTCTTTTTATGTATTTTAAACCACCTATCGCTTGTGTAACCTGTGGCTACAAGTCCATTCCCTTTATGGGGTAATCGAAATAATGAACAACGGAAAAAAGTGTGGGTCAATTTCTTCCTCATTTTTCGGAACTTCTGATAATAGTAAATCGTTGCCCCTTTGAGGGCGTGGTAGGTACATACAAGAGATTAGTGTAAGATTAGAATTTGGGTTAGATACAGTGCTAGGAGGTTTTGTTTCTATCTGGCTAGCTTCAGAGTACTTCACCATCTACTAAGTGATGCGTTTCATTGTGAATGGTGTGTTCTGTGCTAGGTCTACCCTTTACTGCACAATGCTGTTACTTCGTTGCTATTAAAACCAGGATGTTATCAAAATATATGCACAGTGGCAGACTGGAGTCTGCAGAAATATTTCCAGTGGTGGGGAGGGGGGAAGGCGCGTCGGGGCTGGAATGCATGATTCTGAAACTGGCACTCTGTGTACAAATCAGCTGGTCAGTTACGAGGTGCATCAAGCTACAAGACCCTAACTCTATAAGCGCTACAACTGGTCAAAGCTAAGGTTTAGCAGTATTGTGGAGAATTCTTATCTGGAAGAGTATGAGTATACTGTAACGAATAAAAACTCTTTACTCCAGATTCCAAGGATGGTTAGGGGCGACGGGTGAAAGTGCCCTTTTGCCAATCCTCCCCTCTCCACCTCCTCCCCTCCCCCTCCCCTTCCCCCTCGCGGACGCCAATGGCTGGCCCGTTCATTTTGAGAACATCAGAGTTGCAGTAACCTTTCTGAGAAACTGTTGTAGATGTCCTTGCGCGTCAATCTTACCACTCAGAACAGCAGTGGGAATGTCGGTTATCGCTGAAACAACTGGTTTTCGGCTCTTATCAGTTTCCCAGCCTCACTTTAACCTAATTGTTAAAGCCCGTCACAATACCAGTTCTCGTAATAACCGATTTTCAGTCTTTTATTTACATTATTTCCTCTAGTAAACGTAGAAATCAAACAAAGATTAAAAATATTTTACTTTCTCAGTTTATTGATAAATGGAATCAAAACGTCAAATACATTTATGACGACCTGCAGCCGTCCAGAACGAAATTAGAATTATATTAATACCGTCAGCTGCTCACGGGTGTCGATAAATATCAACGGGGACAGGTGACAATGTGTGCACGTCTGGGACTCGAACCCGGGATATCCTGCTTACATGGCAGGCGCTCTGCCCATCTGAGCCACCGAGGGCACAGACGATAGTGTGACTGCAGGTACTATCTCGCGCACGCCTCCCGCGGGACTCACATTCTCACCTTGCATATGCACACACTACATTCGTAGTGTCCCACACCAACACACTCATTACTCGTGGAACACATTCTTACCAAGTCCCGTAGCAGTTCGGGGAATACTTGTGCATCTTCACAGAAGAAGGTCATGGCTGGTATTGCCAGAACCGTATACTTATACGGATATGGATATGTCTTCCACGAGGAATGAGTGTGTTGGAGTGGGACTCTACGACTGTAGTGTATGGACATTCAAGGTGAGAATGTGAGTCTCGCAGGAGGCGTGCGCGAGATAGTCCCTGCAGTCGAACCATACACTGTGCCCTCGGTGGCCTAGATGGATAGAGCGTCTGTCATTTTAGCAAGAGATCCCGGGTTCGAGTCCCGATCGCAGCACACATTTTCACTTGTCCACGTTGATATTTATCAACGCCCGTGAGCAACTGACGGTATTAATATAATTCTAATTTCTTTAAATTAAATAGTCCAATAAAACTTTGTCCGCTGTTCGCTGCTTCTCTCAAAATATAGCGAGTGCTTCTATACTACAGAAAACTGCCAGTATTATCCTACTGATTTTAGTTTTTAGAACTCTGCTCAAAAATTATATTTGAATCGGTTATCACAGCACTATGCGGGCATTATGTATAATCCAGCGATAAAAAGTGAAAACTGCGGCAGGAGAACTCTCTTTTTCGTTTATATTTCTCTGTTAACGGCTAAAAGCAGATAACGGCATACTACATAGACACAGGCAGCAGATCAGGCACTTTCTATTTTTATCCCGAACTATGAATGATTTGTAAAATTTTAACTTTTTTCCTTGTATGATGTCGCAAGTGACCAAATCGACCATTGTGCTTCACTCGTACTGCATATCGTAAAATACTTCCAGGCTTTCAGATGGTGCCATTCTGTGTTACAACTGACGTTCGATAACAGCGAGAAACTGCGTCCATTCTCGCGAACTGCTTGTATAACAGGCACGCACAGTATTGTCTCGGCAATGTTGGACCAATTCATTTGTTGCTCGTTTCTATCAGCAGTGTTATTAAAGCGGCATACATCACTTTTCCCATTTTTTCTGTAATAACGCAGTATTTCAGAACTATGGAAATCTTACGAATAAAAATTACTCGTCTTTTTTAAAAAAGGTTTATTTGAAAACTAAAAATTTTACTACGACAGCTGTGGCTAATTGGTATATCTGTTTTTACGTGGTTATCAGGAAAAAATAAAAAGATACTTGTTATAACCGAGAGCAAACAAATACCGAAAGACATCGGTTATTCAGAACTAAAATACCCATGTCGTTTTAACTGATCGGTTTTTCTATCTCTAAACTGCAATGTCGCCACAGTAAAGTGTGTCGTTCCATCAATGTCCATAGCAACTTTGAGATATGTAAGTGTTTATGCGCAATATCGGCAAATGGAAACACGAAGTGGTAATAAGCACCTGAGCGATAGAATTTATTTCACAGTCTGAAAAGTCGAGTGAGAGACAAGACTGAATCACTGTAATAGAAATTATATGGAAAGCTGTGTAAAGGAAAATTTCCAGTTCTTTCGTGGATTCCAAAATTGAAGCCAAGTCCGGGACATCAAGGTGACATAGTCTTATACGGATAGTATTCCATGACTAACGTAATTGGCCCACATACTGTACTGGTATACAGATAATATTACACTACTAAGGTAATTTACCTGAAGTAATTTACAAACATGTAACTATAACATTCGCTACTACTCATTACGCTAATTGACCTTCAGCCATTAAGCGCAAGCGCAGATCTCAGTTATGATACGTGCGCCATCCAAAAATTTATCAAGGTGGTAACTCAACACAACTACAAACGATCATTGTGTGCAAAATAAATAGAACACCTCATAAGAAGAACATGACGGGTTTGAATCATTCCCACCGCAAAGGATGAAATATTCAGGCTTGCACATAAGACCACTTGATAACTAACCAGAAATTCAGATTAGTTGTAGCTTCGGTGACAATCGCCTTTTTTACATTTTCCCCGTAAACTAGATAATTATGAAACGTAACAACTACTCTAAAATATCTGCAGCAACGGACTTGCCGCGGAGGTTACATCGGTTCACGTGAGATCACCGAAGTTAAGTGCGTTGTCGGGCGTTGAAGGCAATTGGATGGGTGATCATCCAGTCCGCCATGCGCTCTTGCCATTTTTCGGGGTGCACTAAGCCTCATGATGCCAATCGAGGAGTTACTCGACCCAATAGTAGCGGCTCCGGTCAAAGAAAACCATCATAACGACTGGGAGAACAGTGTGCTGACCCCCGCCCCTCCTGTTCGCATCCTCCACGGATGATGACACGGCGGTCGGATGGTCCCGTCCCAGTAGGCCACTCGTGGCCTGAAGACGGAGTGCTTACAAAGCAAACTACTCTCCAGTGGATGGTCGTACTACTGAGACCTTGATTCCTGGCATCAATAACAGATGGCAGCACAAGAGGTTGCCTTACGCCTACTGCCGAATTTTGCGATCTGTCGTAAGCCTGCGTAAGCACGTGGGGCCTTCCGTCTTAAGTGCAAGCATATCCATTGCGTTTTCTGCCGCGCGACTTGAGTGGAATGTTTCATTATTTCTGAAATATTATAGAAATGTTTTTCGTTGTATATCCTCACAATCGGTACTGAATTCACTGTAAAATTACTTGCTCACTTTTCGGAACTTCCGTTCATAGTAAATCGATACTATTTGAAGCCGTGGTAGACACGAGTCTAGTGTGCTTCACCTACAGCACCTTCTGTGTCAGTCTCGGTTCCTATGTCGCTGATTTCACAACGAACAGTTCGTTGTCTACTGAGTATACTGTCTGTTGCACGACACTATCCCTCCCACGCTGCTAAATGTAGGTCGTCGGCAAAATATGACTGCAGTGGAACAAGGGAGTCTGCAGAAATTTCCCCAGGAGGTGGTGGTGGCATTGTTAGTGGTGTGTGTGTGTGTGTGTGTGTGTGTGTGTGTGTGTGTGTGTGCGTGTGTGTGTGGATGCCATTACTATTAAATTCACACAGTCCAGACCGCCAACGAAAATAAACCTTGAGATTTGGAAAGGGTGTTGATCTTATACCGCTTATGCTGCATATTTCGAAATTCCACCTCTAAGGGGGATGCACAGGAAATGAAAGGATTTTTGAAACATGTAGCTATTAAGGTAATTTTGAAGCTTGGCAGACGAAAACTTGTATCTGGTTTCTAGGTCAGAAATAAAGAAATATGTGTTCCAGTATTATTGGGGATTTAACCTCTATGAGGTGAAATAGTGGATGAACACTTTATTTTGAGATAAAAAAATTATGGAAGAACTATGGAAGTATTTTTAAGGCTACATCTACGAAAATTGGTATTTGACTTCAAGGTTACAAATAAGAAAATACGTATTTTCGTGTTTTTGGAAGTTCAACCTCTAAGGGGATGAAATAGAGTGAGCTGGTGCGTTTCTGGCGCCAGTTTCCATCGATCGTTGTTTCGATCTTTGAGTCGCGGTCCAGAGGACACTGCTCCCTAAGCGACTGTAGTAGTTCCCTGTGCGGCCCAACATCGGGCTTACCGCGCTTACACTGGACACAGTTGCCAACAAATCGCCTGCCATCACCATATAGGTTGGGCCAAAACATGTGTTCCCGAACTCGGTTCAAGGACTTGTAGAACCCCAAATGATCCCCTACCGCCGAATAGTGGAAATATCTGAGTGCCATGCTAACTCGTTCCTGTGGAATACAGACCTTCCCTTCACCACGGTTGTCTTCCCCTTTACACAAGACCCCCCACCCCCCGAAGACCTCGCCATCCGCCAACTGCTGCCGAATCGGTCCCCACCCGGGGTCCTCGACCTGTTTGCCGGCTAAGTCGCAGAAGAAGCCGGGTGTCTCGGAGAGAAGGAAATTCACCCCAAGATCCGGCTCCACGTGGCCCTTGCCTTCCCTAGACTCTACCGCGAACATACGGCTGAGAGCGTCGCCAATTCATTGTCTCTTCCACTAATATGCCGAACCTGGAGATAAGTCTTGTCATCTTAACTTCGGTATGATTTTTAGCGATCTTATTAATCGAAGTTTAAGGGCTGGCACTGGCCAAGTAACTCACGGAGGCTCATTGGTTTCAGTCCAGTTGTATTGCTCACCTGTTCTCCAGATAAGGTTGTGTAGTTTATGTCTCAGAAAAGTGTCTGCCCTTGATGTGTGTTTTGTTAGAGATAATTGGCAGCGGTCGACGCTAACATACTGCGAGCAGAGCACCACGGCGGCAGAGAGATATTTAAGGCCATGTCCTCTCCTTTACATCCTGGGTTATGTTGTCACTTTTGCGTGATTCCATCTTTCCGGTGCTGAACTATAGCATCCAAAGTTCAATTGCATTGCCAAGTTGAGTATATTTCTATGTCATTCTCTGCCTCGTGGATCTCTTGTATTGATTTGAATCCTTAGTCTGCTCGCGTCTATCGCCAATTCACGCGAAATATTGAAGCAACCTTATTTTAAGGGTATTGTCATATAGTCATGTTCTAGTTGTAATCATTCTAAGAATATTGTTGATTAATCAACTGAGTAAGTAAATTTGAAGGTCCGTTTGGTCAAAATTAAAGGACCCCCTTAATTGTTTTAGTCATTTTTATACAGTTTTGTTTAGGAAAGTTGGCTAGCCGAACGTTAAATATCTGTATTCTTACGCTTAATCTGTTTCTCCCCTGATTGCAAGTAGTGAGAGTTCTGCTATGAATTTTATGGACATTTGTGCTATTTTAGTAAAGCTTTACCTAAGTATATTTACCTAGTCATATTCAAATTTCAAGTTTTACGGGTCTCGTTCCACTTATTTATTATTTGTCCAACTGATCTGGCCTTGTAAGGCAGTCTCCTCTATTATTGTGATTGTGATTTTATAATGCTTTTGATTGTAATAAAATATGTAGCAACTACAACGGATTACTATTGTGATTTTGGTGTGTCACTACCATACCCCATTTCATAGAGGATGAAATGTTTCATGAAATATATGAAAACCTGTTTTTGATACATTCAACCATTAAGAGGGGTGGAATATAGGATGTAATGTTTTATGAAAGTATTTCAGTGCGAAAGAATTTTTAAAGCGAAATCTATGAAAATTGTGTTATTGAAAAATACGTGTTTCACTGTTTTTGGAACTACAACCTCCAAGAAGGTGCAATAGGAGCACAGGTTTCACTGACCCATAGCCTTCCAGCCCAACCTGCAAAGTATATGGACTTGAAATTTGATGAAGGTGTAAATCTTACGCTGAAAGCATCATTTAAGAAGAGATTGTTCGAAATTTCACTCCTAAGGGGGTGAAATATGGGTTGAAAGTTTTTTTTAATATATGTCCCTATGTCCCTATTGAAGCTATAACTACAAAACTACGAAAATTGATACTTGGTGTCTCAGTCAGAAACAAAAAAGAAACAAGTTTTTAGCATTTTCCGAAATTCTTCCATTGGGGGATAAAATAATTAGTGAAGGTTTTTTGAAAATAAATAATTATTAAAGAACTACTGAAGCATTTCTATAGCTACATCTATGAAAATAGGTATTTGACATCTCGGTTGGATGTAAAACAAATGTGTTTCGTTGCTTTTGGAAATTTAACTCACTAATAGAGTGAAATAGGGGATGAAATGTTTTATGAAATATTTCACTACGAAAGAATTTTTAGAATTAAATGGATGAAGATTTGAATTTGGCTCCTCGGCTCTAAATAAAAGAATATGTGTTTAATTGTTTTTGAAAACCCAACCCCTAAAGGGTGTGAGATGTTTCAGAAAATGGTTCATTATGAAAGGATTGCTAAATATATCTGACAATTCGTATTCGGCTAATGTGTTACAATTTTTAAAAACTACGTGTTTTTCTGGTTTTGGAACTTCGAGCATAAGGGGATGAAAATTTTAATGAAATATTTATTGCGTTATATTAAAATATTTTAAATCTGCATCTATGAAAACCGGTATTTCACTTCTCAATTAGATATAAAGAAATATGCGTTAGGGAATGAAAGACTCTACGGAGATATCACCACAAGAATACAAACGGCTTGATTAACAAAAACCTTGGACTCCAGCTGTCAGCATTGCTTTTTGATCATTCAGAAAAAGACCATGCTTCAACGGCGCTAAGTTTAGAAAGTTTAGAAAGTGTTGCAGTTTATAAAAGACATAAAAAAACGATTAAAGAAAAAATTCTTTGCAGACCATGAACGGTCTACGCAAGTAAAGAAGCGGATGATAAGCTAGCTCTTTATGCAAATGAGTTGGTCAGTGTACGTTCCGAGACATGTCATGCAGCAGGAACGGAATCCTATAGTTGCTACGATTGGCTAAAGGAAAAGTTTTGCAGAATCACTCGAAATCACTTCTGCAAGTGGCTAAGAATCTCGTAATGAATAAAAATTCTGTACTGAGAATTCCAAGGTGGGAGATGCAAGATTCCTCCCCCCCCCCCTTCCCCCTCCTCACAATGCTATCCTTCTTTACCTACAGCAAAAAATAAATAAATTAATTAATAAATAAAACTAGAGAAATTTCTACTGTGAAACTATTTGCATACAAGAGAACGGCCCTTGAAATTTAACTCTTCAAAGTTTTAAGCCCTGCTCATTCCGGATATTGATTAGAAAGTGTTAATCCACAGGTGAAACCTGAGTATATAATCCCTGTGACATTTGATCAACGGTGTTCCATAAGGACAGGTTCTCATTCAAAACGTTCGAAAATTCAATTTCTTTGTAGTTGCATTTTTTAAAGGTGTACTTGTCTAGACTCTTGGAACGGAAAGGTTTTTTTTTTAATCCGTGCTTTACACAAGTTTCTACAGTCCATTGTTTGAAGCAGTGTCACGGCTGCCATGAGCCGCGCGGGGTACCCGCCATGTCTCCAACGCCTTGTCACGGTTCGCGCGGCTCCCCCCGTTGGAGGTTCGAGTCCTCCCTCGGGCATGGTTGTGTGTGTGTGCTGTCCTTAGCATAAGTTACTGTAAGTAGTGTGCAAACATACGGACTGATGGTTCAAATGGCTCTGAGCACTTTGGGACTTAACATCTGAGGTCATCAGTTTCCTAGAACTTAGAACGACTTAAACCTAACTAAATTAAGGACATCACACACATCCATGCTCGAGGCAGGAGTTGAACCTGCGACCGTAGCGGTCGCGTGGCTCCCGACTGAAGTGCCTACAACCGCTCGACCACATCGGCCGGTCTATCATGTATTCTAGAAGAGCTGCACGGTCGTCAGTGGCGCCTGTTCTTTCGAGAACAGTTACTATCTTCATATCTATGGTTAAACGTTACCCAGCCGTTGACCTTCGTCTGTGCGAATGCGCACAGGCTGCCGGAACTCTTACGGGAATCGTCACCTTAGTGTGAGCCAGTAATGAGTGGATGGACAAATACCTATTAAGTACATAACGTAATCGGATTGTGGACGGTTGGGGATGTGAGTCTCACGGGAAGCGTGCGAGGGATAAATTCCTGCAGTCGTGCTGTTCATTTGTGCGCTCGATAGCTCAGATGGATTGAGCGTCTGCCATGTAAGCAGGAGATCCTGGGTTCGAGTCCCAGTAGGGGCACACTTTTCAGCTGTCCCCATCGAAGTATATCAACAACACCTGTCGGCAGCTGAGGGTTTCAATTAATTATCAGTTGCGAAGGTGATTCGATGAACCCTTTGCCAGGAACTTTAATGTGTTTTGCAGGGTATCCATATTGATGTAGATGATAACTCGTCCCGTGTCGCACGTGCTCAAAATGATTCATACTGCACAATGCATGCAAACATACTCGCCGAAAATACGGACGAATATCAAGTGCAGGCTGCCAAGTGCTGCATATCCAGCTTAGACGGATCGGCTTTTCCTGCCAAGAAGAACAGGAAGTTGCTGTCTAGGAACAATCAGAGGTAGAGGAAGGGTTGATAAATACTCCTTGACTTGCAGACTAAACGTAAATAACGAAAATACATTTTTGGTAAAAATTGGTCAAAACATAATCGTTTGCTCTCCGTATTGGATTAGCTGCTTTGAATATTGAAAATCTGACTCCAGATTCGTTTTCAGCGACAATAAAAATATATATGTAACACTCAGTTCATGCAAATCGAAGTAATAATATAACTAAATGTTTTTCCTAAACTTTGAACACTTTGTTTTCGAGTAACGATTTTCTCAGAACGGCATGCAGCATAAATTGAAAGTGGTTCGATCTCTTAACTTCTACCTCTGGCCCCTAAATGTATACACTTTTCTAAGGAACTTATAGCTATAATATGACATTTGTTAATATTAACTAATTTTTGTGTAAGCATAAGGAGTGAAACAAACCCCCAAAAATCTAACTCAAAGTTCGAATTAGCACTGTATCGTTAAATTTAAGGTAATTTCATTGCGGTTAGGTATGTGCTCCCATAAATTTTATGTATTATCGACAGACGTTATCCATTTTCAATTTCAGAGAAATAATGTAGTATCAACTGATGTTACCCATTTTTGAATTCAGGTAACATCTGACGTGACACACTGCACGCACTCTGCGTACTCCAGTCTCGCAGGCCCTTGATCAAATCATAATTACGGGCGCAATTTTTTATTGAAAATCTAAAATTAAGCTCATAGTATTATCACTCGTAATTCCCAAACACATCCTTCGAATGTATTTTCATTGTCTCAAAAAAAAAAATTTCAAATGTACCCTTTGTTGCTCATTTGTATGAGAACCTGGCCGTAACGCCGGAATATAGTCACGAGATTTTTTTTCAGAGACGCTGTACGTTCGCGAGAAGACTTTCGTTCTGCGCGTGTCGAAGGACATTCCTCAGATATTACTGTGTGTGTGCTACTCAGTCGTGCCAATTAAGTGTACATCTTTGCATAGTTTTCCTTTCACGATGTAAACAGTGTTCCGCTCAGTTGCTAACTGGCCAGTGAGTGGTTCCGAAGGTGTCGGATGTGCGGTGCGTTCGGTCTGCTAGGACAACAGCAGACTAGCGTGGTGCGATGGCAGAAGCAGACACTGAGGGAGCTAGCTGCTGGGACGCCAGCGAACAATTTATGCCAAGTAAGACGAAGAGGACTATTCTAAAATTACGAGCCGTCTCAAAAGTGTCTACCATTGGTAAATCTTGCAGTTGAGTCTGACAAAACTGGCAGTTTTGCCTAGAGATACATTACAGAGAGAGATACAGGAAATCCCCCCACCCCCCTCAATGAATTTTTGGTTGTGATGACAGGCCGATTGGTAGTGTAGCCCGAGATCTAAGTTAGGTTGGAAGGTGGTAATTCGATTGAGAGTTGTTTACGCCAACGATTATGAATGCCGACTAAACGTTGTGCGAGCAGATTGCCCTGTAGCGTAGCCTAGTGTTTCCGTCCGCGCCACATTTAACACACTTTCTCTAACTGTGTACAAAAGTCTCACAACAGCCACGATAACTACGTTTCTGGTGGGGGGAGGGTAGAGTCCACTATGTAACTTTCACTGCAAATTTTAGTAACAGCATAAACTAACCGAAATAGAAGCGTAATTTTAACTATATTCCCTTTTGTGGGAAAATAATGGTTCTCCTCTTTCGGCAGCAACTGTAATATGTAGGCGACTTATTAGTTTTTTTAGCTCTGAATCATGATCTCAATAGACGCAGTGCTTTTTTTGCGTTACTTGATTTGTGGTCTATAGTAAACAATGCAACGAATTGGTAAATTCTTTGAAGTTTGACGTGTGTTACATAGACGACGTCTGTTCGTAAGGCAAAGTTTGCATATATTCGGTGTCTGGTTTTTTGGCCATGTACTGTATAATTAAGGGGTGGAGGATTATGTTCAAGGAGCAGTGCATTAGCAGTCTATGGAGAAATTGAGAATTTGGATCTAACGAACGGCATGCTCGGGCAGTTCGTGATATTCTGTTGACCACTGCGTAATTGGGACACAGTGATCATTGCCTCTCCCTCATAACCAGGGGACTCGGGTGCTACTCCTGGTATGGCACAAATTTTCAACAGTGCCCATTGACTAAAGTCTGTGCCCATTGTCAGCTAATATCATTGTTTCTGTGTTAAATTGTATTTTGTTCACGATACGTCGTTTAGCTTTTTCATGGATAACAGCTTTGAAGCGTACAGGTTATATTGATATTCGCTCGTCGTTAGTCCAAGGCAACTATAGCGATTTATAAACACACTTGTAGTTCGTATTAAGACTACATACTTAATAGTGTCCAGTGTTTCTTTACCAAGAACTACTTCGTAAGTAATTCCCCTGTAGTCGTATTTTGTTTTAGTATTTTGTTTAAATATTTATAGACTGCAGGCTTGGATGAAATATGAAACACATGTCCGAAGTTCCTGTTGATACTGCAGATACTGTTTCATCCGTACTAGGGGCCAAAACATTTCATATAATACAGAAGGACACAATTTGTCTCGAGATTTAGCAATTTTTCGTAATAGAGGCCTTGCTTCGATATATTTTTCTCTAATTCTTGTTTGGATTTAGTCTTAAAACACACTAACTCCTCCACCAGTTATTCGATATGTGGTTTCATACCTTTCGTAGCCTAGAGTTCCTAAACGGTCGATAATATTAATGATTTCCTTTCTCAATTTTATTTTCTGTAAAATCTCCTGTTTATGGTTATTGCTAACATGTTTCATGTTCTCACTTTTATTATTTTTATTTTTCTAGTTTTGTGACTGGTAGCCAAATTTTCTTTGAATCTGGTTTTTAATTCTGAAATAGTAACAGTTGAAGGTCAAGAGAAGATTGCGATCTATTTGAGGAGAGTGGCTTGGAGATTTTTTATAATAGACGTACACAGGTCATGGGGATCCTTACCTATATAAATTTACTTCGAGTGTGATGTAGCCCATTCTCTTGTCATGATCTCGGCTGTATCGTAGCACATTGTCTCGGTTAGGTTGGAGATTTTTGTTGAGAGTTGCCGAAGTCAACGAAAGTGATTACATAGTAAAGACTGTGCTAACAGAACGATCTGTAGCGTAGTCCAACACGTTCTTTCTGTCCTTTTAAAGCCTCTTTTAATTAAAAATAACTAAAGCTGCAAGATACAATCACAAAAACTGTATTACGTAATAGAGTAATCCCAGACTATTGTTGTGTAAGTTGCGTGCGTACACTATTTTTTTTTGTCAGTGAATATACATTTTTTTACTCATTTGCTGGGTTTCAGTTTTCCCCGTTTTCCGGCGAAAAACGTTTTCCTGTGAAGGGCCCATTAGCTTGTCGGTTATATTTGTGACTTTCTCGACGGTCAGTAATTTCGTGATAGTCCATCCACCGGCGTCATTGTTAACATCGAATATAGATTTAAGTATTAGGAAGGCTAATATGAAGCTAATGCATGAGTAGGTCTAATAATTAATAAAAATAGGAATGCGGGTAAGCTACTACAAACAGCATAGTGAATGCATTGTTGTGGCCAAGATAGCCACGAATCCCACGCCTACCAAAGTCGTAATAGTAGTCCTCAGATGATGAAGAAATTGATGGAATGTGTGACGAGATAAAAGAAATCATTCAGATAGTGATGGGAGATGAAGGGATTCGACAGTAGGAAATGGAAGAAAAGGAAACGTAGTAGGTGAATATGGAATGGGGGTAAAAAATGAAAGAGGAAGCCGCCTGGTAGGCTTTTGCCCAGAGCATAACTTAATCATAGCTAACACTTGGTTCAAAAATCATGAAAGAAGGTTGTATACGTGGAAGAGACCTGGAGATACTGCAATATTTCATATATATTATATAATGGTAAGACAGAGATTTAGGAACCAGATTTTAAATTGTATGACATTTCCAGGGGCAAATGTGGACTCTGATCACAATATATTGATTATGAACTGTAGTAAAAAACTGAAGAAACTGGAAAAACGTGGGAATTTAAGGAGATGGGACCTGAAAGAACTGACAGAATCAGAAGTTTTAGAGTGTTTCAGGAAGAGCATTAGGTAACAATCTACAGGAATGGGGGAAAGTAATACAGTGTGATGGCGGATCTGAGTGGTGTACTGTCAAGGGGAGGGGGTTCCTTAGGGATCAGTGTTGGGGCCGCTCTAGTTCCTTATTTATATAATTGATATGCCCTCAAGTATTACGGGTAACTCTAAAATATTTCTGTTTGCTGATGACTCTAGCTTGGTAGTAAAGGATGTTGTGTGCAACATTGACTCCGTTTCAAGTAGTGCAGTACATGACCTCAGTCCATGGCTTGTAGAAAATAAACTAACGTTAAATCACAGTAAGATTCAGTTTTTACAGTTTCTAACACACAATTCAACAAAACCTGACGTTTTAATATCACAGCATGGGCATATGATTAGTGAAACTGAACGGTTCAAATTCCTAGGTGTTCAAATAAATAGTAAGGTGTTGTGGAAAGCCCACGTTCAGGATCTTGTTCAAAGACTTAATACTGCCATTTTCACTATTCAAACGGTACCGAAAGTGAGTGATACTTCGACAAGTAAATTAGTCTACTTTGCTTATTACCATTCACTTACGTCGCATTGTATTATGTTTTTGGGTAACTCTTCCCATTCTAGAAGGATATTTTTGGCTCAGAAACCGGAGGTTCGGGCAAAAAGTGGTGTGGGTTCACGATCCTCTTGTCGACCTCTGTTCAGGGAGTCTGGGTATTTTGACGTTGGCCTCTCAATATGTATATTCCTTATTGTCGTTTCTTGTTACCAATATTAGTTTATTTCCAACAATAAGTAGCTTTCACTCGGTTAATACTCGGGAGAAATCAAACCTCCATTTGGATCGGACTTCCTTAACTCTTGCGCAAAAATGTGTGCAGTATACTGCTGCATCCATTTTCAATAAGCTGCCACTCGAATTCAAAAATCTTAGCAGTAATCCACGCGCTTTCAAATGGAAACTGGAGTGTTTCCTCATGGGTCACTCCTTCTATTCTGTCGAGGAGTCAATTGAAAAATTAAGCTGATTCTCATTGTACTGCTGATAGCGTTTGCTTAAACTTATCCACTGATTTTCTCTCAGGTTCATGAACATGTATTTTTATCTGCTATTTCTTTTATGTTGTAAGTTCATGTGTCGCCCTAACCGCCGTCTGCTTCACGTCTGCTGTTCAGCGAGCTACCTTAATTTAAGTATTAACTGTATTTTTCTTACTTGTCACTTCTTCTTCCGTGTGTTTTTGCTTTTAGGAAGCTTTAATTGTCGAGTGCTAGTAATAGAGTTACATAGATTTCGTGTTTGTTTTGAATACAGTCAGAGAGAGTCCTTGTAGTCAGCCATAGTGCCAGTAGTGCTAGTGTTTGTTTCGAATGCAGTCCAGAGACAGGTAGTGCTATTTTCATTGTTTTCTACAAGAAGAGGTTAGCAATCACAGTTTAGTCAGTAATCAGCCGCCTTTAGTGAATTAGCAGTCTACTTAAAAGTTGATTAAGTCTCTTCAGTAAATTGATTCCTTAGGATGGATAGGATGTGTGACTTATGTGTACGGACGCTGGCCACTCTTCGCGAACAGCTGAGCGTGTTGATGGCCGCGGTCAGCCGTCTTCAGGCTGCTGCCCCGGTGTGTAGTGGCAGTGGGGAATCTGGTGCGTCGCATGGTGCACCCCAGGTGTTAGATGCTTCACCCACTGTCCCTGCTGTCAAAACATCTTCGCGGGTACCGGGCGCGGTTGGGCCACCCTCTCCCCAAGGGGAGTGGCGGGTTCAGCGGCGTTCGCGGCGCACGAGGCGGAGGGTCAATGTGGAGGCTGGCCGTGTGGCATCGCCCGCTCTGCCTGTGAATGGACATGTGGCTGCTCCTTCAGCAAGGTCCGAGCAGGCACAAGGGGGGAGGGGTTTATTAGTTATTGGGAGCTCCAACGTTAGGCGGGTGATGGAGCCCCTTAGGGAAAGAGCGGAAAGGTCGGGGAAGAAGGCCAGTGTTCACTCTGTCTGCTTGCCGGGGGGTCTCATCCGAGATGTGGAGGGGGCCCTACCGGCGGCGATAGAGAGCACTGGGTGCACCCGACTGCAAATTGTTGCTGATGTCGGCACCAATGACTCCTGCCGTCTGGGTTCAGAGGTCATCCTCAGTTCCTACAGGCGGTTGGCGGAGTTGGTGAAGGCAGAAAGCCTCGCTCGCGGGGTGGAATCAGAGCTGACTATTTGTAGTATTGTTCCTAGAACCGATCGCGGTCCTCTGGTTTGGAGCCGAGTGGAAGGCTTAAACGAGGCTCAGACGATTCTGCGGAGAGCTGGGGTGCAAATTTCTCGACCTCCGCAATGGGGTGGAGAAATGTAGGGTCCCCCTGAATAGGTCAGGCGTGCACTACACGCCTGAAGCGGCTACGAGGGTAGCGGAGTACGTGTGGAGTGCACATGGGTTTTTTTTTTTTAGGTTAGAGAATTCCCTTCCTAGGCCCGACAAGACGCCTCCTGAGAAGCGGCAAGGCAGGAGTAGGCAAAATGCAACAGGGAATAACAATATTAATGTGCTAATAGTAAACTGCAGGAGCGTCTATAGAAAGGTCCCAGAATTGCTCTCATTAATAAACGGTCACAACGCCCATATAGTACTAGGGACAGAAAGTTGGCTGAAACCACATGTAAACAGTAATGAAATCCTAAACTCAGATTAGAATGTATATCGCAGAGAAAGGCTGGACAGTAAAGGGGGAGGTGTGTTTATAGCGATAAGAAGTGCAATAGTATCGAAGGAAATTGACGGAGATTCTAATTTTGAAATGATTTGTGTGAAGGTCACGGTTAAAGCAGGCTCAGACATGGTAATTGGATGTCACTATAGGCCCCAGGCTCAGCAGCTGTTGTGGCTCAGCACCAGAAGAATAATTTGGAAAATATTTCGAGTAGATTTCCCCACCATGTTATAGTTCTGGGTGGAGATTTTAATTTGCTGGATATGGACTGGGAGACTCAAACGTTCATAACGGGTGGCAGGGACAAAGAACCCAGTGAAATATTTTTAAGTGCTTTATTTGAAAACTACCTTGAGCAGTTAAACAGAGAACCGACTCGTGGCGATAATATATTAGACCTTCTGGTGACAAACAGACCCGAACTATTTGAATCAGTTAATGCAGAACAGGGAATCAGCGATCATAAAGCGGTTACTGCATCGACGATTTCAGCCGTAAATAGAAATATTAAAAAAGGTAATAAGATTTTTCTGTTTAGCAAAAGTGACAAAAAGCAGATTACACAGCACCTGACGGCTCAACACAAAAGTTTTGTCTCAAGTACAGATAGTGTTGAGAATCAGTGGACAAAGTTCAAAACCATCGTACAATATGCGTTAGATGAGTATGTGCCAAGCAAGATCGTAAGAAATGGAAAAGAGCCACCGTGGTACAACAACCGAGTTAGAAAACTGCTGCGGAAGCAAAGGGAACTTCACAGCCAACATAAACATAACCAAAGCCTTGCAGACAAACAAAAATTACGCGAAGCGAAATGTAGTGTGAGGAGGGCTATGCGAGAGGCTTTCAATGAATTCGAAAGTAAAGTTCTATGTACTGACTTGGCAGAAAATCCTAAGAAATTTTGGACCTATGTCAAAGCGGTAGTGGATCAAAACAAAATGTCCAGTCACTCTGTGACCAAAATGGTACTGAAACAGAGGATGACAGACTAAAGGCCGAAATACTAAATGTCTTCTTCCAAAGCTGTTTCACAGAGGAGGACTGCACTGTGCTTCCTTCTCTTGAAGTCGCACAGTTGACAAAATGGTAGATAACGAAATAGACGACAGAGGGATAGAGAAACAATTAAAATCGCTCAAAAGAGGAAAGGCCTCTGGTCCTGATGGGATATCAGGTCGATTTTACACAGAGTACGCGAAGGAACTTGCCCCCTTCTTGCAGCGGTGTACCGTAGGTCTCTAGAAGAGCGAAGCGTTCCAAAGGATTGGAAAAGGGCACAGGTCATCCCCGTTTTCAAGAAGGGACGTCGAACGGATGTGCAGAACTATAGACCTATATCTCTAACGTCGATCAGGTGTAGAATTTTGGATCACGTATTATGTTCGAGTATAATGTCTTTTCTGGAGACTAGAAATCTACTCTGTAGGAATCAGCATGGGTTTCGAAAAAGACGGCTGTGTGAAACCCAGCTCGCGCTATTCGTCCACGAGACTTAGAGGGCCTTAGCCACGGGTTCACAGGTAGATGCCGTGCTTCTTGACTTCCGCAAGGCGTTTGACACAGTTCCCCACAGTCGTTTAATGAACAAAGTAAGAGCATACGGACTATCAGATCAGTTGTGTGCTTGGATTGAGGAGTTCCTAGATAACAGAACGCAGCATGTCATTCTCAATGGAGAGAAGTCTTCCGAAGTAAGTGTGATTTCAGGTGTGCCGCAGGGGAGTGTCATAGGACCGTTGCTATTCACGATATTCACAATATTCATAAATGACCTGGTGGATGACATCGGAAAGTCTCTGAGGCTTTTTGCAGATGATGCTGTGGTGTATCGAGAGGTTGCAACAATGGAAAATTGTACTGAAATGCAGGAGGATCTGCAGCGAATTGACGCATGGTGCACGGAATGGCAATAGAATCTCAATGTAGACAAGTGTAATGGGATGCGAATACATAGACTGATAGGTCCTTATCATTTAGCTACAAAATAGCAGGTCAGCAAATGGAAGCAATTAAATCCATAAATTATCTGGGAGTACGCATTAGGAGTGATTTAAAATGGAATGATCATATAAAGTTGATCGTTGGTAAAGCAGATGCCAGACTGAGATTCATTGGAAGAATCCTAAGGAAATGCAATCCGACAACGAAGGAAGTAGGTTACAGTACGCTTGTTCGCCCCCTGCTTGAATACTGCTCAGCAGTGTGGGATCCGCACCAGATAGGTTTGATAGAAGAGATAGAGAAGATCCAACGGAGAGCAGTGCGCTTTGTTGCAGGATCATTTAGTAATCGCGAAAGCGTTACGGAGATGATAGATAACCTCCAGTGGAAGACTCTGCAGGAGAGACGCTCCGTAGCTCTGTATGGGCTTTTGTTGAAGTTTCGAGAACATACCTTCACCGAAGAGTCAAACAGTGTATTGCTCCCTCCTACTTATATCTCGCGAAGAGACCACGAGGATAAAATCAGAGAGATTAGAGCCCACACAGAAGCATACCGAGAATCCTTCTTTCCACGTACAATACGAGACTGGAATAGAAGGGAGAACCGATAGAGGTACTCAGGGTACCCTCCGCCACACACCGTCAGGTGGCTTGCGGAGTACGGATGTAGATGTAGATACTGACACGTTCCATGACCTTGAAGATTTGCTCCTCAATTTAGGCCTCCTGAACTTGACATGCGCTAAGAAAGAGGGTAGCAGATCATATATTGAATTTAACTTATGAAAGGAGAAAATACAAAAATGCAGTAAATTAAGCCTACAGAAAGAAATTCAAACGTCTCAAAAATGAGATTGACAGGAAGTGCAAAATGGCTAAGCAGGGATATCTAGAGGACAAACGTAAGGGTGTAGAGGCGCATATCACTAGGGTTATGATAGATACTGCCTAAAGGAAAATTAAAGAGACCTTTAGAGAAAAGAGATTCACTTGTATGCATATCAAGAGCTCAGATGGAAACCCTGTTATCAGCAAAGAAGGGATTGCAGAAAGGCGGAAGGTGGATATAGAGGATCTATACAAGGGCAATGTACTTGAGGACAATATAATGGAAATGGAAGAGGATGTAGATGAAGATGAAATGGGAGATGACATACTGCGTGAAGAGTTTGACAGAGCACTGAAAGACCTTAGTGGAAATAAGGTTCCGGGAGTAGGCAACATTCCATTAGAACTACTGACAGGCTTGGGAGACCCAGCTCTGACAGAACGTTACCGTCTGAAGAGCAATATGCATGAGACAGCCGAAATACCGTCAGACTTCAAGAAGAATGAAATAATTCCAATTTCAAAGAAAGCAGGTGTTGAAAGGTGTGAAAATTACCGATCTATCAGTTTAATAAGTCACAGCTGCAAAATACTAACGCAAATTCTTTACAGACGAATGGAAAAAATGGTAGAAGCCGACCTCAGGGAAGACCAGTTTGGATTCCATAGAAATACTGGAACATGTGAGGCAATACTGACCCTACGACTTACCTTACAAAGTAGCTTAAGGAAAGACAAACCTACGTTTCTAACATTTGTAGACTTAGAGAAATCTTTTGACAATGTTGACTGGAATACTCTCTTTCAAATTCTGAAGGTGGCAGGGGTAAAATACAGGGAGCGAAAGCCAATTGACAATTTGTACAGAAAGCAGGTGGTAGTTATAAGAGTCGAGGGATATGAAACGGAAGCAGTGGTTGGGAAGGGAATGAGACAGGGTTGTAGACTATCCCCAATGTTATTCAATCTGTTTATTGAGCAAGCAGTAAAGGATACAAAAGAAAAATTCTGAGTTGAAATTAAAATCCATGGATAAGAAACTAAAACCTTGAGGTTTGCCGATGACGTTGTAATTCAGAGACAGCAAAGAACCTAGAAGAGTAGCTGAACAGAATGAAGTGTCCTGAAAGGATGATATAAGATCAGCATCAATAAAAGCAAAACGAGGATAATGGAATGTAGTCGAATTAAGGTGGGTGATGCTGAGGGAATTAGATTAGGAAATGAGACATTTAAAGTAGTAAAGGAGTTTCGCTATTTAGGGAGCAAAATAACTGATGACGGTCGAAGTAGAGAGGATATAAAATGTCGACTGTCAATGGTAAGAAAAGTGTTTCTAAAGAAGAAAAATTTGTTAACATCGAGTATAGCTTTAGGTATCAGGAAGTCTTTTCTCCGAGTATTTGTATGGAGTGTAGTCACGTATGGAAGTGAATAATGGACAATAAATAGTTTGAACAAGAAGAGAATAGAAGCTTTCGAAATGTGGTGATACAGAAGAATGTTGAAGATTAGATGGGTAGATCACATAACTAATGTGGAGGTATTGAAAAGGATTCTGGAGAGGAGAACTTTGTGGCACAACTTGACTAGAAGATGGGGACGGATGGTAGGACACGTTCTGAGGCATTAAGGGATCACCAATTTAATATTGGAGGGCAGCGTGGAGGGTAAAAATCGAGGAGGGAGACCAGGAGATGAATACACTAAGCAGATTCACAAGGATGTAGGTTGCAGTGGGTACTGAGAGATGAAGCTTCCACAAGATACAGTAGCATGGAGAGCTGCATCAAACCAGTCTGTGGACTGAAGACAACAACAACAAAAACAACAAGGTATTTGTCTGATGTGTAACCTTCAACAGAATTGGGGCAGACAAGAGGGTTAGATTATATGTACTTTCCATTGAAATTGATCCATAATGGGGTGATACTCAATGGGAAAATAATATGCTACTTTATTATCCACAGACCGCAAATGGACTGATCATGAACGAGGAATGAAAATTTAGTCACACTTCTGATTGTACACGTATTATTTGACCCCTCCCCTCTCTCTCTCTCTCTCTCTCTCTCTCTCTCTCTCTCTCTCTCTCTCTCTCTCTCTCTCTCTATCTCTCTCTCTCTCTCTCACACACACACACACACACACACACACACACACACACACACACACACACACACTCTCTCTCTCTCTCTCTCTCTCTCTCTCTCTCTCTCTCTCTCTCTCTCTATCTATCTCTCTCTCTCTCTCTCTCACACACACACACACACACACACACACACACACACACACACACACACACACACACTCACTCTCTCTCTCTCTCTCTCTCTCTCTCTCTCTCTCTCTCTCTCTCTCTCTCTATCGCGCGCGCGCGCTAGTTCTACTAAATAATTCAATTCATTAATGGTGTAGGAAGAGATGGTTAGCAAGAAATCATGTAGGCTCCTCGTAAACTCAAATCTGTCAGTAGTAAAGCTTTTTATGGCTGCCGGCAAGTTATTGAAAACATCGTTCTCCTTAATTATGGAGACTTTCTTGCACCAAAGTAATTAACTTACCAATTTTTGTGGAGATTATTCACTTTTAGTAATGACTTCATGAAATGAGCTGTTGATTTCAAAATATTCATTTGTTTTTAAACACAATTTTCACGGGGAGAACGTACCTTCTATCTCCACCATGTTAAACTGATCTAATTATATGACCCTTAACCTAAGTTGTGTTATATTAACAGTAAAACACAAAACATTTCTTACATGCATTTCCACTATTTTCCAACAAGCTGACAATTTTTCATGAATTGTATATTAATAGTGAAATTTTTAGAAAAATTTTGAAAGACAGGTTTTGCGCGCAAATTTCAAAAATAAAAAGACCATAGTGTTCATTATAATACAACTTCTCCATGGTTTTTAATTCCTACTCCGAAGTTTTCTTTTGTTTCCTTTACTGCTTGCTCAGCAAACAGATTGAATAACATCGGGGATAGGCTACAACCCTGTTTGACTCCCTTGCCAACCACTGCTTCCCTTTCATATCCCTCGACTCTTCATGCCCTCGAGTAAGAAAACTGACCGTTAGAATTCCATGGTTCTGGGATAAATGGTTTGAGAGGAAAGGTACATTTAGTTAGAAAAGTTACGGAAAATTTAAAGTTGTATTGCACGTAACGTCGTACATGCACTCATTTAAATTCATAGTTTCTTTCACTTTACAATAGTACGCATGCTGTACAGAAACATAACATTTGTTTCATGATATTTACTTTTTTTATTTCTTGCAAGTCTTCTAGAACTTCTCTCGAAAACTTTTTGGGTAGATCTTGGCATTTGTTTTGTTCAGAAACGTTATTACTGTAGCAAGCAACTGACTACGAGACAGGAAAAAATGTATTCAATAGGTGAAAGCTCAAAGCTACGGGTAAAATGTCCCTAGGCTTATCATCTCAAAGAAGAGTTGGCACAGAGAAACAAGTAGGCATGTCTTACATAGCAAGCTGCCATTTAAGCCGACATTTAGGACCTTCAAATAAGGATTTGGACTAAAATACTTCCATATTCGCACTAAGTGTAAATAAAACTGGTACAATCACCAATAAACAAAATTATTTTCATTGTTTTCGGGGTTCCTTTTGCCTTTCGGAATAAATATATTGTGAATCAGTAGTTAACATACCTGGTTCCCCAAACAGGAGACGACTAGAAACTTCCGTAATGTGGTGGTGTAGAAGAATGCTAAAAAAGTTTTGATCGAATAGCTGATGGGGAGATACGAAATCAGATTAGGGAGCAGAGAAATTAATGGCACAAATTGACAAAAAGAAGCGATCGTGGGTAAATGTCATATTTCGATTCCACCCATCCGCTGTGACCCATGACGTTCAGCATGACGTTGATTAGTTGCATTTCGAAGGATACCAGTGGCCTTATTAAATGTTAACTGTGATTGCCTTCGTTTCTAGAGCAATTTATAATGTTAGTTAACTATGATTTTTTTTCGGAATATATCGTGATGAACTCTAGGAGGAACCACAGAACACAGCTTAAATTGTCGTTGAAGAAACGAGTAGTGATTGTATTTTTATCTTTCTTATCCGACACGTTGGGGAATCCAAGGTATAATGGGGTACACAGTTGAAAACTTTGATTAAATGTACAAAATTGATAAATAAGAGAGTTACAAATTTTTATATGAACACATTATGATGTATTAATCACAAAAATACAAGAACATTGCCATAAAATAAAACAACAATATTTTCTCACTCAAAAACAGAAATTTATATCATTTGGAAGAGGCAGAATGGGGTGGTAAATACAAGTGATTACAAAAACGTATAAAATTATCGGAAATGCAGAAAATATTGGCTTGCTCGGTATTTTTTTTTTAGTTTAAAGTGAGTATTAATATCAAACTACAGTTTTCATGTATCGTATCCTTTTCTTGAGGCTGTTTACAAAATTCACACACGGGGAGACACTCATCATCTTCCCTATCTATTCCTGCACAAGAATCGTGTGTCCATTTTTTGCACGTGGAACAAGCGACCCAACCTCCAACTGATTTTGAATATAACCCACCACAATATACACATTGACAGACAGAACTCTCCTCGTAATCACTCTCGTTAGTATTGTTTTCTCTCTCCTTTTTTCCATTTACCTTCAGACTCTTTCTCTCTTTTTTGAGTTCTTAATTTTATTCTCTTTCGCAAAAAGTTTTCTGTTTGCTCTTTCTTCTTTGTCAAAGTTCTTTTTTCTGTTTCTCCCATTAATGACTTTTAACTCTTTTTTTGTAGGGCGAATCAGTTAAAACAACGTTCTTCCCCCTTTTCAGTCTCGCTCTTTTCTTGCTTTCGTTAACTTTTGACAAGAAAATCAGAATCTCAGGTGAAATATGAAATGAGGAGGTTGTGTTGTCAGTTGTCATCAAAGAGCACCCAAGATTAGAACAATTAGCCTCAATAACTTTGTTATTCTTAGGCGGCGGTTCATTGTAACAATTTGCTGAAACCTCGTCCGCTTGATTATCCAGCCCGTTTGAGTCGTCTTTTTCAGCTGGTGTGCTAGGTGGAGGCAATTCCAATTGTTCAGATATAATAACCCCTTTATCTGACGGCCTATCACGTCCGCTGTCAGTTGTGTCTGCCGGGAGGAAGTGTGCGTCGTGAATATGGATGGGTCCGTGGGCCATATTGCAGTAGCTTCGAAACCTTTAATAGCGGTTTTCATTGTTGCGCTTTAGACGAAAGCTGAACCAAAAAGCGTTGAAATTTGAAAGATAGTTACGACTTTCCCTGCGTGCCTTCGCAGCCATTTTCGAAGCTGATCACTATAACGAGGATTTATAAAACAAACATCAAGCGGCTGAAGTCTGTGAGAGCAATGTGGTGGTGAAGAAACGCCACTCTCCCTCGCGTAGTCCATAACGTCACTGTTCGTGGTATGAGCTGAGTGGCCATCTGATATAAGGAGAACTGGGACGTGCTTTGATGCCTTAGAAAATACCACAAATTGTGGAAACCATACAAAGAATGACTCTGTGGCCATCAATGCGGTGCTGTGGACCTCAGCGCAACCTCCTGCTGCCAGTCCTAACTCAAATTCTTCCTGCTTCTTCTTTCGTGGAAAAATAATCGTAGGAGGAATGTCAGCTCCGCTTGCTGACGTACTAATGAGGATGGTTGCAGTTTCGCCCCTTTCTGCAGAGGTTAACGATCGCACTGGACGGTTCCCTTTGCAAGCTGCGATGTTCGATTGGTTTTTAGGATTAACCGAGACGCCTGTTTCATCACAATTAGTTATTCGAGAAATTAGTTTGTGATTGTCAGTTACATTTGTTAGCAACGAAAAAAACCTATCGACAGCTACTTTATTAAAATCCATGATTCTTGTACCAGATGTTGCTTCGGGCTTGCGAACAGACCCGCATTTGCTTCTTCATTGTTTCATGATGTAATAAAGATTTCGATTTGTTTTGCTCGAAATTTTCGAAAAGGTATCTGTGAAACGTGCAAAAATTGAAATGGCAAAACTGTGCACCTGCCGAAATACGAGTGCGTATACTCATTTGGAAAAATGTTCCTAAACTGCTTCTGATACGCTAGAGGTTACCGCACAGTAAACAGCAATTGTAGTTGACCGTTTGCCTGCACCGTATAAAGTACGGCCAATAAAATATTTTTGTAGGGAGGACACATCGTCTCATCCTGAATGGAGAGTTCATCTATACGTGTAAAAGTAACCACTTGTGCCAGAGGGAAGCGTGTTGGGAGCCTTATTGTTCATGTTGTATATTAACATTACAGATACTATAAGAAAGCTCACATATTTCGAAAATGATGCAGATATCGACATTGAGGTAACAAAGTTCGTGTGAAGCGATATGCACATACAGGGGATAGTAAAAATGTGACCACCTATACTTGCATCTACATGGATACTCTGCAAATCACATTTAAGTGCCTGGCAGATTGTTCATCGAACCACCTTCACAAGTCGCTATTATTCCAATCTCGCATAGCACCCGGAAAGAATGATCACCTGTGTCTTTCCATACGAGCTCTGACTTCCCTTATTTTATCGTTGTGGTCGTTTCTCCCTACGTAGGTCGATGTCAACAAAATATTTTCGCATTCGTAGGAAAAAGTTGGTGATTGGAATTTCGTGAGAAGATTCCGTCGCAACGAAAAACGCTTTTCTTTTAAAGATGTCCAGCCAAAATCCTGTATCATTTGATTGACACACTATCTCATATTTCGCGATAATAGAAGGACGTGCTGCCTTTCTTTGGACTTTTTCGATCTACTCCGTCAGTCCTACCTTGTAAGGATCCCACATTTCCCAGCAGTACTCTAAAAGAGGACGGACAAGCGTAGTGTAGGCAGTCTCCTTTGTAGGTCTGTTACGTTTTCTAAGTGTAGTGCCAATAAAACGCATTTTCTATGTGTTCTTTCCAATTTAAGTTGTTCGTTAATTTATAATAATAATGGCGTGTGACGAGGGCCTCCTATTGGGTAGACCGTTCGCCTGGTGCAAGTCTTTCGATTTGACGCCACTTCGGCGACTTGCACGTCGATGGGGATGAAATGATGATTAGTACAACACAACACTCAGTCCCTGAGCGGAGAAAATCTCCGACCCAGCCGGGAATCTAACCCGGTCTTTTAGGATTGACAGTCTGTCGTGCTGACCACTAAGCTATCGCGGGCGGACGTTAGTTATTGTAACACCTAGTTATTTAGTTGACTTTACAGCTTTTAGATTAGACTGCCACTTCTCTGATAGTGATTCGTCGATTCTGCTTCACCAGGAATATTGCGGGATCAGTAACGACCTGATTTGTGGATATTGCGGGCGTACCTTAACTGTCTTCTGTCTTCATTGATTAGCGGCTACCTTTGAAATGGTTGTACCACTCCTTTAGCCCTGCAGTACCCATTACTTTGTCCACAAACACACGATGGTTTCAACTTGAGAATCGCCAAGCTTGGAGCCAAATGTGATGTAAAGACGTCATTTTGCTCAGAATACTAAATCCAACGTGTACCACTTGCAAGTGTTCCGAAGTAGTGGAGAAAATCAGGTATGTGTGCTAAATATGCATGAAAACATGAGTGCATGCGCGCCCTCATACCATTGTTGATTTCAACAATTAAAAAAGATCGGATATTTTTTGAACAGCTCATGTATATAAGCCATCGCCAGTGATGTCGAAAGAGCAAGGTACCCCTAACTATGCCAGTTGTATAGGTAGTTCGAATGGAGCGGTCTATTGTCTGACGTATCTCCATAACAGCTCCGAACCGAATACCCCAAAGTTCGACAAATGGTTCAAATGGCTCTGAGCACTATGGGTCTTAACATCTATGGTCATCAGTCCCCTAGAACTTAGAACTACTTAAACCTAACAAACCTAAGGACATCACACAACACCCAGCCATCACGAGGCAGATAAAATCCCTGACCCCGCCGTGAATCGAACCCGGGAACCCAGACGCGGAAAGCGAGAACGCTACCTCCACGTCAGGAATCAAGCTGAGCTCAGAAGGGCGCAAGTCCGGGGCTGTCTCAGGCCGATACTGATCTTCGGCTTGACGTGGCTGCTTGCCCTGTTCCAGGGGTTGCCCCTCAGTCTGCAAGATCCGAGCAGTCGCAGAGGGTGGTCTTACTGGTAGTTGGGAGCTCCAACGTCAGGAGCGTAATGGGGCAGAGAGGGGAAGAGAGGGGAAGAAAACCAATGTGCAATCCGTGTGCATACCGGGGTGAGTCATTCCAGATGTGGAAAGGGTCCTTCCGGATGCCATGAAGGGTACAGGTTGCACCCATTTGCAGGTGGTCGCTCATGTCAGCACCAATGATGTGTGTCGCTATGGATCGGAGGAAACCCTCCCTGGCTATCTGATTTGGTAAAGACTGCCGGTCACGCTAGCCGGATGAAAGCAGAGCTCACCGCTCACCATCTGCAGCATCGTCGACAGGACTGACTGCGGACCTTTGGTAAAGAGCTGAGTAAAGGGTCTGAATCAGAGGCTGAGATTGTTCTGCGACCGTGTGGGCTGCAGATTCCTCGACTTGAGCCATAGGGTGGTGGGGTTTCGGGTTCCGCTGGATAGGTCAGGAGTCCACTACACGCAACAAGCGGCTACACGGGTAGCAGGGGTTGTGTGGCGTGAGCTGGGCGGTTTTTTAGGTTAGATGGCATTGGGCAAGTACAGAAAGGGCGGCAGCTTCAACGAGTTCGGGGCAAAGCAGGACATGCGGGGACCAAGTAGCAATCGGTATTGTAATGGTAAACTGTCGAAGCTGCGTTGGTAAAGTACCGGAACTTCAAGCGCTGATAGAAAGCACCGAAGCTGAAATAGTTATAGGTATAGAAAGCTGGCTGAAGCCAGAGATAAATTCTGCCGAAATTTTTACAGAGGTACAGTCAGGTAGGAAGAATAGATGGCATGCAACCGGTGGTGGAGAGTTCGTCGCTGTTAGTAGAAGTTTATCCTGTAGTGAAGTAGAAGTGGATAGTTCCTGTCTCACGTTAAATCAGTAAGTGGTTCTAAACAGCATATCCAGACACTCCGGGGTGATGATGGCATTGAAACAGAGGATGACACGCGTAAAGCTGAAATACTGAACACCTTTTTCCAAAGCTGTTTCATAGAGGAAGACCGCAGTGCAATTCCTTCTCTAAATCCTAGCACAAACGAGAAAATGGCTGACATCGAAATAAGTGTCCAAGAAGTAGAAAAGCAACTGGAATCACTCAACAGAGGAAAGTCCACTGGACCTGACGGGGTACCAATTCGATTCTACACAGTACGCGAAAGGACTTGCCCTCCCTTCTAACAGCCGTGTACTGTAAGTCTCTATGGGAACGGAAGGCTCCAAATGATTGGAAAAGAGCACAGGTAGTCCCAGTCATCAAGAAGGGTCGTAGAGCAGATGCGCAAAACTATAGACCTATATCTCTGACGTCGATCTGTTGTAGAATTTTAGAACATGTTTTTTGCTCGAGTATCATGTCGTTTTTGGAAACCCAGAATCTACTCTGTAGGAATCAACATGGATTCCGGAAACAGCCATCGTGTGAGACCCAACTCGCTTTATTTGTTCATGAGACGCAGAAAATATTAGATACAGGCACCCAGGTAGATGCTATTTTTCTTGACTTCCGGAAGGCGTTCGATACAGTTCCACACTGTCGCCTGATAAATAAAGTAAGAGCCCACGGAATATCAGACCAGCTGTGTGGCTGGATTGAAGAGTTTTAACAAACAGAACACAGCATGTTGTTGTCACTGGAGAGACGTCTACAGACGTTAAAATAACCTCTGGCGTGCCACAGGGGAGTGTTATGGGACCATTACTGTTCACAATATATATAAATGACCTAGTAGATAGTGTCGGAAGTTCCATGCGGTTTTTCGCGGATGATTCTGTAGCATACACAGAAGTTGCAGCATTAGAAAATTGTAGCGAAATGCCGGAAGATCTGCAGCGGATAGGCCCTTGGTGCAGAGAGTGGCAACTGACCGTTAACATAGACAAATGTAATGTATTGCGAATACATAGAAAGAAGGATCCTTTACTGTATGATTATATGATAGCGGAACAAACACTGGTAGCAGTTACTTCTGTAAAATATCTCGGAGTATGGGTGCGGAACGATTTGAAGTGGAATGATAATATAAAATTAACTGTTGGTAAGGCGCGTACCAGGTTGAGACCCATTGGGAGAGTCCTTAGAAACTGTAGTTCATCAACAAAGGAGGTGGCTTACAAAACACTCGTTCGACCTATACTTGAGTATTGCTCATCAGTGTGGGATCCGTAGCAGATCGAGTTTGCGGAGGAGATCCAAAGAAGAGCGGCGCGTTTCGTCACAGGGTTATTTGGTAACCGTGATAGCGTTACGGAGATGTTTGACAAACTCAAGTGCCAGACTCTGCAAGAGAGCCGCTCTTCATCGCGGTGTAGCTTGCTCGCCAGATTTCGAGAGGGTGCGTTTCTGGATGAGGTATCGAATATATTGCTTCCCCCTACTTATACCTCCCGAGGAGATCACGAATGTAAAATTAGAGAGATTAGAGAGCGCACGGAGGCTTTCAGACAGTCTTTCTTCCCGCGAACCATACGCGACTGGAACAGGAAAGGGAGGTAATGACAGTGGCACGTAAAGTGCCCTCCGCCACACACCGTTGGGTGGCTTGCGGAGTATAAATGTAGATGTAGATGAGTGTGGTGCGTGATGCGGCGCTCCCCATTCCCATATACCGATCAAATCAGTCACGACTTGAACGGAGCGTGCCCGAACATTGTCCTACAAAATGATGGCCGCCTCCTGCAGAAACCGACGCCGCTTCTTTCTCTCAGTTGCTTTTCTACTTTGTAACACAGTCTGTTTCGTTTTCGAGTCCAAACCGCTTAACAGATTTTGTTCAAATTTGGCATGGAGACAGTTTGAACCCTGAGAAAGAACATAGCCCACTTTAAAAAGCAAGAAATTTTTTTTGCATCAGTGAACGTAAACTACAATAAAACTTACTTATTTTGGTTGTATAACTTAAGAATTCTATAATGTATAAGTACTTCAGTAGTCGCCGCGCGGGATAGTCTCTCAAACGAAATTGCTCCCACGTCCGAGGCCTTTCAATATCACTTCTTCCATTCCGCTTGTAGTTCAGAATATTTTGGGGAAGTCTGGGACGTAGCATTCTCACCAGTCTTCACGATATTTTTGAATTTTTTAGTTTCTGTTGAAAATACTTTTTTCTAGTACCTTCATTCCTAATCATTTCTTGTTGTGCAGCTCTTCGAATTTCTTAGGAACCTCATCTCTGCCGTGTGATTTATTTATTTATTTTTTTTAACCATGTTTTCGCTTTCATAGCATAATACAGGAACCGCGACCACGTTATAGAATTTCGGGACAATCTTTTTGTACTTTATTGCCCAATGTTCAGATAATAGTGTCACAGACAGCTTAGAATTTGCGTAATTTATTTTAAGTATCAGAGTAAAAATCAGATCTTACAGCGTAGCCTAAATGAAAGATTAAGAGACCAGTTCTCAAGCAGGATTATCCAAAACTAGTTTTAAACTGACTGAGTATTTTTCTCGGAGTGCACTTATTTTCGTTTTATTACTAGAAATTTTAAAGTTGTATTCATTGCATATTTCGTTCAGGTGGTATATAGATCTTTAGAGGTCATTTCGTGAACGTGAATCATGTCATCTACAAACAGAAGCACAATCAGGTATTTCTCATTCGTTATCCCAATTCCTTTGTCTTGTCGTAGTTCCTGCTTTCATTTATGAAGAACGAAGTCAATGTAAATACTAAAAATGCTGACATAATCTGCTCATTTAAATGTATACCGAACGAGCTGCGGCAGTGGTTAGTACATGGTATGATGATGATGATGATGATGATGATGTTTGGTTTGTGGGGCGCTCAACTGCACGGTTATCAGTGCCTGTACAAAGCCCCAACCTTTACAGAGTCCAGTTTCGCCACCTTCACGAATGATGATGAAATGATGACACCACAGACACCTACTTCCCGGGCGGAGAAAGCAACCCAGCCGTGAATCGAACCCAGAATCCCATCACCAGCAACGCTAGCTTCTACACGACGAGCTGTCAACTAGTACACTAGACTCGCATTCGGGAGGATGACGTTTAAATCCGCATCCGGCCATCCTTATACGTTTTCCGTAACTTTCCTGAATCGCTCCAAGGAAATGCTGGGATGGTTCCGTTGAAAGGGAACGGCGGACTTCTTTTACCCTTCCCTGACGCACTGCCAACTCCTGCTCCGTCTCTAATGACCTCGACATCGATAGCACATTAAATGCAATCCTCCTTCCGTCCTTCATTTAAAGGCATAGGTTTACGCAATAAGTCGGGCGTTAAAAGTTAAAAACTGCGTACTCGTCTAAGGCAGCATAATTTCATGGCGCGCAAATTATCGAGACTATATTAACCGAGCATTTGTGAAAGGCAGCACGTGGCGACTTCCAACAAACTTCACACATAATTTCGAAACTTTTTTTCCCTCTGACATCCCTGACAGAATGATGAAAGGAAAAAGACTTTGATCACCTCTACATTTTCGCTGTTCGTGCAGTAAGGTGTCAGCATCAGGCTTGATGTTTCACTTTATTACTTCTTTACTACTCACTTTATTCGCAACACATTTGTCAGACAGTATCCACATACGTCGCCGAATGTACCTGAAAATTATAGAATTGTACAACACCTAGTTCAGTACATAAATATTGAGACGTTTTCGAAAAACTAGCTTCTCTTACAACAGAGCGTCTTCAACTGCAAAGGGTTATGTTTCTTCAGGTCAAGTTTTTAACACATTAACTGATACGGAAAGTGAACGAACTTCTGAAGGTGGTTTACATATGGGACTTCCAGTTTTCAGACAGCAATTTGGAGGGGAGAAGGGGGGTGCTTACGCGGTCTATTTGGAACTTCAGTGTTTCCGCAAATGATGCAGTTGCCTGTAATAAAGTTCTGTTTGAAAGAAGCCACGCCCTCATAAGATGTCAGTGTAGTGCAAAGCATGACAACTTAGTTTAAATGTTCCCGAAATGTAAAATTGTTCGGTTCACAAAACGATATAACCTTATCCTACGAGTATAGTGCAGCAAGTCAAATTCGCAATCGCTCAACCCACATGAATACCTGGGTGTAAAAATTTCTAGAGATTTGAAATGGAACCGTCACATAGTCGCAGTCTTCAGGAAATACGGTGGCTGGCTGCAATTCGTTGGTAGAATTCTAGGAAAATACAATACGTGTACAAAAGAAATTGCTTACAAATCACGATTGCGAGCCATCCCCCAATATTGCTCGAGATTCTTGGATCCTAATCAGATACAACTGCCAGGCGATACTGAATGTATACAGAGAAGGGCGGCACGAATGGTCACAGGTTTTTTGACCCGTTGGAGAATGTCACACAGTTTCTGATCAAATTGAACAGCAGGCGCTTGGAAACAAACGTAAAATATCCAGATAAAGTCTATTTGGAATATTTCCGGAGGAATCCTTAACTGATGAATATAGGCGAATGGTAGTCAATGGAGGGAATGACTGCGAATGCTCGTTCGATTTGCGTTCTCTTCCGTAGGCTGCGATGCAAACTAATCCTGGTAATATTCCCGGTGTGAGATGTAGTTGGCAGCTCTGTAAATGCTGACCGGTGAGTCGCTTAAAGCCCAGGTGAAATTAATCTCGGAGGGACACATCACGCTCTCAACCGATTAAGCATATCCCCTAAGGATCGCCTAGAGCCTGTGACTAGTGCATTGAATTTAAATACGGACAACTGCAAAAACTCACTTTTTGAACTATTTGAAATTCCATTAACTAGTTTTGTAACCTTTACAGACTCATCTTCAAATGTGGCACACAGAATTTCCGTCTCTCTGACGTGGAGACAGAGCGACAGTTACATGGCGACATGTGTCGGAAAACCAGTTATTCTACTTACTGACTAACGGACAGTTCATGGTAGACACAGACTATCCCGTGGAAGAGTAAAGTATCTCGAGGAGACCTAATTAGAAAGTTTCTAGAACTGACGTTACATGATGAAAGTAGGAATGGAATATACTGAAACCGCCTACGTATTGTAACTGTAGGAAGCGTGAAGAGCAGAAGAGACTAAGCACAGGACGCACAGAGGCTTTTAAGCAGCCACAGTTCGCACGCTCCATACGTCAGTGGAGTGGGAATAAGTCCTAATAACTGGTATACTGGCAAGTTCCATCTGTCACGCAATTCACGGTCGTTTATAGACTACAAATTATAAGCTGCCTATGTTTTGTTTAAATTTGGATTACAAGAAAATGGGCGTTTTGCAAAATGTCCTACATAAGTCTCCTCTTCATCAACACCACCACCATGAGTGTTCTGCCCTAGGGCAGGTCTTCACATGTAGCTCTCCATGCAGTCCCATCATTTGTTACCCTCTTGTTTTCTCACAACTATTTTCCGTTCTTACGCTGTCCACCACCTGGTATGTTCTGCGTCTTCTTCTTCTTCTTGCATTCACCATTTCCTTCATACCATCAATAAACAATCTCTTCTCATTCAGTGTCCATGCCAATTGTGTTTGCTCATCCTGCTACCTTTAAAATTTCTCTCTGTTCTCCCACTCAACACCACCTCATTTTTCACTGTGCCTGCCTATTTTATCCCCTATCAACGCACCCACATAAAAGCCTCATGTTATGAAACGTCTCGTTGGCAATTGCTATACGTATTTTCACCTCCTTATTACTTCCAATGTCGTCCATAATAGCACGTCGCAGTTATCTAAAAACATTAAATTGTTGTGTATCTTCCTGCCTAACATTACAGTTGTTCTTGCTTTTCTTGCACCTATCACCGGACATTTTGCGTTTCTCTTATTACTTCTCATTCCAATTTACTCACGTCTCTTGTTCAATTCTTTTAACATTTCAGTCATACTTCTTTCGCTCTCTGCCAATAACACCACATGATCCGCGAGTCTAATACATTCTGCTCTCCTAACAACAACCCGCTCCCGTCTATGTCGTTTCAAACGTTTTTGAATGACATGCTCCAAATATATTTACACACTAAGGAGAATAAACGTATCCCTGAGGACTTACCCAGCGCGATGGAAATCGATACACGTGATGTTCATTAATGCCCAATAGTATCCGAACGACCTGAATTGAATTTCACCTGATTCACATGCAACCCACATAGCGCAACTGTCTAGCAGGTCTCCTTATCGCTCCTTGGTACAGTCGTTTGACTATTGAAAGTGGTTCCAACAAGTCACGACGAGAAAAAACTGTTCTGTATCGCAATAACTCAAGACGCAAAGTAATACCACGATACTACAAATATCACAGAACACCTTCTCACAGATAAGACTGCCCTTAAGGCTTGTAGCTCACATTTATTACAATAAATGACATACCTGACATTTTACCACTCTCATTATTACGTCAGATAGGTAATGCACGTGGTAAATTCGTCGTATTCATGATTTACTCTTCAAAGTAACATACCGTAATTATTATTTAACACAAAATAAGATTAAAAATTAAAGGTATTCACGAGCAGCTAATTGAGAATATTTATGAACTTCAAATGACACGACGAACCGTCTCGTTCTGCATATGGGTGCAAACTCAGGTCATGCAGACTAAGCAATGATTTCGTGCCTGACGGATATTAACTGTCACTCCTGATTAGGCATACAGAGAGTGATATACCTCGATTTTAGACAGAGCCAGTTCGCAAATTCCAACTTTAAATTACATATCGCAAGTATTTTTGCCGGACGCGAATTCCTACCCAGCACCTATTGTCCCTGTTAACGAACGACGAGAGATGTTGAATCTTGGTTCTTAACAAGTAACTTACTTGAATTGCCGTGAGGTAAGGCTTTGTACTGGGCAGGGATTCGAACTCAGAACTTAATCGGATAGATATCGACGCACAATCAACTGTGAAATTTCGGATTTTCTCGGCAGTAGCTAGATGTTTTAACTGAAATGACGAGACGAAACATATTTTTTTTTTTTTCCTTCGGAAGACTCCAACCCGGCATCTATCGCTGTTATATTCTACAGAAAACGAACGTTAAATATGGGTTTGTTGCACCAGCAGCGACATGTGAGCGTGTTTGACCTAGAAATAATATGACGAAGAGTTCAGTGCTCACTGAGAATACAGCTCCACACATCATATCGCTTTTGACTACACACAAAGATACGTCAGCTTCCGAATCTTTGTCCAGCTCGGACTAACATCTTGAACTTACAGTGATCTCGCAAATAGTCCTGTGTCTCACTGGGTGTCAAAAACGTCACATATCGTTAGTGTTGACAACGAATGAAAATACATTAAACATTAAAATAATTATCCACCAGCAGATAGGTGTTCTCATGCTAGAGCTTGATAATACATAATGAAATCTATAGTGCCGGGCCAGGATTCGAACCCATTCACGCGCAGTATGTGGAGATGTTGAGGAATCTGCAGTTCTGAACAAACGACAAATTGTAGCCGTGCTGTATTCTCACGAAGGGATCAAATTGAGCGTTAAGTACGGTCTAAGTTGCATTCCCAGATCAGAACCGATTTTATCGACATACAGAAGCTCATATAAAATATGGACTAAATGTCCTGTGAGCCTACATAGCGTTTGTTTCGTCACTAGAAATAAATAACAAGTATAAGAAAGGTTTCTACGTGTCGCCGCTCCAGTCTTTATTGTGATTCATCCTAACGTCTACTTTGTAGAAAAGGAATATCATTTTTCATGTTAATTTCAGACCACAATGTCATTATATCTTCTTCACGTCGTGTAGCCAGAAGAGAATGGAATCTGTCTCTCCTTATCTAAAATCATTGACAGAAGTTGGAATCGAACCCAGTCCATAGATATATAAGCATATTATAAGTATGTGGCTCATTTTTCTATCGTAACGCCGTTGCACCTCTCTGGATGAGAATTGACACACAGGCTTCCTGTAGTAATTTGCAGCAGGTTCAGTAAATTCATTTACTTGGTTGACCGAATCACAATGAACTAGCTGCCTCGACTACCCAGTGCATAAATTCGACTTTATTTTGTAATCACCGAAATAAAATCATGTACCTGCCACCTACACAGAACAGCCAACAGTGTAGGATGCACAAATTTGAAAAGGAAGTGTTTCTTTCCACTTGAGCTACTGTATTGCGCCATCTCTTTGTTGAAAACGTCGTGCAGTGCAAATGTCGCATTTCATAAGTAAAGTTTTGTATTTCTAGAAACCCAAAATTTGCTTGTGAGCGGCGGGAAGAGAAGTTACCTGCTGTGCAGCATTGTAAGTTTTCACCATTGCACTATGAGCCGAAAGTATTTTTTTGCGATTTCCTTATCGATGTTTTATCTGACTGCTTGTAGCTCTTTCACAGAAGGGATAAAAACGTTACAGTCAGTGAGACTGGAAGTGCGAACCATAACAGATGCTATTTCTCAGGTCAGCGCATTACCATAGAGCTGGCGTAGAAGTACGTGTCTTAGCTTACTCTTACGAGTTCGATAATGTCTAGCACTCGTAAACCGCTATTTAAAGGACGAGATTAGTTGCGATTTCCACGTGCAACGACTTTCCTGGGCTGAAAACCGTAAATTTACAATCTTTTGTTACACCTAACGTGATAATAAATCAGATTATTCAATGGAAATGACAGGTAAAATCAAGTGAACTTTGAGGATAAATTCCGTGCGCACCAGGAAGGAACTCGTCGATCACATAGTTGCCAAACATACGTTGCCTTGTTGTAAAATCTCAGTTACAGTACCAGCAGAAAGAAGACGAACCGATGTGATCGTACAGCGGTCTGGGAAGTGACCATAGCTGGTGTCTCCAAGTCGCGGTTGCTACGGCCTGGAATACGTAATGCGTCTGATTCGCATTTCTGTAACTAGGTTTAGGGACTTTAGCGTGGTTACTAATAATACTCCGAACTGACTGAAAACTAAGCATCATATATCAGTAACTCTCACAGTTGTTTTTATATTTATTTCGTAAGTGTACTAAAAACTAAGAATCTCATTCAGAGACGTGTTCATGCCTCGCCGATATTCGAGCAAAACAAACAAATAAAGAAAAAAAGAATGAGTGTGTGTGTGTGTGTGTGTGTATGATAGAGAGAGAGAGAGAGAGAGAGAGAGAGAGAGAAATAAAAAAGAATGAGAGAGAGTAAGAAATTGTTGTAAAGAAATTGAATCATGGTATGTAAAGAAATCTTTCATTAAAATTACACGTTACACATCATTACGAAATATCGTATTCATGATCTATGAAACAAAAAAAGATCTAATGCAATCTAATCATATCATATTGATGGCTATCCATGAAGAGTCATGAATTACCGAAATTTTTGCCAATACCAGTAATGAAATCTAAACTTGAAAATAAAAGACGACAATTTTTGTAATAAACCGGGACTCCTAACAAGACAATTTCGTCCCTGTTAACTAACCACGAAAGATGTCTGATATACCTCCATGCTCAAGTAACAAAGTGCGCATGCATTTAAAGATTAAGTGCATGATGTGAAGTTATATGACGGAGATACGAACCCAACACGTAATCGTATTGTTAATTAAGTAAAATCAAATGTTACGTATCGGTTTTCCTTACCAGCTGCTAGGTGTTTGAATCTAAACTAAGGATACAAACTTTTGTACCTAAGCGACAATCTAACTACACGCCTACCGTGCATCCACAAATATAGCTTAAATATCAGTTGCTTACTCACCAACGGTAAGGTGTGTGCGTGTTTGACAAGAAATAATGACACCTATTGCGATTGTTGGCAACACATGAATAGACATTAAAAGCGCACGTTGGTTTTCACTAGCGGGACGGTGTGCACGTTCTAGGGCTTGAACTGAAACTATGAATATTTTTGTATTGGATCAGGATTCGGACCCACATACTTACCTTTGGAGGAGACCTAGAGAAGGTTGCAGTCTTGCGAAAAGGGACGAAATGGTTGAACTATAATGTCCCGAGAGATTCAGATCCTCGAAAGAGGAGAAACGAATTCGAATCACAGTCCAGCACCAAATTTTTCAACGTCTCTAGTTGAATCAATTACAAGTAAAATAAGAGCCCCATCCTTTAAATGGCTATCGGTTCATAAAATAAAATAAAATTTTCTAATGTAAGTAAGTTTACTGGCCACTGTATTTCTGTTTACGATGACTTCCGCTATGTCATTTCCCAACGTAACCTGGCTCTGCCCAGTTGGTAATGATGGAACGTGATTTGTATTGCGAATTCTGGATTATAACGTCTTTCTCTTGAGGTTACCAGACGCAAAGTAAATCTGTTTGTGCTTCTTAAAAGTAAATGTCTGACCCACGCATTGCTCCTGTGATAGTTCCACCAGGCCATTGTGCCCACATTTCCCAGCCCCAGGAGTGAGCTGCAACGGATGATGTGCTGAGCTTACAAAAGTAGTCACGGTGGATAAAACGCGAGTCTATTAAATGTTTAAGTAGAAACAATCTTCTGACGCGGAGATTATGCTATTCTCATGTCAGCAGGATGTAAAGACCCTTGTAGGCATCATAGGCTCGATGTGAAGCCATTTTGAAATGTTCACAAATTCAGATATTTTCTTATTTCGTGAAGATCCACTGGGAAGTGTGAAGTTACCGGATAATTGGATTATTACCGTCATTATTACTATCATTTTCTTCATGCCGCTGCTGGAACACTGTACTTGAATATCAGTTCGTGCCTTTTGGTCACTATACAAGTAGTTTCCCAATAAGAGGTTCTTTCTCTGTCTACAGAATTCTTTTCATGTTAATATCAAACATCAGCAATTACTCATAGATTACATTAAAACTAAAGTAATCGATGAAGACGTTACTTGATAACAAAAACGCTCTGCCTTTCTTCTATTACTTGCGCCTAGAATTGGCTGTCGAGTACTGCCAAACCAAAAGGCAAGAGATCTTACTGCCTGCCGATATACGTCGCTGTCAATTTTTCCATATGATTTGGTCGACGTGACCTGTTTCATGTTGTGTATGACAGAGAATGTTTTAGAAAATCAATTGTTTTCCTTTGCAATAAAGAAAAAGATTTTCATTCTAAGCTATCCAAGTTCAAAATTTTTGGAATATTAGTTCCAGTTTAATATTCGCTTCTATAATGTAGGAAAGTATTTCGCACTTGCAAAACTCGGATCCGGCCCACTGACCTTACACTCAGCCGCCGGCCATAAATTCTGGCTCAGAGTGACACCAGATTAAGTAACCTAATATAGCGAAGATTATTTGCCAGTGCTCTCTCTCACCAGAAAATACGCAGTTCACTCACTAATTGGGCTCCATTAGTACACTGTAACAGTAATTTCTGTGTGTCTGCAATGCATTCGGATTGTAGAATTTAGCGGTGCTCTCTCTCCCACTTCTGTATACAATATGACTGACCTAAACGGGCCCTTTATCGTTACAGGCCCTGAGCAGTGCTACATCATACTGACAACAGTAATGTTCTTATACTGACAATCTGACTGGTCGTTTTACCTGATTTTGTAATCATTTAAATAAGACAACATGACCTTCCAGTGGGAGACATTTCGTTCTCCCTTTTCCTTCTGTGACATTTTTCCGTAATCTATTTGCCTTCCAATCAGCGAAATGCGGTAGAGTACGGCCGGTAAACGATTTACAAATCACGATTCAGTCCCGTTAAGACGATTTCTTCAAACATTGTCGTTGCTAAAGGAATTTACTTTCGTCTTAAATCGTCTCAAGCAGCAACGTTCACAGACATCCCAAATACGTAAAAGCTCATTATCCTGGTACGAAGTTTGTAAAACAAACTTCCCACAGTTTGTGTCAGGTTGATCTTTTCGTCTGATAGCTCAGCCTAAGTATCACAAGTAGTGTCCCTGTAGCTTTGGGAATAATTGGTTAATAACGAGTTTAACACCAATGGGTATAGTATTGCTAAATATTCAAATTAATTATCAACCTAAGTCTGAGTTCATCCGCAGACTGTAGCGAATTTATAATACTGAAGCTAGACTTTGCATCCTTGTCCTCCTTGAGTGGGCATTGGAAGGCGTTTGCACACACGAACACAACACAATGAATTCTTCGAACGCCATAGTTAACGTTGCTCTCATAAACTACTTTTGTTTTCTTAATTCTTCTAGGTGTTCAGGGTGCAATATGTGTTGTAGATACAGCCTTAGAGCAAAACATTGACCGCCGAGCCGTCCACATAAGGTGGACAACACAGTCGTGCTCCTCTCAGGATCCTGTGTCCGGCAGTATGCTCGATCAGCAACATTGTAGACTGCGGCACTTCCCAGAGGAAGTCTTGAGTTCAGTCTTAGTACATTATTCTTGACTAAGGCCGTAGTCTTGAGGTAAAACGCGAGACTAGCTAATATGACGTCTGGCGACCGGAAGCAGACAACGACAAAATTTTTATCGCCCCTTTCCTCTCGGTGCTGAAGCTATGCGTGTAATTCAAGCGAATCTACAATATATTTCGCTTTGTGTCACACTGGTAATAATAGTTTGGTTCAACAATGTCTTAGCGAAAGATTTCTTTACCGAGCATCTGCCTCTGAACACCGCATGCGTCTGAGTTCTCTGGGACCCGTTTGCTGCCTACCGGCGGGGGCTGAGGCACTGCGCTGCCTTCTGCCGACAACATCTGCTCCACTCCACACTCTCAACCATGTAAAATGCTTTAATGTTGTTGAGTAGTGACCCATAAAATCTGCCTACGATTTGTGTTTCACTCTTCATAGAAAAGGAGGCACAAAACCGTTTTTATTTGATGATTACTTTATTACATTAGAATGCAGTACATCAATGTGACGCAGAATTAATTTCATTGTTTCTGATCCAGTGCGCTATAATTAAAGCGTCACATTCTGTCCCTTTCCTTGCACAGGAGATTCTTCAAATAATTTATTATTGTCATGGATTCATATGTGTTACTCAAGGCACAGGGAGTAAATGCAATGTAATGTGTTTGGTTTCTTTCTTTGATTTTCTATGGTAAATGGATGCAAAAGATTGCGTCAATACCTATGAGAACCTGCTCTATAGCTACTAAGGCAAATTGCTTGTTTTGAGGTCCATAAATTAATTAATGGATAAGTGAACGCTGTTCACAAATGATATTTAGAATATTCAATTGGATTTAAGGCGAAAAAATTGCTCATATTTGAAGCTACCCAGAGAAAAAGTAAGTTGCTAGAGACACTGTCAGCACATGTCTGCAGGGAAGTTTAGCATAGAGTAATCAAGAGGCTCATTTCCTTCATACTTATCACCCTGGCATGTGAGTCTTAAGTGAAGAACAATATTGAAATTCGTATCGTTGATGGTCGATTCGAATTTCTTCAGAGACGCTGGTATTGCGAAGCAGCTTGGAAGTCAGAACGCCATGATCTATGACGATTAACACAACTTACTGAGTCGAGCTACCAAGAAGATTTGATGTGTAAAGGTTTTCTTCCGATTTCGATACAGAATTTTTTCTGGAAATTCGCAGCTCCTTAAAAAAAAAGCTCGCACACGATGGTCCCTACCTCAGTTGGAACTGACGACTGATTGAGCCGTTCTGACACGAGACATGGGCGGTACCACCGGGTTACAGCCACACTGCTACCTTTGCACCACTCTCATCATGGTATTGGTCGCTCAGCCTCATAACGCATCGTGAAAGATAATAAAAGTTGCCACTTATGTGAAGAATAGCATTTCTTTAGCCAAAAAATTGAATTTTCTGCCTCAGTATCTTAGTTTACGTAAGGATTATACAGAATGAGCCATTCAAATGGAAAGGTAATATCAAGTAAATTTAGTGAGCCAATTCAGTACCATAGGCGGAAGTGATTGCACTATGACAGTGTTGCCTAATGTTTGTGACGATGTTGCCAAATCTCAGGTGTGCTAGGAACAGCTGTGTAGCGGTATGCGTGGAAAATCCCCTGCTCGTGTCTTACGGGGATATGGAGAGGAACCGCAGGGTTTGGTTAGGATGCAGCGTTTTCTCCTAGCAGTTGTGTCAAACATTAAGGTGTATAATCTTCCATCACGATTACAGTTTCCTACAAAATATATACAAATAAAACACTTACCTTGTTTCTTTCCGACAAAAGATTATTTCAGTACGATAAAAAGTTTTTGGAAATCTCTTATGCCCACCTGTCACCAAAGTAAGATAAACACTTTGCACCTAGAAATCGATTGCATGTATGTGCAGTCTTGTGATGCTTAAATAACGCTCAAAGGACATTTAGTCCATATTTTATCTGAGCTTCTGTATGTCGATAAAATCGGTTCTGATCTGGGAATGCAACTTAGAGCGTACTTAACGCTCAATTTGATCCCTTCGTGAGAATACAGCACGGCTACAATTTGTTGTTTGTTCAGAACTGCAGATTCCTCAACATCTCCACATACTGCGCGTGAATGGGTTCGAATACTGGCCCGGCACTATAGATTTCATTATGTATTATCAAGCTCTAGCATGAGAACACCTATCTGCTGGTGGATAATTATTTTAATGTTTAATGTATTTTCATTCGCTGTCAACACTAACGATATGTGACGTTTTTGACACCCAGTGAGACACAGGACTATTTGCGAGATCACTGTAAGTTCAAGATGTTAGTCCGAGCTGGACAAAAATTCGGAAGCTGACGTATCTTTGTGTGTAGTCAAAAGCGATATGATGCGTGGAGCTGTATTCCCAGTGAGCACTAAACTCTTCGTCATATTATTTTTAGGTCAAACACGCTCACATGTCGCTGCTGGTGCAACAAACCCATATTTAACGTTCGTTTTCTGTAGAATATAACAGCGATAGATGCCGGGTTGGAGTCTTTCGAAGGAAAAAAAAAATATGTTTCGTCTCGTCATTTCAGTTAAAACATCTAGCTACTGCCGAGAAAATCCGAAATGTCACAGTTGATTGTGCGTCGATATCTATCCGATTAAGTTCTGAGTTCGAATCCCTGCCCAGTACAAAGCCTTACCTCACGGCAATTCAAGTAAGTTACTTGTCAAGAACCAAGATTCAACATCTCTCGTCGTTCGTTAACAGGAACAATAGGTGTGACGTCACACAGCCAGAGCGCGCAGCCACTACTCAGTAGTAGACTCAATAATGACACGAAGTGCCCGGTAAATCATTTTTTTGGGGATCAAGGTCAAATCATTTATTACAATAAAAACAATATACAAATCATGCATGGTAATACAAAGTAACATCACCATTTACAACACTACCATTAACTCTACGGTTGGTATTTGCAAACTGGCTCTCTCTAAAATCGAGGTATATCACTCTCTGTATGCCTAATCAGGAGTGACTGTTAGTTTCCGTCAGGCACGAAATCTTTGCTTAGTCTGCATGACCTGGGTTTGAATCCATATGCAAAACGAGACGGTTCGTCGTGTCATTTGAAGTTCATACATATTCTCAACTGGTTGCCCGTGAATAACTTCAATTTTTAATCTCATTTTGTGTTCAATGATAAGTACGGTATGTTACATAGAAGAGGAAATCATGAATACGACGAATTTACTACGTGTATTACCTATCTGACGTAATAATGAGAGTGGTAAAATGTCAGGTATGTCATTTATTGTAATAAATGTGAGCTACAAGCCTTAAGGGCGGTCTTATCTGTGAAAAGGTGTTCCGTGATATTTGTAGTATCGTGGTATTACTTTACATCTTGAGTTATTGCGATACAGAACAGTGTTTTCTTGTGGTGATTTGTTGGAACCATTTTCAATAGTCAAACGACTGTACCAAGGAGCGATAAGGGGACCTGCTAGACAGTTGCGTTATGTAGGTTGCATGTGAATCAGGCGAAATTCAATTCGGGCGTTAGGATAGTTTTCAGCATGACTGTACGTGTAGGGGTAAATGAATGATTAGAGTTGAAGAAAAACTGGATGATTAATTCAAGACAAAGAGCTTCACAAATTGATAAGTCGATAACGAGTTGGGCCACCTGTGGCCTTTCCGCGGGCAGTTACTAGGCTTGGCATTCACTGATAAAGTTAGTGGATACCCTTCTGACGGATATCGTACCAAATTCAGTTCAGTTGGTTCGTTACATCCTCAAAATCGCGACCTGCTTTAAAGAACCTGACCATTGTGCTCCAGATGTTTAAAATTGGTGAGAGATATGGCGATCTTGCTGAGCAATGTATTGCCTTGCGTGTACAAACACGTAGATACCATATCCGTGTGTGGTGCGTAAATTGTCGGTAGGCACCTCACTTAGTGTCCCGAGCAGAGTTCAAGCCGCCATAAAGACAAAGGGTGGACGCACTGCATATTAATGTCCACTAACAGGTGTCTGTACACTCACTGATAGGATGGTGTATTTCGAAATGTTAGCAGAGGCCAGAAGTTGGAGCATTTGGTCTTCCTCTTAAAGCTTAAGTGGGGCGAGTCGTAGAATCTCTATAAAGAGACACCTCTGGCAACACTAGTTGAAAGTGGCCTTCAAACTAGCCGTCAGAGCTGCCGTAGCCGAGACGCCCCTTGGGTAAACGCTACGGACTTCTGCAGTCGCGCCTCGCGATCTGTCACGAATTATGGAATGTATTCGCAGATACCAATTGTAATACGACAACGGCTATACAGTTTGCTGGAAACGTACAGGATGTTCTGAAATTCCCATCACTACCTGCTACAATTTTAAATTGTAACCTGTCTCCCGAGACGTACCGTATACTAGAACCACTTGAAAACATGTTGGTAACGATGTCACTTTGACAAGTAATTTGTTACATTGAGGAGCCAAAGAAATATCGTTTATGGACCCCGCGAGCACGCAGAAGTGCCTCAACACGCCGTGGCATAGACTCTGCTGATGGCTGAAGTCGCGCTGCAGGGAACTGACACCATGAAACCTGCAGAGCTGCCCATAAATCCGTAACAGTAAGACGGAGCAGAGATCTCTTCTGATCAACACGTTGCAAGGCATTCCAGATATGCTAGTTAATGCTATAAAATTTACTAGAAACTTACAGTATGTTTGGGGAGTTTGGTGGCCAGCGAAAGTGTTTAGGCTCGGAAGAGTGTTTCTGCAGCGACCCTGTAGCAATTGTGGTTGTGTGGGCCGCTCCTTTGTCCTGCTGGAATTACCCACTTCCGTCGGAATCCACAATGGACACGAATGGATGCAGGTGATCAGACAGGATGTATCTAGACGTATCAGGGATCCCACATCACTCCGAATGCGCACGCTCTCCAACGTCACAGAGCCTCCACCAGATTGAACAGTCCGCAGTTGACATGCGGGGTCCATGGAGTCATGATGTTGTCTTCATACCCATACACGTCCATACTGTATATACATTTTGAAATGAGACACGTCCAAACAGGGATTATGTTTCGAGTCATCAACAGTCCAATGTTCGTACCGATGGGCCCAAATGAGGCGTAAAGCTTTGTGCTGTGCAGTCAGCAAGGGTACATGAGTGGGCCTTCGGCTCTGAAAGCCCATGTAGATGATGTTTCCATGAATGGTTCGCATGCTGATACTTGTTGATGGTCAAGCATTGAAATTTTCAGTTATTTTCGGAAGGGTTGCACTTTCGCCACTCTGAACGATTCTCTTCAGATTCCATTCTTGCAGGATTTTTTTTCTGGCCGCAGAGATGTTGGAGATTTTTTGTTTTACTGGATTGCTGATATTCACGGTGCCCTCGTGAAATGGTCGTACAGGAAAATCCCCACTTCATCGCTACCTCGTAGATGCTGTGTCCCATCGGCCTTGCGCCCAGTATAAAACCACGTTCAAAGTCATTTAAATCTTGATAACCTGCCATTGTAGCAGCAGTAACCGATCTAACAACTACGGTAGACACATGTCTTACATAGGCGTTGCCGGCGGCAGCACCACATTAAGCCTGTTTACATATCTCTCTGTTTGAATACGCATCATTATAATAGTTTCTTTGGCATTTCAGTGTAGATGTGACCGAGTACATCTATTCCTCTACAGTTTCACTCTTTAATAACCAAAGAATCAAAAAAATCGGTCTTCAGAGACACTGGTTTTACAGGAGGGCGTTTTCCAATTTGAAATTACAATGATATTATTTCCTTCAGCTGCTGACAGGCGTTGATAGATATCAACGAAGACAGGTGAAAATGTGTGCCCCGACCGGAACTTGAACCAGGGATCTCCTGCTTACATGTCAGTCGCTCTATCCATCTGAGCCACCGACGGCACAGAGGATAGTGAGACTACAGGGACTGTCTCTCGCACGCCTCCCGCGGGACCCACATTCTCACCTTTGTATGTCCACACACTACGTTCGTAGCGTCCTTTCGCACATGTCCGGAAGAACAGACACAATATCCATATAAATATATTTTCCAATTCGCATGCGCTGCGTCTCCACGGAGCACCACAGACGCACCTGCTGACGGTGAAGGCACCCTTACTCGAAGACGTTGTGCAATGGTAACGAAAAGCGTGTGGGGAGGAGTCAGACGTTGTGGACAACGATCTTGATAAAGGCGACCAGCAGCTCTTCCAGTACTTTGCGCTTTGGCCACACAGAATACTTGTGTCGGTGTATTCGGCAAAAGTGTGCTCAGAAATGTTGCTCTAACACTCACAGACACATGAACGAGACTCGATCCAGGTCAGAGAGGAGACAGCCGTCAAATGACATCATAGGATCAGACGTAAGTAACCCCCCCCCCCCCCTCCAGTGATTATAACCCTGTTGCATACCACATTAGCGAAGGTGTATTTATACGGCTGTATCACGGATATACCTTTCCATACATGGGCTCCTCTTCAGAATATCATTACTCAGTTCCCTAGAAGTTTTAACGGGAATTTTGCAACATCCTGTATCTCTCCACTAACTATACAGTTCTTTCCAGAATTAGATCCCTCTGCAGTGGAGTGTGCGCCGATATGAAACTTCCCGGCAGATTAAAACTGTGTGCGGGACCGAGACTCGAACTCAGGACCTTTGCCTTTCGTGGGCGAGTGCTCTACCATCTGAGCTACCCAAACACGACTCACGCCCCGTCTAAACAGCTTTACTTCTACAGTACCCCGTCTCCTACCTACAGCTGTTGTACGACATTCGAAATATACGGATGTATTTCAGAATTTCGGCGTAATGCAACTTCGCAGAAACATGGCTGAATTTTCCTGTATATTGTTATCATTAAAACCAAGCACCGTCTCAGTACCTAATACTTTTTGATATGGAGACAATTTTCATCATTTCAAGCACTATTAAAGTTGGTAGGTGTAGGAAAAAAAATACCAGTACCATACTGAAAATATCGGTGAGAAGCGATAGAATTCCTACAAACAACTTGGAGAAAATCATTTTGGGTTCTAGGCCATGTCATTATAAAACAGTGAAACAACTAAAATAACTACATTCCGACCATCGTTTGAACGATCCTCTTCAGAGCGAATAAATGCCACGAAATTTCAAATCAGCAGCAGCGAAATGAAAGGTCGATTTGGAAACAGTTTCTATTTCTTCTTTCTTATCTTCGATTAATTTCCCAAATATCTCGTTCGTTTCGTATGTTGCTTTCTTTATACAAGGTGTTTCACATTTCTAGAGCTTGCAATTTTACCTAGTAACTCATGCATGCAAATGTCATCTAACGAGGCTACAGAGCATCAAAATACAGGCTCCAGCTCCGGCAAATGTATGTAAGTAGAGTGTGATGCCGTGATCATGTATCAATTTGATCATGTATCATGATCCGGAAACGAATGAGTCGAAAGTTACATACCTCTGACGGCGGAATACAAGTACTGGTACTGTTGTTGCTAACTTTCAAAGGTGGTAGTATGGATCAAAGTAAGAAAAAATGTCCGGTAAACATGGGCTACAAAATGCATACCTGAGGAGCTATGAGCACTTGTTCAGCAGTGGAGATATGTTTTATGCTAGCGAAGATGAACAAGTCCTCACAGCTCTTAAGGTATACATTTTACAGCCCATGTATACTGGACATTCGGTCCATACTACCACCTCTGAAAGTTTCCTGCCCTACATCTCAGCTACAACACTACGGGTAGATCCTGTCACACGTAACAGGAATGTCTTCTCTTACAAATTTTCCGTTATAGGGACATAACCTCAAATTTATAGATTTATCCATCTCCATCATCATAGAAAATTGGTAAAATCTTCATTGAATCTTTCTGTGTACACATATTTTACAGACTCCAGCGCCTGTAACTTCTATACCATGTAGCGTCGCTGGATGACGTTTCCAGACATCGATTCCTATGTAAAACTTCATCTGGTAGGTCCCCTCTACAGACGCGATAAGTGTGTAGCACGACGTGTGAAACATTCTGTATGCAAAGTGAATAACATGGGTGAATGGACTAGAACCGAAGCCCCCCCTCCCATTATCTCTCTCTCTCTCTCTCTCTCTCTCTCTCTCTCTCTCTCTCTCATTCTCTCACTTTCATTCTCTCACTCTCTCTTCTCAACTATCAACTGCCAGCTTTCCTTTATGTCTTTTAAGTCTTAAAACTGCTGTCTGATTTCTGGCAGAGCTCTATATAACATGCCGCTCACTGTATTTTATCGCTGGTTGCATCATCTTAAATTCAAACTGTATATTTTGCTCAAAATTGTCAGAAGTTATTTTGTAACATCTATAGATGTTATAAATATGGGTTGAATTTCTTCAACCGATCTCTAGCAGCTAGTGTGTTCTCTCAAAATCGATTTTCCTCTAGCTCGTCTCCTCTAATTCCTGTGTAAATATTTGGGATCAGTATTTTCAGCCAGGACCTATGAAAGTGATGGTTCGATAGTATCCGCACTTATCATTATTTGCCTTATTTGGTGTTGGTGTTATTTTTTTCGTTTAGTCTGAAAATTTAGCAGTCACGTCAGCTAGCATAGATATTGAGGAGTGAAGCAGCAAACGTCGACAGAGTGAGTCCTCGCCGGTGCTGATAGAGCCTTCTGGTGGCGAAGCCCTGCACTACAGACAACTGAGTGTATGAGGAACTAGTAGCGACATCTAGCAGCGAAGTGATGAACAGCAAAATGGCCGCGAAAATTGAGTGACTTAAATGTCTAGTTGCTGTTTATTTCTTCCTTTACACTATTATTACAAAACAGACTACGGCATCACTGCTCGGTTTGTCTGTTACCGTATTTTTGTGTATTTCACACATTACAAAATAATTCTGTTCTCTTAACATATAATGCAAACTACATCTCGAGCGACATTAATGTACGCAGCATGTTACATTCATCATTCCCTCTTCGTAATTTAGTATTACTAATAGTTTTGTCCACACTTTTAAGCATTAAAAATGGATATGTGGCTCGGAACAGGACTACTGTTACATTAAATGTTAACAACATAATCGCACGGTATAGTGATTTAAAGAATATTGAACAGCAACGAGAACTGTAAGTTTATGCAATGCAACGTTAGTGATATAATAGTACAACAGTAATAGGCGTTTGTCAGCCCTTTTTTTCTATTTTACAGTTTCACTCATTACTGATGGCAAATGCCTTGCAGAGAACGTAATATTCTGCATCTTCGGTACGGCCTTTACAATCTCTTTCATTGAACTGCACTTAACCTGGAGAGGTAGTAATACAATTTTTTCTCTGATCTACAAGATACTTTTACAAAAAGTAGAGGCAGAGAGGTAGTCATGTAACTATTAATCGAAATATTATATGAACTATATGGGCGTGTTAGTAAAATCACCAAGAAATTCCTCTTATTAATTTTAAGTGTTATCTGTTTGATTCAGCATTCAGCTCACATAAAACCACGAGAAATATCGTTTTTATAAAAAAAAAAAGTTTATGTCTTTAGTGACCTGTGTAATATCAAACATCTCATTTTGACACTAGAATAATTTGAGAAAAAAAGGCCTGTTTTAGTTTTTGAAAATGCAATAAGTGAAAACAATGTATTTTAAAAGGTATTGTCAATTGTTACGAAACGATTTATTATACAGAATTTATTAATCGCATAGTAAATCATGATACTAAAAAGAACACCTTGTGGGCTTGTGACACAATATTTTGCATTTTCTTATGACTTTGAAATAATTACTGCTTTTTCAGCACTGAGAATGAGTAAAATACATTATGTAATATATGAATCAGTATGATAAACTTTTTTCGAATATTCATTGTTAACTACAAGAAAATGGCAGATGTTTGGGTATTTACCTCAGAAGTATTCAGCACACGAAGGATAACAAAAATCATTTTTTTGGTAAGGTTTTTGTTTGATAGTTTCCTACAAATATTACTGATACCATAGTGAGATATATTAAGTACCTTAAAATATATGTAGATGTGGTCTGGTGAAGAAAGTGTGTGAATTAAAATTTAAAATGCTTGCACCAGCATAATCAGGTTTAGTTTGTAGTGTGGGAGTGAGCTCCACGTGGGACCCGAAGCACGGACCCCACGGGGGTGCCCGGCATGCGCCACATGCCAAGGCAGAGGTGGAGGCTAGTGTTCGGAAGTCTGAAAATTCCAGCGCCGGCCGAGGCGCTGGAACGTTCCAGACCCCCTTACCACTAGACCACCGGGGACCCCGGCTGTTTCTTGCTCCATAGTCCAGCTAGTGGTCGTAGAGCACTTCCTGTTGTCCTCCGTGTTTACACCGAGGCAGCAGTGGCGTGGTGTAACAGGAAGTGTTTACTTGCGTCCGCTGGATGTCCACTTAGTGTACGACTTATTTACCCGGCTGACGTTCGTGTCGCTATAATCTCCTTAGTTGCGTTACAATTATATGCAGGGACTGAAAATCTGCCAATGCAGTTGCACGCAGTCGCATCTCACTATTTGAACCTCTGTAATTCGATCGTGTTGTCAAGACCCATGTCAGAACTGTTTATCGAAGAAAGCTCATGTGTTCGGTACATTTCATAAACGGAAGCGACTGGGATAACAGACAGCCCGTAAACATTTTGTAATGAAGTGTCAGCCGGTACGTAATACTCGATATCTGGAGTTGTTTTATCGGTTATTAAGATAATCGTTTCACCCCTATACACTTAAAAAAATTCCCGTGTTTTCTCAATAAAGCATAAGCACAGTACATAAATCCCTCGCGAAAATGACATCGGAGAAGTACAAGTGTTCGAGTGCCACAGAAAACAAGTGGGTCCTTGAAGGTGTGGAACGGAGAGCAGAACTAAAATAAGATGTAACGTTTCGGGATTCCCTCATAGTCGCGTAGACACTCCAGAAGCAGGAAGATCCGTTTGATGACGTCTCTTGAGGAGTGAGGAAAAAATTCACTCTCAAATAACTACTGTACAAGATGCCTCGCCGCCTCTTGAAGGGTGTCATGGGATTCTGCAGCCGTGGACTCGGCGACCCGTGAGCCAACGCGGTGTTTCTGACCACATACATTTTAGCTGCGGGTTCTCCGACGTGCAAAGGAAGCCGCGACAATGGGGAGGCTCTGCGTGCCGTTTTGTAATAAGAACGCCTCTCCACATTTTATCGTAGGAATGATATAAATTTTAAACTTCTTAGATCCACCGAGTCATTATGTATTCTTAAAATATCTTTAACTCTTTTTCAACACATATGTATCTTTTACCTCTTTCACTGAAGAAGCTGACCAACAGATTTTTTTTCAATTTCAGGTATTGGTTTTATTGCATTCTCCTTTAGCGTATTGATCAAAAATTGTAGGTTAAGATACCTTTGCCTTATTGAGTATCGTTTGCTATGCCAAACTTCGACAGCATTCATGGTCCTGTGCATCGAATTGATGACGGTAGATAGCTGACCGAAATCACTTTGAAATAAATTCTCTGAACGCAGATAACTTTGATACAGTAGTGTTAGGTATCGAGGTATTATCTAACGCAACTGAAGCCAACCTAAGAGTGAATTTATTTCGAAATATTTCGGTCGACTGTCTGTCTTCACCAATTCCACATTTCAGGTTGTGTACTAGCGTTTTCCATCTATTGACTGATTAAATAGTCTACGCCACTGGGCACTTGCTACGCTGTTACTCTCCATGCTTCATCAAGGCAGTCCGGTGGAAGATGGACTCTACAGCACACGTGCGGCAAGACAAACGAACTACTTCTTCATCCCTGTATTGCTCCACTAATCGCAGTTCTTGTATGTCTTCCACAGGCATTGCTTGAAATGAAAATTACAACTGGAAAATAAATGTCTCGGATAACACTGTTTTCATAGCTTAATTTGCAGCCATTTCGAAGTAAAGCAATGCAGTTTTAAATGACAACCAAGTTATGACATTTCTCGGTTGAGAAAAAATATTTCACAATTATTTTGACTTTCCTCTGGTAAAAAAGCTAGTCTTCCGTGCTTCAGGTATCAACAAGTTGTTTCGAACACCTCTGAAATGTCCGTCCATAAGAAGAGCTTTATTTTCAAACATTTTCTCCCCTTCTTCGTAACTGATCACCAGGATTCATTTGTCAGGAACAGGGTTATTATGTCTCCTTAAAAACTTCAGTCACTTTCAAAATATCTTCGTGCTGCCGAATCCCTGAACTACTGCCGTCTTTCTCATAATTCGTTATACTTGCGACGTAATCTAAACCTTTATCTCGCAAATCTTGAAATTGCTCTTTAAACCCTCCGAAAAAAGGCTCTGTCTACTCACCGCAGACTGTTTCCCAGCAGTTATGCATTCGTTTCTCAATCTCCACATCTGTTTCGTCAGGTTGGGCGAGAAACTTACTGTTGAGCCGTGATTCTACGATTTACAATTTTTAAACTGCCGCTGCTCCTATTCCGTTCGGAGTTCCTGTACAGGCAATTCGTATAATTACCACATTTCCGGTGCTCCTGGCACCGCTTACCATCCTTTCCCCTTTCTGTTTCCTTTTCCTTTCCTTTTTCTAACCACACGCTCCAGTCACATTAACGTGACCACCGCCTGTGTCCGACGCTAATGTGTAGGGTATGCGTAACGCGGAAACTCAGCCACTTATGTGACATCCAAAAGGACGTGATCATTGCCTTTCGGGCCACAGGTGGATGCATTTTCTAAACGGCAGAGTTCGTAAAATGTTGGCGTGTTGCCATATTTAAAGCACTCCGCGCATGGCGCTGTCGAGAGCCGACGCTGAGGCCGTTGTGGTGCCCCACGGTCCACAGAGGACAGGAGTTAAAGGAGACCGCAGGTGAATAACGTGCAACTGCTGAGCAACTGACCATGCACGTGAACCGAAGAGCCTACCGACAGTGTCTCCTCTAAGACCACTCAGCGAAAAATGCTATGTGTGGGTCTCCACAGCAGACTCCTGGTCCACACACCTATGCTGACTGCTGTTCGTCCGCGACGAAGGCTGGAATTTTCACGCCAGTTCTGCGACTGGGCGTCCACTGAACGGTGACCTGCGGGCTTTCCAAGTGACAGACAGACGTTGGCGTGTAGGGCGCGATTCACCTGAAAGTGAACACCCTGCAACAGTCGGCGGCAGGGTTAGGACAGGAGGAAGGATCGTTACGATCTCACAAACGTTATCGTGACACTCCCGTCGTTCTGGAAGGCACAGTGGATGAGCAGAAATATCGGTCGGAACCGTTGCCACACCTACATCGAGTCTTTTTTCCCTCGGAATCTACCAGCAGAACAACTAAATCTGTGACACAGCTTGCAGTGTGAAAAGCACCAGGATGAGTTTGCTGTACTCCGCCGACCACCAGGCTTCCCGGACTTAACGGAATCGAGAATATGTGGGACCCCTCGATGAAGCTTTTCGTATCCTGGGTCCTCAATCGAAAAACGTAGCGCAGCTAACTAAGGCACCGACGTCGGCGTGGCTCAGTACCTCACTGACTCCTGCGCGTTTCTCAGTTGTCCGCGCTTCCCGTTAATCGTATCCCCCTACAGTGACTCAATGACGACACTCTCCCGTACACGACAGCATCATCAACAGCCGCAGACTGCTGTTCACTCTGCCTGTCACCTCATTTATGTCTATACAGTATAACAGCTGTCTGTTACACTTCCTGGGACACTCCTGACGATACCCTTGTGTCTGATCAACGCTCGCTGTCGAGAACGTACTGGTATCTGTAGTAGACTTTAAGCCGCTCTCATATCTGGGAACCGACTCCGTATGCTCATACGAGGCCCTTGGTTAACAGTGTGCAGTGGAGCACCGTGCCAAAGGCTTTTCTCAAATATAGGAGAGTGCAATGTGCTTGGGACCCTTCATCCGTGGTTCGCAGTATATAATGTGCGAAAAGGGCAAGCTGCGTTTCACACGAGCTTTCTAAAACCGTGCTGATTTCTGGACGTAAGCTTTTCGGTGTCTAGGAAATTTATTGTAATCATATTCAGAATACGTTCTAGGATTCTGCAGAAAATCGATGTCTGTAATTTTTCACATCCTTTCTTTTACTCTTCTTGTACACGAGTGTCACCTGCGATTTTTTAAACTGCCTTAGGTTGGACACCATTACAGGTGTAATATTCAGAAGGCAAATGTATATTGATCTCGTTATATACGGCTGCAACTTGCGCTTTTGCCAGTCCTTTGCGAAATACTGCTGGGCAAGAGAAAGGCGATAAATGCGAATGAAGTAAGTAAAACTGAAATTGTTTTAACTTCTTCGCTGTCGCCGAATCCTTTCCAAGCGATGCGTCCTTGAGCGGGTCAAGCAGGTAGCAATAAATGCTCTACAAGTGAGGTTGACTTTTGAAGTTTTTCTTACCAGTCAAGTACAATGCAGACAGCTTCCATTCTCCATAATATCAGCAATATGAAAATGAAAATTCATGAAAGTCAAATCTGGACTGTAGCGATAATGACGCAGAGTCTCCCAACCCATTACTGTTTCTTTCCCCTTCCAGTGGTTTCTTGGATCAGCTGCGCTATGTTTGGGCGAGCGTTGTTGTGTAATAGTATCACGTCTTTTCTTTGACATTGGCGACCCTTTCCTCTCGTTTTCGGCTTTACTTTGCTCATCACTATGTGTGAGTGGTCAGCGCTGCATCCTGTACGCTGATCTTCCAAATAATCACCAAAATACAACTACTTTGGCATCCAAATGATGGCCAGCATCACTTTCCTCGCTGAAGCTCGAGTTTGAATTCCTTTCGGACAGGTGAACTAGTGTGCTTCCATTTCACTCCTTGTCTTTTCGAGTCGGGTTCCCCATTTTGAACGAAAGTTTAATCACACGTTAAAATCTCGTTCGAAAAAGGTTCACCTTCACGTTCATAGCACTCTTTGTTTCCTTGTGTTGTGTGAATTCTCTCGGGACCCACGTTGGACTTGTTTCGCTGTACTTGAGCATGTCAATGACGACGTTATGGACTGTGCCACTACCTGTTGCAGCTATTTTGCTATTCAGTTCTACTGCAACACGTCGGCCATCAGGAGTAATGTCGTCAGAGCCGGCTTTAAGCGAAGGAGGAGACAGTTCAATTGGCCGGCCACGGTGTTTTTTATTAGTCACTGAAGTTAGATTGTTTTTGAACTGTCCTACGTATTTATCAAAAATTTCCGTCGTTCGCACAGCTTCGACCATGCTGAAAAAACGTTAGAGAAAATATTTCGGCCGTTTTCCGTCTTCTGAAAGGGAAAACGCATCGTTGAACGTTGCTCAGTTAATGTGGAAACTTCAACCGGACACGCCATTCTCAATTGCAACATTAAGGTTATAAATAAAACAATTATTTTTTGTCAGCCGCTCTTAGCTCATCACAGTCATGCCATCCTAAAGTCATGAAACTACAAAAATTCTTCCTACGGACTATTCGACTTCATTAATTTGCTTTGCAGGGGAAACTCACGAAGGAGTATGCGCTTAGTATTTAGTCGGTCATTTCTAGTTGATGAGAAAGTTAAAACAAACAAGTAGCAAACCACTGCTCATTTATTTAGGAACAACATTTATCAGATACAGCTGAGTAACGTTTAACCCAAACCTTAAATGTCATATATATGACACTGCTCGTAGCTGCATCATCTGGCAAGAGTACGCACTAACACCAATAACAAGAAAATGCACCATGACCTTCGTAAACTGTGCATTCTTCATGCCACTGTTGGGAGCAGACATCACACTCAATACAGTCTTCCGTGACAGACTCGTTTTAGTCTTCGCCACACCTTGGGCAGTTCAAAACATGAAGTTGGAATAACAGACAATTTTGAAGGTGATTCGATAAACCCTATGCCTGGCACTTAGATATGATTTGCACAATATCCATGTAGGTGTAGATCCCTCCTTGGATTGTGCCCTGGTTGTTGCTGAAGATGATGGGGCAGTTTAATCCAGATTAGCCACAGAGATTCTACGTTGTTCGTTACTGATATTTTGTCCCTCCTTGGTTTACTTTGTTTTCCTAACAATGCATTTTTGTACGTAGACTCAAACAGAATTCCGGATGTTTTTGCAGCTTGCTTTAGATGTTCGAAAACCTAAAATTGTGCAGTTCACAAAACGAAAAATCATAGTATCCTATGACTACAGCATCAATAACTCTCATTTTCAATCGGTCAGCTCACACAAATACCTCGGTGTAACACATTGTAAGGATACGGAATGGAAGCAGGACTGAATAAAACTCAAGACGCGTTCATACGATTTCTACACCTAGATAAGCGTTCGACAATGTAAAATGGTGCAAGATCGAAGTTGTGAAGAAAACAGCTCTAGGCAGAGACGGGTATATATTAGTACAAGACCCAAGAGGAAATAAGAGTGGAAGACCAAGAACGAAGTGCAAGGATTAAAAAGAGAGTAAGACTTTGATATAGTTATTCGCCTATACTGTTCAATGTTTGCATCAAAGAAGCAATGAAGAAAATAAGAGAGAGGTTCAAGATTCGCACTGAAATACGGGTTGAAAGGATACCAGTGACAATGTTTGCTGATAATATTATCGTTGTCAGTGAAAGTGAATTACTACAGGATCTGATGAATGAAATATACAATATAATAAGTGTAGAATTAGGGGTCAGAGTAAATCAAAGACAATAGTGATGAGATGAAGCATAAACGGGAAAAGCGAGAGTCTTAACATTGGTGATAACGAAGTAAGAAATGGAACCATTACATCGTGTCAGTCAAAGATAAAGGTGGTGGCGAACTGTAATTTATTGTTAGAATTAAAGAGCAATATAATCAGTGCACAAAGATGATCTTTTTTGAACTATTGGTGCGACCCATACTCTAATATTGCTCCATGGTGTGGGACCTGTCCCATATACGAGTAGCAGGGGATATTGAACTGTTCACAATAAAGTCAGCACAGGTTTGTTTGGTTCACAGGAGAATGTAACAGAGATGCTGAAGAAATTGGGAGATGCCTGAAGATACACATAAGCTATCCCGAGAAAGCTTACTTGCCAAATTTCTAGAACATACCGTAAATTCTGAATATACGAGGTGCGTTAAAAAAAATTGGGAACGTTCGTAATTTCGCGCCAATGGCGTGTTGGAGCGAAATGCAGTTGACATCCCTGCACGCGCGTGTGCTTAATGTGTAACTGCGGGAAGTTTCACTGTTGTATGTCTGTTAGCTTATTGTTCAGTGCTGTATTGACTAGAACGTTGTGTCGCACAGTTGGCGAACTTCGATAGGGTATAGTTAGAGGAGCAATGCGCCTGCAATAAATTTTGCGTGAAACTCAAGAAAACCGCCGCTCGGGGTAGCTGCGCAGTCTAGGGGCCTTGCCACGGTTCGTGTGGCTCCCCTCTGTCGGAGGTTAGAGTCCTCCCTCGGCGTGGGTGTGTGTAAGTGGTGCAAGCCTAGGGACTGATGACATCAGCAGTTGGTCCCATAGGAACATAAGAGCTAAACTCAAGAACACCTCTACAGAGACACCCCAAATGATGCAGGAAGCCTACGGTGATGAGTGCTTAAGCCGCACTCCGTGTTACGGATGGTTCACACGGTTTAAAAACGGCCGGACGGAAGCTAAAGACGACGCTCGTCCTCCGACTTCTGCCAGCAACGCTTGTGTCAGGAACGTCAACGATGCTGTGCGTGCTGAACGAAGACTGACTGTCCGAGAGATTGCAGAAGAATGTAACATTGCAGTTGGATCGTGAAATCCTAATACAGCATCTTGGAATGTATCGTGTTGCCGCCAAGTTCGTGCCACGGCTCACGAGTTAAGAGCAGAAAGACCTCCACCTCCCAATCTGAGAAGAGCCTTAGGATCACCCAAATGAGAACGAGATGTTCCTTAAGAAAATCATAACTGGTGATGAGACGTGGGTCTGCAGTTATGACGTTGACATGAAGGTTCAATCTTCACAATGTGTAGGGAAATGTTCTGAACGATCAACATATAAAATAGCTTGTCAGGTCAGCTTGGCCCTTGCAGACATTTATTTTCAAAGTTGAAAACCAAGTTGAGAGGACGAAGATTTGTAACGATAGACGCACGGTCCAGTGAAAGGCGAACCAAGTCTGCTCCCAGAAGTGGAAACGGTTTATCAGTCGTGGGGGTGATCATATACAAATATGTGAAGGTATGCGTAGAAAATTTTTGTGGACAAAGTTCCGGAATTTTTTAAACAGACCTCTTAGACGAAAGGTAATGAATACAGGCAAGTGGTCTGCAAATGTTCGTACGCTTGAGTTCGCTTCCATTCGCTGCTGTGGAAACTGGGCTTAATAATAATATTCCCTGTGTGAGATGTAATTGGCAAACTATGTAAACGCTGAGCTGTGCGCCGCTTACAGCCCACGCGAAATTATTCTCGGAGGGACACATCATTATCCCCTTCGTGCCTAAAGTTGCTTCGGCCAAACTCAAACTCAATTGCCAGGCCGATAGCTCGTTATCCTACTGCTCTGCAAGTAACACTTGGTCTGAAACCATCTGTACGGTTATGTAGGTTAAGACACTGCAGCCACTCAAAATGGTGGCTCCACGTTTGCGAGTAACTGACGAGAAAAGAAATTCTGAATTTTGTGTGACACTCCGTAGCATTAAGAAAGCTGAGTGACGTTAGTTGGTTGTGAGGTGTAATGGAAAGGATAATAGCTTCACATGTTGTGTTCGGATACCAAGATTTAAAAGCCTGAAGTCTTATATTTCAGAAGCAAGGAGCGTAACAATCAAGTGATTTATGAACAGTAAGTGCACACATTTTTGCTCGGTTGATTTTAATTGAGGTTGCAACGTGCAGATCAAGCAAGTACCGTACTGTAGAGAGGTTGAGCAAGAGAAGCGTTTGGAACAAGTGTTTATCCTTATTTTGGATAGTTAGCTTTCTTATCTGAGAAGTAATTGTGGCTAGCCCTTGAAATGCATCTGCTTTCTTATCTGAGAAGTAATTGTGCCTAGCCCTTGAAATGCATCACGAATTCCTTCGCCATTCAGTCAAATATCGCCTTCCCCCCTACGCAATACCCTCCACCTCTCATGATTTTAAAAATAAAAGTGTTCCTAGAAAAGTTGTTCACTGTACAGTTTATTTATGTGCCAAAGTTAGTGATAATGTGGGGGAGGGGGAGGGAAGGCCACAGACCTCAGGGACGGGGGGGGGGGGAGGACAGGGGGTACTGGCAAATGTCTGATGGCACTCAGGAGCAACGGCCTAAGAAAGGCTGGGAACCACTGTTCAACTGCCTGTGAATGTATACTGAACATAAATGTGGAAAACTGACACAACTCCCTTTTTGAATTTTTTTTAATTCGAGTTAACTAGTTTTGGAACCGTTTGAGGGACATCTGAAAATGTGGCGCACAGAATTCGCGTCTTTATTTCTTTAGATTGAATCTGGGTACTGGCTCTTTGACAATAAGACAGAGCACTCTTTAATGTATCGCCACGAGCGGCAGTTAAACGGCGACATGTATCGCGAAACCAAAACACCTACTTACCGTGGCAGCGTGAGCACTATTGCAGTTAATATCCATCTAGCAACTTGCGTTTTAGTTGTCTGTTGGCCACTGGTCAATCTCTTTCCATTGTAAATATAAATACGAATTGTCACCATATATCACAAGCATAACGTTTACCACAGATGTACCTTACAAAGATCTTCACTTAAAAATACAGCATACTTTGCTCGGAAACAATTTTTTTGATTTTTGTGCTTATAACACGACGGCGTGCTGAGAAGATAATGACTCGGTCTGTTTTATTTGAAGTCAGTAACATTCTACATCTTTACTATGGATATCTGCAGCCCTCTGCTTCGTACCGCGTTAGATAGCGGTGTGTGACGTGACTACGTTGGGAGTGAGAAAGAGCTCACAACACTAAAAGCACGAATTCGAAGACTTCGTCCGCATGTGGAGCACTCTCTCCTTGAGCACGGCAGTGCCAAACTACACACGATCGCTGCGGCATCTGCAGCAAGCCGACGTCCTTGGTTCACTGCCGTCGATCATCCTACACACAGTCTCGATTTTCGTCTATGTGCAAAACTAAGAAAACCTTCGAGCACTTCAATTATTTCAAGCGGTGCAAGCAGAGGTAAGGTTGTGGCTCTGTTAACATAGTCAAACAATATACTGTGACGGTGTCAACAAAATAGTATCTAGTTGGGGAAATTGTGCTGGTTCCGAGGGTGAGTGTGTTGAAAACTAAATTTATTGACGTGAAGAATACCGATGCAGAATGTTCATGAAGTTTGTTTTATTTAAAAATCTTTGTGACTTTTCACTCAAAACATGTCAACATTACTTTTCTGTACGTCCTCGTACAATGGATGTCTCAAAAAATACGTACATGGATCAAAATAAGTGTTAACATGAATGCTTTTAACAGCAATAGGTTCAAAAAATTTTAACTGTATGCCAATTGCAGATTAATTTTAATGGCAGCTAGCGCGATTATATGAGTGGACTATTAGATTTAATGGTGAGCATTTATCTAATTTTTAAACATTCTCTGCCTTGTCATTCATCCTCACTTAAGTGCCTCGTCTTCCAGTAACACTGTCGATCGATAGCATGATCTGTTGTCCGTCCATGGTTTTTCAGACCATTGATTCAGTGCTGAACCCAAACTGCTGGTCTAAGTTATTTAGCCTGGATAATCCTGTGCGTCGTGGGTCACGTATGCCATTAATCTTTCAAAGAAATGGGACTTAACATCTGAGGTCATCAGTCCCTTAGAACTTAGGTTTAAGTAGATCTAACCGTAGCGGTCGCGCGGTTCGAGACTGAAGCGCCTAGAACAGCTCGTCCACAATGGCCGGCCATTAATGTTTCATTGAATTATTAATTTCAACAAGTTTTATTTATTGTTGCGGAATTGCGCTACCAAAACAATCGAGTTTTGCTATGTGGATGCTGTTGAGAATTTCTGAATTTTCGTACCGCCATATTTTTGACTACATCTGTCGATGGTGTTGTTGTTGTCTTCAGTCCTGAGATTGGTGTGATGCAGCTCTCCATGCTACTCTATCCTGTGAAAGCTGCTTCATCTCCCAGTACCTACTGCAACCTACATCCTTCTGAATCTGCTTAGTGTATTCATCTCTTGGTCTCCCTCTACGATTTTTACCCTGCACGCTGCCCTCCAGTGCTAAATTTGTGATCCCTTGATGCCTCAAAACATGTTCTACCAACCGATCCCTTCTTCTAGTCAAGTTGTGCCACAAACTTCTCTTCTCTCCAATCCTATTCAATACCTCCTCATTAGTTACGTGATCTACCCATCTAATCTTCAGCATTCTTCTGTAGCATCACATTTCGAAAGCTTCTATTCTCTTCTTGTCCAAACTAGTTATCGTCCATGTTTCACTTTCATACATGGCTACACTCCAAACAAATACTCGGAGAAACGACTTTCTGATACATAAATCTATATTCGATATTAACAAATTTCTCTTCTTCAGAAACGCTTTCCTTGCCATTGTCAGTCTACATTTTATATCCTCTCCACTTCGACCATCATCAGTTATTTTACTTCCTAAATAGCAAAACTCCTTTACTACTTTAAGTGTCTCATTTCCTAATCTAATCCCCTCAGCATCACCCGATTTAATTTGACTACATTGCATTATCCTCGTTTTGCTTTTGTTGATGTTCATCTTATATCCTCTTTTCAAGACACTGTCCATTCCGTTCAACTGCTCTTACAAGTCCTTTGCCGTCTCTGACAGAATTACTATTTCATCGGCGAACCTCAAAGTTTTTACTTCTTCTCCATGAATTTTAATACCTACTCCAAATTTTTCTTTTGTTTCCTTCACTGCTTGCTCAATATACAGATTGAATAACATCGGGAGAGGCTACAACCCTGTCTCACTCCTTTTCCAACCACTGCTTCCCTTTCATGCCCCTCGAATCTAATAATTGCCATCTGGTTTCTGTAGAAATTGTAAATATCCTTTCGCTCCCTGTATTTTACCCCTCGGTCGATGGTATCCTTAATATTTTTCGATACGATCGCATTTCAAATGCCTAATACAGTCCATGACTCAGCTCCATAGAGTAGGACACCGAACATGTAACATCGAAGTAGTCGAGTGCGAATCCTAATGACTGCTCTGAAGGTTCTCAGCAGTCGCCGCGGACTAAATGACTGCAGGGGACTCGATGCATTGGCCATAAGTTTTCTAGTAATTCTGGAGATTTTCCTTTGGACCAAGTATGAAGTCGTTCCTTGTTGCTTAGATCGTGCAGGTTTCAGACCGATTGTGTTAGTATTGCTACACTACTAAATGTGTATCCACCACCATATTAGGGTATATAATGAAACGGCGGCCCTCTTTCGTCATGCCTTACAAGGAGATATCTCCAGCGGTAGGATCGACTTTTGAACCATCTATACGGTTATGTAGGTTAAGCACCCAAGTATCGCACACTGCAGCCATTCATCCTGGTGAGTCGACGTTAGCGAGGAAGTGACGAGAAAAGAAATTCGGAATTTTGTGTGAGACTCGATAGTATGAAGAAAGCCGAATGACATAAGTTGGTTATGAGGATAATTGAAAGGATACTAGCTTCACATGCATGAGGTTGTGGGTTCGAATCTCACCAGAGAAATAAATCTATTTTAGGTCTTTATCGAAGTGACATTGATAATCATATTCCTTCAACTGATGTAAATATATATATATATATTTTTTTAGTTCCACTCCTGGGTCACGTGATTCAATAGTGATATGAACTTGTTCATTTGGTCTAGTTTTTCTTCTTATCATCCCTTCTCCACTGGAAATATTTGTTTGTGAACTTTTAATTATCTTCATGTATCAATTCCGATTTAATGTCTCCTGTTTTTATTACCCTGTATTTTCGTCTACGTTATTGTGTACATTACATCGATTTCTCACTTTGCTTGAATTTTATTTTACTTAGAAAACATTCTCTCATTTATGTCCTCATCTACACTATAATTTCCATAGTGCACAAAGATTTTATGTTATGTTTTACATATTTGTATGTCGATTACCATGCAAAAAAGGCACGTCTCCCAAAGAAAAACGTTTTTCACATTAATGCACAGTCAATATAAATAGATTATTTCGTCTTTTGTTTTTTAATTAATTTATCGGAGTTTTGAAGTAATTCAATAGTCAACAGATAGGTATAATAAATTACACATTCACAAAAATTCCGATTGGAAGAAGAATGACATAAAGAAAAATTAAACAAATGGAAAAGTTCATACGGTGACTAAAACGATGTGACAAAAGAATAGAACGAGAGAAATTACATTTAAACCAATAATTAGAGTACAAATAAACATCAAAGTCATTTAGATAAAGATTTTAAAAAAATTTACTGCACCTGACGAGGCATGGTTAAGCTTCTATCGTAAGCATTATGACACGTAACCAGACTGTGGAATACGACTTCCTTCACGCTATGTAGCACCAGGCAAAATTTTGAAATCTTTTCCGTCAGTTACTTTCAATCCGAGGGCCACCTGGATGCAGGGATCTTAAGTTGCACTACGGCTTATTTGGATTCAAAAAGTCGATCCCACCGCTGGGGGCTCTCCTTGTTAGTTTTAAAAGTAACAAACGGCACATTTTGAAATAACAGTAATATCGCAGTCCAGTAGCGCCGGACCCTGCAAACTTGAAAGACAACTCCAGCAAAGGCAAAGAAAATTTTACTGTAGCAAGTAAATTACTGTAGGCAACTGAACAACAACGAAATAATAACAATAATAGGTTCGCAGGAGAGCTTCTGTAAAGTTTGGAAGGTAGGAGACGAGGCACTGGTAAAGCTGTGAGGACAGGGCGTGAGTCGTGCTGGGGTGGCTCAGTTGGTAGAGCACTTGCCCGTGAAAGGCAAGGGTCCCGAGTTCGAGTCTCGGTGCGGCACCCATTTTCAATCTGCCAGGAAGTTTCAATAATAATAATAATAGATCCAGTCATATTAATATGACCAACTCCTATTTTCGAGGTCAACGTGTAATAACCCATAGACTCCAGGAGATAGCATTAGTAGGTGATGAATGGGGGTGGGGGGAGGAGGCTGGAAACAGTGAAGTCGTTGTCATAATGCGTAAAAGGGGCGATTTATGTGACGTCCAACAGGGCATAATCGTTGGCTTTCTTCCCAAGGGTGGAAGCATTTCCGAAACGGCAAAATCTGTAATCTCTTCACATGCCACTGTATGTAAAGTAAACCGTGAGTGGCAAAATCTCGGTATTCTAATCCGGCTCCAAGGCAAGTGTGTTGGACTACGGGCAGTAGGCGACACAGGTGAACGATAGCTGCAGATGTGTGTGCTGGCGAGAAGACGTGCAACTTTTGTGCAGCTGACAGCCCAGGCGAACCGAGGGCTGCCACCAATGTTTCCTCAACAACTTATGGGCTTCCGCAGTGGGCACCTGGTCCCTGCACCCACGCCGACTGCTCTTCATTGGCTTTGAAAGCTTGCATTTGCACGCCGGTACCACAACTGAAAGTCCACTGAGTGCTACAGGTGGCCTCTCCATATTCATCACATTTTGTGCTCCATCGGACAGATTGAAAGCAAACGCCCTGCAACCCTGAGGGAGTGTTATGGTGTGGGCAATGTTTTAGTGGCACTCCCTGGGTGATCTCGTTGTTCTGAAAGGCACAATGGATCAACCCTAGTACGCACCTATCCTTGGGGACCATATCCACCCCTAGATGCACGTGTAACATAGCTCGCAGTGTATGTGCGTGGTTCTGAAAGCTCTAGGATGAATTTACCGTACTGCCCTCACCACCAAATTTTCCGCCTTTAAACCCAATCGAGAATCTGAAAGGTCACCTCGATCGAGTAGTTTGTGCCACGGATCCTCAATCGATAGAATTCTATCGCAGCATGACAAGTACTGGTGTCGGAATGGCTTCTTATGACTGTCGTTACATCATTGACTCTATTCCTGTGCGTCTCGTGCTGCAGAAGGTGTTTATTCGGTATTTTAACACGTGGTCAGATTACTGCGACTGGACAGTGTAATAATAATAATAAATTTCGCGTATTTCAGTGCCCTCGTTTAAGTCTTTCAATTGGACGGCACTTTGAAGACATGCTTATCATTAACGTACTCCAGTTGTCCAACCGGGGAAAGGGAATCGGCAGTTTAACGTGGAATCCGCACCACATGTTGTTTCTACCGACTCCTCATATCATTGAGAGGTGAAGGCTGTATTAAAAGCAGACAGAAAAATTTATTTGTTCATCTGGGATTCGATCCCGAGATTCTCGATTTGCAGGCACGCGCTGTGCCGGTAGACCACCAGGTCCAACAGTTACGAGACGGTAATCGAACTGTATTGGCAGAGTATTTCGTCGTATTTTGCGTCAAGTAAATGTGCTGTGGTGCAAGCCAAAAGTACATTCACGCTAAGGGCATCAGTTCCGATCCCAGAAAAATGTGCAGCCAGAGCAGTATTGTAAGTAAAAATCAAACTCTTCCATTTTTCTTACCGAATTGCTATACATCTAGAAAACAAACCAAAATTGTGAAAACATTTCATACAAGATTACTGACAAATTTTTATGAGTAAAAATAAACGGGTATGGTAATATACATGGAGGTGAATGAAAAGTAGTGGCAGTTTGACTATAATTCATGTCAGTCTTCTTTGACTAAAATACACTTGATCACATTTCCGTCTCGCGTCTCGATCACTTTCCACACCCACATGAAAGATGTCATACACTGTCAGTGCATCCATCTGTGATGATGTCTCGCTAGGACCGCCATATGGTGCCTTATCATTTGCTGTAAGACGTGCCACGAAATACTTCGTTCATTTGGGTGATCAGGCCATAATTGGGGGGACTCTACCGGATGAATACGGTGGATGTCCCAGTATGTCCCGCTGCCACGTATGCGGTGCTCCTGCACAGGGCTCGTCGTTTGGCGTCGTGTAAGTTGGTAGAATGCAGCGCTGGAAGGAAAGATTGTTGCGCGCTCCGACCACGTGCCCTTCCAGTCTGCACCCAAGCACCTTTTTCGTGTTTCCCAAACATACTATTTAGGCACTCGAGCTAGCCACTCCAACTCTGAGAGAGTACACACTGCAACTGACTCAAACACGACTTGTGCTGCTGACTTTACTACTTCAGCCCACCATCTGTCAGCAACAGAAAGTGTGCGTACCGAATGACTCACATCCGTCATGTTATGGCATTGTGCTACCACTTTTTATCCAACACATGCAAAGACGCATGTGTGACTACTTGTTGTCTCCCATCTTGGTAGTGGCCTAATTATTGCGAGGTTTTGAAGTGCATTATCTATACGTGGTGTATCAAAAACAATCATCTGACCTGGGCCGTCTATATTTCTGGAACTAAGAAACATATACAATGAATACAATGAATTTTGTCCTTTGATGTACGAAAACTAAAAAAGTTATTTTCATCATTTTCATTGGTGTTCAATATGCATCGTTGAGATGCACGGAACATGTCAATGCGGTGTTCAAATTGTACCAACACTGCAGCAAGCATGTCTGGAGTTACAGTTTCCACAGGTGCTGTTATGCGATGTCTCAGTTCATTTATTGCTGTTGGTAATGTAGGTACATAAAGAGTCTCTTACAAAACCATACATATGTAATCACATATAGTCGGGTGCGGTGACCTTGGAGTCTAGTAGTCTAAGGGTGAGTGATTTAGTCCAGTGTGAACGATCCATCGTTCAGCAATCGTTTGATTTAGAAATTCCCACACATCCAGATGCCACTGTCGCGGTGCCCCATCGCATTGGAAAATGAAGTCGTTCATGTGGGAAGAGAAAGTTTTCAGGCATATCGAGATATATGCTTACTGTAACAGTGTTTCCGGCAAAGAAATATGAATCATACACATTTTCCCTCT